>NC_073249.2:10000-1210000 GCF_029289425.2 Pan paniscus | reverse complement strand
CAACAGTGTAAAAGTGTTCCTTGTGCTCTGTTCTTCACTCTCTTATTATATTGGTTTGCACTCTCCCTGAAAAAATCGAATTTGTTTCCATATTTTAAAATATCATCTATATGTTAAAAACTTCCAAATGTTTAACTTTTGGCCAGGCCCCTCCTCTGAGCTCCAGATCCATACATCCAAATGTTCTTTTGGTGTAATTTCTTACTGTCCCCAATATGTGGATCAATAATTTTTTACTCTCCGTATGCAGAGCCCTGCACCATCAAATTTAACACGTTAGAAAAAGCTTTTGGTAGAGTAACATAAGTCCAGTTAAACACAAGGCACAGCTAATATACTAATCAGAGATGACCATCTGCAAGGTAAGATATTGATCGTTTGGGTACTCTACCGAAAAGCTGAAACCAATGAGACTTCTCTCCCTACTGCACCCATTTCCTGATCTGAGATTCTAATGCATCACTTTCCTTCTACCCAATATTTGAACCAGATGAATCAAAAAAGCACTGAGGACATTTCTCACAGGTCAAATCCCAGAAAGGAGAGAAAATGTGAGGGCTAGAAAAAGGCAGGTAAAAGAACCCAAGGACATGTGGTGGGGGAAATTACATGAGCTAGACGGTGAAAGTGCATTGAACCCTGAGGCTCAGGGACCACTGCACTGGAACGAGTGAGACCGGAACAGGTACTCCCAACCTCACCATCCATGAGGTACTTCCTGTGATGGATTACATCATGAAACCTAAAATCAAACCAACTTCCGCTCCCGCGTGGGCTACTGCAATGATCCCAACAGCTCTTGCTCTCTTTTAGTCTTTTCTCTACACAGCAATGGAATTCGCACATGCAAAATATATCATGTCATTCCCTAATTAGTATGTTTTGATAATCATTTCCCTTAGTGCAAGATCTGAAAACCCTATGAGGTTTTTAATGACAGAGATGGATTGGCCCCTACCATTCTCTCTCCAGACTGAGCTCCTTCCTCTATCTCCCCAGTTCCTCAGCCTTCTTCTGCCATGCCCTAGCTGGACTACTCTCCACTCTTGTTCTCCTCACTCTTGAAGCGTAGGTGAAGCGCTACATAACATAGAAAGCTTCCCTAATCATGTATGTTGACTCAGACTTGTCGTCCTGTGTTCATGCTCCAGCTTGCACTTTATTATTTCTTTTCTTTGGGATGGAGTCTCGCTCTGTCACCCAGGCTGGAGTGCAGTGGTGCGATCTCGGCTCACTGCAAGCTCCGCCTCCTGGGTTCATGCCATTCTCCTGCCTTAGCCTCCCGAGTAGCTGAGACTATAGGCACCTGCCACCACACCTGGCTAATTTTTTGTATTTTTAGTAGAGATGGGGTTTCACTGTGTTAGCCAGGATGGTCTCGATCTCCTGACCTCATGATCCGCCCGCCTCGGCCTCCCAAAGTGCTGGGATTACAGGGGTGAGCCACTGCGCCCGGCCTCACTTTATTATTTCATAGTGATCATCACAAGTAGAAATAAATCAATCATTGCTTTATGATTTGTTACATTTTTCTCCTCCCTTCTGCATTGGAAGGTCTATTAAGGTAAAGTCTTGCTTGGCCCTTTCTTTCTTTTTTCTTTTTCGTTTTTTTTTTTTTTTTGAGATGGAGTTTCATTCTTGTTGCCCGGGCTGGAGTGCAATGGCATGATCTCAGCTCACAGCAACCTCCGCCTCCTGGGTTCAAGTGATTCTCCTGCCTCAGCCTCCCTAGTAGCTGGGATAACAGGCATGCTCCTTGCCCGGCTAATTTTGTATTTTTAGTAGAGACGGGGTTTTTCCATGTTGGCCAGGCTGGTCTCGAACTCCCGACCTCAGGTGATCCGCCCACCTTGGCCTCCCAAAGTGCTGGGATTACAGGCGTGAACCACTGTGCCTGGCTTGCTTGGTCCTTTCTATGTCATTGTCTTTCCAGGAAATTCAGACTGTGGCACAGGACGTGGCATGCATCATGAGATTAAAAATATTTGTAGAATTAATGAATCAAACAATGGGCAGGATTTGTAGAGATCTTCTAAACTGGCTGAATAAAATAAACTATAAAAGTGATTTAAGAGCCTGGGCGCGGTGGCTCACCCCTGTAATCCCAGCACTTTGAGAGGCCAAGGCGGGTGGATCTTGAGGTCAGGAGTTCAAGACCTGCCTGACCAACAGGGTGAAACTCTATCTCTACTAAAAAAAAAAAATACAAAAATTAGCTGGGCCTGGTGGTGCATGCCTGTATTCCCAGCTACTCAGGAGGCTGAAGCAGGAGAATCGCTCGAACCTGGGAGGCGGAGGTTGCAGTGAGCCAAAATCGCGCCATTGCACTCCAGCCTGGGCAACAGAGTGAGACTCTGTCTCAAGAAAATAAAAAGTGATTTAAACATTTTAGTGACATCCTCTGACTCTCAGGACTCACAGTAGCACAGAATACTGAGGATCTTCTCCTTCCTCCCTCCCTCCCTCCCTTCCCTCCTTTCCTCCTTCCTTTCTTTCCCTCCCTCCCTCCCTTCCCTCCTTTCCTTCCTTTCTTTCCCTCCCTCCCTCCCTTCCTTCCTTCCCACAATTTCATTAAACAAAAAACACTAAAACATCTAAGGTCTTGTAGATGAATATTTGGCACTTCAAAGGCCTTACTTCTTTCTTATCTTTAGGAGATAATATAGGTCAACAAACATTTTAAAGGTCTTCTTTTTTTTATTTATTCTTTCTACTGCTATTTAATAAGCACCAATGGCACCCACCAGGTTTTAGGTCCACAAGGCCAGTCTACTAAGAGTACTTAAAAGATGCAGAGCTTTCTGTACATAAGGTTATGTAAACAAAGGGAAATCTTATTGTGGAATGTGAAAGTAATGTGTGTGTAATCAACCATCCACTGGAATTCAATCCGATTTTCCTAACAAGATGTTAGAAAGTGTCTAGGACAAAACTGACCTCAGAATGGTTTGATGGAGGCAGTTTATCTTCTGACTAGTTGCTAGTGAGGAACCCTCAAAAAGCTGTTGTTTTGTGGCCTACAGAATTCAATGCAGTTCTGACAATGATCTTCAGGTTTAAAGGTCTGAATCTACCATTCACTTAACCCTGAATTTAATCCACTGCACGTTCTGTGCAATTTTCTTTACCTAATAAAGGAACTTCCTTTTACTCATACTCCATAGATACCACATTTCCTTTTCATGACCTTTCTAACAGCTTCTATGAAGTCTTTGTTCCTCAAGCTGTAGATAACTGGGTTCAGCAGTGGTGTGACCACAGTGTAGAAGACAGAAATGATCTTGTTGATTTCAGGCAACAGGTGGGGACTGCGACACACATACATGGAGATCATGGTCCCGTAGTAGAGAGTGACAACAGCCAGGTGGGAGCCACATGTGGAAAAGGTCTTTCTCCGGCCAGAGGTGGAAGGGATTCTCAATATGGAGGACACAATGAAAACATAGGGCCCCAGTGTCAGAAAAAAGCAAATGCACAGCACGGCAATTGACAGGATGAAGATGGTCACCTCGGTGATATAAACTCTGGAACAGGAGAGCTGCATGAGTGGCGGGAGGTCGCAGAAGAAATGGTTAATCTGATTGGGCCCACAGAAGTCCAACCTGGAAATCATCAGGGAAGGCAGAAAGCCTGTGCCGACCCCTGTGCACCAGGAGACCGCCACCAACCTGGTACAGAGCCCACGATGCATGAGGAAGGGGTAGCGGAGCGGGCTGCAGATGGCCAGGTAACGGTCATAGGCCATCACGGCCAGGAGAAAGCACTCGGTGGCGCCGAGGAACACGAAGAAGTAGAGCTGTGCCATGCAGGCAGAGAAGGAGATGGCTTGGCCCCAGGACAGCAGGTTGGCTAGGAGAAGGGGCACAGTGGTGGACGTGTACCAGACCTCCAGAAAGGAGAGATGCTGGAGGAACATGTACATAGGGGAGTGCAGTCGCAGGTCCTGGCTCACCACGGTGATGATGACAACATTCTCTATAATGGTCAGGCAGTAGATGAGCAGGAAAATGACAAAGAGCAGGGTCTGCCATTCAAGAAGGTTCTGGAATCCTAACAGCTGGAAGTTAGTCACAGTGGAGGTATTTTGGGGCTCCATTGCCTGTGGGGGATGAAAAACATTCTGGAAAAGCACAGGATGCAAGGCGCAAATTTATCACTGGTGATGTTTGGAACTTCGGAGATTAATTTTTAAATAGTTTAGATCTGTATGTACAGCTTTTTAGTAGGATAAATGCATAATTCCATATCTCTTTCGTAAGAATACATTTTGAAATCTTAAGCTGAATGTGAATATTAGATCTTGTAAGGAGACTCAGCAAGTTTCATTCATCTGGGTTCTCTGAAATCTTGAAGTCTCCTTCCAAAGACAGGCAAAAAAGGACTCTGATTAGTAGATCTTCAGTGTTCTCACCATACAAAAAAGAAAAATTGAGGTGATGAATATGTTAATTGGATTGATTGTGATGATTATTTCACAATGAATACATCTACGAGAACAAAGTTGTACACTTTAAATATATAGTATACAATAATTATCAACTACACCTCAATAAAGCTGGACAAAAACTCAGAAAACTAACAATAACAACAAAGCTTTAAAAAAAATCCTGCACGGCCGGGCGCAGTGGCTCATGCCTGTAATACCAGCACTTTGGAAGGCCGAGGCGGGCGTATCACGAGGTCAAGAGTTCGAGACCAGCCTGAGCAACATAGTGAAACCCCGTCTCTACTAAAAATACAAAAATTAGCTGGGCGTAGTGGTGCCTGCCTGTAATCCCAGCTACGTGGGAGGCTGGGGATGGAGAATCGCTTGAATCCGGGAGGCAGAGATTGCAGTGAGCCAAGATCGCACCACTGCATTCCAGCCTGGGTGACAGGGCGAGACTCCGTCTCAAAAAAAAAAAAAAAATCATGCACATGTGGAAGCAAATGCCTTTCCCTTCTCATTTGTGGGCTTTGTCTGAAAAAGAAGCCAGACACAGCACATCTCCTATGCCATCTTGGGAAAGTGTATATATTCCACCCTCAAACAATATTTATTAGTCCCTGCTGTGTGTGTGTGTTTGTGTGTGTGTGTGTGTGTGTGTGTGTGTGAAGGCCTGTGCTGAACTAATCTGTCTCACTCCACTGGTGTCCTTTCTCGCCTCATCCGATACCATACTCATGCTCAGCCACTATAATTACACCCTCGCGTACACCTTTTATTCTTTCATTTAATTCATTATCTATAGTTCTGGATAAAGTAAACATCCACCTGCCATACAGGAGCTTCTGTGAAGTTGAGGGAGTGAGACAAGCAAGAATAGAACCTCTTTAAAATGTACAACCAACAAACTCAGTGTGCCCTTACTGCTGGAGAGCGATCATTCTGTATTTCCCTTATAAACCAAAAATAAAATTCTAAACCCCACAACTGACTGAGCGGACTCCTCCTTTCAGCCAAGGGGATTTCAAAGAAACCTAAAAATTCTGGTTCAGGTCATGATGGGAAGAGGGGGTTGGACAAACCTCATTACACTCTCCTTTCTTCAGAATTCAGGCACAACTGAGCAGCAATAACATCAAAAAAGAGATTTTAAGGCTGACGAAACAGACTCTGTAGAAATAAGCTACCAAATTCTAACCTGACTCTAGTATAGCATCATGACAGACAGCTGACTCTGAAAGAAATGGAAATATTGTACCACAAAATATATTTATTTGTCATATTTAAAATGGCCCTGCAAAGCTGTCTCTTGTGGGGGAAATCTACATTCTGCGGAGAATCCCTTTCCCTCTCCAGGCCTTTTTCTGATCCTCAAGGATTAGCTGAAAGTCTAGCACCTTTTAAAGGTCTCAATAGAACATTTTTGCCATCTGCTGCTTCTCAGGCTGGCAACATATGAGACTTCATCTACATCATAAGAACCTTGGTTTCCCCAACCCCCTTATCTTAACCCAGATTCTCCTTTGTATTGATTCCAGGTCTTCAGACAATAACTTAATTCTTTCAACCAGTTGCCAATCAGAAAGTCTTTGCATCCACGTATGACTGCAACCTTCCCCCATTCTTGGAGCTGTCCTGCCTTTCCAGACCAAACCAACGCATAGCTCACACGTACTGACTGATGTCTTATGTCTCCCTAAAATGGATAAAGTCAAGCTGTAACACAACCACCTTAAGCACATATTCTCAGGACCTCCTGGGACTGTCACAGATCATGGTCTTTAAATTTGGCTCAGAATAAACCTCTTCAAATATTTGTTACAGACTTTGGTTTTTATCAATACCCGTATCTATTCACTCTTCCAATCTCCTAAGTGACTATTTCACTTATGCTGGTCTCTTTTCAAATGTCTAGCACATCCCTGTTGCTCTGTACCCTCAGTAAGAGACTTATTTCACTGGAAGATCCTGAAATCCTTCAGTGGAAGTATCCACAAGCTCAGGCCACTAAATTCTGCCGTCGACTACCTTTTGTTCCTGTGCACCTACTCCCTACACTTCCTCTGAGTAAACTATCTGTGTCCAAGTCTAAGGCAAATCCTTCCACCTGGGCATTAGGCGCCATAACCTCCTACACACTGGAAAGGTATTGCAGGTGACGGAGGCAAAACTATTCCTATCCAAAAGACTCAGGAGTGTTGAGCTGAAGAAGACGAACACACAGGGGACCTGCCCCTCCCTCTGCTTCCCTGCAGGCAGGACCAAGATTTACAAAGACAAAGGTCTTCCTGCCTCCCCTCTGCCTCTTCCCACCTGCAGACAGTCTCCTTTATAATGCTTGCTTAACAGCTCAGACAGCAACGCCGGGCATCTCGGAACAGACTACACTCTTCCTGTAAATTTTCCTTCCCAAATGTCTTGCGTTTGGGAAGCCTGAAGATGCCGTTTTTTTTGTTTTGTCACCGTAGAGGATGTATGGCTGCTTGCTAAGACACTATTTCAGCAAGGCCTCAAAGCCACTGCTTCCAGACCGTCGCAACAATCTAGGTGAGCCGTTTTCCTGAGAGAGCTGCCTTCTTTCTTGTGATGGGCATGACATGCATAAATAAACATGCTTGTTTTTCTCTTGGTGATCTGTGTTTTGCTCATGAAAATCTGTCCTAGCAGTGAATGTAATGAAAGTCGAGAAGAGAAATTCTTTTTTTCTCTCCTTCACTAGGTATTCTCAGCTTCATGCCTGAATCACCCATGGTGCCCTTTCTGCCAAAGCATTTCCTCAGCATGTCAATGGGCTGGATTTCTCTCCCCTACTTTAAAAAGACAAAACAGAGAAGAATGTCTAGAGGCTTTGCTGTTCTCTGAATACTACCTGCACTTTCCTGCTCCCTTTTCCCGATGCTTTCCCTTCTGGAGGGCACTGTCCCTCCCTGCTGCTCCTCGTCCTCCGCCTTCTTGCTCGCTGGAATGCACTATGATCAGGATGTTTTTCTTGCCACTGCCCCAGAACGGCGCAGCTGTGCTGGCGTCGCCCTCCAACCACCCATCGCATTCCCGATCCTCTTCATCTGTGGCATCATCGTGGATCCACTGGTCACTTAATATCCACTCTCTTAGATCAGCGACAGCCCTGGTTTTTCACACTTGTACAGGGCTTCGTGTCTTTCAATCTACCTTCATTTCCTTCACAGTTTCAGGCAGTCTCTTGACTTGAATGCTGTCACTTTGCTCTCAGCCCTCAAATTTATGTCTCAAGCTTGAACAGAAGCGTCCTGTAAAAACTGCCCTATGTGAAATGCTCACTCATGACTAGTCAGCATTTGCAATTTAACGAGACCTAACTTAGCTGACCAGCACTCCTGACTACCCCAGCCTCCCCCATCTCCATCCTCCCACTTGCTCAGACCAGAAACTCTGAATTTGACTCTTGTTCCTTTCAAACCCAATGTCCAATTTTCCAGCAAAATTGACTGGCTCCACCTGAAAATGTATCCAGAACTGATCTGATCACCATTCACTACCACCATCGCTTGCTCCCTGGAAAAGTCACCACTATCTCTCATCTAGATTGTTGCAATAGTTTCGTTAAAGCACCTCCACGTCCAGCCTGCCCCACTCAAGAAAGCAGTCAAAGAGAATATTGTAAAACACGGGAGAGTTTTTGCAGGGAACACAGATGTACTGTGAATTGTTCCTGAAAAGGAAGAAAACATTGTGACTAGACAATCCACATATTCACCTCTGCAGTTTCTACTTTGTCAGAATCCACGTTCTGTTGACTTGCTGTTTCTGTTCTTCATGTCTGTTGCAATTCACTATTTCTGCTCTGTTCTACGTTCTCCTCTCATGCTTGGCCAAAGTCACTGGGAATATTATTTTCATGTAGCCAGGAAATAATTATATCAAGAGAAAATAATATCTTAACATTATTGCACATGCTAAAAAGAGTATAATACTGAATGTGTCATATATATTGAACTATATAGTACTTGATTTCTTCAATAAACCTTAAGAAACAAAAACAAAAAACCAACCAACAAACAAACAAAAACAAAGCCTTGACAGGTTACCCAGCCCTGCTTGTTCTCTCCTCCCACAGCCTCACCAAACTCTTAGTCTACTTTCTTCTTGGTCCGTTCTGCACCCAGTGCTTCCGCCTCCTTCGTATTCTTCAAGTTACCTGAAACTTGCCTCGTTTTCTCCTTAGCATGTTTAGTTCCCTGCAATGTTGTCCTTGAACAGCTTTGTATGGCTCATTTCTCATGTCCTTCCAGTCTGCTCAGATAACACCTTCTTCTTTAGGCCTGATCTAACTACTCTTCTGCCATTCTCAGAATTTATAAGAGTCAAGATAAAAGTGTTAAGTATATGTTGGTTTGAAGGCAAAATATTCCAGCAGTTCTGGCTTGAAAACACTGAACGAAAACTAAGAGATGTGAGAAAATTGTTATTTGATCCACATAGATTGATTTATTCACATAGATTATTTATTCAGCCGGGCACGGTGGCTCACGCCTGTAACCCCAGCACTTTGGGAGGCCGAGGCGGGTGGATCACTTGAGGTCAGGAATTCAAGACAAGCTTGGTCAAAATGGTAAAACCCTGTCTCTACTAAAAATACCAAATTTAGCCAGGCGTGGTAGGGGGCACCTGTAGTCCTAGCTACTCAGGAGGCTGAGGCAGAAGAATCACTTGAACACAGGAGGCGGAGGGTGCAATGAGCCGAGATTGCACCACTGCACTCCAGCCTGGGTGATAGAGCGAGACTCCGTTTCAAATAATAATACTAATAATACTAATAATAAATACTCTTGGTAAAACAACAATGCTTTCTTGGAAAATGGTTCCTTTTTGCTTTGGCTTTCCCTTAGTATTTTATAAGCATATGACCATGGTATTCAATTTAAAATGAACATCCACAGAAAAATAAGTTAAACATGGAGAGCAATGAGGGTCTCCTTGATGAGACCACAGTGAAAACAAAACAGCCCTTTATTACAATAGACTAAGTTTACAGGACACTGGGCTCAGTTCCTAGTTTTCTAAAGTACCTCCCGCAATTCATATCCAAATGCACAAGGAAAATGAACTGTTGTATAATCATCGCTTCATGGTTAAATCCTTTCAGTAATGAAGAGCTCACCACCTTTTGAAATCCTGATTTTTTTTTTTTTAAGAGACAAGGTCTTGCTTCGTTGCCCCGGCTGGAGTGCAGTGGCACAATCATAGCTCACTGTAATCTCAAACTTATAGGCTCAAGTGTCCTCCTGCCAGGGTGGCTAGGACCACAGGTGTGTGCCACCATGCCTGGTTAATTATATATCCACATATTTTTTGTAGAGGTAGAGGTCATGCTATATTGCCCAGGCTGGCCCTTAACTCCTGGCTCCAGTGATCCTCCTGCCTTGGCCTCCCAAAGTGCTGGGATTACAGGTGCTCTGGGCCTGATTACTTAAATACTGACTATTTCCAAGTGCTAAAATTACTTTAATTACATTGAGCTGGAAAAAAAAAATGCTTCCCAAAAGACTGGGTTGGCTTTAGCACTAGGGCAACAAGGGTAACCTCAGATTTAACTTTGTAGCTTTCTTTGAAATAAAAATAATTACGAATGTTGTTGTTGTTGGGGGCAGTGGCTCATGCCTGTAACCTCAGCCTTTTGGGAGGCCGAAGAGGGTGAATCACCTGAGGTCAGGAGTTTGAGACCATCATGGCCAACATGGTAAAACCCCATCTCTACTAAAAACACAAAAATTAGCCAGACATGGTGGCGGATGCCTGTAATCCTAGCTCCCTGGGAGGCTGAGGCAGGAGAATCACTTGAACCCAGGAGGCAGAGGTTGCAGTGAGCCGAGATCATGCCATTGCACTCCAGCCTGGGCAACAGAGCAAAACTCTGTCTCAAAAAAAAAAAAAAGAAAAAAAAGAATGTTGTTGTTCTTAGATGCAATCTTGCCCAGAGTAAACTAAATGGCCTTTTGACTTCTCGAGAACTCTTGATTAATTGTCTGTTATTACAGTTTTATAATTTAGGCAAGATCATTTACTGTTTCCATAAAGATAGAGAATCTGCAAAGGCTAAAATTGCCTTGATAATGATGAATAATTTATTGAAGTCGATGTATTTTTAGAATCCAACATACACAATCAAAACAAGGACATTTATGTTATTTGACAGTAAAATACACACCACGTTGATTTTCTTCTTCTCTGCATGAACTGCCCCTACCTGTCTGTTTTCCCGGCGTCCAGAGCGCTAAATGGCCCCTGCTCTAGGCAATGTCTACCGTGCCCTCCTGTAACCCAAACTCTTACTGTGCTTTCTTTGTGAGATCTGAAATTTGCCATCTTCTGCCGGTGTCTGACACTGGGTAAAGCCAACTTCTCCTTTCAATAGCCTTGGGTTTCTTGGGGACCTGGCCCTTCTGAGAATCTTGTTCCCCAGATATTATTCTATAATTTGACAATCAAGTCAGAAAACAATCAAATCAACCTTTTGAGATTCAACTCTGCCCACTGGGGCTTAGATGATGATAAAATATTTGAGACACATGGACACATGCAATTCTTCCATTCTTTTTGAAAAGGATTTATTTTTTTAATTTAACTTAAGATAGGTCCCAAAAATGTTGACCTAAAATCTGAATCAAACAAATGGAGATTTCTCTAAAATCCAGCAAGCAGACACTGAGTGGGTGAGTGAGCCGTTCTGACTGAAAACATAACAGGTGCTTTTTGCTGAATGGCATTTCCTCTGCATACCTTAATTACAGACGTGGCTAAATGGAAAAAATTATGGCCACAAATTAATTAATTCATTCAATTAAAGCAATCTGTAGCAAAGATCATTCTAAATTTAAATCTGTCAATTTAACAAAGAAAATGCAATATATAAATTGGTCTGAGAGGCTATTAGGCTTGAGTTTTAGAAGAGAAGTTAAAAAATAAAATATTTTCTTTTTTTTTTGAGATGAAGTCTCTCTCTGTCGCCCAGGCTGGAGTACAGTGGCATGATCTCAGCTCACTGCAACCTCTGCCTCCCGGGTTCAAGCAATTCTCCTGCCTCAGCCTCCTGAGTAGCTGGAATTACAGGCATGCGCCACCATGCCCAGCTAATTTTTTTGTATTTTCAGTAGAGATGGGGTTTCTCTATATTGGCCAGGCTAGTCTCGAACTCCTGACCTTGTGATCCTCCTGCCTCGGCCTCTCAAAGTGCTGGGATTACAGGCATGAGCCACCACTCCCGGCCTAAAAAAGAAAAGATTTTCAACCCATTCGTAATATAGCAGGATTTTTTTTTAATTCCAGTATATAGAAGTCTAATTAAGAAGAGCAAATTTATTAATATTTCTAGTTAAATTTATATATTTTAGTCTAAGAGAAAATATTAAAGCGTTGAATAAATAAATGTATAAAAACAAAAAATCACATATTTTGTTTGGTTATAATTCATTTATTCAACAAATACCCACCATGTGCCTGGAGTTCATTCAGGCATTACGATACAACAGTGAATCACACCATGTTATAGTCTGACAGGATTTATGATTTATTGATGTTTGATTTAACCAATATGCATTTTTTCAAGATAATATGATTCATATGTATAGTTTTTAGAAAATTTGGAGGAGGAAAGACAGTGCAGAAAAAAGTACATCTTTTTAAATAGTCATAGAACTGTCTTTCAGAGTTGCATACCTAATGTCTTGCCTTCCAAACTCTTCGTGTCCCACATACGGGGTAGAACAACTGGGTTACTACTTATACAGCCTGTATCTTGGCTTTCTTTGCAGCAAATTTTATATAGCCTGAATCTTGGCTATTTTGCAGCTACTTTTCCAGTTAATTCCTACCATAGCTCTTTTCTCCTCCTGTTAAATTAAAGGGAAAAAATGAATAAAGCACCCTTTATGGATTGTGTAACAGTCCATTGTCTGGGTGGTCTTTTCATAGCTTATCACAAATCTAGCTCTTGTAATATCTGCATGTTTGCAGAGACAGGCATGACCCAGCCAGCAAAGATTATGTATCCACTTTCTTTTTGTTTTTTTTTTTTTGAGATGGAGTCTCACTCTGTCGCCCAGGCTGGAGTGAGGTGGCGCAACCTCGGCTCACTGCAACCTCCGCCTCCCGGGTTCAGGCAATTCTTCTGCCTCAGCCTCCCGAGTAGCTGGGATTACAGGCTCCCGCCACAATGCCCGGTTTATTTTTGTATTTTTAGTAGAGACGGGGTTTCACTATGTTGGCCAGGCTGGTCTTGAACTCCTGACCTCGTGATCCACTCGTGTCGGCCTCCCAAAGTGCTGGGATTATAGGCGTGAGCCAAATAACAAAACTTCTGTACTCATCAGCAACAGCTGAGAAAATGGAGATAAAAGGGTGCTCAGGCCTGCAAAACCATCAAGGCTTAGACTCGAGAGAGCACCCGGCAAAGGGTACCTGGAACATCAGCCATGTACACAACCATAACCAGAAGGTGTTAGGCCCTCAATGTCCAAGGACAATCTTGGGCAAGATGGTTGTTTTTAACTTAGAACAACTCTTTGGAATCCAATAATTGAATAAAACTGGTGAGTTAATTGAAACAACCAGCCACAAAAGGTAAATATCCAATCTAGAAATCAACAATTATTCCTTCTCAGTCAGCCACATCTTAAAGTTCTCAGATAGTCTGTTGTTATCTTCACAAACCTCCTGGCACCTAATTGGGGAGAAAGTCCTCACTTCTGTATATCTCCAGGTAAAACACACAATGGAAATAAGGAAACTTCAGAAGAATTAGCCCTGCAGACAATTAAACAAAAAATATGTCCCCAAAGATTTGCATTTGCTTTTCTTTCTTCCATGTGGATTAATTGATTGGGAAGCCAAGGGTTTGGATGAGCATTTGTTGAGTGTGTATTAGATTCCAGACACTCCATGTATAATGCTTTATATAAGCCTTATAAAAGGACCCTTTTCATCGCAGAAGGCATAGGCAGAGAGACTTACATAACGCACCAGGGTCAGAGGAAGGGTGCATTAGAGCACTATTGTCTGAAGGCAGGTCAGCTTCAGCCTCATTGTCTGAATTTCAGTTTAACGCACTGCTTTCAAGACAGTTACGGAAGTTGCGGGGATTGTATTAGCAGAATCTAGTTCAAAGGGCATCTAAGGAAACGTGTAAATATTAGTTATGGGAATGATGCAAAGTTTCTGGTTCTGCTAAGTAATTCAGCAGCTAGTAAGAGGGACAAATGAGGGAGAGACCTGATACACGAATTGAAGAGAACTTCTACTGCCGAGTGGTAGACAAGGTCAGAGGGAGAGGGAGTTGACAAGGAAAGCCATTCCGCAAGGGCCCTGGGAGAGTGTTGGAGATGGAGCCACTTGGATTGGTACTTCTTATCAGCATTTTCATCTAGGAAGATCTGCTTTTCAGACAAATTTTATTTTTAAAAATAATTTTTAAAAATTTACTTTTCAAAGACTCAACTTGCATTGTATTACCTTCTTTACTTACGTACTTTGAAAAATGTGCTCATTTCTTTCAAAATTGAGGTTAACGTTTATAACTATTTATTTGGAGGGCTTTGCCTCTTGCTATTTCCACTATTGGGAACCACCTCCCTTCAAATATCATCATGAATTTGTTCCTGCTTTTCTTCCTACCCTGCCATCAATTAATCAAATATATATGCTTCTTATCTTTCTTTAAATCTTATATAAAGCAGGAGAAAATACTCTTTTATAACTCATGCATTTTGTCTTCTTGTGCTATGGAGTGTGTTTGCGGAAGATTCTTGAATTCACAGACATTCTTAACACATGTCATATAACTATGAAGAGCCAATACGTATTTTTTGTATCAAACTGATTTACACAATAGGATTTACACAAACGGATTTAACACAATATGGAACACTGGATCCATATTAGCCCATTCATTGCAGATTCATTGCGGAAGTCTGTATATCTGGAAAAATGCCTCAGTGCCTTTCTCCTCCTCATTTTACACAGAATAGAGATAGCAAGGGGGTGTTGAGGGATCACTTCAAACTCATTGCAGAGCTTTTGTGGGCTTTCCTTGGAGAAGTGGCTAGAGAGGCCTACTATGGGTGTTTGTGCATTTATCAGCTGGAACAATGCGATCTATGCAAATGCAGTTGGATCTGGGCTGCCTCCAAAGGCTATCAGAAAACCCCACAACTTTGCTGTCCCATTCCAACCACCCCAGCCACCCTAGAGCATCATTCGGACAGACAAAGCCTCTAATTCACGGTAATCCACAGGATGTCAATGCTGGCAACCACTGGGAAAGAGAAAAGTAGGGTCTATATACCACATCCAGTGGTGATAATTGTGAGTGTCATTGATATCCATTGCCTACCAATAAAGACTAAACTGTTTGGCATAGCATACAAAATTAGCCATGATCTCTTTCCCTGCATTGCCACCTGAGTGGGAGCCACATCCAGCCATACTAAAAATACAAAATCAGTCAGGCGTGATGGCATGTGTCTGTAATCCCAGCTACTCAGGAGGCTGAGGCAGGAGAATCGCTTGAATCCGGGAGGCAGAGGTTGCAGTGAGCCGAGGTCGTACCATTGCACTCCAGCCTGGGTGAAAGAGCAAGACTCTGTCTCAAAAAAAAAAAAAAAAAAGAAAAGAAAAAAGAGAAAAAAATGCAGTGTTCAGTTGCATGAATGAGGTCCTTTTAAAGCCAGAAGCAGGGAGGAAATGCTGAGTCAGTGGCTGCTAGTCTTGAGGGCTGTGCTTTTATTTTTGGCATTGTGAATTTGCCAACCCAATAGTCCTATAGACACACACACACAAACACACACACACACACACACACACACACACACACAGAGAGAGAGAGAGAGAGAGAGAATTTGACCCTTCTGGTCTTAGAGCTTGAAACTTACTTTTGTTTTATCTGAGTTCCTTCCTCAGGAAAGGACCACCAGCCCTCTTGAAAAGTAAAGTAACAAAGAACTGAAACTTACCGGATCACCCCAGGTCATCTCAACCAGTTAATGAGATGCCAGTCCAGCCCGCTTATTCAACATGATTGCTTCCTTACCCCTCCCTAGTTCCTCTTTTTCCACACAGTGTTATATTTCTTCCCTGCCTCTATATAAGCCTCTAATTTTAGTCAGTCAGGGAGATGGATTTGAAACTGAGCTCCTATCTCCTCTGCTGCAGCACCTGATTAAAAGCTTCTTCTTTGGCAATAATCGTTGTCTCAGTGATTGGCTTTCTGTGTGGAGAGCAGCAGGACCTAGACCGAACTCCTGGTTTTTGGTAACAAATTGGGCCGATTTGGGGGCTATGGAGCTAGGAGATTGTGAATCCCCAAAGCTGAGGCAAAGGGTTTGGCCATGGAGAGCTGAGAAACTCCGTGAAAAGGGTTCAAAGTAGGGAAGAAAATATTGCTGTCCTGAAGAAATGGTTTCAGGAGCCCAAAGCCATGATACCAAAGAAATTACAAAAAAGAGCCGGGAGGAATAATGGTCAGATGACGGCAGATCCCATATTTTAAAGATGTCACAGAAGGCAGGACACAACTGAAGAGGAATATTAGAGAAGGAGGATGGTTGCAGGTGGTATTAGCTAAAAGATTTGCAACTCTGCAACCTGCAAATGAGTCACAGGGTGGAGTTAGCCTATAAATTCAGGAGTGGGGTGCATTAGAATTTGGTCGTATTGGCATAAACCAAGAGGTGCTTTATTTACGCCAAAAGAAAGCTCATGAGAAAATACAAATTTAAGTTAGAGTATTCCCATTAAACCAGAAACTGCCTGGCGAGGCACTCCACATAGCATTTGTAAATACAATGACATCTAGATATAATCCAGTCCACGACTTACCTGCATGGACGTGCTGTAAGGGAAATGTGTGTTTCTAAGAACAATGGTACCGATGTCATTCCTAGTCAACCAGTGTCAGAGACAAAACAGTTTAAGCTCAGCAACTCTAGAACCAGCAGGGGAAGAAGTGAGCTCGCCCACTCTGTCACACCCTCCTGAAAACCACAGTGACCCCCAACATCAGAAGCCAGGGGCCTTTCCTTAGGATCACAGGCACTAGGAAATCTGAATTTAAGTGAGCCTAGTTATCAACTGGCCCATACATTTGAGTAAATGGATTGTTTTACTGTGTCTTGTTATGCCTGCAAAATAGAAAAATGCTCCCGCATCTGCCAGAGTTATGGAGAGCCAGGGCAAGATCATATATGTAAAATGCAGAAAAACATGGATTTGACATTTGACATAATATAATCATCTTTGAACTTCCCTCTTTCATTAGCTCCTATGATAAACTGTGCTAATTCTGTTCATTCACTTATTAACTTGTTTAATCAATTAGTATGTGTGGAGTGTCCATTTGTGCCAGTTACTCTTCAAGGTCCTGGGGATAGATAGAGCAGTGAACAAAATAGAAAAAAATCTCTCTTCCTAATGTAGCTTACCTTTTGACTCACCATCCTTCCATTCACTTCGCTATTTCATTTCCTTTTCTTCAATTAAATATATTTGCTACATGGCCGGGCGAGGTGGCTCACACTTGTAATCCCAGCACTTTGGGAGGCCAAGGTGGGGAGATTGTTTGAACCCAGGAGTTTGAGACCAGCCTGGGCAACATGGCGAAACCCTGTCTCTACAAAAAATACAAAAATTAGCTGGGCGTGGTGGCAGGCACCTGTAGTCCCAGGTACTTGGGAGGCTGAGGTGAGAAGATCACTTGAGCCTGAAAGGCAGAGGCTACAGTGAGTCAGGTTGTGGCACTACACTATAGCCTGGGCAGCAGAGCAAGACCCTGTCTCAATATATATACGTGTGTGTGTGTGTGTGTGTGTGTGTGTGTGTATTTCCAACATGCCAGGACCTATATTATCTACTATTAGCTCGTTTAATACTCTGAAAGGCCTTACATGAATGACACTAACACCTCTTCACTGCACGTCAGAAGAAATGCAGGGCAGAAACGCGGCACAGCTTGCCTCAAGCTTCTCAGCAAGTGCCACAGCCTTTAGTCCGGAGCCAGAGTCTGTTTTTCTTTGCTAAGCCTTCTGCTCTTTAGCTTTTTTCTCTAATGCCACATCTTTCATGTTTTGCTAATACAGATCCATGTGTGTTCTCCAAGAATCTATTCGCTTTAATTGCGCACTTAACCTTTAGGCCTCAAGATCATCTGCTCTGCCTGTCGCCAGAGATCCAGCCCAAGAGTTTGTCCTTATAATGAAGACCCACAAACCCCACAGGATCCCCAAGGACCTGAGTCATCTGGCCCCGCCTCTTGCTGCAGCCTTATCTGCTGCCACCATATTCTGGCCCAGCTTGCCAGCCTGCCTGGCTTCTCAGTGTCGTCTGGGTATGTCTTGCTCCCACCTGCTGAAGTTTACCTTGTACCCTTCATGGCTTCTGGGGGCACGGCCTTGCGGAGCCCCCCTTCCCGCTGGCCAGCTTGTGTTCACCTATCAGAGGTTTGCTCGGAGACCTCAGGTGTCTGCCCCCGACCCTGCAGCCTCGTTCAGAGTCCTCTGTTATATTCCTGCAGGACTGGTGAGCGACCTTCCTTGCAGTTATTGGTTTGTCATTATATGTTTGCATGATTTCATATCCACCTCTTCTAGTTGATCTTAAGGCTCCTGGAGAAATGGGGTCCCACCTCTTTTCCTTAACATGTGTATTTTCAGTACCTGGTGCAATGTCTGAGACTCCTGGCTGCAAACAGACACAATGTGTGCTCAGGGACAGATTGATTTTCCACAGGCACACCCCACCATCACTTCAAACTCCACCATACTAAAGTGATTTTGCACAGATGCAGACACTGCCTCAGACTTGTCGACTTTCTGGACGACATTAGAGACTTTAATGTACTTTATCCTGATTCAGCCTTCCACTGGATGAAGTAACATACTCTGTCAAATCATTTTGCTCCTGTCTCAGCCTCCCCCATCTGGCAGGTACACCACTGAGAGGCTAAGCTTGAATTATTCCTCTGATGAGTATCTCTATAGCTTTGTCATCTCCAAGACTGGCTTTGCAACAATCCTACAACACGTGTGTATTCCTTATAGGATCCTCATTGAACTAGGCCAGATATTTATTTAAATATTTAGAATTATTTTTGGCTGGGCTGTAAACCTATAGTTACACACACCTATGCAGGCATCTTCCCGTGTCAGGCGGTGTCTCATTTCTTTATCAAGAGGTAATTAGTGCAAGAGAAAAAAATGAAGTTTGAAAAAAACATTTAAAAATTGATTATGCCATATAAAGGGGGAAAGCCTTTTAAGAAACGATTATGGCATGAGAGGACCATGGAGTAGCTCAGTAAACAATGGAAGGGGCTCGGAGGGTGGAAGGCGGGCGAGGGATGAGAGATCACCTAATGAGAACAATTTACGCCATCACAGCGATGCCTGCGCTAAAGCCTAGACTTTATGCAGTGTCTCCATGTAACAAAACTGCACTGGTACCCCAGAAATCTGCACTAAATCTATATAATGATGATGGAGGCTGGGCGCGGTGGCTCACGCCTGTAATCCCAGCACTCTGGGAGGTCGAGGCGGGCAGATCACCTGAGGTCACGAGTTCAAGACCAGCCTGACCAAAATGGTGAAACCCCGTCTCTACTAAAAATACAAAAATTAGCCGGGCATGGTGGCGGGCGCCTGTAATCCCTGCTGCTTGCGAGGCTGAGGCAGGAGAATCGCTTGAACCCGGGAGGCGGAGGCTGCAGTAAGCCGAGATCGCGCCACTGCACTCCAGCATGGGCGACAGAGCGAGACTCCCTCTCAAAAAAACAAAAACAAACAAACAAACAAAGATGGAAAGAAGGAGGGAATTTAGCAATTCTCCAAATCTACTGACAGTGAAAACAGCATATGAGGAGGGATTCCAGTTAGAAATGCCCAGTTTCCTGGGTGTGTGTGTGACGGGGACGGGGGGTGGGGGGGGAACCATAACGTTAATTTTATCCCCGACATAGGGAGCGCCTGAGTGGTGGCTTTTCACCGGGTGTGGCTCGTCTGAGCTCTTGAACTGAAGCCAGCGGACACCACCCATCGGCGCCTGCTTTCCTGGGGCGTGGGCTCCTCCCCCTGTGCAGACCGCGAGGGGAGACGGTGCGGGCGGCCGGGAGCGCGGCCCTCCGGGAGGCGGGTCATGGCCTCGGCGCCGCCCGGGGAGCGGCTGCGCGAGGATGCGCGGTGCCCGGTGTGCCTGGATCTCCTGCAGGAGCCGGTCAGCGTGGACTGCGGCCACAGCTTCTGCCTCAGGTGCATCTCCGAGTTCTGCGAGAAGTCGGACAGCGCGCAGGGCGGCGTCTACGCCTGTCCGCAGTGCCGGGGCCCCTTCCGGCCCTCGGGCTTTCGCCCCAACCGGCAGCTGGCGGGCCTGGTGGAGAGCGTGCGGCGGCTGGGGTTGGGCGCGGGGCCCGGGGCGCGGCGATGCGCGCGGCACGGCGAGGACCTGAGCCGCTTCTGCGAGGAGGACCAGGCGGCGCTGTGCTGGGTGTGCGACGCCGGCCCCGAGCACAGGACGCACCGCACGGCGCCGCTGCAGGAGGCCGCCGGCAGCTACCAGGTGAGGCGCCCCCCGGCGGGGGCTGCGGGCGCTGCGGTGACCGGGAAGCGGGGGCGACAGTCCGGAGCGGAGCCGCCAAGGCCACCCGTCTCCTGAGCGGCTCCCACGGCCGCTCCCCCCACCCCGCGCCGTCCCCCCCGCCCACGCGGCTCACTCAGTGTGGGTCTCTTGGCCTTGGCTGTGGTAACCCCCTTTGCGACACACACCCATTATTTTACACCGTCCGCCCCTCCCCCAAGCACTCTCCTGTCCTCGAACTCGCGCTGGGCTGGTTTTTCCCGATGCGGATAGTCTGGTCCCTCAGCTGGGCTCTGGTCGGGAGGGCTGTGTGGTCCAGTTCATTCTTGGTAACAATTGTACGTCTATATCGTAAACTTGCCATAATAATTCTCATTTGTGCAATGCTTTGCTTTTGCACAGTGTTTACATTAAATGAGTGTTGTCACCAAAGCAACCCTCGGGTATGGGCGTTGTTAAGAAGAGTGTGGAGCTGGGTACGGGTTCCGACCCCTCCAAACCTCAGGTGCACGTGCCTCCATCAGCAGGGATTTGGGGACTGAGGATTCGAACATCCTCAATGAAGAGGTGCTTCATTTGGGGTGTAGCCCGGGAAGCTTAAAAGAGAGAGAAGAAAAACAAAATGGGAGTATTTGGCCCCCATAGTGGCATCTGTGAAATTGTGTGTCGATTTCTTCCTACTGGTGCCCTTCAAAAGTTCTTGGATGTTTTCTGAACACACTTGAATCCCAGCATGTAGAACAACTGCCAGCACAAAGGAGGTCTAAGTCGTCTTTACTGACATATTTAACCAAAGGACTGTCAGTCGCGCTGTAGTGCATTGCAAATACTAGCTTTCCTAAATTTTTATTTATTTATTTTGTTTGTTTTAAATTAAGGTTTAGGATATTTTCCCCTTCCTTCTCTACCAATATCTCTCTTGGTATTTCTTCTTGATTTTCGTCGTCATTTGCGAGATGTAGGTACTAGTACTAGGTAATTTCTAGCTAAACTTTTCTGGAATGTTCTTGCCTTTTTAAAATAAAGTCCAGAAAGAGGATTGGTAGTAATTTTTTTTTTTTTTTTTTTTGAGACGGAGTCTAACTCTGTAGCTCAGGCTGGAGGGCAGTGGCGCAATCTCGGCTCATTGCAACCTCCGTCTCCCGGGTCCTGGTGCAAGCAATTCTCCTGCCTCAGCCTCCCGGGTAGCTGGGATTACAGGTATGCGTCACCACACCCGGCTAATTTTTGTATTTTTAGTAGAGACGGGGTTTCACTGTGTTAGCCAGGCTGGTCTTGAACTCCTGACCTTGTGATCCATCCGCCTTGGCCTCCCAAAGTGCTGGTGTTACAGGCAGCCCAGCCTCTAGTGTAATATTTCTAAAGGTGTTCTCTGTATTTTCAGTAGTTCTTCGGTTAAATACCAAATAAATATTATCTAAACTCCTGAGCCTCTCAGTGAAAGCTTTCTAGGGCCCTAAGTTATGTTTCCATAGCTCTCTTGTCTTAACCAGCCAGGAAACACAGCAAATTTAGCCGAATCACTGTTTTCCTAACTGTGCTACATCTCCTTGCTTTTGCTGACAGTTTCTTTGGCCTGAGGGAGCTTTTCTTTATCTACAAGTGTCAAAGTGCTCCGTTCTTTGTAAACACCAAAACACATGCCACTTTCCCCACTGGGTCAAATGGTATCATGAATTCTACTGTTATTTTATATATAACAATTATAATATTCTCCTTTTAAAAAGCAATTGATGTGTATGTAGGATTTATTGAGTAACTTTGGGAATAGAATTTTTTGATTAAAATCCTGTTTATGTATGTATCTTTGTGAGTATTTAAAATACACATATTTACCTCTAGTGAGTGCCCTATCATTGAAGGAAGATTTAGTTCTCATTGTATTTTTACTCATCGTAAGGTTTACAACATATAGTGTTTTTTCATATAAAATATGATAACCTACCAAGTTCCTTCTGACCTAATAATACTACTAATACTACAATAATAAACCCATGCTTTATCATAAAGTAACCGATAACTTCAAGAAGTTGAAGTTATATAGAGAAATATAGAATATAGTTATATAGAGAAATATATAAATATAGAGAAATATATAAATATAGTTATATAGAGAAATATATGAAATATAGAGCGATATAATAGCATCACTCTTCATCCAAACACCAATAGATGACATTTTACCTAATATCATTCTCATTTACTTCAGCCCAGTTTTAATATATTCATTACCAGCACATTTTTTTTTCAAAATTCATGTTGTTTTGTAAAATAGATTTATTTATTGGACATTATCATTGTATGTCTAGTCATTAAACATTCTGTAACATCTTATTTTAATTCTATCCAGTTAATATAATTTTTTTCTCCCCTATCTTCAATGTTTTAGTTTAGTTATGCTATCGTATATAACAATGCAGTGAGCATACTTTTAGATAAATATTTGATGGTATCTGGTATTAAAATACATTTAAGGAGCTAGGCACAGTGGCTCATGCCTATAATCCCAGCACTTTGGAAGGCCGAGATGGGAGACTGTCTGGAGGCCAGCAGTTTGACACCAGCCTGGGCAATGTAGTAAGACCCCATCTCTACAGAAAACAAAATTAGCTGAAATGTAATGATGTGTGCCTGGAGTCCTAGCTGCTTGGGAGGCTGAGGTGGGAGGATCATTTGAGCCCAGGAGTTTGAGGCTGCAGTGAGCCATGATCGCACACTGCACAACAACCTGAGTGACAGAGCGAGACCCTGACACTAAAACTTAAGTACATTTATGTTTAGTTTTTAATGATATTGAACATTTTTATGTGCTTTCTAGGGACTGTTTAAGTTGCCTTTGTATTTCCTCACACATCTGTGTGACGTTAGGTACAGATTGAGGGCATCTGTAACAGCTGAAATGTTCCCAAACAGGTAAAGCTCCAGATGGCTCTGGAACTTGTGAGGAAAGAGTTGGAGGACGCCTTGACTCAGGAGGCCAACGTGGGGAAAAGGACTGTCATTTGGAAGGTAAGACCATGTTGGGGCTTTAGGAGGCTTGCCTGTTTGAAGGATCCAGATTCGGGTCAGTAATTCTTCTACCATCTTCCATTCTCCAGCACTTTTGTTCCATCTCCATATATGCCCAAGAGCACCTCAGAGCCATCCTGGGTCATCCCGTCCCCTCAAATGATATGGTTCATTTTTGTTCTTTTTGTTTCTACTGCCATCACCCAATCCAAATTATAATTAAATAGCTTTGCTAGTTTGATCTTCTTGTAAAACCCACTGCTGTATCCCTGTCACCTAGAATAGCATCTTATACTGTCGCTACTAGTTTGAAAATATTTGTTAGGTGAATGAAATAATATTTCACAACTTTGTAACAGAAGAAGTGTAGCCCAAGGTGATCATCTTATATACAGGGAAATAATCTGAACGTTTAGGCTTTTTTTTTTTTATCATCTATACATACACATATTCCATTTTTTTATACCTCACTAGCTCTTTTTATTCCATGTTTCATTCGTGCACATGTGCGTGCACACATGTACACACACACACAGTGATTCATACACACACAGTGATTCTCAACCTGAGGCGATACCTGCCCCCCAAGATAACATTTTGCAATTTCTGGAGATGATATTTTTGGATGTCACAACTGAGGAAGGGTGGGTGCAGTGCACCTGTCATCTAGTAGAGGCAGGAATGCAGCTTAACACCCTGTAGTCCACAGGACAGTTCCCATATCTCGTGAGGAAAAAATGATCTGTTCAAGATGTCAATAGTGTCAAGATTGAGAAACTACATATAGAAACTGTGTGTATAGTTCTATGTATTCATATAATGTATTATATAATATGATATATGATAGGTTATACTTTGCAGAATATTCCTATTCTTTCTCCTTTTCCAAATAACCCTTCTTTTCTGATCACTCTATATATTTATAATTATTTCCTTCTTGTTTTCTTTGAAAATTTAGTCTTATACTCTGTCTTTATACAGATATTACATAAAGACTTTTTAAACTATATTTTTCTTTATTTACTACATTACTAGATTACAATATAGATACATACGGATAGGAAAAGATAACACTTATCCCAGAAGAAAGATGTACATTAAGGCCAGGCGTGGTGGCTCATACCTGTAATCCCAGCACTTTGGGAAGCCGAAGCAGGTGGATCACCTGAGGTCGGGAGTTCGAGACCAGCCTGACCAACATGGAGAAACCCCGTCTCTACTAAAAATACAAAAAAAAATTAGCCGGGCGTGGTGGCACATGCCTATAATCCCAGCTACTAGGGAGGCTGAGGCAGGAGAATCGCTTGAACCTAGGAGGCAGAGGTTGTGGTGAGCTGAGATCGTGCCATTGCACTCCAGCCTGGGCAACAAGAGTGAAACTCTGTCTCAGACAAAAAAAGGAAAAAAGAAAAGAAAAATGTACATTATAGGTAAATGATGTAGACAGTGATAGGAAAGGATAAAAGTTATCAATATTAAATAATATTGATGTTAATAACATTAGTACCTAACGTTACTCAGATGTGTGAAGAAATATTTAAACTTATTAACGTTGATACTGACAAACTTGTTTATCAATATTATTAACAAATATCTTTAAACTAGTAGTGACAGTATAAGATGCAATTCTAGGTGATAGGGATATAGCAGTGGGTTCTGCAGTAAGATCAAGCTAGTAAAGCATAGTTTCGATTGGGTAGTGGCAATGGAGATAAAAAGAACAAGAACAAAGCTTTACAATATTAAATAATGTTCATTACTTGCCTATAATGTACATAGTGGTAGGATGTACATTATTTAATATTGTAATATTGATTGATAATTTTTGTTCTTTTCAGGCTGAAATACAAGTCAATTGTTTTCAATCCTGGCCTGACCATAGATCTATAAAATCGGAATCCCCATATCGGAGAGCTGAGTTCCTGCATGTTTTAAGCCCTCTACAGATTATTCTTAAGTAGGGATGATACTAAGATGCCTGTTCTAAGCCAAGTAAACTTGCATGATCATTACCATCAAGAATGTATCCATGTGAGCCAAATGCAGCAAACACATTTTTGGTCAAAAGTTATTCTAAATACTACAAAACAACCTTTCCTTTTTCTCTATCTGCAGATATAGTTGTGCTCAAGAGGGTGGTGTGAAAGGAAGATGAATTGCAGGCAAATCGCTTCCCACCACACCCCCCCTCATGCCCCAGGTATGACTCTACTCTTTTCTAGTGGCTGGGTTATTTGCCCCACCCCACGACAGCACAGCCTGTGATATGAAGAGAGCTTCTCATATTTACATGAGTTACACTTTCAGGAATCAGTGTATGGAGTTCAGACTTGGCTGATTTCAGAAAGAAGATGAAGTTTTCTGAATCTGATGGTTTAGAAAATGGTGGAAGGAGGTAGAGATGGAAAATGGAAGGAAGTAGTTAAGTCTTAGGGGGTGTTTAGTTTAAAAAGGTGATAGCTCATGCCTTTTAGTCAAAGCAAGAAGTTATCACGTTTAAAAACAGGCAAATAGGCTGGGCACGGTGGCTCACGCCTGTAATCCCAGCACTTTGGGAGGCCGATGCGGGCCGATCATGAGGTCAGGAGTTTGAGACCAGCCTGACCAATATGGTGAAACCCTGTCTCTACTAAAAATACAAAAATTAGCTGGGCATGGTGCTGCGTGCCTGTAATCCCACTTACTCGGGAGGCTGAGACGGGAGAATCACTTGAACCCAGGAGGAGGAGGTTGTAGTGAGCCGAGATCGCGCCACTGCACTCCAGCCTGGGTGACAGAGCGAGACTCTGTCTCAAAAAAAAGATTAAAAAAAAACCCAGGCAAATGACTTCACCTACAAGGCCATATAACAATGTAACAAAACTGCATTTGTACCCCATGAATATATACAAAAAATAAAATAAATCGATAAAACAGGACAGAGAATGGGAGGTATAGATACTTTAAGGGAATAATTTGCCTCTGGTACTCAGCTTAAAGTTAGTTTTTGATATACTTGTCTTGAGAGAAGAAAATCTAGAAACTAAGCCTGGGACGAAGTATGTTCCTTAGGTCTATTCAGAAACTGAAGATGTGAGATTCAGGTAGAAATTGGGATTAATTCTCCGACGTGAACTCTGAAATCAGTGGCCTGAGCATCACTTAGTTCTTTCTTGGCTTTGTAGAGAACGTTAGGCTTATGGTTGTGTTCACTATTACCATATTATGAAACAGCATTCATATTTTCTCATCTCTCAGCCTTTTCTTATTCAAACAAACATTTCTTCATCATTCAGTTGTTTCTAGTGGTTCTAGTGACTGATCTAGTAGTAAATAGTAACTTCTGCTGTGTGACTGCTCTATGCTAATCACTGTTCTTGTAGTTTAATAGATATTTAGCTGTAATGCACACACTCCTCTTTTTCCCCACATTTTTTAAGAGATGGAGTCTTGCTCTGTTACCCAGGCTGAAGTGCGGTGGTGCAATCACAGCTTACTGCAGCCTCGAGCTCTTAGACAAGTGATCCTCCCAGCTCAGCCTTGTGGGTAGCTGGGACTACAGGGCTTACCACCATGCCTGGTCAGTTCATTTTAATTTTTTTAGAGATGGGGTCGCATTTTGCTTTGTTACCCAGGCTGGTCTTGAACTCCTGACCTCAAGCACTCCTCTTGCCTCGACCTCCCCAAAACCTCACATTTTGTATATGGTACTGAAACTTCAGTATACAAGTGCCTTGCCCCCAAGCCTGTGGCAAAATGGGAACTCCAGTCCAACAGTATTTTTTAAACTTAATTTGGAAACTCTCCGGGGCTACTTCTTATATGAATGGACTCCAGTCTGTTCATGTTGCTAGAATGCAGCCAGTGAGTCCACAGAATTACGGAGCCCAGGGAGGTCTGGACATTGCCTTCTGCAGCACTGGCCTGTACGTGGCTGCCGGGGGCCAAGCACTGATGATGTGATCCACGGTGTCCCCGCAGGAGAAAGTGGAAGTGCAGAGGCAGCGCTTCAGATTGGAGTTTGAGAAGCACCGTGGCTTTCTGGCCCAGGAGGAGCAACGGCAGCTGAGGCGGCTGGAGGCGGAGGAGCGAGCGACGCTGCAGAGACTGCGGGAGAGCAAGAGCCGGCTGGTCCAGCAGAGCAAGGCCCTGAAGGAGCTGGCGGATGAGCTGCAGGAGAGGTGCCAGCGCCCGGCCCTGGGTCTGCTGGAGGTGAGGCCGGGTGCCAGAGAAGCAGGCAGATGTGAGACTCAGGTGACAGAGACTAGTACAATGGCTTTCAGAGACAAACACTTTGGCGTTTATGTTCTTTAGGAAAAGGGCACCCTCGAATTTACTCAGAAGGCAGCTTAAACACCCTAGAATTTACTCAGAAGCCATTCCTGGCATCAGAATCATGAGATTCTACAGAATCATATAGTTTGAGTCTGGCATGGTGGCACATGCCTGTAGTCCCAGTTATTAGGGAGGCTGAGACAGGAGGATCACTTGGGCCAAGGAAATCGAGACCTGCCTGGGCAACATAGCAAGACCCTGTCTCAAAAAACAAACAAACAGCATATAGTTCATTTTAAGGACTAAAGAATTCTTAAAATTAAAATTAATGATTTCTGAAAACTTAAACAGCTAGGGAAAGGACAAGCTACACTCTGCTGGCTGAGAAGTAATTCCTAAAACCTCAGTTTGTCCCTGATAGCGTTGCTGTTTTTTAGGGATGGCTAGCACAGAAAGTCTGCATAATACATTTCAGTGTCACTGGCCAGAAGGATGAATAATGATTTAAATTGTCCAGCTTGAAATTGTTATATTGGATTGTAAAGCAAACACTGATTTCCTGGCCCACATTGCATGCCCGTTCCAGGCATGGTGAGGAGGGATTACGTGGACTCCCGTGCAGCTTCGTCCCAGTCTGTTTGGGATTAGAGAGCAGAAAGACGAATAACAGTGAAAGGAAATCTTTGTTTTTAATCCTCTGTGAGGCATCATGTCCCAAGTGAACAGGGAAAGCCAAAGTTGTTGATGGATCCATGTTTTCTTGATAGAAGCAATGGCAACAGAAATTTATCTGGACCGACTTCTATCTCGTCCCCAGTGGCTCACGCAGGGGGTTCTAAACTGAGTGATTCCTGTTCTCATTTCACAGCTGACGTACAGATTCCACCTTTTCTGACTCAGTTCCAGGCACTGAAAGTACCATGAATATAAATAATCCTATTAACTGTCTGTATAATATTTGCAAGTACAGTGACTAAACAGTACTGATTATGAGGCAGGGGACCCTTAAATGAATTTATAAAGCCATTTAATTTGTCTCATTTTATCTTATATATATTAAATTTATATTTTATTATTATTGCCATGCTCATTTCCTTGTTAGCAAACTAAGAGTCAGAAAGGAATTAATTTTCCAAATAGCAGACAGCAAAATACAAGAACTTTGACAGTTTCTTTTCTTTTTTTTTTTTTTTTAGACAGAATCTCGCTCTGTTGCCCAGGCTGAGTGCAGGGTGCAGTGGTGTGATCTTGGCTCACTGCAACCTCTGTCTCCTTGGCTCAAGCGATTCTCCTGCCTCAGCCTCCTGAGTAGCTTGGATTACAGGCGTGTGCCACCACACCTGGCTAATTTTTTTTTTTTTTTGCGTTTTTACTAGAGATGGGGTTTTGCCATGTTGGCCAGGCTGGTCTTGAACTCCTAACCTTAGGTGATCCGCCCACTTTGGCCTCCCAAAGTGTTGGGATTAAAGGCGTGAGCCCCTGTGCCCGGCTTGACAATTTCAACAATAGTATTTATTGCTCTGCCTGCCTTGGCCTCCCACAGTGCTGGGATTGTAGGCATGAGCCACCCCGCCTGGCATGGGAGGGTATATTCTTAAATAAGGTATCTTATCTATCTAGTTTTTTTATAAGGGCAGGATCCCACTCTGTCACTCACGCTGGAGTGCAGTGGCTCAATCATAGCTCACTGCAGCCTCAGTCTCCTAGGATCAGGTGATCCTTGTGCCTCAGCCTCCCGAGTAGCTGGGACTAAAGGTGTGCACCACCACGCCCAGCTAATTTAAAACAAATTTTTAGTAGAGATGAGGCTTGGTTGTGTTGCCCAGGCTGTATATTTTTATACTTTCCTTTCCCTTTCTTCCCTGGTACTAATAAGCTACATTTTACCCCTGAAGGCCAGGACCAAGGCCTGACATTCCCATACAGGGTAAAGCAAATTACTCCCCTGCTTTTATGCCATTAAAACTTATCTGACTGGCAACTGTTTTTAAGGGGAGAGGGGAAATGTATCCCAAATACAATTATTAATATAATAAATGTATCACAGATATATATATTTAATAATCTACTTTGAGAAAATAATGTTACTAGTTATTAAAGGCTTCCTTTATTAATCTACTTAGATAACCTCCTCATAGGAATAGCTCTGGTATGTTGGTTCAGAGAATTAGGAATTTATAATTCCTATAAAGACATTTAGGGAAACATTTTGTGTCTTTATTTGAGGAACCTATCCATGCCCCTCAAATAAATTCTATGAGTACTTAGGATCTATTTTATCCTGTTCCGTCTGAATTACATGCAGAATGTTACTCTGTTACAATATCCAAGTAGCAGAATTATTAATTCAGAAGATAATTAAATTGATAGGTGTTGCAGGAATTAACCTAAACTTTGTATAGCTTTAAAGAAAAGAGATTTGGCTGGGTGCGGTGACTCACGCCTGTAACCCCGTCTCTACTAAAAATACAAAAAAATAAAAAAAATTAGCCAGGCGTGGTGGCGGGAGCCTGTAATCCCAGCTACTTGGGAGGCTGAGGCAGGGAGGTGGAGGTCGCAGTGAGCCGAGATTGCGCCATTGCACTCCAGCAGCCTGGGCAACAAGAGTGAAACTCCATCTCAAAGAAAAAAGAAAAAAAGAAAAGAGATTTATTGTCCCCTATAATTTTATCTTAATAATGTTTTGCAGTAGTTTCTAAGGAAATTTTTATGGGGTCTTCAGTCTGACTGTGAAAAGCAGTTCAGAGTCCAACTCACACTGTGTTTTTCTTTCCTTTTCAGGATGTGAGAGGAGTCCTGAGCAGGTATGTGTGCTTTCTGAATTGGTGAAGGGATTGGGAGAGGCAGAGGAGCTGGTGGAGAACCCTGCTGACTTCTGTGGTTTCTGTGCTCTTCCCAGAAGTAAGGCTGTCACAAGGCTGGAAGCAGAGAACATCCCCATGGAACTGAAGACAGCATGCTGCATCCCTGGGAGGAGGGAGCTCTTGAGGAAGTTCCAAGGTAGTTGCATCTTAGAGACTGGGAATGAGGCTGCCTGGGGTTTGCCTCGTATTGTGGTTTGTCATATGCCAGTCAGCTGCAGTGACCAACAGAACCTAAAGTCTTAGTGGCCCAGATCAGCAGAAATTTATTTTGAGAGTGTGCTGTTGGTTTGTTCCTGGGTGTGGGGACCACTGTGCCACATCTTCTCACTCTGGTACCCATACTGACGGAGCTCTACCTCCCTCTTGGTGCTGGGAGCCATAGAAAAGGGCAGGTTATTGAAGAGATGGGGGAAGAAGTTCTCTTCCAGAGTCAATACAGCACGTCACCAAAATGTGTGGGGATTTCTCCCCGCAAACAGCCAGTCAGTTCTCCAGCAGATACTCCAGCCAGATGTCCTTCCATGCAATTTGGTTTTGACACTATCTACCTGGATAGCACCAGGTTCCCCGGGTTGAGGGCTTCGTCCCACAAGACTGACCCCACTTCAGATGCTGGTCACAAGCACAGGTTGTGGCCTGTGATTCTGACCAACTGACTGTAAACTGGGGTTCCCACAACCCTCTTCTTGAGTTCACTTAATTTCCTGAAACAGCTGACAAAACTCAGGGACACATATTTACTCATTTATTATAAGGGCGTTACAGAGGCTAGAGATGAACAGATGGAAGAGATTCTTAGGGCGAGGTTTGTGAGAAGGGGTACGGAGCTTCCACGCCCTCTCTAGGCCTGCTACCTTTGGAACCTCCATGTGTTCAGCGATCTGGAAGTCCTCAGGACTCAGTTCTTTTTTGTGTGTGTGTGATGAAGTCTTACTCTGTCGCCCAGGCTGGAGCACAGTGGCGCCATCTCAGCTCACTGCAACCTCCACCTCCCATGTTTGAGCGATTCTCCTGCCTCAGCCTCCCGAGTAGCTGGGATTACAGGCACATGCCACCATGCCTGGCTAATTTTTATATTTTTAGTAGAGACGGGGTCTCACCATGTTAGCCAGGCTGGTCTCAAACTCCTGACCTCAAATGATCTGCCTGCCTCGGCCTCCCAAAGTGCTGAGATGACAGGCGTGAGCCACTGTGCCTGGCCAACGAACTCAGTTATTTTGGGTTTTTATGGAAGCACTATGTAGACATGATTGATTAGATCATAGGCCATTGGTTTATCAACCCACCCTTAAGCCCCTCTCCGTCTTCAGAGGTGGGTGAGGGTGTGGCGTGGAGGACTGAAAGTTTCAAGCCTCTAATCACATGGTTGGTTCCCCTGGCAACCACACCCAGTGGGAGGCTTTCTGGGTAATCACCAACCACAATTCATCTTATTAGCTTGCAAAAGACACTCTTATTTCTGGAAATTTTAAGGATTTTAAGAACTGTATGTCAGTAAACAGGATATAGACCAAATACACACTTCACAGTATCATAGGCATGGTGAATATAGACCAAATATATACTTCCCAGTGTCATAGGTATGGTGCCTCCTGCACTGTAGACCAAATACGTACTTCACAGTATCATAGGCATGGTGAATGTAGACCAAATATATACTTCCCAGTGTAATAGGTATGGTGCCTCCTGCACTGTAGACCAAATACGTACTTCACAGTATCATAAGCATGGTGAATGTAGACCAAATATATACTTCCGAATGTCATAGGTATGGTGCCTCCTGCACTGTAGACCAAATACGTACTTCACAGTATCATAGGCATGGTGACTCATGCACTCCTCTTAAAGGCACCCATGCTGAATTGGAGCATCTGGCCTTCCTGAGATTTCATGGCTAAGTCAAACTATCAAGGAGACAGTGTAGGGGGCAAGGGAAAACTTTCCCCTTTCCCTATGAATGTTTGCTGAAAATCAACTGACCAAAGACAAATAGGAACAAAGGCATAGAAAAAGTTTAACATTCATAGCACAGTGGAATCGCAGGAGAATAATTACCCAATAACTCAGTGGGATACAGATGCTTATATACCTTTCTTTATTGGAGGAAAGGGAGATGGGGAGGTGTGGATGATTTTAGGGAGATAGTAATTGATTTTTTGGAGGATTCGTTGGGCTTAGAGTGCACGCAGTGGCTTGGGACAAAGTGTTGAAAAGTAGACAGTGGTTTGTGACTAAAGTCTGTCCAGGTGTATTGACAGACTTGTCTGTCTTCCTGCAATATGAGCTAAATTAATTAAAACGCAGGGACTTCAGGCAGATAAATGAGTGTTAGAATAAAGCTTCTTACAGTGTGTGATGGTCTCCAAGGGCCTTTAATTTAAAATCATGGGCATACCAGGGTGCCATATTTTAGGGTAAAATTCCCTGGTCTCCTTCCGTGGGAGAGTGTACCATGCCCAGAAAAATTAGGATTGGTATATTCATGAGCAGTATCAGAGTCACGGCCACCCATAGAGCCTGCACCACCACGCCCAGAAGAACGAGGATTAGTATATTCATGAGCAGTATCAGAGTCGTGGCCACCCATAGAGCCTGCACCACCACGCCCAGAAGAACGAGGATTAGTATATTCATGAGCTCAGAGTCATGGCCACCCATAGAGCCTGCACCACCACGCCCAGAAGAACGAGGATTAGTATATTCATGAGCTCAGAGTCATGGCCACCCATAGAGCCTGCACCACCACGCCCAGAAGAACGAGGATTAGTATATTCATGAGCAGTATCAGAGTCGTGGCCACCCATAGAGCCTGCACCACCACGCCCAGAAGAACGAGGATTAGTATATTCATGAGCTCAGAGTCATGGCCACCCATAGAGCCTGCACCACCACGCCCAGAAGAACGAGGATTAGTATATTCATGAGCTCAGAGTCATGGCCACCCATAGAGCCTGCACCACCACGCCCAGAAGAACGAGGATTAGTATATTCATGAGCTCAGAGTCATGGCCACCCATAGAGCCTGCACCACCACGCCCAGAAGAACGAGGATTAGTATATTCATGAGCTCAGAGTCATGGCCACCCATAGAGCCTGCACCACACCCAGAAGAACGAGGTTTAGTATATTTATGAGCAGTATCAGAGTCACGGCCACCCATAGAGTCTGCACCACCACGCCCAGAAGAACGAGGATTAGTATATTCATGAGCAGTCTCAGAGTCATGGCCACCTATAGAGCCTGCACCACGCCCAGAAGAATGAGGATTAGTATATTCATGAGCAGTATCAGAGTCACGGCCACCCATAGAGCCTGCACCACCACGCCCAGAAGAACGAGGATTAGTATATTGATGAGCTCAGAGTCATGGCCACCCATAGAGCCTGCACCACCACACCCAGAAGAACGAGGATTAGTATATTCATGAGCAGTATCAGAGTCACGGCCACCCATAGAGCCTGCACCACCACACCCAGAAGAACGAGGATTAGTATATTCATGAGCCGTATCAGAGTCGTGGCCACCCATAGAGCCTGCACCACCACACCCAGAAGAACGAGGATTAGTACATTCATGAGCAGTATCAGAGTCACGGCCACCCATAGAGCCTGCACCACCACACCCAGAAGAACGAGGATTAGTATATTCATGAGGAGTATCAGAGTCACGGCCACCCATAGAGCCTGCACCACCACACCCAGAAGAACGAGGATTAGTATATTCATGAGCAGTATCAGAGTCACGGCCACCCATAGAGCCTGCACCACCACGCCCAGAAGAACGAGGATTAGTATATTCATGAGCAGTATCAGAGTCACGGCCACCCATAGAGCCTGCACCACCACGCCCAGAAGAACGAGGATTAGTATATTCATGAGCAGTATCAGAGTCACGGCCACCCATAGAGCCTGCACCACCACACCCAGAAGAACGAGGATTAGTATATTCATGAGCAGTATCAGAGTCACGGCCACCCATAGAGCCTGCACCACCACGCCCAGAAGAACGAGGATTAGTATATTCATGAGCAGTCTCAGAGTCACGGCCACCCATAGAGCCTGCACCACCACGCCCAGAAGAACGAGGATTAGTATATTCATGAGCAGTATCACAGTCACAGCCACCCATAGAGTCTACATTTGGTTAGACTATGGGCTTAAAACTGTAGCTGATATGAGTAACGTTACTTCCAGTAAATTTACATTTCCTTGCTTATAAAATGCTAAAAATAAATTGCTTGGAGGACAAAATGAAACATTTGAAAGCACCCCACCTCCTAAAAGTAATCAATATGAAAGCACTGCAAAGTTATCAATTAGCAAGAAGTTTGGTTTAATTTATTGGCTGAGAATTTGATGAGTTGCTTGAATTAGTGAGTCAATAAAGCCAAAAATATTGTCAGTTATTTTCATGTAGGAATAAGCAGTGTCACAAAAAACTAGTGTGTTTAATCTGATTGTATTATTCTTTAAAACAGTATAGATTCAGTATTGTTTACAATTTCATTTTAAAATCTAATTTATCCCAAGTAATGAAAACTATGTCTAAATAGTGACTTCACTACTTAGAGGGAAAGAGTGTAAAGTCCCTTAATGAGAAAACCCATCTCTGCAGCGTAGTACCCACGTTCTCCTGGGTAGATGAATGTATGCTAAATGCCCAACTTGATTAAAATCGTCATGGCACCCTCAGACTCAGTAACCTCATATCCACTTTTGTTTTTATTGAATGAAATCATTCAAAATGTGTGATTAATTTTATCTCATCCATTCTTTTAAACATTGGAATATATCATTCAACAACAACAACAAAATACTCTGCAATCCGTAGCTTTGTGTTGCAGATATGTACTTCACCAAAATACACAGGCTGTAAGTGGCTGACACAGAATATTGAAGAAAATCAAAAAGAGTATGCAAAGGGTAATGAGAAGTTCTAGTTTTGAATAAGGTGACCAGGAAAGACCTCGCCCCACAGGGGATCACCCAGCAAATATATGATCTGGAAGAAAGCATTCAGGCAGCAGAAATGAGCGCCAAGGCCTGACATGGAGGATGGCAGGTGTGTTCCAGGAGCTGTGAGGATGTCAATGTGAGGACTCTGTGGCAGAGTAAGTGACAGGAGGGTCGGAGAGACCAAGGAAGGGCTAGATAGGCAGGCCACTCTGAGCATGATACTTTATCCCTGAGTGAAATAGGACATCATTGAAAGTTGTACCTAGAAAAATAGTTTGATTGGACTAATGTTTTATGAGGATCACTCTCTATGCTTTCTTGTAAGTAAGTTACCGAGAGGAGAAGATTGACATGGGAAAAGCAGTTAAGGGTCTTTGCAGTAATTTGATGAGAGATGATTATGTGTTGGAATAGATGTTATTACGGAAGGTGCCGCAAGATGGACAGATTTTTGTTATATACTGAAGGCAGAGCTGTTAAGATTTGCTGTTGGATTATATATGATGTGCTATAAACAGGAAGAGCCATGAATGATTCCAAGGTTTTGGATCTTGCGAACTGGCAAAATGTGATTGCCACTTATATTGATGAGGAAAGCGACAGTTGAAGCAGAAGAAGGGCACTGGGTTTTGGATATGTGGATGTTGCGATGAGTGCTAAATATTCAAATGTTGCTATCAAGTGGGCGGATGAATGTACAATAGGGAGTTTCAGGGTAAAGTTCAAAGCTAAGCACACGCATTGGGAATCAGTCAGCATATGAATGGAATTTTATCAAAGCAATGAACCAGCCAGCACCCGGGTAGATAGGGAGTGAGGTGAGAGAGAGAGAAGAAGTCCAAGTCTTGGGACTATAGGTTTCTCCAGTGGTGGTGGTGGAGGAGAAGAGAACAGCAAAGAGGATCAAGGAGTAGTGAGCAGTGAGGGAAGGGAAACATGGATGAGTGTTACCTTTGGAAAAGGGAGATTTTCCAGCACAAGTAGATTCTCAGTGTTGAGAGATACAGAAAAATCATTGAAGACGAACTCTGGGCCGGGCGCGGTGGCTCACGCCTGTAATCCCTGCACTTTGGGAGGCCGAGGCGGGCAGATCACCTGAGGTCAGGAGTTCGAGACCAGCCTGACCAACCTGGGGAAACCTTGTCTCTACTAAAAATACAAAATTAGCCAGGTGTGGTGGTGCGTGCCTGTAATCCCAGCTACTCGGGAGGCTGAGGCAGGAGAATCACTTGCACCCAGGAGATGGGGGTTGCAGTGAGCCAAGATCATGCCATTGAACTCCAGCCTGGGCAACAAGAGCAAAACTCCATCTAAAAAAAAAGACAAACTCTGACAAATAACCATTCATCAACACGGAGGTCCCTTGGAAGATGGACATGCGCAGTTTGGTTGGGGTATGGTCACATCATGATGAAGAATTGAGTTTAGGAGAGAAGGGGTAGGGAGAGGAATGGGATATAGACCATATCAAAAGCCATTTGACAGATCTCTTTTGTTAGAAATGAAGCAGACCAATGTGCCGGAAGAGGAATGGCTTGGGAATACATGACCTGTTAGATTGTGTTAAATGCACAATCCATGGAGACCTACCTTTCAATCTCTGTTATTTACCTCTAGAGTTTGGGAAGACCACATAAACTCTTTGATTCTGAATCTACTCTTGTGTAATGTAGGGATGACAATGGCGACCCTCAGGGTGGTTACATAATAAAAATAATGCAATGCGCAGTTATGTGACCACTCAGGTTGGGTATCAATAAAAATTCACTAGGCTGGGCATGGCAGCTCACGCCTGTAATCCCAACATTTTGGGAGGCTGAGGCGGATGGATTGCTTGAACCCAGGAGTTCGAGACCAGCCTGGGCAACATGGCAAAACCCCTTCTCTACAAAAAATACAGAAAACTAGCTGGGAATGGTGGTGCATGCCTTCCCAGCTACTCAGAAGGCTGAGGTCAGGGGATGGCTTGAGTCTGAGAGGTGGAGGCTGCAGTGAGCTGTGATTGCACCACTGCACTCCAGACTGGGCAACAGAGCGAGACTCCGTTTCAAAAAAAAAAAAAGTTCACTGGAAGTGTTTAAAGGCAAATAAGTATAGTGGTAGTGGCAGTAGTAGTAGCAGTAGCAGTAGCAGTAGAAACAGTATTTGTTCTGATATTAAAAATCAAACTATATTAACATGTTAGTGTGATTTTGCATTGCTATAAAGAAATACCTGAGGCTGGGTAATTTATTAATATAAGGAAATATGCTTTATTTTGGCTCATGGTTCTGTAGGCTGTACAGGAGGCATGGTGCTGGCACCTGCTTCTGGTGAGGCCTCAGGAAACCTACAGTCATGGTGGAAAGCAAAGGAGGAGCCAGCGTATCACATGGCAAGAGGGAAGCAGTGAAGTGGGGAGGCGCCAGGTTCCTCTTAAACAACCAGCTCTTGCATGAACGGATAAAGAACTCACTTATCACCAGTGGGATGGCACTAAGTCATTCATGGGGGATCTGCATCCATGATCCAGCACCCCCCACTAGGCCCCACCTTCAACATTGGGAATCACATTTCAACATGAGACCGGGAGGGGATACACATCCAAACCATATTATTAATTAACTTACTACTTATAAGCAATGCTAGTAAGGAAATGCACTGAATATTTTACATCCCCCCTTCACTGAGGTTTCATATCTAGATGTATTTATTTATTATGTATATGGGTCAAATGTCTCATCAATCTCACTGGGACTTCAGAGTATCAGTATTTTTTATTGTTGTATAACGCATAACTACAAGCTTATGTGCTTAAAGCCATACCATTTAGTAGCTCATGGTTCTGAAGACCAGACATCCAAGTGGGGTCAGCTGGCTCCTCTGCTTAGGTTTTCTCAAGGCCCAAATATGGGTGTTGGCCAGGCCAGGCCAGGCTTCTGTGTAGGTCGGGGGAAGAACCTTACCTCCACCCTTATTCAGGTTGTTGGCATAATACAATTCTGTGCAAATGCGGTACTGAGATTCCTGTTTTCTTGCTGGCTGTTGGTTGGGGGCTATTCTCAGCTCTGGAGATCACTCTCAGCTCTAGAGGTCACTCGTTTTTCTCTTCATGTGACCTTTCCATCTTCAAAGCCAGCAAAGAGATATCAAATCCACATCTTATTGACCTTTCCTGCTGCCACCAACCCAATAGCCAGAGAAAACGTTCTGATTTTACAGGACTTGTGGGATTCGATTAGACTCACCTTGATAATCTCTCTCTTGTCATATAGTGTAACATACTCATGAGGCTAACACCAGGGTGTGAAGGTCATGGGGTCCATCTTAGAATTCCGCCTACCACAGTAATATAACTTTGGAAGTAGTGGATTTACTATTAATAAAATTCTATAGATTTTTAAGAAAAAAAATTCCTAAGGGGTTTATAAATTTTATGTTAAATGCAGAAGATCCTCCTAATTGCACCCAAATGCTTTGGATGTAAGCCAGACATGGTGGTGTGCACCTGTAGTCCCAGCTGCTGGGGAGGCAGACACGGGAGGATTGCTTGAGTCCAGGAGTTTGAGGCTGTAGTGTACCATGGCTATGCCCATGAATAGCTCTGCACTGCAGCCTGGACAACATAGCAAGACCCCATCTCTCTGTCTCTCTCTCTCTCTCTCACGCACACACACACACACAAATGCTTTAGATGTAAATGAAAGGAAACTAAATGATAATTCACTTGGTTTGTCGTCATCAATAGTTGTTTTTCATTGGGGAAGTTAAAGAGTTCTGGGTTATGCAGAGGTAACAGTGGAATATACCAGAAAGTTATAAAGAATAAGAATAATAAAGTAATAAAGAAGATTTCACCTGTAAGGTGAAATACTGATTTGTTTTCTCTAGGAGTTAATAGAGAGAGAAAAGTGAGGAACTGTGGGACTATTCTTTTCAGTGGTTTCCTAAGTTTCTACCAGTCCTTTCTTTCCTTTCACCTGCTCCACCACATTCTTTCCGCAGTGGATGTAAAGCTGGATCCCGCCACGGCGCACCCGAGTCTGCTCTTGACCGCCGACCTGCGCAGTGTGCAGGATGGAGAACCATGGAGGGATGTCCCCAACAACCCTGAGCGATTTGACACATGGCCCTGCATCCTGGGTTTGCAGAGCTTCTCATCAGGGAGGCATTACTGGGAGGTTCTGGTGGGAGAGGGAGCAGAGTGGGGTTTAGGGGTCTGTCAAGACACACTGCCAAGAAAGGGGGAAACCACGCCATCTCCTGAGAACGGGGTCTGGGCCCTGTGGCTGCTGAAAGGGAATGAGTACATGGTCCTTGCCTCCCCATCGGTGCCTCTTCTCCAACTGGAAAGTCCTCGCTGCATTGGGATTTTCTTGGACTATGAAGCCGGTGAAATTTCATTCTACAATGTCACAGATGGATCTTATATCTACACATTCAACCAACTCTTCTCTGGTCTTCTTCGGCCTTACTTTTTCATCTGTGATGCAACTCCTCTTATCTTGCCACCCACGACAGTAGCAGGGTCAGGAAATTGGGCATCCAGGGATCATTTAGATCCTGCTTCTGATGTAAGAGATGATCATCTCTAGAATTCTGTTCCCAAGATGCAGTCCTAGCGTAGCGAACGTTCCTGGAGTGGGGTGAAGGATATCAATATACTAAGTTTTAACAGATACCCCATTTAGGTCAGCACTTGATTCGTTGTTGCTGTGAAATATTTCCATGGGACAAAAGAGGGAATATGAAATATTTGCGTATGGGAAGATTATAGAGCATAATAATTTTGTAAATGGAGCAATCTCAACCTCTATTTCTAGATCACATTTTCTTGATGTCTTCCTTCAAATTAATGACCTTGGATTACATAAGGATTTCTATGCATTCGTTATAATTTGTTATTCCTTTCAATATCCTTGTATTTCAAATCTTCCATATAAGAATTAGACATGGCAATTCTTAAATTGATTCAGAATGGTCTGATACTATTCCAGTATCACCTCCTTAATTCTGTTTCTCCTCGTTTTCCTGATTTTCCTTCTCATTCTCTCCTTCCCCGCTCTCTCTCTCCCTGTCACTCTCTCTCTCTCTCGTTCCTTATTTTTTGTTTCTTACCTCTTACTGTTTAACCTGTTGCTTCCTTCTAGATTAATACATTTAGAGCCATTCCTTTATATGGTCACATTTCCTATGACTTTACTCAATTACTTTTAAAATCCTTTCTATTCTGAGACTAATTTTTAAGAATTACAAAGCTCATTCCTCTGAATCTAATATCACTAACTCCTAGACTTTTTCCTTTTTCTTTGGATACACTTTAAGTAGGAATTTATCAGAATTTTCATTCAACTCGTTCTTTAATGTAGATATTTACTAGTTATAAGACGTTAAGTCTGGGTGCAGTGACTCACGCCTGTAATCCCAGCACTTTGGGAGGCTGAGGCGGGTGGATCACAAGCTCAGGAGTTCAAGACCAGCCTGGCCAACATGGTGAAACCCTGTCTCTACTAAAAAAAAAAAAAAAAAAAGAAAAATTAGCTGGGCATGGTGGCAGGAGCCTGTAATCCCAGCTATTCTGGAGTTGGAGACAGGGGAATTGCTTGAACCCTGGAGGCGGAGGTTGCAGTGAGCCAAGATCTCACCACTGTACTCCAGCTCAGTGCGAGACTCCATCTCAAAAAAGAAAAAAGACCTCAAACAACACTTCTCTCTCTCTTTTAGCTGCTTGTTATGGTTCCTATACATGGAACAATTATACTGGCCTCACTGTGTTATGGTAAATATTTAAGGTCATATTTGATATTGCTGGTTTGAATTCAGCTTTTCCATTTAAATACATTATAATGATGAAATGATGATAATATTTAACTTATTTTTAAAGTATATTCTGTACCTTTCCCACAAAAATGTTAAAAGTCATTGAAGGCTAACCTTACTGCCTTCTTTGTATCACTGTCTTCTAAATAATTATTATGGCTGGGTACGGTGGCTCACGCCTGTAATCCCAGCACTTTGGGAGGCCGAGGTGGGCAGATCACGAGGTCAGGAGATTGAGACCATCCTGGCTAACACAGTGAAACCCCGTCTCTACTAAAAATACAAAAAGAAATTAGCTGGGCGTGGTGGTGGGCGCCTGTTGTCCCAGCTACTTGGGAGGCTGAGGCAGGAGAATGGCATGAACCCAGGAGGCAGAGCTTGTAGTGAGCCGAGATCACGCCACTGCACTCCAGCTGGGGCAACAGAGCAAGACTCCATCTCAAAAATAAATAAATAAATAAATAAATAAATAAATAAATAAATAAATAAATGTTACACAAATGCTAAAATGTTTAAATGGTAAATGCTTCAATGCTAACCAAATATTAATGGCAAATTATTTAATATTATCTGATAATAATCTGCAGAAGGTTTAATTTTCCTCCCCAATTTGAAGTTCAAGATGTTTTTCTCTTCCAGGGAGATTTTTTCGACTGACATCTTTAACTTACCTTCCAATCATATTACTAACGTAGCCTTCTTCCTAGATTTTTTAATTGTTTGATCATGAGCGAACACTTCTACTCTCTGTGATAGATTTGCAAACAGAGGGAATAACGCATCCTCGTGTCCCTCTTCTTGGTGTTCCACAGGCCATGTGTGCCCTAGCCCTCGTTCATGCAAGGTCTGTGTAGGGAAGGTAGACTTCAGCTCAGGAACAGCACCCCTTCCCACAGGGATCAGGTGGGTGGCTTGAGATACCCCTTCCATGGGGCACCACCCATTCAGTGAGACGGGGAAGCCCTGGGTGGGAGGGAGAACACCTCCACATGTCTTCTACTCTCTCCATAGGATGGAATGAGTGTCCCAGTCCCAGGAGTATCCATTTCCCACTGTGTAGCCCAGTACTCTAGTCTCACTGTCTCTGCTGAATCCTGTCTCACTGTGCATATTATTGTGGTTTATATCAGTCAGTAAACCAATGTGAGTCTTCATCTCTTGCATTCTTAGGTTCACAGTTTTGTGTGTCTCCTGTAATGACCCTTCTCTTTCCCTTTCCAACTCCTGAAAGATTGCCACTATTTCCTCTGGAACTTTGTTTCGTTACCAGCAAAATCCTCGACATCCATACCCGTTTCCTGGCTTTCCCTCTCCTTTCCTCTGAATGGTAGTCTTTTATATTCAGCTGTCCACTTGACATCAAAATAGACATTTTGAACTCAATTTGCCTAAAGCTTACCCACAAATTTCTCCCCAAGTCTCTCCCTAACTGCAACAACAAAAACCACAGGCTTCTCCCTGTCACTGGATGGCAACTCCATTCTTTTGATTGCTTAAGCCAGGCATCCGATTGAGTACTTTCTTGATTTCTCCAGCCCACATCCAGTCCATCAGCAAGCCCTGTTGGTCCTACCTTCAGAATATGTCCGGGGTTCAGTTGTCCTGGCCACCCTGCTGCTGTAACCATGGTCAGAACTCCATCCTGCCCCTCTGAATTATGACTTTCGTTTCCTCACAGTGGTCCTGCTTGGGCTCTAGGCCCTTCCACTCCCATTCTCTCTACAGCAGCTGGGCTGATTCCTTTAGCACCCAAGGATATGTTGGCATCACAGTGACTTAGATACCATCACAAAGACCTCCCATTCAACTTAGAGTGAAAGTCAGAATCCTCACAGTGAATCCCCAGGCCCTAGAGGATGTGAACCCCCAGGCCCTAGAGGATCTGAACCCCCATCCCTCCTCTGATTCTCTCTTCCACCCCCACTTCCCTTTGCATTCTGCTCCAGCTGCCCTGGCCTCATGGATGGGTTTCCACCAAAGCAGGCACTTCCCATCACAGGGCCATTTCCCCACCTGTGGCTTCTGCTTGACATTCCCTTTTCCCTGATGTCCCCTTGACTCATTATTCCCTTTCTTCCTTAAGTCTTCTGAGATCCAGCTTCTCAGTGATACCACACAGCCCTACTCCCCCAGAGCCCACCTAGAGCTCACCTTTCCAGTCGCCCTTGCTAGGCTCAGTGGAGGCTCTTTGTTCCCCATATAGTACGTGTCGTCTAGTGTACTATATTGTTAGGCTTATTTAATTTATATATGTTTTGCCTTTTTGTGCTAAATGTAAACACCACAAGGGGAGGTATCTTTGTCTGTTGACAATGATACATTCAATGTTTCTCAAGCACCCCCAATGCTGGTTTGTATGTGGTTATCACTCAATCTGTATTTGTTGAATGAATAAATGATTGACTATGTGGAGAGCAAAATTGATGGACCTGAAAATGTTTTGCAAAATGTAATATAGTCTACTGATACAATATTTATTATTATTGGCCAATAATGTTTAATGCCAAGTGCTAAATTAGTAAAATTTTGGGGATATAGAGAAAAATTGAGCAGAAGTCTTAAGTTTGTAAACATAATGGATTTTGTGACCTGATAACTTGGCATGTCCAGGCCTAGTCCCATTGAACCCCCTGTGGTTTTGATTCCCTGTGACATCACAGTGACACCTTCGAATTATGCTTTGTCTCATACTCCATAAGCCACCTCTCAAAATGGTATCGTCACTAAAAATATGGGGAACTTTCTATAAACTTACATAGACTACAACCTTTTAAAAAAAAAAATTGATGTTAATGTTTTATGTTGCCTTTCTTCACCTAAACGATATGGTGCATCCACGCCATCTAGAAATGGGGTGTCTTGGGTCTGCTGTCCTTCCCGTCGCTTCACTGTTACTGTGCATTTCTGTTATATACATTTGGCTTTTTTTCTATCTCAAATCATAATTTTTTTTCTTTCTGACATATCCTTAAGGACTGCTCTGACAGTTACCAGTGAAATTCTTTTGTTCTCTATAAAAATTTGAACATCAACCCTGGTAGAGCACAGTGGCTCATGCCTGTAATCTCAACACTTTGGGAGACTGAGGTGGGAGGATTGCTTGAGACCAGAAGTTTGAGACCAGCTGGGCAACAAAGCAAGACCTGGTTCCTACAAAAAAAATACAAATTAGCCAGATATGGTGGTGCAAACCTGTAGTCCCAGCCACTTGGAAGGCTGAGGCGGGAAGATTGCTTGAGCCCAGGATTTCAAGTCTGCAGTGAGCCAGGGTCACGCCACTGCACTCTGGCCTGAGTGACAGAGTGAGACCCTCTCCCTTAAAAAATAGAAAACTAAAAGAGAAAGTCAATCCCCAACATGAGCTTCTAGCCTTTTCTAAGCTATAACCCTCCAGAACTATGTCTACATATCCAGAAGTCTGGATAATTTATTCAAAGAACTAATTTGCTCCATACCCCCCGATATGATTTGGCTTTGTGTCCCCACCCAAATCTCATGCTTAATTATAATCCCCAGTGTTGGAGGTGGGCCTGGTGGGAGGTGATTGGATCGTGGGGGCAGTTTCTCATGGTTTAACACCATCCCTCTTGGATGAGTTGTGAAATCTGGTTGTTTAAAAGTGTGTGGCTCCGCAACTTTCTCTTGCCCCTGCTCTTGCCACGTAAGACACCAGTTCCTGCTTTGCCTTCTGCCATGAGTAAAAGCTCCCTGAGGCCTCCTGGAAGCAGATGATGCCTTGCTTCCTGCACGGCCTGTGGAACGGTGAGCCAGCTAAACCTCTTTTCTTCATAAGTTTTCCAGTTTCAGATATTTATAGCAGTGTGAGAACAGGCCAACATACCCTCATGACCCTTTCTCCAAATCAGGTGACTGGTTTATCAATTTACTAAGCTTTTTTTTTTTTTTGAGATGGAGTCTCACTCTGTCACTCAGGCTGGAGTACAGTGGCATGATCTAGGCTCACTGTAAGCTTTGCCTCCCGGGTTCAAGTGATTCTCCTGCCTCAGCCTCCTGAGTAGCTGGGACTACAGGCGCCCACCACCACACCCAGCTAATTTTTGTGTTTTTAGTAGAGACGGGGTTTCGCCATGTTGGCCAGGCTAGTGGTCTTGAACTCCTGACCTCAGGTGATCTGCCTGCCTCAGCCTCCCAAAGTGCTGGGATTACAGGTGTGAGCCACTGCACCCGGCCTTAGACTAATTTTTCTAGCATGTTGAGAAGGCCCTGAGTGAAGAGGACTGGGAGGAGGGGATACAGGGAGCAATCAGGAGTGGGAAGTGAAATAACCTCTTTAGCCAGCAAAAGTAATGGAAAGCACTTAGAGTGGTGATTGCAACCCCTAGAACCCCAGAACGCAGAGAATTGGGAACACTGGGATCTATTCAACCTGTCTGCCCTGCAAGCACCGACTCCTTGGTACTTGCTTTCTCTGTGCTTCTGGGGCCCCCTGTGGTCTGCTTTTCTATTACACAGGGAGGAAGAAAGGATGTCAGGGCCTGCATATGTGTACCACACATATTCTGTGAATTCTACACCATGTAGAATAGTCTCTTTACTCTCTAATTCTCTGACTACATCTACCCAAAAGTACCCAGTCATATTGATAAGTTTCTTAGTTAATTGACTCTAAGTCTGATTTTTTTCTGACATTGCTTGGCTATTTCTGTATATTTATTTTCTTTAAAAAATTCAGCATCGTGATGTCATTTTTGCCTTTACAAGAGCATTGAAAACATAGTTACATATACATATCTAAGTCATGATACTTGCTCAATTTCCTTATCAGTTTTTGAAACTATAAACCTATGTATGCTAACATCTTCCTTTCAAATCAAAAAGTAAAAATAAGGCTGGGTGCAGTGGCTCACACCTGTAATCCCAGCACTTTGGGAGGCCAATGAACGTGGATCACCTGAGGTCAGGGGTTCAAGACCAGCCTGGCCAACATGGTAAAACCTCATCTCTACTAAAAATACAAAAATTAGCCAGGTGTGATGGCGGGTGCCTATAATCCCAGATACTAGGGAGGCTGAGGCAGGAGAATTGCTTGAACCTGGGGGATGGAGGTTGCAAGTCACAGTGAGCAGAGATTGCACCACTTCACTCCAGCCTGGGCAAAAGAGTGAAACTCCGTCTCAAAATAAATAAATAAATAAAAATAGAACAGGCCATGCTGTAGCTCCTTAATGTAATAATACACTTTATGTGATTTTTTTCACTATGTAGGACAATGGGTTCTTTCTCTTTCATACATAAAAATATTAGTAAAAAGAAGATGTCAAAATATTTTGGCCCTATTTTCAGCAGATGAGAGAGAAAAAACAAAATGCATGATTCTGTTCTAGGTAGCATGGGACCAATTATGCCTCGGCTGTTTTCTTAGCCATATAATGATTGTTGGGAACAGGGGAGGGGAGCAAATGGCTCATTGGTATTTATGTTTTTAGAACAGCAATGAATTGAGTCCCCTAATTTTACTTATGTGAGGTAGTAAATTCTTTTTATATCAAGGGACAAATTCTCATGGTCCTCATTTTCTCTCTGGACCTGACGGGAGATGGGGCAATTTGATGTGGTGCGCGCCTCTGCCTCAGTGGATGTGCTGGTGATCCCTGTGGGTCTGAAGTTTCCCCAGCGCTTCGGGCTGCTGATGAACCCAGGCCGCCATCAGGGTCCGTCTCCAGTCTTCCCTCAGCAGAGCTGCAACACTGCGTAATTGCAAGAAACCCCTATTCACCAATACTGTGGGCCATTGCATTTATAAGGAATGGGCCAAGCCTGAGAGAGGCACTTGGATTTCCTTACACCTGGCTACAGCACCTGTGTGCGCCCGAGAGGGTAGAAGGCATTTCGTGACCTGGCTGAGGCCCTCTCGCTATGTCTGTGTTCCTGCATTCTTTGAGTGTGGCCTAGCAGCATGCAAGTGAAAATGGTGAGCAGGTTTCTGGATTGAGGAACTCAGCTCAGAGGTCTGCACGTCTAGGTTGGTTTGTTAAATGAATAAGTCATAGGGAGTGCCTCAAGGGTTAAAAAAATCTGAAGAACATACTCCTTGCTCTTAGAACATTTATAAATTATGACAGGCTGGGCGCGGTGGCTCACGACTGTAATTCCAGCACTTTGGGAGGCCGAGGCAGGCAGATCACGAGGTCAGGAGATCGAGACCATCCTGGCTAACACGGTGAAACCCCGTCTCTACTAAAAATACACAAAAAAGTAGCTGGGCGCGGTGGTGGGCGCCTGTAGTCCCAGCTACTCGGGAGGCTGAGGCAGGAGAAAGGCGTGAACCCGGGAGGCGGAGCTTGCAGTGAGCCGAGATCGCGCCACTGCACTCCAGCCTGGGCAACAGAGCGAGACTCTGTCTCAAAAAAAAAAAAAAAAAAAATTATGACAGACACACCAACACACAAAGACATACACAGACAGCACTTATATCACAAGTCGTTTAATTATAACGAAGCACTACATCTACCAATGCAAAATTATTATTATTACTATTATTATTATTATTATTTTTGAGACAGTGTTTCGCTCTGTCTCCCGGGCTGGCGTACAATGGGGTGGTCTCGGCTCACTATAACCTCCGCCTCTCGGGTGCTAGTGATTCTCCTGCCTCAGCCTCCCGAGTAGCTGGGATTACAGGCATACGCCACCACCCACGACTAATTTCTTTTTTTTTTTTTTTGTATTTTTAGTAGAGATGGGGTTTTCCATGTTGGTCAGGCTGACCTCGAACTCCCAACCTCAGGTGATCCGCCTGCCTCAGCCTCCCAAAGTGCTGGGATTACAGGCGTGAGCCACCGTGCCCGTTCTAATGAGAGTCTTCTTTAACCTCCACTTCACTTTCTAAAAGTGAGTCTCTTTTTGGCGGGGGTGGGGGAGGACAGGGTCTCACTCTGTCGCCCAGGCTGAGGTGCCAGTGGCATGATCACAGCTCACTGCAGCCTCGACCTCCTAGGCCCATTGACCCCCGTACCTCAGTCTCTTGAGTAGCTGGGACCATACCTTTGTGCGACCGTGCCGGGCTAAGGTTTAATTTTGACTTTTGTACAGATGGTGTCTCCCCATGTTGCCCAAGTTAGAAATGAGCCTTTTCAACAATTTCAAACCGTACGTCCAGATATCAGTTCTGTTTGAATACAAATACAGTCATGCGTTGCTTAACGATGGGGATGTGTTCTGAGAAATGCGTCGTTAGGTGATGTTGTCGCTGTGTGAGCATCACAGCATGTACTTACACAAACCCAGGTGGTGTATCCTACCACAATCCTGGGCCATAAGTGTCTGCGATAGCTTGTCACTCCTAAGCTACAGACGAGTACAGCATGGTACTGTAGTGAATACTGAAGACAGCTGTAACACCGTGGTAAGTATATGTGTATCTAAACATAGAAAAGGCACAGTAAGAATACTGTATAAAATAGAAAAAATGGTAACCTGTCTAGGGCATTTACCATGAATGGAGCTTGCAGGACTGGAAGTTGCTCTGGGTGAGTCAGTGAGTGGGTGGTGACTGAATGTGAAGACCCAGGACCGTCGTGTACATGACTACAGACTTTATCAACTTTGTACACTTAGTCTATATTAAATGCATTAAAAAGTATTTTTCTTTCTTTAATTAGAAACCATCCTTAGTTTATGGAAACATTTTTACATTGTAAACCTTTTACTTTTTATTAACTTTGTGACTTTTTTTGTAATAGCACTTAGCTTAAAACACACATTGTAAAACTGTATGAAATACTTTCTTTTTATTCTTATTCTACAAGTTATATTCTATTTTTTTATTTTTATTTTTATTTTTATTTTTTTTTTACTTTTCAAACTTTTTCATTGCAAACTAAGACACAAGCAAACACATTAGCCTGGGTGTCCACTGAGACAGAATGATCAGTACTACTGTCTTCCACCTCTACACCTTGTCCCACTGGAATGATTTCCGGGGCAGCCACATGCATGGAGCTGTCACCTCCTATGATCACAATGCCTTCTACAATACTGCCTGAAGGACCTGCCTCAGACTCCTCTTGAGGAGGTGAAACCACCACAGGTGTAATTTGTTGTTGACCAAAATGTGTTGTTCTGCAACATGTGCCTGTATACATATATACGTACCATGTGTGTTTGTGTGTGTATAGTGAGAGTTTGTGAACAAAAAATGGAGTCACACTACATATAATCTCACTATACATTATATTTAGCTTTCTTTCTTTCTTTCTTTTTTTTTTTTGAGATGGAGTCTCGCTCTGTCACCAGGCTGGAGTGCAGTGGTGCGATCTTGCCTCACTGCAACCTCCGTCTCCCGGGTTCAAGCGATTCTCCTGCCTCAGCCTCCTAAGTAGCTGGGGTTACAAGCATGCGCCACCATGCCTGGCTAATTTTTGTATATTTTAGTAGAGATGGGGTTTCACCATCTTGGCCAGGCTGGTCTCGAACTCCTGACCTCGTGATCCACCCTCTTCAGCCTCCCCAAGTGCTGGGATTACAGGCGTGAGGCACCACACCCAGTATAGTTAGCTTTCTACTTGTTTGATATTAATATCTTTTTTTTGGACAAAATTCTGGGTAATGTCATTCCAATTTAGTGATTGTTTCCAGTCATCGTCTATTAAATCATGTCTATCACTTTAACATACCTTGTTTCCCAGTATTATCTATTTCAGTAGATGCTATAATGAAGTTTTTGAGAGTATGTGTTTACTGATTGAGGGTTAATAAATGCAAAGCAGATTCCTGGATGTGGAATTAACAGGGCAATGAGAAAAGCATGCCATTTAACATTTTATGAAAGATATTTCTTTTGTTAAAATAATATGTACTATGTCAAGGTATATGTGTATTTAAATAGTCATTTTTTTAAGATCTCTCCGAAGATACTATTTCAATTTTGACTCTTATCAAGAGTTCATGAGGCCAGGCATGATGGCTCATACCTGTAATCCTGGCACTTTGGGAGTCCAAGATGGGCGGATCGCTTGAGATCAGGAGTTCAAGACCAGCCTGGGAAACATGGCAAAACCCCATCTCAACTAAATATACAAAAATTAGCTGGGTGTGGTGGCACATGCCTGTAATCTCAGCTACTTGGGAGGCTGAGGCAGGAGAACCTGGGAGGATGAGGCTGCAGTGAGCCCAGATCACACCACTGCACTCCAGCCTGAGTGATACAGTGAGACTCTGTCTCAAAAAAAAAAAAAAGTTTATGAGATTGGACTTATTTCCCACATTTTTTCAAGCTCTGGATATTACCACGCTTTTCACTATTTACCTATCTGGAAAAGCAAATATCTTTATATTTAAATTTTTATAACCTCAATCATCAGTGAAAACATTTCTAATGTTTATATCACTTGCTTATAAATCATGCATTTTCCTGTGAACTGTTTCTTCAAGTCATTACATATTTTTCTTTTACTACAGGTTTTTCTTGCCACTTTTTTGAGAAAAAAATTAAGTAAGGTAGCCTTCATTTGTCTTGTTGAATTTTTCTACTATTGTTATTATTTTTTAGACTTTGCTAGTAGTGTTTCTTTTTTGTTTTGTTTTGTTTTGTTTTTGAGACAGAGTCTCACTCTGTCACCCAAGCTGGAGTGCAGTGACACGATCTCGGCTCACTGCAACCTCCGCCTCCCGGGTTCACGCTATTCTTCTGCCTCAACCTCCCAAGTAGCTGGGATTACAGGTGTGCACCACCACACCCATGTAATTTTTGTATGTTTAGTAGAGAAGGGGTTTCACTGTGTTGGCCAGGCTAGTTGTGAACTCCTGACCTCAGGTGATCCACCCACCTTGGCCTCCCAAAGTGCTGGGATTACAGGCATGAACCACCGCACCTGGCCAAAAGTGTTTCTTAGAGTGTAAATTTTTCTAAATACGTAATACAATTTATCTATGTTTTGCTTTTTAACTTTTGAGAATTGCAACTTGGCTTATGATGTATACTTATTCAAGATAATTGGGAAAAAAGGAAAAATAACTGTCATGCTTTCTGATTGTAGTTGTATTTTTTAAATGTTTAAATATATAATTTGTAATTTTATATTTTTGGTGTAAGGAATAAAGAAGCGACCCACACTCCCTTCCTCCCACAAATGCCTTGTCAGTTATCATGATATAGTTATTGTATTTTCAAAGCTTGATTTGATATAAGATAGTTTCTCTTCAGTAGGCTTTTTTTCTTCTGGATTTCTCTGGCTAGACTTATGGGCTTGTGTTCCTGTTCTGTGTTTGCATGACACTTCACCTTTTTTTTAACATATGTAGAAACCTTGACACTCACTGAACTTGTATATGTTTTATATATTTATATTTCATATTAAAACTCTCAAAGCATATCTGTAAACTAAGTAAGGTAGATTTGATTATTACCATTTTAGATGAGAAAACTGTGAAAAGACAAATGAGCTTGCTCAGATCTTGTAATTTAGTCTTGTTGGCGTAGGGATAATGCAGAGTAGTTTGGAGCTGTAGCCCAAAATGTATGCATGTATTTATTTTTATTTGTCTTAGTTTGAGAGTACTGTTTTTTTACCTCCACGTATGGATTTATATTAATTTGCGACTACTGCTTTTTACCTGCACATACATGCTTATATCTATTTATATTAATTTGGGGGTACTGCTTTTTACCTGCACATACATGCTTATATCTATTTATATTAATTTGGGGGTACTGCTTTTTATCTGCACATACATGCTTATATCTATTTATATTAATTTGGGAGTACTGCTTTTTACCTGCACATACATACTTATATCTATTTATATTAATTTGGGGGTACTGCTTTTTAGCTGCATGTATTGCATAGTGGCGAAGTCTTGGCTTTTAATGCATCCATCACCCAAACACCAGGATGGACCAAGTCTCCCTATATCCATCTGTAAGACTTGTGGTTTGTCTCATCAAATATGCTTTGCTTTGAATGTGATGTGGTATTGGAGTTGGAATGTGATCGAGGTTTCTGTACACATGCATGAATTTTGCATTACAGTTGTAATATCTGTTACAAAGTTTTTTCAATCTCTTTTATCCTCTCAAGCAGTATATAGTACTTTGGAAGAAAAACCCATACACTCTATTTCTTCAATACCAGGCCCATTTAAAAGACAGAGAGAAAAAAGAGATTTTATGTATATTTTGCTTGTCTCTTACATTATTTATCTACTGAGGTAATTTTAAAATTAAATTAAATTAAATTCTGAGGTAATTTAAAAATTACCTCAGAAATGATAACCCAACGAATGAGGTGTGTCTTTGAGACCAGTAATAGATAAAGTACTCTGTGTGTAATGAGTATTTCCTAAATACTATTGATGGATTATTTTGAGGCTCCATTTTGAGTCCTTGAGGTTTTTGGCAGGAACTTAGGGACTGGAGTCTCTAGAAAAATTCATGGTTTGGCCACAGCAGGATTTGCCTTCACTTCACTGGATTTGGAGGCAGTGCTACTGGTGGTTTAGATTGCACACTCTCTGCACACTCTCAGCTACATTGCCGGGGTTCACAATCAGCTCTGTGTCTTCCTACATATCACAGTTTGCTCAACACACATGTGTTTCAGTTTCCTTTTCTATAAGTTGGGAGCTAATAATAATAGTGCAACTCCATATAACTGTTGGGGTTAAATGAACAAAATAAATATAAAAAGCATAGAAGAATGCTTAGCTTCTGATAGGTTAAATGAATAAAATAAAAAGCAGAGAAGAATGCTTAGCTTCTAGTAAGTTCTCCCTTAATATCAGCTGTTATTATTATTATTATTAGGATTGATATTTCTGTTCAGCTGCAGTAGAGATGGATGGAACCAATGGCAGCACCCAAACCCATTTCATCCTACTGGGATTCTCTGACCGACCCCATCTGGAGAGGATCCTCTTTGTGGTCATCCTGATCGCGTACCTCCTGACCCTCGTAGGCAACACCACCATCATCCTGGTGTCCCGGCTGGACCCCCACCTCCACACCCCCATGTACTTCTTCCTCGCCCACCTTTCCTTCCTGGACCTCAGTTTCACCACCAGCTCCATCCCCCAGCTGCTCTACAACCTTAATGGACGTGACAAGACCATCAGCTACATGGGCTGTGCCATCCAGCTCTTCCTGTTCCTGGGTCTGGGTGGTGTGGAGTGCCTGCTCCTGGCTGTCATGGCCTATGACCGGTTTGTGGCTATCTGCAAGCCCCTGCACTACATGGTGATCATGAACCCCAGGCTCTGCCGGGGCTTGGTGTCAGTGACCTGGGGCTGTGGGGTGGCCAACTCCTTGGCCATGTCTCCTGTGACCCTGCGCTTACCCCGCTGTGGGCACCACGAGGTGGACCACTTCCTGTGTGAGATGCCCGCCCTGATCCGGATGGCCTGCGTCAGCACTGTGGCCATCGAAGGCACCGTCTTTGTCCTGGCGGTGGGTGTTGTGCTGTCCCCCTTGGTGTTTATCCTGCTCTCTTACAGCTATATTGTGAGGGCTGTGTTACAAATTCGGTCAGCATCAGGAAGGCAGAAGGCCTTCGGCACCTGCGGCTCCCATCTCACTGTGGTCTCCCTTTTCTATGGAAACATCATCTACATGTACATGCAGCCAGGAGCCAGTTCTTCCCAGGACCAGGGCAAGTTCCTCACGCTCTTCTACAACATTGTCACCCCCCTCCTCAATCCTCTCATCTACACCCTCAGAAACAGAGAGGTGAAGGGGGCACTGGGAAGGTTGCTTCTGGGGAAGAGAGAGCTAGGAAAGGAGTAAAGGCATCTCCACCTGACTTCACCTCCATCCAGGGCCACTGGCAGCATCTGGAACGGCTGAATTCCAGCTGGTATTAGCCCACGACTCCCAACTTGCCTTTTTCTGGACTTTTGTGAGGCTGTTTCAGTTCTGACATTATGTGTTTTTGTTGTTGCTCTTAAAATTGAGACGGGGTCTCACTCTGTCACCTAGGGTGGGGTGCAGTGGTGCCACCATAGCTCCTTCGACTATTGGGCTTAAGCGATCCTCCCCCACCTCAGCCTTCCAAGTAACTGGGACTACAGGTGTGCATCACTGGCAGTGGGAATTGTGGCTTTTCTGTCTTCTATGGAGATGGGGTCTTGCTGTGTTGACCAGGCTGGTCCCAAACTCCTGGCCTCATGTGATCCTCCTGCCATGGCCTCCTAAAGTTCTGGGATTACAAGTGTGAGTCACTGCAACTGGCCAACATTATGTGATTTATGTGTGAACTATATAACACAAATCATCCCCAAAACCCATCATGATCTGTAAAGCAGCTGCAAAGAATGAAGTGAGACAAACAGTTGTAAAGATGAGTTTCCACCAACTTATACCAGAGTGCTAAGAGGAAATAACTCTTCTCAATCAGAGCTTTGCTTTGTTTGTTGTTGTTTGCTTTAAAGTCTAACACACCCGACATGTTTCAGTCAGAATGACCCCAAATGCATCACTGTTCTCCACGTGGTCCAAGTGCCTCTCTGTTTAGGGCCATCAAATCATGGAATGCAGCACAGTTTGATATTTTCTATATTCCCAATTCCTACCCAAACCTTTTCATGAAATCGTAGAGTTTGTTTTACCCTTTATCTGGTGTAAGATTCTGCATAAATCAAAAAGTGAACCTGTAAGCTATGATGCATGGGTCGTTTGAATCTTAAAGCATCGTTCTTTCTCAGGCATGTTTTTTTCATTATCAGTAAGAAGAGCCTGACATTGGTTTAGTCCCTTCTGTGTACCAGACGCTCCTAATTCATCTAACCTCAGTATTTGTATGAGGTCAGCATGATTATCATTATTCCCATTTTATCTCCCTGGTCCTTGAGATCTGAAGGTTAAATCTTTTGCTTGAGGGGAACTGAACCAGGGTTTTTTCCAAGTTCTGTCAGACTCCCGATTCATATGGTTTCTATTGCATCATGAAATTTCAAAGAGCAAAAATCCTTAAGCATTTGGCACACAATGTCAAAGACCCTTTGGGGCTAAGGGGCATGACTGGCTACTGTTCCTTACACATTGTGGTCCTCAGTGTGTCCCACTAACGTGCCCTCCAGTTATCTGAGGTCTTGTTCCAATGCAATTCCAATTCAGCTGGTGATAAGAGGGGTCTGAGTTTCTGCGACTCTGCAAACCTCCCAGGTGATGTCCCTACTTTGGGGACTCGGACTACATTTTAAGGACCTAGGAAGTATATCACCCCCTGCTCTTGTTCCGGGCATTTGGAGGGTGGACACATTCTGGAAAAAGTTGGGAGAGTGTTCATAGACCAAGGGCGAACACAAGGTGAGAGGGAGTGGTGTGAAAGGCCAGCTGAGGGGCGGTCCTCATTCCTCTGCCATTGCTCCTGTGCCCCGCTCCCTCCTCCTCCACAAGTGTATTTCTGCGCTCTTTTGTATCCTCACCTCCACAACTCACATCTAAAGTCACCAGCCCCAGGGCATTGTGTAAGTGTAAACAAACCAGAGCCCCAGAGAGGGGGATTCCTGTGCTTCCAGAGCACCCCCTCTGACTATTCAAGGATGCTGTTTGTAAGAAGTACTGATGTGGATGTGTAGTAGGAAGAGCCGCAGACAAAACTCCTCAGACACCCAGTTAGAGAAGGCAGGGGTTTATTCGACCAGGGGCATCAGCAAGATTCCTGTCTCAAGACAAGTGAGCAATTCCTGTCCCTTTTAAGGGCTCACAACTCTAAGGGGGTGCGCGTGAGAGGGTTGTGATCGATTGAGCAAGTAGGGGGTATGTGACTGGGGGCTGGTAATTAGATCGGAACAAAACAGGACAGGGATTTTCACAGTGCTTTTCTATACAATGTCTGTAATCTATAGATAACATAACCGATTACATCAGGGGTCAATCTTTAACTACCAGGCCCAGGGTGTGGCGCTGGGCTGTCTGCTTGTGGATTTGATATTTGCCTTTTAGTTTTTACCTTTTTTTCCTTTGGAGGCAGAAATTGGGCATAAGACAATGTGAGGGGTGGTCTCCTCCCTTATTCCCCCCTTCGAGAATCTCACTCAATAGTGGGAGTTCTCACTTTCATTTTTACTACCCATGTCTTCTGGCAAGACAGATCAATAGTGATTCATATAGTACACTTGTGCTGAAGCATTTTGGTGAACTAAGGTAGCAATGAAGCTTTTTATCATTTGAAGAAGTACAGGTAGCAAACAAAGGAGCAGTAAATAGGTTCCTATTACTATTATAACTCTTATTATAAGAGTTTTAAATCCTCCTAGCTCTGGGAACCATTTTCTAAACATGGCCCCAGGATCAAATCCGTCACACTTGCATGGGCACATGTGCCAGTTTTGTCATATCTCTAACTATGTCTTCAAATACTTGTCCTTGATTATCTATGTGTAGGCAGCAATTAATAAGGTTAAATTTCCTACAGACTTCTCCTTCAGCTGCTAGCAAGTAGTCAAGAGCCAATCTGTTTTGATAGATAGCATTTCTCATCTGAGTTTCTTGCTGGGTCAGAATGGTCAAGGCTCTGCCGGTTTTATTAGTGATTATTTTTAAGACAGCTTGTAACCATATGATTTGGTTGATCATGTACATGTGGGTCCGGTATCCTCATGAGCCGTCTTGTACCTAAGTAGCAGGCCCATAATATTGCACGATTCTCTTAGGGGGCCATTTATCATTTTTTCAATTTCTTATAGCTATGCTTCTCTTTTCATGGGAAGCATAGACAGGGAAGCCCAGGAGTTTGCCTGTTTTTATGGGCGGTAGGAAGAAAGATGGTTTAATAGTGCCAATAACACAACTACCTGCCTACTGGTCAGGTAATTTGGCATAAGCTCTATGCCTACATATCCAGTATAATCCAGTGGGGGCCGTCCAGTCCCGGTGGGACTCCAGGTGGGTCCACACGGTCTGCAACTTTGGGAATTTATGAAATGGATTTCTCTCTGTGTGATTTGAACTCCACCAAGTGACTGTTTTTGTGGTACCATTATACAGTTTCTGTCTCTGACAACTAAGTCATCCTACAGGGTGAGTAAATTCTTTTCCTTCTCTAGCTATGCAATATTGTCCAATAATTGAGGCGTTTAGGACCTAGAAATTATCAGGGTGATTCTTTTGAGCCGGGAATTCATCAGGAACTGGATCTGTAGGTACTAATTCTCGGGCTTCCCATGGCCATTGATCTCCCATTACAGTTCCTCCACATACATAATGTGAAGTGACATTGAGAGACTGGGCTACATGCTTGGCTAATTGCAAAAACAAATTTCTTGTTTTTCCTGGAATTTCTGGTACTGGCACATTTAGTTCATCATAGAAAGTTTGAAACGCTGGCTCAGGAGAGCGTTTGTAAACTTCTCCTCGAACCAAGATATTTACTCAAGGATCCAGTCCGGCCCCGTCGATTCCTAAGGTCACATGCTCCTCTTTTTTCCAGGGAGGATCAAGGGGATTGGTTATTACTAGCTCTAAGGGGTTACATTGTCCCTTAGTACAGGAAGGGCCATTTTTTCCTTTCTGAAGGTGGACTGGATCCTTTTCATTTTTTTTTTTAATCCAAGTGGCCTAAATGACACAAGACCAGTATTTATATTTATTTCCACACAGCCCTAATTTATGATAGATGTACTTATTTTCTGCCATATAGCCTCTTTTCTAATTAAGAGAACCACACCTTATTCCTAACTTATTACTATTAATGACAGCACAGGCATCAAATTTTAAGGTGACTTGTTTGGGCACCCCTTTTTCTTCTGGTTTGGCTAACACTTTACTTGTATCATTTATGAGCCCCCACCAGTCCTCAGTCCTTAATCTTATTTTAAAAACTGTGGTCATAGGAGGCTCAGATGGGTCATAACACATATCAGATTTGTCATTTCCTGGGCTACATACCTTGTATAGAATAACATTATACAAACAAATTCTTTTTAGAGTTCCAGTACACTTATAATAACCATAAAATAATAGGACTGTAGCAACCTTTTATCCTACCTCAGTGACTTGATGTATACACTGGGAACAGCCCCAGTCTGAGGAAGGTCAGTTGAAGTCCTTACTGTACAAGTCCAAATTTTAAGGAAAATGAGTCCCGCGATGAGTTTCCTCATGCTTCAGCCATGCGTGGACCAGTCAGCTTCCAGGTGTGACTGGAGCAGGGCTGGTCGTCTTCTTCAGAGTCACTTTGCAGGGGTTGGCGAAGCTACTCCCATCCACATACAGCTCACAGTCTACTGATGTTTAAGGATGGTCTCAGAGGTTGGGCCTGCTAGAATAAACTGAGTCCAACACCTCTATACAGTTATGTTCAGCTGGGCTCTCTGATACCGGGAGCAAGGTGGTGGGGTTTAGGGTGTTGCAAACTTCAATGGTTATGTGGGGATTTTCACATAGCAAGCTTTGGTACTTGGTTAATCTAGCCTTTGTTAACCAATGATGTCCTTCTGTATTTATTAAAGTTACCACAGCATGGGGGGCCTTTATATCCAGGTTTTGCCTAAGGGTTAGTTTATCTGCTTCTTGTGCTAACAGGGCCCTTGCTGCCAGGGCCCTTAGACCTGGGGGCCAGGCTTTGGAAGCCCTGTCTAGTTGTTTTGAGAGATAGGCCACTGGCCTTGGCCAGGGCCCCACAGTCTGGGTTAAAACTTCAACTGCTATTTTTTCTCTTTCTGACACATAGAGTGTAAAGAGTTTTGTCAGGTCAGGTAGCCTCAGGGCTGGGGCTGACGTGAGTTTTTCTTTTAACTCATGAAAAGCTCGTTGCTGTTGGTTGTAATAGATGTAGTTTATCTAATCTACATTTTTCTTAACTGTCACCCACCAAAATATTGACTTAAATCCTGCAGCTATTTGATTTCAAGCTTTAGATTGATCTGATATTCTTCGTGGGACTCCAGTTGCATCTAAATAGACTCGAGAGTCGAAAGACCTGTAGGGGCTTCTCTCGCTTTACGATGTCTTATTTTTTTTCCTTCTGGTTGATGAAATGCCAGGGTGAAAGGGATAGCCAGTTGGACTAAAGCACAAGTGCCACTCCAGTTATTCGGCAGAGTGCCCAGTAAAGGTCCACCACAATACCACCACACATCCGCTCAGGGATGAACAAGGGCTGACTGATTGGTAAGCTCTCGAAAATTCTTAAGCTCACTGCATCCTTTCAGGTATCCAAGGAATGCTAAGTTTCCTCCCTGTCGTGAGAGACATGAAGTGAACTTAGTGTTGGAAGACGGAAGCTGGATGGCCCTCAGGGCCTGACCCTCAGGGTGCTGGACTTTGGGATACAGCAGAGAGAGCTTGGCACGTCTTGTTACTCCAGGCTGTAGAATCCTGGAAAAGAGCTACCATGCAGCCTACACCTGGTCGACTGGAGGACCACCTTAGTGGAAAGGGGACAATCTGGGCCTCTGGCCTACCATGTGCACGAGCATAACAATTGCTTTTGTTTAACGTGCAGATGGAATATTTGATCCATTTTAACTAGGCATTTGCATCGTGGTATCCTGTCTTAATTGCTAAAGTTTGTTTTAAGTCTTTAACTTCTATGATCCTCTAGTAAAATGAATGTATGGTTTTAGGAAATTACAAAAACTGGTTGGGGCAGTCCATCCTTGCTCTTTAGTGGTCCGCAGAACATTGGACCAACTATGGCAGGGAAGCTCTACATCAGGGGGCAAGACTCCTGGTTGTCACTGGGGTGTTTATCGAAATCTCCCGGGATTAAATGGTCCTAGTTTACTAATGCCCAGTCTGAGGAGGGTCAGGAGGGACAGAAGTACTTTTCTGAAGTAGAAAGCTGTCTTTGACTTGGCAAGTCCCCACAGGGTATAAAAAGGCAAGCATTAAATGCAATAGTTTGAGGCAAAATTGACTTGGTTATGTTAATAACTAGATGGTCAGCAATAGAGCGTGGAAAGAAGAAAGAGTAATAGATGAAAAGCGTTAGATTTTTCTTAGCTTTAGTTTGGAAGGGTTTTCCTCTGGGACTATGGCCCACAACTCTGTGGCGGGGGGGTGGCACTTTCTTGACTGGGTGTGATGAGTCCATCCTTTTTTGCTGTATGAGCAGCAGTCTTGGTGGTTAGCAGCACAAGGTAGGGTCCTTCCTAGGCTGACTCGAGTTTTTCTTCTTTCCACCTTTCGATGAGAACGTGATCTTCAGGCTGGTGCTGGTTTACTGGAAATTCTGGAGGTAGTACCTGTGCTAAAAGACTTTTAGTTTTTTTTGCGAGAAAGGAAAGTGGAAGATAAACCAAGTATATAATTTTTAAGAGACTGACCTTTTGTTTTAAATGTGGGGACCTTGGCAGTGGACTTTATAATACTTAGTGCCTTTTTACTGAGAAATTTCCTTTAGCACCTATTTTTATTAGTTTTTAAACCAAAGAAAACCAAATACCATTTTACATTTAACAATGCTTCTCATATGATTTTTATACCAGATAAGCTTAATTTTATCTTTATATTAGTGTGTTATTAATGTTAAACCTAATTTTGATAAAACCTTGTAGACGTTTATTTAATTTTTAATGTTTGACCATAAGGTAAGATTTTATAGACTCTTTTTAACCTTCTATAATTTTTGCTAAAGAGCAGGTTGGTGCTTTAAGAAAAACCTGTTATGCTTTTACTTTAATGTCCAGTTCACAGAAAAACTGGATGATACTTCTTTAACTTTAGCTAATATGTTTACACACATAATTTTCTTTATAACTAATGTTTTAAAACTTGCTTAAACCTTCAAAACAATAACTTTTTAAACTTTTTAATGTAGGTAAAAATGTACATTCTTATGCCTCATAATCCTTTTACTAAAGGTATATTTTACTTTTCTTATACACCTTGGACATAAACTGTTTTTTTTTCCAATAGTTTTACATTCAGGAGGCCTAGTTACTTTTAAATTATATAACGTTTTTTGCATAAGTTCTTTTTTTAACACACTTTTTAAAATAACCTTTTTGTTTCTTTCACGACTTTTACAGGCAATTTTTCGACATGCCTTAACTTTCTGACTTATTACAAACATTTCTTTCTTTAAACAACCAGCTAATTTATTTCAGGACAAGAATTTACCATATAACACTCTTTTTATATGAATTCCGCCCCCACCCTTTTTTTCCCCAAAGATGATAAACATTTTTTCCAAAGCGAACCTTTTTTTATGTCTGTGAACTAGACTGTCTAAGGGCACAAGAATAGAAGTTACCATAATACATGTTACACTGTTAACTTTCAGCAAACTTTACTTTTGTTGAAAACCTTGTAAGTTTGGGATTTTAATTATCCTTTGCTATTAATGAGACCTTGTCTTGTCCAAATTAGAATTGGTATAGATGGCTTTTTTTTTTTTTTTCAATTACCCAGAAGGAACCATAGATCGTCCTGTCCTGAAGGGAGTTCCTCCTAGGTTTGGTCAGACCTTCGTATGGTAATTAAGATTTAGATCCCGTTAGGAAACCTGCTGGGTTAAGGGAATTTTCAGCAGTCGATGTTAAATCATCTTTCTTTCTTTCTCTCTTTGACTTTGTCTCTCTCTCTTTCACTTTCCTTTTGCCTCTGTCTCTTTCTCTCTCTCTCTCTGTCTCTCTCTTTCTTTCTCTTTCTCCCTCTCTCCTTGGCTCCTTCTTTGTCTGTCTCTTCCTCTCTCTCTTTTCCTCTTTTCCTCTCTGTCTCTTTCCTTTCTCTCTCTGCTGGTCTTTCCTTGCCTCTGCCAGTTGCTTATGCTGCTGTTCTCTCAACCACTGTGTGTTGGGGGCGTGGGGTCTAAAACCAGCTGTAACCAAGTGTCTATGTACGGGAACTGGTCTGGATGCCTTGGCTTACGGGTTACCTTGTGCCATACCTTTGAAACAGGGGACCTGTCCAGGCTTCCTTCTAATGGCCAACCTACCTCTAATGCTGGCCAGTCTACCTTACATAAAGTTTTAAGTTTTCCTGGTGTCATAGTACTCCATAGTCTCCCTTAAATCCTTTTTTTGAAATTTTTCAACATAGTTCCTAGTGGGGTGGGCTTACTTTATGCCTCACCCATGTTTCCTCGAGACAAAACACCACGCTCACACCACACGCACACCACAAAACAAAGAAGGGGTAAAAAGGGCACACACACACTTTTGTAGTTTACACCAAACCAAAATCAAAACCAAAATCAGAGTATCCAGAAATCCAAGCCAGGTCAATATCAAAACCAAAGTATCAAGCAATCCAAGTCAAGTCAAAAACAAAAACCAAAGTGCCGGTACGGGCATGCCGTGGGTGATCAGGTCACGCTTCCACTCAAATGGAGTGGGCAAGTTCCCAAGACTAGTCTTACCAAGTTTCAGATGTCCAGACTCCAAGTACTAGTTCCTTCCCGGTGTTCAGCCACTGCACTGATCCTCCACAGGGGCCTGCCACACACTACTCTGGCGAGGCGTCCCACTGCGCTCTCAGGATCCGCGTTGCTCGGGCTGGTCGGAGTTCCCCACAGGGATGTTCCACAGGGCAGGCTTAAGCTCCTTAGGAGCTGCCTCGACCATCCGCCAATCACCTCACTTCCCAGTCAAGGAACCAAGAAATGTAGCAGAGAAGCCGCAGACAAAACTCCTCAGACACCGAGTTAAAGAAGGAAGGGGTTTATTCGGCCGGGGGCATGGGCAAGACTCCTGTCTCAAGAGCCGAGCTCCCCAAGTGAGCAATTCCTGTCCCTTTTAAGGGTTCACAACTCTAAGGGGGTGTGCGTGAGAGGGTCGTGATCAATTGAGCAAGCAGGGGGTACGTGACTGGGGGCTGCATGCACCAGTAATTAAATTGGAACAAAACAGGACAGGGATTTTCACAGTGCTTTTCTATGCAATGTCTGTAATCTATAGATGACATAACTGGTTACGTCAGGGGTCGATCTTTAACTACCAGGCCCAGGGTGTGGCGCCGGGCTGTCCGCCTGTGGATTTCATTTCTGCCTTTTAGTTTTTACTTTTTTTTTCTTTGGAGGCAGAAATTGGGCATAAGACAATATGAGAGGTGGTCTCCTCCCTTAGATGGGCTAATGGTGAATAGAGAATGAGTTATCTGTGTGGCAGTTAGGATTTATTTCCAACAGTTATAAAACTCCCCACGTCCACATATATATGTTAAAAAAAATACTTTATTTTTTTGAGATGGAGTCATGCTCTGTTGCCCAAGCTGAAGTTTCTTCTCCTTTAGCCCAATGGTTTTCTGCTGCAATCACTGTTTGATGAAGGCTGCTTTGGCTGCAGATGTCCCATTCTGTACTTATTCCTCTGCTTGTTCCCCTTTCTCGAATAGTCACTACATTTTTTATTTTGTCTCATCTTTCTTTTCTTCTTTAAAAAAAAATCTCTCTTGAAACTCCTATCTACTTAACTCTTTGTTGTTGTTCCCTCCCTCCCTCCCTCTTTTCCTTCCTTCCTTCCTTCCTTCCTTCCTTCCCTCCTTTCCTTGAGACGGAGTTTCACCCTGCAGTCAGGGTGGACTGCAGAGGCACAACCTCGGCTCACCGCAACCTCCACCTCCCGAGTTCAAGCGATTCTTCTGCCTCAGCCTCTCGAGTAGCTGGGATTGCAGGCATGTGCCACCATGCCCGGCTAATTTTTGTATTTTTGGTAGAGATGGGGTTTCACCATGTTGGTCAAACGCCTGACCTCAGGTGTTCCACCTGCCTCGGCCTCCCGAAGTGCTGGGATTACAGGCGTGAGCCACCGCGCCCGGCTCTTGTTATTACACCTGCGGCCCCTCTTCTATTCGTGTCACTTCTAGCATACATCAAAGCGAAATATAATTTTCTGGAAAAAATAAACTCATGACTCACAGCTATAAAAATGAATATGAGTTAAAGAATTTGTGTTACTCATAGTATCTGAGGGAACTAGGCAGATGCTATAACCAGCTTAATGGAAAAGTCAAGCCAATTTAAATTTACAGAGTAGAAGAATGTTGAGATGAATTGCAAATGAAAGTGAAACTGGTTTTTCCACTGGGAGGAAGTCTGTTCCTAACAAGATATAATTTGCATGTCTGTCAGTTACAACTTAGCAAGAAGTGCAAATAGCTCAAACCCAGGAAAGGGCTGGAATCTGATAACTTGATAACCAGAAGGGTGTGCTGAAAATTACTGTTTGCTTGCTTGCTTGCTTGCTTGCTTTCTTTCTTTCTTTCTTTCTTTCTTTCTTTCTTTCTTTCTTTCTCTCTCTCTCTTTCCTTCTACCTTCCTTCTTTCTTTTCTTTTCTTTCTTTTTTTTTTTGACGGAGTTTTGCTCTTGTTGCCCAGGCTGGCATGCAATGGCACGATCTCGGCTCACTGCAACCTCTGCCTCCCAGGTTCAAGCGATTCTCCTGCCTCAGCTTCCCAAGTAGCTGGGATTACAGGCATGTGCCACCACGCCTGGCTAATTTTGTATTTTTTTTTTAGTAGAGACGAGGTTTCTCCATGTTGGTCAGGCTGGTGTTGAAATCCCAACCTCAGGTGATCCGCCTGCCTCGGTCTCCCAGATCACTGCGATTACAGGTGTGAGCCACCCCACCCGGCCTCATTCACAGTTTTCAGTTGAAACATAATTATGTTTTTGCCATGCTAATGATGGTTTATACTCTGGAGGTGGTGGGTATGTGTCAATCACTCAGACAATTTACCTGTGTTTACTCACTGAATCCTCAAGAAAGAGAGGTGGGAAATACATCACATCTATCTTACAAAGGAGGAACTTGGGGCTCAGAGGTTTTGGATTTCAATACACTGTTGCTGCAGGAGTGGGAATTTGAATAAAGGTGTTCTGATGGCCACATGTCAGTTCTTTGCCACTGGGCTATGCTATTTGTGTGAAGCCCTGGGCAGCTGAGTCCTAGAAGTCGTGCGGGCTCCAGAATGTAGAACGACAGTATCTCTCCACCTGGGAAGGTAGTGCTCTATTTACTTTTTAACTTTCCAATTTTAACTGGAATAAGCTTTCCTCCTCCTCCCACTATCCACATTCTCCACTGAATCCTCTAACTGTTACTAATTCTACGGAAATTTGTGGAAATTAATAAAACCTTGTGGAGGACAAGGGAAAACTTCCCCTTCATCTGAATGTTCACAGAAAATCAACTGAAAAAAGACAGCTGAGAAATAATAAGAGAAAAGGCATATGAGTTTATTAAAGTGCACAGGAGTTTTACAAAACATAAGATCTCAAATAAACGACCGGATGGTTGACGCTTTTACACCATCTTGAAGTTCCAGAAAGAATGAGGCTTGGATCAGTGGCAAAATGGCTTATGGGACCAGAGAAGAGTTGGCCTGTCTAGCAAAGGTGGTCTTGTTACATGGATGGACACTCACAGGTAGCAGTGCTCAGAGAGAATAGATGTAAATGTTTCAGGCCTTTAGAAACATTAGACCCTCAGTTAATCATCCCTAAATCTGGACAAGGGAAGGCCTCAGAGAAAGCCTGGCTGCATCAATGCAGATTTTTCTCTACAGGTGCGAATCTTCTTCACAAAAGACAGCTTTTCAGCGAAATTTTTATTTCCAGCCCTTCTGAACAGCCATCTTGAAACATCTCAAAGAAGTATATTTTAGGCTAAAATATTTTGGCTACCTTTGTGATCTGAGAAGCCAAAATAGATATCTCTTTATCGAATAAGATGGACCCCAAGGTTAAGGCAACGAAAAGTTACCTACGGGCTGAGGGCTCCAAGGCCTTGCTGCCATGGCAACTCCCTAAATTCCTTTGGCTACAGCAAAAACCACAGGTTTGCTAAACTCCCTAACAATAGGAACCATCAGGCAAAATGTCAGGCCCTTCCTAACTCTGATTTACGACCTCTCTTTGTGTCTGGCTTGGGACCCCTTCTGGTAACAATCCTGTTCATTCTTTGGATGACACTTTCAACCTTGCATGTACAATATGATATACTTGCCCTGTTTGATCTGTCATCTAACTCGTTGTTTCTCAACCTGTTTATTTTTTATTACTGCTGGCCCTAAAAACTTTTATGTGGCATTATTTCTGAGAGCTCTGTTCTGTTCCATTGGTCTATATCTCTGTTTTGGTATCAGTACCATGCTGTTTTGGTTACTGTAGCCTTGTAGTATAGTTTGAAGTCAGGTAGCGTGATGCTTCCAGCTTTGTTCTTTTCACTTAGGATTGACTTGGCAGTGTGGGCTCTTTTTTGGTTCCATATGAACTTTAAAGTAGTTTTTTCCAATTGTGTGAAGAAAGTCATTGGTAGCTTGATGGGGATGGCATTGAATCTATGAATTACCTTGGGCAGTATGGCCATTTTCACGATATTGATTCTTCCTACCCATGAGCATGGAATGTTCTTCCATTTGTTTGTATCCTCTTTTATTTCATTGAGCAGTGGTTTGTAGTTCTCCTTGAAAAGGTCCTTCATGTCCCTTATAAGTTAGATTCCTAGGTATTTTATTCTCTTTGAAGCAATTGTGAATGGGAGTTCACTCATGATTTGGCTCTCTGTTTGTCTGTTGCTGGTGTATAAGAATGCTTGTGATTTTTGCACATTGATTTTGTATCCTGAGACTTTGCTGAAGTTGCTTATCAGCTTAAGGAGATTTTGGGCTGAGATGATGCGGTTTTCTAGATATACAATCATGTCATCTGCAAACAGGGACAATTTGACTTCCTCTTTTTGTAATTGAATACCCTTTATTTCCTTCTCCTGCCTGATTGCCCTGGCCAGAACTTCCAACACTATGTTGAATAGGAGTGGTGAGAGAGGGCATCCCTGTCTTGTGCCAGTTTTCAAAGGGAATGCTTCCAGTTTTTGTCCATTCAGTATATTGGCTGTGGGTTTGTCATAGATAGCTCTTATTATTTTGAGATACATCCCATCAATACCTAATTTATTGAGAGTTTTTAGCATGAAGCGTTGTTGAATTTTGTCAAAGGCCTTTTCTGCATCTATTGAGATAATCACCTTTCTCTCCTCTCCTGGATATTACGAATCACATCACAAGGAGGTGTACCCCCTAACGATATGGGGAGTGTATCATGTCTCTCCCACTGGATATTATGAACGATATCACAGGGAGGTGGACACCCCCGCAATATGGGGAGTAATATAATTCTTCTTCCCTCTCTGGATATTACAATCCGTATCACAGGGGTGCGTACGCCCCCGTGATATAAGGAGAAATATCACCTTTCTCTCCCTCACTGGATATTACGAAACATATCACAGGAGGTGACGAGGAAAGAGGATGATATTACCTCCAATATTGTGGGGAGTGTACATACCCCCTTGTGATATTGTTTCTAATATCCAGGGAAAGAGGATTATATTACTCTCAATATTGCAGGGGGTTGTACAACCACCCTCTGATATTTTCCTAACATCCGGCGGGGAGGCGGGGGGCAGAAGACGATGATATCCAGAGAGGGAGATGATGATATTACTCTTAATATCGCAAGGGGTGTACACCCCCCTGTGATATTGTTTGTAATATCCAAGGCGGGGAGACGATGACATTAGTCCTGACATCACAGGGGGTGTACACCCTCCTGTGGCAGTGTTGGTAATATTAAGGGTGGGAGAGTATAATATTACTTGCAATATTGCAGGGGATATACACCCCCCTGTGATATTGTCCGTAATATATAGAAGGAAAGAGGATGATATTATTCCCAATATCCCAGGGAGTGTACACCTTCATTTAATGTTGTTCTTAATATCCAGGGTAGGAGAAGTTGACATTACTCTTAACATCAGGGGCTGTACACCCCCCTCTGATATTGTTCGTAATATTCATGGAGAAAGAGGATGATATTACTCCCAATATCCTGAACACCCCATGTGTACACCACCCTCTTATATCGTTCATAATATCCAGCAGGGGAGAGGTTGGTATTACTCTCAGTATCGCAGATGGTGTATGCCCTGCTGTGATATTGTTTGTAATATCCATGGAAAGAGAGGATGATACTACTTCCAATCTTGCGGAGCGTGTACACCCCCTGTGATATTCTTCCTAATATCCAAAGAATGAGAGGATATTACTCCCAGTATCACAGGCTGTGTACATTCCTCCTGTGATATTGTTTTTAATATCCAGGGGGCGAGAGGATGATATTACCCCAATATTGCAGAAGGGTATACACACCCCACGATATGGGGAGTAATATCACCCTTCTCTCCCCCCTGGATATTACAAACAATATTTATTGGGATATTGTTTCTAATATCCAGGCGAAAAAACAATAATACTTCCAATATTTCAGGGGACGTACACCGCTCCTATGACAGTATTCCTAATATCCACGGGGGGAGAGGATGATATTATTGCCAGTATCGCAGGGGCTGTACACTCCCCCTCTTATATTGTTCCTTATAACTGGTGGGGACGGGACGGTATTAGTCCCAATGTCGCAGAGGGTGTACACTGCCTCCGTAATATCCACAGGGGAAAAGGACGATACAATTCCCACTATCGAAGGGGGTGTACCCCCCTGTTGTATTGTTCCTAATATCCAGGGCGTGAGGAAATGATATTACTCTTAATATCGCAGGGAGTGTACACCCTCACGTTGATAATGTTCGCAATATCCAGGGGAAGGGAGGATAATATTATTCCCAATATTGCAGGGGCTGTACATCTCCCCTGTGATGTTGTTCCTAATATCCAGGAGGTAGATATTACTCGTAATATCGCAAAAGGTGTACAACCCCTCTGTGATATTGTTTCTAATATCCAGATGGAAAGGGGATGATATTACAACACCCTGTGATATTGTTTCTTTTTCTTTCTTCTTTTTTTTTTTTGACGGAGTCTCGCTCTGTCGCCCAGGCTGGAGTGCAGTGGCGCGATCTCAGCTCACTGCAAGCTCCGCCTCCCGGGTTCAAGCCATTCTCCTGCCTCAGCCTCCCGAGTAGCTGGGACTACAGGCGCCCGCCACCACGCCCGGCTAATTTTTTGAATTTTTTAGTAGAGACGGGGTTTCACCATGTTAGCCAGGATGGTCTCGATCTCCTGACCTCGTGATCTGCCCGCCTCGGCCTCCCAAAGTGCTGGGATTACAGGCGTGAGCCACTGCGCCCGGCCAAAGAATACATTTTAAATTAGAAGAAATCATGTAAGTGCTATTCTTGAAGTTTCTTAATTTGTGATTTAATTAATTCAGTCTAATAAATAAACCCAATGAAGAAGGAAGAATGTGGAACTGACAATGTAAGTTGCTTACATAAATTGCCTCATATGGCTTCAGACTGAGTCTCTAAATTGAGAAGATCTTAATGCGTGACAATTAGCTACATGGTAGAGAAGAAACTACTCAATGAAAATTTATTTCTATTTCTTGAGCCAAAATTTGAATGATTATCCTTATTTATGGTAGCCCAGTAGAGAGATTCCAAGGGTTTCTTTCCTTTCTTTTTCTTTTCTTCTAGGTTTCTTCCAAAATTAACTTAAAGTAACTCCTGAGGTTGTATATAGGATAGTAGAAAGCACACTTTCATAACGTTGTTTGGAAGGTCAATTATATGATGAATGCAAAATGCTGGGATTTTGCATTTTGTAATGACAGTTACAAAACACTGCCAAAATAAATCAGAGATGACACAAATAAATGGAAAAACATTCCATGCTTATACATAGGAAGAATTAATATTGTTAAAATGCCCATACTGTACAAAGCAATTTACAGATTCAATGCTATTTCTACCAAAGTACCAATGTCATTTTTCACAGAATTAGAAAAAACTAATCTAATGACCAAACTAACTGAAAGGCCAAAACTAACCGAATGGTCATATCAATCTCAAGCCAAAAGAAAAGAGTTGGAGGAATCACACTATCAGATTTCAAACTGTACTACAAGGCTACAGTAACCAAAACAGCATGGTACTGGTACAAAAACAGACTTATAGACCAATGGGACAGCTTAGAAGATCCTGACACAAAGCTGCACACCTATAACCAACTGATCTGACAAAGTCGACAATAACAAGCAATGGGGAAAGGATTTTCTGTTCAATAGAGACTCTGGGATAACTGACTAGCCATATGCAGAGCATTGAAACTAGATGTCTTTATTTCACCATGTACAAAAATCAACTCAAGATGGATTAAAGACTTAAATGTAAAACTTAAAGATAAACTCTAGAAGAATACCTACGGAAATACCATTCTGGACATAGGCCTTGGCAAAGGTTTCGTAAGGAAGACTCCAAAAGCAATTGCAACAAAAATAAATATTGGCAAGTGGGACCTAATTTAACCAAAGGCCTTCTAACATCAAAAGAAACTATAAACAGAATAAACAGACAATGTAGAGAATGGGAAAAAATTTGCAAACCATGTGTCCAATGAAGGTTTAATATCCAGAATCTATAAGGAACTTAAACAAATCAACAAGCCAAAAAAAGGAATTCCATTAAAAAATAGGCAAAGGGCAGGAACAGACACTTCTCAAAACAAGACATACATGTGGTCTACAAGCATATGGAAAAATGCTTATCACTAATTATTAGAGAAATACAAATGAAAACCACAATGAGATACCATCTCACACCCGTCAGAATGGCTATTTATTATTAGAAAGTAAAAAAAAAATCAAAACAACAGATGCTGGGAGGGTTGCAGAGAAAAGGGAATGCTTATACACTGCTGGTGAAAATGCAAATTAGTTAAGCCACCGTGGAACAATTTGAAAATTTCTCACAAAACTGAAAACAGAGCTACCATTCGACCCAGCAATCCCATGACTGAGTACTTTCAATGGCAAAAACCGCAATTACTTTTACACCAATCTCATACATATAAAGCATGGAATACCACACAGCCACAAAAAAGAACAAAATCATGTCCTTTGCAGCTGCATGGATGCAGCTGGAGGCCATTGTCCTTAGTGAACTAACACAGGAACAGAAAACCAAATACTGAATGTTCTCACTCATAAGTGGCAGCTAATCATTGAGTGCACATGGACACAAAGAAGGTAACAGTAAACACCAGGGCTTATTGGAGGGTAGTAGGTGGGAGGAGGGTGAGGATCAAAAACTATCTCTCAGGTACTATGCCCCAAAATACATAAGAATGATGAATTATTCTAGCGCAAACAACGTTACATATAAAGATTCACATAGATAATAAATAATAGAGGGAGATTCGTTATGCTAAGACCACGAATTAGCTGCATACTTCACACAAGAAAAATGATTCAGGCTAACTGTGGGCAGTTCATAATAATAAATGGGATGCATACTCAAAATTACATGACAAGCTTTAAATTACATGTAATGACAAAAATTCTCTTGTTATTGTCCCACGGGACCCTGAAGCTCTTTTCATTACCCTTTCAATCTTTTTTCCTCATTATATTTAGATTATGTAATTCCTATTTGTTTATCTTTAAGTTTGCCAACTCTTCCACCTGTCATCTTTATTTTGTTATTACACTGAACTACAGTGAGGATTTTTTTTTATTATTATTACTATTTGGTCTGCCTTTTTTGGCTCTTACGTTTCTATTTAGATCTTTTGTTTTTCTTTGCTGAGAATTCTCTTCACTAAATTATAGACTTAATGTTGTAGAAAGTACATTTAGACCTCCTGTATTTCTGGAACTGTATGCAAGTCCAGCTGCTCACCACCTAGAAGCAAACTGCAAAAGAGGTAGGATGCAGTGACAGCAAAGCAGTTTTATTTTTCAATTGCTAGGAAATGGGAGATGGGCTGCCTCAAGCCTCAAAAACAAAACAAAACAAACAAAGCAAAAAAAAAAAACCCATCTCAAAGCTTTGAGCTGAGGGCAGGGGCTTAAAAAGGGAAACGTGGTGTGGGAGGTTTGCAGGGGTTATGCAGAGTGTAGGGTCTGCGTGTCTTTTTGCGATGGCTATCTTGAGTTATTGTCCACCTAGAGTGCCAACTGGCACCATCTCAAGTGTGGCTGGGCTGCAGATTATTCATCTTGAGGTCATCTTTCAGAGGGAGAGAATTTGCCACTGGGTCTCCATGCCTGGCTGGTTTCAAAATTAGTCCCTAGAATCTCTTAACAAGCATACAGTAAGATAAGTGTGTGTGGTGCAAGGGAGTGCCTGGTCAGAAAGAGAGGGAAGCTGTTTCCATTTCAGCTCCTCAGGCCAGCATACTCCTAGTTGGCAAATTCCAAACCAACTTGTGCCTTTCAGTTGGAACTAGAACTTCCAGGCAAACATATTTTAGTGCCTTGGTCATTGTTTCTAGATGTCGTCTATACCTGCACTCCATGTGACCGCCCCCCTGCTCTGTGCTACAAGAACACATCTGTGTGAATAGCACTGGGGCTCCCTTCATACTGAATTCTGATCGAGTTTGGCTCATGCAGTGTAATGTACATTATACAGTGTCATGTGCTCTCCACACTCCCCTTCCCACTTGAGCACTGAAGTACTTGTTCCCCCAGCTGCCAGGAGAATTAGTATGTGACAGCTCTCAGCTAAGTCCTTCTTAAGTCACTGTTCCCAGTTGAGGTAAACTGCCTCACCCAAGCTTATGCTCTCTTCCTGGGGGCAGCCACATGCAATCAATGCTCCTGTGGGAACACAAACGCGGGGCCACCTGCCCTACTACAAGGCAACATGGAAGGGTAATCTCACAGTTCATCCAAGGAGTAGCCAAGACTGTAGTTGTGACTACATCACAGTTCATCTTCTCCCAGTGCCCAACTTTGCTTCATTAATGCCACAGGAATTGACTAGGAACTCTCCTTGGTCAGCTTCCTGAATGTCGAAGTCTCCATCTCAGTCTTTTTTTCAGGAATTTCTGAGTGATAATTATTTCTCCTGCTCAGTCTTGCTGGTGTGTGGATTCTTGACTTTGCCCTCTGGCAGGGTCACCTTGGAGGTGGCCTCCTCCATACAGCCCATCTGTGTGAAATCTGGAAGCTGGTCTATCCCCACAGGCCATCAGGAGGCGAGTGGGCAGAACATCACGGTCTTGGTGGTGTAGGGACTCAGCATAGCCTCTCTTTGGTTTTCGTAAATTGTGCCACATAGTAGTTAATCTCAACTCAGCTACCCAGCATCACTGTCCTTTCCGTTTTTCTGTGGAGCTCTGGGCAGTACATACATCTTTTTCTCATCTGACTCACAGCTTGTCTGGCCTTAATTCTCACACACCCTAGAGTCCTTCAGAGAGATTGATCTACTTAAGGCAAAAGGCTACTTCCCCCATTGGACAGTAGCCACCTGTGTTACTACACCATTGTATTGATACTCCTGGGACCCCAGAGACATCAGTGTTCAGAACATGGAAAGATAAAACTTTTATCATAAGTGATAGGTAAACTTTCATTGAAAGTTTTATTTGTTACTTGATATACTAAATATCTACAACCTACTGCTTGCACTTAGCCAGGAATTTGTTTTTTTTCACAGGAAATAAGATAACCTGACTTTAACTGTAGACTGCATGTGATCAATAACATTCTAAATCAGAGTAGGATTAGCCACTTCAGTAAGATCCAACATGCAAAGGCAGAGGTGTCACTAAAATCTATGATGGGCTTGCCTTCTAAACAAAAACAATGGTGATTACAACTTCACTTGGAATAAGCAATTACAATATCTCACGTTTTGTCTAGGAGCAGCTTTCCCCATGATCTATTCCATGAGAAATGTTGTTTAAATATTTTTTTTTTACAGTTTTGGAGGCTGAGATTTATATATACTGGTAGTGAAGCCTGAGTTCACTAAACTTGCAAAAGGTGGAGCCAGGATCCCAAGGGTGCTTGACAGTAGAAAATATTAAGAACAAATAACACAATCATAGAAGGCAGCCCCAGATAAAATCAAACCGCAAACTGCCTGGCACAGTGAATACAATCTGTTGTTACTATTGTTGTTATCACTGATTTTATTACATAGATACAAACATACAAAATATTAAAAAATACAATTATATCACACAGATGCAAAAATATTGATACTTATAAAGCAGCAGAGATTCTGTCAAGTTTAGTTCAATAAGGAAACTATCATGGATTCTACCACGGTTTCTTTTTATTTCAACTACTTTCTTTGACAAGAGCTGGTCTTTCAATATCACACTGTTTAATCTTCCCATCCTATTAAACTACACACAAGTAATGCCAGAGCCACATTACCTCACCCTTTAATGTATTTTTCAACATCATCTTTTCCATGCACATCTATTTACATTTCATTTTTGCTCCTAAATAATTCTCTCTTCTTTCAATAAATCGCAGCTTTCCAAAAGCATTTTGGAAGTATATTAAAATTATGGGTATTTATAAAATGTCCCTGAAAATTAAACATCTTTGGCAACCAAAGTGGCAAGCTCATGCCTCTCTGGTTTATTAATCAGATTTAATTTAGGCCACACCCCTAAACAGTAGACTGTAGACACTGATATAAGTGAAGCCAACACAGCCAGGCTGGAAGAGCTTTTCTCGATGCTGCTCAGACAGGATCCAGCCTTTTGGGAAGAGTCATCACTTTTATCTTCTGTAAGTAGAAAATCTGTAATTCTGTAAATACTAATCACTTAATATTTAATAATTTTCCTGTAAAGTTTGAACTCTAGATAATTCACAGCTATATATCTTTACATATTTTACAAATAAAATTCTATTATCCATTCTACAACCTGAAGAATCAAAACTTGCTAGCTGACACAGTCATCAGGTTAAATTCCTGTAATAACCTGTCAATTTTGTCAAATATATGATTTGGCTGTTTCCAATTTATTTTCTGACAGGACAAATTGATTAATCATTTCAGTATCATGGGGAGGAGAGTTACAGTTTTACTATTAAGTTTTGGCAACAGGGATCAGAAAAGCACAGAATGGAATGTTAGAGGCATTGTTCTCAGTGTTCTGTGATTACTTGACGAATTATTGATGAGAAAAAAGGAAGGGATATATACGTGCCTTCTACTAGCATTGCAAAAGAGATCAGTGTGATTTAAAGTAAAAATGTCCACATTTTATCACCATTCTAAGTAAGAAACTATGGGGACAGAAGAAAATATAGTTCAAAATTCTCTAGCTTTCTAAGCTATAGTGAAGAAAGAAAAGGAAAATATTTATTTTTCAGGGTAATACTTTATCATACTTCTTTCTACACTAGTCAATCTTGAATTTTCAACCCTCTTTTAAATGAAATTATGGACATTTTATTAGCAAGATTATTTAATTCTTCATTTTTCATTTAACTGTTCTTTGTATCCATGGCCAATTTAAAAAAAAAATTATCCCAAATAATCATTTTTGTAGGTTTATAAACATTTTAATTAGTGGCAAATTATCTTAGCTTTGTAACATAAAAATATAGACAGTAATTTCAATAAAGCAAATAATTTAATATTATCACATCGTAGAAAAATACAGTTATCTACTAATTTTATTTAACACATTTAATTAATCATTTCGTGAAATAATCTGAATGCTATGGCATGATGACCAGTTAGACTGATAAAAACTGATAATTTTTATACACCTGGAAATAAAGAATTTTTATTCCACATAAACATAAAGAATAGAAATATTATCTATTTTCACTGAAAAGGTACAAGCTAATGACATCAAATTTTACAAACTATTTAACCATAGTAGGAACTTCATAATAAGAAAATGTATTTCCTGAACTGAAAAGTCATGCAAGTTGTTGAGATTATTCTCTGAAAACATATGAACCAGTCTGGCACAATTTAAGCGGCTAATTAATTGAAATTGCTATATTTTTATGCTATATATGTTTACCTTACCAAAATAAAAAAAACTAACATCTGTCATGAAACATTCCATTAAATTGATACTTAAACATACAGCTGAAGTGAGTGGGAGCGACGTTAATGGCTATGACTGGATAATTGAACAAACTGTTATATATGCAGATAATGAAATAGTATTCACCCTTTGGAAGGAAATTCTGACACATGGGATGAACCTTGAGGACATTATGATAAGTGAAATAAGCCAGTCACAGACACACACACACACACACACACACACACACACACAATACCACATGATTCCATTTATATGAGGTTTCTAAAACACTCAAATTTATAGAGACACAATATAGAATGGTGGTTGCTGGGGGCTGTGTGTGAGAAGAATGGGGAGTTATTTCACAATGGGTACAGAATTTCAATTTAGGGAGGTGAAAAGAGATTCATAGATGGATATTGTGGATGGTCATACAGCAATATGATTATACTTGAAGCCACTGTACTGATTGTGCACTTAAAAATAGTTAATATGATAGAAAAAATAATTTAAGAAACTTGTCCAACACCTACAGTTATGACATTACAGACTGATTTTTTAAAAGATATTTAAAGTTGATCAAGCTGCAACACTAAGGAAGGTTGGAAAAACGGAGAAATGGAAGATATTGAGTGAAAGAAATGAGTCAGGAGGGTTTTGAGGTCTTTCAGCAAAGTGACACTAAGGGCTGTAATTAGAGATTTTGTATAGTTCCTACATGTGGAAAGTACATGTTATTGCATTTTCTAAGAAGTAAAAAGAAAAAAATAGAGCATGTTAGAGATACGAAGGTGTGAAGATCACAAAGTTTTGTCAAATGCAGAATTTATTTGTCAAGAAGGACATATGTATATTTCCATGATGTTTAAATTTTAAACAACCAAATAAAACCCTCAGGTATTGTGCTGCCAGTACAATTATGATGCTCAAGTAATGCACTCTGGTATTGACTGACGCAACCGCACTGCCTTTCCCAGTCGTGACTGGCATTTTAGTTTAGGGTGGATACAAAAAGTGGAGGCAAAGGGAATGCGCATGGAAGAGATGGGCTCCTTCTGCCATATAACTTTATTGAATTAGACCATATTGTTGAGATTGAATCAGCATCAATACTTCTGCAGGTGTGGCGACATTTATTCAACAAGGTAGAAAACTTCCTGCACCAGCAGATCTAAGATGAAAATGTCTATAAAGATTTCATTTCTCTTGAGACTGAAGAAGACATTAATTTATCTCTGTGATTGGATAAAGATCTTAGTTTTCTTTTTTCTCCTTTACCTGGTAAAGGTTATACTTGTGGACTGATGAGAAAAAGTCTCATTGCAACAAAGTACCTTGTACAGTTAATGAAAATGTGTGTTTACCATTATACTCTTACGCTGCAAAGAAATAAAAAATATCCAAGAAGGTCAGTACTGTTTTCAGTCTATCACCTATAAAGGAGGACTAAATGTGTTCACAACTCCAAATTAACTATGTTTTCATCTGCAGACTCAGCCTTTCCAGACCTGAGAATATAAGTCACCCTCTTTAGAAAGGAAAAAAAGTCTTCTTGGATTAAGTCAGGGAAAACTGCCTGATTTTGGTAGGTTTCAATGAGTTTTGATATGTTATAGACCCACAACCTTCACAGTCAAGGATGTAGTTTTATATAATGAAATATACTGACTTAATTCAGCTTCTAAAATATTGACTATGCATGATGTAACTCAAGCACAAATAAAATGACAAATTATGTGAATCATTTCATTCTCACTCACTTATGATGGTACCAGATAAAGCAAAACCATTCTGACAGGTTACTTGCAACTTATCCAGAACGTGGATTTGTGATATACAATTAATCAATACTTAGCCTGAGAAGCATTTATTATGAAATCCTTGGAAATGAGAAAAAGTTTAATTAATTTTATGCACAAATTAGAACATTCTGCAAGTGGCAAATGAAAGATTTGACATAGGTTTCATCGCTTTCACACAAGTACTTTTCTATTTTTTTACTACGTAACTCAAATGGAGTACCATAAAGGATAAACACTCTGTCTTCTTTTTCTCCATTTGCAGTGTCACTCTTATTTGAAATCATGGAAAATGGGAGCTATACCTCTTATTTCATTCTCCTAGGACTCTTTAACCACACCAGAGCCCACCAAGTCCTCTTCATGATGGTTCTGAGTATCGTTTTGACCTCCCTGTTTGGCAATTCCCTCATGATTCTCCTGATTCACCGGGACCGCCGGCTCCACACGCCCATGTACTTCCTCCTGAGCCAACTCTCCCTCATGGACGTGATGCTGGTTTCCACCACTGTGCCCAAAATGGCGGCTGACTACTTGACCGGAAATAAGGCCATCTCCCGCGCTGGCTGTGGTGTGCAGATCTTCTTCCTCCCCACACTGGGTGGTGGAGAGTGCTTCCTCTTAGCAGCCATGGCCTATGACCGCTATGCGGCTGTCTGCCACCCACTCCGATCTCCCACTCTCATGAGCTGGCAGCTGTGCCTGAGGATGACCATGTCGTGTTGGCTCCTGGGTGCAGCTGACGGGCTCCTGCAGGCTGTTGCTACCCTGAGCTTCCCATATTGCGGTGCACACGAGATCGATCACTTCTTCTGCGAGACCCCCGTGCTGGTGCGTTTGGCTTGTGCTGACACTTCAGTCTTCGAAAACGCCATGTACATCTGCTGTGTGTTAATGCTCCTGGTGCCCTTGTCTCTCATCCTGTCCTCCTATGGTCTCATCCTCGCTGCTGTTCTGCACATGCGCTCTACAGAAGCCCGCAAGAAGGCCTTTGCCACCTGCTCTTCACATGTGGCTGTGGTGGGACTCTTTTATGGAGCTGGCATTTTTACCTATATGAGACCCAAATCCCACAGGTCCACTAACCACGACAAGGTTGTGTCAGCCTTCTATACTATGTTCACCCCTTTACTAAACCCCCTCATCTACAGTGTGAGGAACAGTGAGGTCAAGGGAGCCCTGACAAGGTGTATGGGTCGGTGTGTGGCCTTAAGTCGTGAATAAGACTATATATTTGCCCCAACATTCAAAACTGTGCAAAGTGTTTGTGTGGAATTTCCTAGAAATAAGGAATATACACTTTTATATCTACATCTGTTGTCTCTCTCTCTCTCTCTCTCTCTCTGTGTGTGTGTGTGTGTGTTTATGTGTTGCTTTGAATTGCAGATGAATCTTCCTTCCTCGGGTTCATTTATTCAGCTATCATTATCCAATCAAATCATGGATTGTTAAAAATCGGTGAACTCACTAATCCTTTTAAGATGGTTTTACATCATACCTCACAATAATTTTTTGTTCAAAGAATGAATTAACCATTCAAGCAGTTTTGAAAGTTGTTGCCATTTGTTTCAAATTGAAGTGTAGCTTACACACAGTAGAATGCTCGCATTTAAGATGTTCCTTTTCAACTAATTTCCACAAATATCTACCCTGGTAATTCACCCATTAGGAAGAGACACCATTTTCACCACCTCAGAAACGTCCTGCAGGCCCTTTTCCAGTGATACCCCAGGCCTAAGATACATCCACTGCTCTAATTTTTATCTCTGTTCGTTAGTTTGGGCTATTCTAAAATTTCACATCAAAGGAAACAAATAGTATGGTCTTGAATCTTGTTTCCTTCTTTCAGCTTAATGTATTTCTAAAATCCCTCCACATTTTTACCTCATTGTTACATTGCTGTTTTTTACTGCTAAGTAGTATTTTGTTTTCTGAAAATTTCATCATTTGTTTATCCATTATTTTGCTGATGGACATCTGGGCTATTTTCAGTTTGAAGTTCTGGTGACTGAAATGTATGTTAATCTCCTATTTGTAATCATATGTTTTTATTTTTCTTGGTAGGTGTCTGGTGAACTCTTCAGTAAACTGTTTTCAAAGTGGTTGTTTACTCTTATACTGCCGCTGACAATGCACTCAAGTTCCTGTTGCTCCAAATGTCGATGTTTTCTTCATTTTAGCAATTCTTCTGAGTGTAGTAGGAACTCAGTTTGCTTTTAATTTGCATTTTCCTGATGACTAATAATGTTGAGGCCTCTTGCGTTAGCTTATTATCTATTGCCTATTGATGTAAACTGTCTTCTTCAGTTTTTGGAAAAAAAAATTTGTATATGCTTCCAAAGCGAAAACAACTTGGTCATTAACTAATAGGCAATCTATGGCATTCATAGGACTACTTGGAATTTTGGAAATAAAATCGTATATTGGGTCATTTGTTATTATATTTCCTGACACATGTGTTATCATTCAATGCCTCAAGATTTGCTGTTTTATTAAACCAGGTATTTAGTACATCTCTTCCACCTCCTGCATTCTGCTTAAAGCTATAAATCTGTTTGTTTTAATTATGAGTTGTAACAGAACATTACACTTCACTGGAGGAATGATGCCACTAAAAACACACAGATTTTATTAATTTTACATATACAGGGGCTTCTTCACAAGAGCATGAAATCTGAGGAAGTGGCCAAAGAGAGAAATTTTGTATTTTCTCGAAAAAGAATGATAAATTTAAGAAGACATGACAAGACAAAGGGGATGGTGTAACAGCAGTACATTTCTAGGTGAGTCATTAGGATGTATGTGAAGGGGAGTAAAACTCGTAGAAGGGTTACTTCGCTAAGTATATTCATTCTGATCCATTGCACCCCCGGATCCCAGTGTCTGGTGTAAGGGCTATTTTCTCAGCTGGTACATGGAGGGTGAACCTCCCGAGGAATCTCTATGGCTTCGCACATGTAGGAAGAGAATGATCAGCTGGCCCTTTCTGAAATAACCATTGCTCCTATGTTTTTAATTCAAAGTAATCAATATTCCAATTTGGTATTTGGGGAATGGCATGTCTTTCACTCCTTTACAGGTAAATGATTATATAGATACAGTAATTTTCAGGCAAGAAATTTGGCATGTTGAAGAGACTGCTGATTTTACGAAGGAAACAAACATAAACATACGTTTATTTCTATATCAATTTCTTTATAAATATATACTCATGTGATCTCCAAAAACAAAAAATTAAATCCAAAAATCAATTGTAATACAATAATTTCACATACTTAGAGACTGTTTTTTTTTTTTAATTTTGCTTTTTTTTAGTCTGAATCTTTTCCTTCACAACTTTTTTTTTTCTTTTTTTTTTCTTTTTTATTATACTTTAAGTTTTAGGGTACATGTGCACATTGTGCAGGTTAGTTACATATGTATACATGTGCCATGCTGGTGCGCTGCACCCACTAACTCGTCATCTAGCATTAGCTATATCTCCCAATGCTATCCCTCCCCCCTCCCCACCACAGTCCCCAGAGTATGATATTCCCCTTCCTGTGTCCATGTGATCTCATTGTTCAATTCCCACCTATGAGTGAGAATATGCGGTGTTTGGTTTTTTGTTCTTGCGATAGTTTACTGAGAATGATGGTTTCCAATTTCATCCATGTCCCTACAAAGGATATGAACTCATCATTTTTTATGGCTGCATAGTATTCCATGGTGTATATGTGCCACATTTTCTTAATCCAGTCTATCATTGTTGGACATTTGGGTTGGTTCCAAGTCTTTGCTATTGTGAATAATGCCGCAATAAACATACGTGTGCATGTGTCTTTATAGCAGCATGATTTATAGTCATTTGGGTATATACCCAGTAATGGGATGGCTGGGTCAAATGGTATTTCTAGTTCTAGATCCCTGAGGAATGGCCACACTGACTTCCACAATGGTTGAACTAGTTTACAGTCCCACCAACAGTGTAAAAGTGTTCCTATTTCTCCACATCCTCTCCAGCACCTGTTGTTTCCTGACTTTTTAATGATTGCCATTCTAACTGGTGTGAGATGATATCTCATAGTGGTTTTGATTTGCATTTCTCTGATGGCCAGTGATGATGAGCATTTTTTCATGTGTTTTTTGGCTGCATAAATGTCTTCTTTTGAGAAGTGCCTGTTCATGTCCTTCGCCCACTTTTTGATGGGGTTGTTTGTTTTTTTCTTGTAAATTTGTTTGAGTTCACTGTAGATTCTGGATATTAGCCCTTTGTCAGATGAGTAGGTTGCGAAAATTTTCTCCCATGTTAAGGAGCAGAGGAATGTAGAGCAGACGCTCTCAGGGAGCAGGAGCCAGTGAGATCCAGGTTGGCAGGTCCCTGCAGTACTGTGGAAGTGGCGTCCCCTGGGGATTGTGGAAGAAAGCCTGGTTGAGGCATTTACCCCGGGCCTGCAGGTTGTGCTTTAGGGTATCTAAAGCCAATTTATTACACTTTAAACCTGGTTCATTTCTATAAACATAGGCATAATTTGATCATAGGGTAATTTCATCAAATAGCCAACTTCCATATTCTTTCAGAAACATTAAGTGAGTTGGTTTAACCCTCGCCTAGATGGAGTAAAGAGAGTATAACTTCTTATGAAATAACTATAATAACAGTAATAAACACAAATACCTCTCATTCATTTAGTACTTAATTTGCAACTGTATTTTGCTTAATATTTCACCTTCATTTTATTATTTTAGTTATAACCATAACCTTCCAGAATTGGCTTAGTGTTCATTCTCATTTTTTTAAAAAAATGGAGACAAGCTTATTGGGGTAAAATTCACTATCCACTTTTATACAGACCTGAATTCAACTGCCTGACTTTAAAAAGCTTGCACTCAGGAAAGAGCTAGTTTTCATAGTGTTTCAGTGAGCACCTGCCCCCACCCCACACATATACACATGCACACTCATTTGAAATCGCCATCATTTCTTCTACTAGTGTTCAAGATGTTGTCACATGGTTTTCCTCCTTCACACAAGGTATTGCTGCAGGTTCTCCTCACTTTTTTCTCAGGCATCCCCTAGGGACATGAGTCCTCATGGTGCCCTATGAAAGGGTGGCCGTTTTCTCTCCCACAAGCCACATGCTACAGGACTTCCAACTGGGAAGGTGTCTTTCATCCTTTTCCTTGCTCCTTTCAAATCACATATCCCCTTCTCCCTATAAACTGTCAGCTAATCGGAAGGAAATCGCTGAACTGAGTATCACCCAATGCCTCTGAGTCACTCTCAGGGACATGACATTGAAACAAACATCTGAGTAGCATGAACAGCAGCTGGACACCATGAGGGAGGAAGGGGTGTTGAGCCCAGTGTGCTAAATGTGAAAGGCCCTGCCTGGAATGTCCTGTGCGGAGCGGAACGTGGTAAGGTCAAATGTGGTGGGAGATGGATACCCCGGGAGGACTTCAGGGTCAGGTCACATAGGAAGGCGCAGGTTTTGTTCAGAGCGCGCTAGGGTACACCTGCAGTCAGCCCTTATCAGGAAGGAGCAGACGGTCCACATAAACATAAGCAGCTAAACTGTAGATTAAACATGATATTCTGACAGAGCAGATTCTGAGGGGGAGAGAGTCATCCTCTTTAAGAGAACAGGAAAGTCTCCATGGAGGGAAGATTTACATGTAAAATCTTGGGAGAATGGAAGAAATTGAAGCCCTTAGAAGTGCTGGGGAAGAGTGTTTATGTGCAAGAAATAATCCAACTTATGAAAAAGATGCAGAATAGCTCAATTTATATAAATATAAATACTTCAGCTTCACCGGAAATGAGAACTAAATGTAGGCAAATTTTATGAATTTTTTTTTAATTTAAAAGAATGTGACCTAGCAGAATGTCTGCAAATGCAAAGTTGTGGTTACAGAAAAAGGAATCTAGTGTTAGGACTGAAATGGATTTATACACGGAGAAATTTGAGGCAGGGAATTAACTTAATTGTCATTATAATTTTTGTGTTTCTATCCTATAAAAGCGGGTGCTAAATACTTTGAGTAAAACATACTGGAATTACAGTAGGTTGAAGATTCCGCCAATATAAAATCTAATAGATGCATTAAGGGTAGCAAACGATTATCACAGACTACTGTACTAGGTTTTCTATTCCCAGATCAACTCATTTGCCTTCTTCAATGATTCTTTCTCATCAATATATTTCTTCTGTAAATTCTGAACACAAAATGTGTAACATTCTAATATAATCTGCATACATACATAATGTACTAAAGTGAATTTAGTATAGAACTTTAAGATATGCCTGTAGTAGGCTTGATTTTCACATATTTATTCAATAAAGCAAATTAAATCATGCCATTTTATTTAGATAAATGAAACACCATTTAAAATCATTTGAAATAACTTAAAATAAATATAAACATTATCTTTAGCATAGAATTTTAGTTTTGATTTAAATATAAAAATTTGGAAACTCAATGTTACTTATTATATTATTTTTACTATTAAAAACTGAAAGGTAATATAAATGTAACAAGTAAGATAATAGTTGACTAAATAGTTGTACACCCAGTTGAAATTTACTACATTAACACACAATAATCCGAAGATCTTTGACTGATAGCAATGGTAAAGAGTTTCTCTGCTGCCAGTGGAGAAGTCATATAGGTTAACTTGTTATATACCCCTTATTTTGGCCTCTGAAAAGATTGTTTGTCCACCGTGGTCTTTTAACCTTGACATCGCCTTCGGATTGAATTTTCTTTCCCTCAGCATAATGCTATTGCTTTTTTGATCTCTAGGGGAAATTGGAGATTGTACATTGATGCATACAATTTGTGGCCAAATTCCTTCTACTGCAGTCTCAATGGTCTAGGGGTTACTTACAGTTCTACAACACACAAATTCCGAGTGGTACAACCAGACTTAGGTTTCCTTTGGCAGTACTGGTGTTTCAAAAACATAGCTAGCATTTATTCATTTCCATTTGAGACCACTATCAGTCAAAATCTACTGCCAAGACAGAGTTTTTAATCTCTTGATTGCTCCCAACATTAGTTAAATGTGGCTACACTGAGAATGGTTTCAACAATAGACTTTAGTGGGAACAAACTAGCTTGATTCTTTGTGACAAGCAAGATGCCCCCTGTTTTGTGCAGCGTTCTCAAGGAAAAGTGCTTGATGAGGCTTGAGCCATGGAGTCATTTCCTTGTCAGGCGCACACACCCCATATGCAGTTGATGTTTTCAGTCCTTCGAGACTTCTAAGTATTAGGCTTGGGTGATATCTATTTCATGTTTCAGACAGAGAAATATTTGATCAGCAAAGCTTATTTTCTCATCTCTGCTAACTCTAGCTTGGTTCATCTCACACTTGCTGGACTTTGCTTTGTGTTCTGTGGTAGAACAGGTAACAGAGTTAAATAGCCTGCTAACTCCCACACAAAAGACATTTCCCTAATTTCTAGAAATCATCTCAGTTTTTTTCAATCACCTGCACTATAATAAGAAAATCTTTCTCTTTTTTCTAACAGCATTAAGTGCATAATAAGAGAGAATTCAGTTCTATCATCAGTAACAGAGACCTGGTCAGTAGGGACTTCAACATTAAACAAGGATTTAAAAAGTTAATTGACACACAATTCTTGTACAAATTTATGGGGTACAGAGTAATATTTGGATACATACAAAGTTTAATGATCAAATCAGGGTTATTAGCATATTAATCACCTTAAACATTGAGGGTGTGTGTGTGTGTTTGTGTGTGTGTGTGTGTGTGTGTGTTGGGAACATTGAAAATCCTTTCTTCTAGCTATTTGAAAAGATAGAAAAAATTATCATTAACGATAATCATCCTAGAGTGCTATAGAACACTAGAACTTATTCTTCCAACATAGTTATAAATTTGTACTCATTGAGCAACTTCTCTCTCTTCTCTTTAGGCCCCCATGTTTCCCAGCCTCGAGTAAATACTATTCTACTCTCTACCTCTATGAGATCAGGTTTTTTAACCTTCTGTATATGAATGAGAACATGTAGTATACATCCTTCTGTGCCCTGGTTTATTGAACTCAACATAATGTCATCCAGGCTCATCCATGTTGCCACCAACTACAAGATTTTATTCTTTTTATGACTGAATAGTATTCCATTGTGTATACATACCACATTTTCTTTAACTATTCATTGGTTGATGAACATGTAGTTGATTCCATATCTTGGATATTGTGAACAGTGTGGCACTAAACATTGAGGTACAGATGTCCCTTCAATAGGCTAATTTCCTTTCCTTTGTATATATGCCCAGTAGTTGAATTGCTGGATCATATGATAGATCTATATTTTTAGTTTCATAGTGTTCTTTATAATAGCTATACTAATTTACATTCCCATCAACACTGTATAAGATGTCTCTTTCTCTACATCCTCACCAGCATTTGTTATTTTTTGTCTTTTTTGATAATGACCACTCTAATTGCAGTGAAATTATATGTCATTTTGGTTTTGATTTATATTTCCCTTATGATTAGTGATGTTGAACATTTTTTCAAATATTTGGCTATTTTTATGTCTTCTTCTGAGAAATGGGTATTTAGATCATTTACCTATTTTCAATTGGATTATGGGGTTTTATTTGCTATTGAGTTCCTCGCATATACTATATATTAATCTTTTGTCAGAAGAATAATTTGCAAATATTTTCTTCAATTTTGCGGGGTGTTTTTTCATTGAGTTGAATGTTTTCTCTTCTGTGCAGGTGTTTAGTTTAATATAGCCCCATTTGTGTGTTTTTATCTTGTTGCCTGTGCCCTTGAAGTCTTAGAGATAAAATCTTTTCTGAGACGGATGTTGAAGCATTTCCCTTAAAACAAGCATCATTTTTAATTTCTTCATAAGAATTAAGTGTTGATTTTGGCCAATCAGGGCAGCTTTTTTTCTTCATAAGAATTAAGTGTTGATTTTGGCCAATCAGGGCAGCTTTTGTGATTGGTGATCAACAGGAAATTGCCTGGTAGCAGACAGTCTTCGGCTCCTTAATCCCTTGAGTTTTGTCCCTATGAAGTGGTTACAGGAACATTTCAGGGACATACATCATCATATCCATATGCTAAAGAAACAGGATGGGCCTGGCACGGTGCCTCATGCCTGTAATCCTAGCACTTTGGGAGGCCAAGGCGGGCGGATCACGAGGTCAGGAGATCGAGACCATCCTGGCTAACACGGTGAAATCCCGTCTCTACTAAAAATAAAAAAAATTATCCGGGCGTGGTCATGCGCGCCTGTAGTCCCAGCTCCTCGGGAGACAGTAATTATAGGAATCCCTTAAATCAGGTGGCAGTAACCAGGAGAAGACATGTGGTCACTCACTCCGTAATGATTGTATGGAATTGAAAAGTTAGAAGGGCCAAAAAAAATGGTGAATTAAAACATCAAATGGCTGGCATAAAATGAGATTGTAAGCAGCTCAGGTTATTTGATTTCAAAGTCTTCATTTGCTCTTTCACACTCATTTTCATGTGTGCATGTGGGTGAGGAAGCCGACCTAAACATTCTCATTCAGTGTGGTGAGTTTCTTTCTCCCCAGCTTAATGAGTCAATTTTCTGGACAGTGAGTACAAAATATACTTCTGATTCACGCATTATATTGTACTTTGCTTTACATAGCTACATTCTATCATATCCTGAATCTCTCTTCTTTCATTCCTTTCCTTCCTGCCCCTCTTTTCCTCTCCCTAGCTAGCTCATTTTCTCCCTCCCCCGGTATATAACCCCTTACATGTGTATTTAAGAGACAAAAAAGAGTAAGAATATAGTAATTATAGGAATACTAATATAGTAATAATAGTAGTAGCAATAATAATCATCCTGAGTATTGACTGTGTGCCAGGCTCTATTCCCCCCCTTCACTCGGTCTGTGTGTGTGTGTGTGTGTGTGTGTGTGTGTGTGTTTGTAGTGGGGGTATTTAATGAGTCTCATCTAATATTCAAAACAACTTTATCAGGCAGGTACTGTCATGATCTTCATTTCATAGAAATTCATTTCAGACATAATTTAATGGATATTTCAGATATAATTTCATATCTGATTGGTGTTTCATGTAAGACAAAAAAATGAAATATTTTTGGGATATTGCATTTCCATTAAATTTTCCTGTTTATCTCTTCAAAGCAGTAGGGTATTGATGATATTGTTATTTGCTTAATAAAATGTTTGAGTCAATAGCGTACGAATTCCTGGGCTAGGTAACATCCATTATATTTCTATTATATCCATGTCTGCTCTAGATAAAGTAATAGTTAAATTTCATCCAGATTTAGGTTAATTTAGTATTTGAGTTTTGCCTCTCCTATGAAATTCCACTGTAGTCCAGTGAAATACCAGTGACCCCTTTTTAAAAATAGTCAGTCACTAACTCATTAAGTCTGATATTTTAAGCTTATGATAAAGCTTATCATAATTGATTTAGTGATTTTCTTTTGTCTTGTGCTTGTCTTGCAGTCAAGCATGTAATGTAAAGAAATAATGTAGGAACAAATAAATAACTACTTAATATTTGAATGTCAAGTCATGTCAATATTAGTGAACAATCGACGTCTGTATAAATCAAAATTTAAAGAAACATGTTGTATGCTTTATCAGTATAATGAGAGATCTGGTAGATAAATTAAAAAGTATTTTTTAGTTGAAATAAATCTAAATTAATGAATATGTAGTGTGTTTTAACAATCTTCTTAAATATAAAATGCTCAGAAGGATTTGAGTGTAGTGAGTCAATGAGTGAAGAGTACAAAAGGAGACTGGGGTATGATGGTGTCTGTACCTAGAATATAATTTCCAAGCAGGAGTAAATTCAATGGAACATTTGCACAGTAAACAGATAGGAACAGTTTGATTCACTAATGGGAATAAACATATGAACTCTGAAGTAGTTCCACTGACAAAATGAAACAATTTGGCTACATGTACAAATATTTGGAATAGTTGGCTAAATAATTTAAGGAGCCTAAATGATTGTTCCTAAATGAAGACATTTTTAGATATGGTAAAGTCTCACACACACATACCCACACCCAAACACACACACACACAGACATTTAATCACATACAGTTATCATTTGAAGGAAGTGTGATGTGTCTGGAAAAAAATGTGGGCTCTTCTTTTGTATTAAACTTAGTATGAAATTATGTACACGATTTATGCTGGTGTCACTCTATATTTCTTTCTCTATAATCATGACCTGCGTTTCTTCAAATCAAAGTGGCTCTTTTATGCTCAGTTTATGTGAAGTATAATGTACACTGGTTAAATTTCAGACTGACCTGCCTGACTGCTTCTTCCAAATGATAAAACTTGAAGTATATATAAAGATGTAAACAGACTTTTGGGAAACTAGGAATTTCCTAAAAATTACAGAGCCACAAAGCTGAAAAACTTAAGACAAAATCCTGAGGAGAGCATGTTCTCTGATTAATCTCCAAGCTTATAGAAAAGACATGGATGTAGAGTGTGTATTTTTCTCCAACATTTAATATTATTAACAAGGTATACTTGGAGCTAGATGGGTGATAAATGAACTTTACCTCGTCAAAGAGTTTCATGTGTGGGGAACAAGCTATAGGATAGGTGACACGTGTTTTCTCCACTTTCAAACATGGAATTGAGAACATTTCTCTTTGCATACAACGGCAGATTTCACCCAAAATTGAAATACTCCTGGGTAACATAGAGGATACACTTTCTTGAATCATTCCATCATCATGGGAGTATATTTCAGATCCCTGACTGACTGGTTAAGCCAAGAGATATGAAAAAAAGTTGCAGAAATATGAGGTGCCTCATAGTAGTGGACATACGGTGTTGGAAGTAAGATGATGAGGGAGATAAGAAATAAATTGTGGATTGCTTCCAATTTCTGAAGAAAAAATATAGGTATTATTGCATAGATGATATGAACTCTAAAAAATGTAAAAGCCAGTATGAAATACAGAGAAGGAGAATTTATGCATAGCTGAAAATATTTTTACATCAAAGACCACTAAAACAATTAACTCCTTCTCGTAAAAAGCAATTAATGAGACCTAAAATGGGCCAGAAGTCAGCTAAGGACATATGATTCAGTAGGACATGGAATTATGATAATAAAGTAAATCATTGATTAAACAAGTAAAACGAGAAGAATGATATAACTCCAGGGAGTGGGGAAAAGTTAACTTCGGATACAGGTGTGTTGATTTGAGTTGTCAGCAGTGTTTATTGATTTTGTAAATTTATTTACGATCAGCTCATGCAGGGCACCACTGCCCTGAAGTCTGAATCTCTGTGTATCATCACATTTTACAAAGCCGTGGGTCAAAACAGTCAAAACGGAAAGGAATGGCTGGGCGCGGTGGCTCACGCCTGTAATCCCAGCACTTTGGGAGGCCAAGGTGGGTGGATCATTTGAAGTCAAGAGTTCGAGACCAGCCTGACCAACATGGTGAAACCCCATTTCTAGTAAAATACAAAACTTAGCCGGGTTTGGTAGTGGCGCCTGTATTCCAAGCTACTTGGAGGCTGAGGCTCGAGAATTGCTTGACTCCAGGAGGCTGAGGTTTCAGTGAGCTGAGATCACACCACTACACTCCAGCATGGGCAACAGAGCAAGATTCTGTCTCAAAAACAAATAAACAAAACAAAACAACAACATAAAAAAGAGGCAGGACTAATTACACATACATTTATAAACTTCATTGAGGTGCTTATCTTTTCTAAATCTTCTAGGTCATAGCACGCAACTGTTGTTATTCAAGGAAATTAAAATAGGATTAAGTGATCTGTTTATTTATGAAGAATCTCAATATTCACAAAAATTAAAATAATCATTTATATATTGTCGGTGACATACTTCTGCATTTATTTTACAAAAGGGAAAATCTAAGCTCATTTTATTCGAACAAGTAGTTGTTAATAAGATGGAAAATAATTTTTTAATGTTTGTTATTTGTTTTGATGATCATAAAGCATCTTGAAAGACAGAAACCTGGACTAATGTATTTATAAATTTTATAATTTACGTATTAATATGTGAAAGTATATATGTATGTATTTATGCATATTGAGGGAAATGTTATACATACAGAAGGTGCACAAATAACTCTTATGTAAACATTTAAGTAACCACCATCAAAATATAAATAAATAATATGAACAGCTACTATCCCACATATAGAATCAATATATTATACTTCAATTTCAACAAGTTAACCAAACAGGTAAATATGAAATACAACCTTAAAGACACATTGTTGATGTTGACTAGATGATACTTCTATTTTTTACATTTAAAATATAGTGTTTCAAATTATAAACATATTGAGTTTTGTGACAATATTTCATTACTTATTATTTTGGAAATTCTTAGAATTATACATTTTATTTTCTATAAGTTTAATCTAAATAATAAATGCAATAGACAGAAAGATAAGTTCCACAGTTCATTCATTTCATTCAAATATTCAACATTCTTGAGTAACTGCTATGCACTAGGCTCTGTTCCAGGCAGTTGGTTATACCAGTGAACAGAACAAGGATCTCTCATTGTGAAGTAAAAATTCTGGCATAGAATGAAAATAAACAGTAAATATAACCAGTGTGTTTATTATTTAATGTACTAGAAGGTGAAAAGTGACATGCAAACATGTGAAAATGGAGCAGAGCAAGGAGGACCAGGAAATTAGGGTTTAAGTGGGAGCCCTACAATTTTTTAAAGGGTGTGCAAGGGTAGGCCTCCTTGAGAAAGTGACATTTGAGAAAAGAGTAGATTTGAGTAAATTATGTGGAATTAATTAAGATTATGAGACTCAAGATGGAGCCAAGGGCCCACTCAATATACTGAATATCATCGATTATTTGAAGAAAGAAATGCCCAGCTTGTAAAACATGCCCACTCCAAAAACTGGCTAAGAGTCTTTTGATGTTGATTACAAAACATGCATCACTAACTCTCATTTTATTATGCAGGTATATTATTGTTAGATTAAGATTTACACTAATATTTTTTCTTTATTATTAATTCATTATTTCTTTTTAGGTTAAAAAATAGAGAATTCATGATGGGCCATCAGAATCACACTTTCAGCAGTGATTTCTTACTTTTGGGATTGTTCTCTTCTTCCCCAACAAGTGTGGTCTTCTTCTCATTTTTATTTGTCATTTTCATTATGAGTGTAACAGAAAATACGCTCATGATCCTCCTCATTCGCAGTGACTCCCGACTCCACACTCCAGTGTATTTTCTGCTCAGCCATCTCTCCTTTATGGATATCTTGCATGTTTCCAACATCGTTCCCAAAATGGTCACTAACTTTCTGTCAGGCAGCAGAACTATTTCATTTGCAGGTTGTGGGTTCCAGGTATTTCTGTCCCTCACCCTCCTGGGTGGTGAGTGCCTTCTCCTGGCTGCAATGTCCTGTGATCGCTATGTGGCTATCTGTCACCCGCTGCGCTATCCGATTCTTATGAAGGAGTATGCCAGCGCTCTCATGGCTGGAGGCTCCTGGCTCATTGGGGTTTTCAACTCCACAGTCCACACAGCTTATGCACTGCAGTTTCCCTTCTGTGGCTCTAGGGCAATTGATCACTTCTTCTGTGAAGTCCCTGCCATGTTAAAGTTGTCCTGTGCAGACACGACACGCTATGAACGAGGGGTTTGTGTAAGTGCTGTGATCTTCCTGCTGATCCCTTTCTCCTTGATCTCTGCTTCTTATGGCCAAATTATTCTTACTGTCCTCCAGATGAAATCATCAGAGGCAAGGAAAAAGTCATTTTCCACTTGTTCCTTCCACATGATTGTGGTCACGATGTACTATGGGCCATTCATTTTTACATATATGAGACCTAAATCATACCACACTCCAGGCCAGGATAAGTTCCTGGCAATATTCTATACGATCCTCACGCCCACACTCAACCCTTTCATCTACAGCTTTAGGAATAAAGATGTTCTGGCGGCCATGAAAAATATGCTCAAAAGTAACTTTCTACATAAAAAATGAATAGGAAAATTCCTGAATGTGTGTTCTATTTCTATGTTAAACGCCTGAAGGATGCTCACGAGAGGTTTCCTAGAAAGAAATCAAAGCTTCTATCTTACCACATATAAGAAGTGAATATTTCAGAAACATTGTTAATAATAAACAATAGTATGTGTTTGTGTTGTAAACACGTACCTCTAAAAATGTAGTGTTCCTTCTATGGTACCAATTATAATCATGCAACAGTTACAGGAAGTAGAAGTTACCCAAGGCGTCCTATTCCCTAACACCAAAATTGTAAGACTTATGAGAATATCCTTAAAAATACAATCACACATCCATTGTATAAAAGACAAATCTATGTTTATTTTTATAAAATTTTGTTAAATTATATTGCTAACAATCACATCAAAAATTCACAAATTCCATATGAAATCATTATTCTTTGCCTGGTTTGTCAACACCTTTGTTTAGTAAAATTTTATAGATACACATATATATGCACACACGCATATATACGTACACACATATATACAGATATAAGTTGTGTTAAAATTGAATTACTCATCCTATGCTAGAAGCAACTATACAATATTAGATAGGAATATCATAAAAATTGCCTTATTTCATTTTATACATATAGGATGATGTTTTACAAACTCTTCTAGCAATTTATCCTAATAGTTATTTCAAAGAAGATAATAAATATTTCTATTGAGAATTCATTTAATTTTTTCCTTTTTTTTTTTTTTTTTTTTTTACAAACACTAAGACACACTTTGTAAGTTTAAAACGTATGGGCCAGGCGCGGTGGCTCACGCCTGTAATCCCAACACTTTCGGAGGCCTAGGTGGGCGGATCACGAGGTCAGCAGATCGAGACCATCCTGGCTAACATGGTGCAACCCCATCTCTACTAAAAATACAAAAAAATTAGCCGGGCGTGGTAGCGGGCGGCTGCAGTCCCAGCTACTCAGGAGGCTGAGGCAGGAGAATGGCGTGAACCCGGGAGGCGGAGCTTGCAGTGAGCCAAGATCACGCCGCTGCCCTCCAGCCTGGGAGACAGAGCGAGACTCCATCTCAAAAAAACAAACAAACAAAAAACGAAACAAAAACAAAAACAAAAAACACGTATGAACAGCTTGAGTCAAATCTGCCTTCTGGCAGCTGGGCATCAAGTCTGCTCCCCCGCAGGCTCCTGCCTTCCTTCACATTGTACTGCTCATTGGGTTGTTCTCGCCCTGGGACCTGGTGGTAGGGGCTGGAGAATGGGGATTGGGCAGCCCAGTTCCGCTCTCCTCATGCAGTGTCCTGCGCCTGTCATCTGCTTGGGTTGTGGCTTGTGTGGAAGGACGACGACTGAGGTTGCCAGGCCAGCAAAGAGGGGGTGCAGAAGAGTCTCAGCCAGAGTGATGTGCTGGGCAGCGTCCAATTTTACCACCCTCCGCATCAGCTCAAACAGCTGCACGTGCTCCAGAGAGTCTTGGAGCATGTCACTCTTCAGACGTTTGCAGTTCTTCACATATGGGCTGTCAGAGCTGTTCTCATCCCAAACTAGGCCCCATTTGTAGAAATATTTCTGCTTCTTGGTACAGGAGATCACGCATAATGGGATGGGCCGTAGGGTCTTCAACATCACCAGGCGCTCTTGGTTTTCACAGGTCTGGAAGAGTGTGAAACCTGGTAGTACTTAAAGAGAAGGTAGCCCATGCCCTGGACATGGCAGGGGCGTGTCCAGCCCAGATCAAGGATCAGTTCAGGCAGGCGACAGTGACCGTGGTCACCATGGCGGTGTGATGCTCACGGTCAGAGGTGGCATTGGGGAAGTCAGCCACTCGGACGCTGGTGCTCCTCATTGACTTCTCATCGCTCCTGTGCTTGCTGTAGACAGTGTTTAACTCAGAATCCACATGCAGGATGTTCTCGGTTTTCAGGTGTGCGTGGGTCAGCCGGTTCTCGTGCAGAAATCTAAGAGTGTGGCAGAGCTGGTGGGCCATGTGCCAGACATGTGGGAGGGGAATGGCTGGATGTTATTATCCTTCGGGAACTCAAGGGTTTTCCTGCCCAGGAGCTCAAAGGTGATATGCATGGACCGTGGAGGGTGAACCAGTCACACCCCAAGACGCACAGCAGCTGGTTCTCTTAGTCCTTCTCGTTTATTTTTTTCGAGAGCGTTGATTTTTGGCGGTACCGCCTCCCGGTGCTTGCCTACATTGCAGATGACCCTCCGGCAACCCGAGACGTCCTTCTGGCAGGGTCCAAGCACTCACCCCCTTGCCACAGGCGCCTTGGCCCAGGTTCCCACTTGTCTTTGTTGCTCTTGGGGCCGATCACCGACCCGGCCACCAGGTGGCGCCTGTTTATCATCTTCCGCACCTGCGCCCTGGGCTAACTCGCGGGGCTCCTGGAGGACGCGCTCCTTCAGGACCCGCTGCGGCCACCAGGGGGAGCCCGTTTATCATCTTCCGCACCCGCGCCCCGGGCTCACTCGCTGGGGCTGCCGGAGGACGCGCTGCTGCGAGACCAGCTGCGGCGTCTTTGGCAGTGGTGGGCGTGCTTGCGGGTCCGGGAGGGCCCCTCTCCCGCGACCGCCGACCACGATGAGAGCGTGAAGACCCTCTCGAAAGGAAGGGCTCTGCTCTACACACTGGTGTCTCCTGCGGAAGGGCAGCTGGGCACGCCTTCCAGACCGAGGTATGGGGCGAGAGGCCCCCTGGGGACGGGGTGGTTACCGCAGTCTCCCTTCTTGCTCCCGACTGTCAGGCCTCCTCCTCTCCCATCAGCAGCTCAGGGATGGGGCTGGCTCTGGGGCCTCCTCTACCATCAACCCCTCAGCTACGGGGCTGGTTCAGGGGACTCCTCCTCTCCCATCAGCAGCTCAGGGATGGGGCTGGCTCTGGGGCCTCCTCTACCATCAACCCCTCAGCTACGGGGCTGGTTCAGGGGACTCCTCCTCTCCCATCAGCAGCTCAGGGATGGGGCTGGCTCAGGGGCCTCCTCTCCCAGGCTCAGCTGCCGCTCGGACCCACTCCCCTGAGCGCCTCTCCCCTAAATAATGTTATTCATAGCAAAAACTAGAAAAACACATTTTAATGAAATAAATGTTCGGGTTAATTTTATTATAGCATGTTAACTAAATGTTTTATACTATAGAAATAAATATTTAACAAAATATGAAGATATATATGAAACTTTAATGAAAAATGATTATTTAGCCTTTCACAATTGGAAAATGAAAAACAATAGTAATAAATGTTAACCATATTTTGGTGAATTGGACATCATAACATATTGTAGGCATACATGAAATATGGTACAAACATTTTAAAAAGAACATTGTGGCAATATATATTAAGGACCTTAAACTATGAAATTATCTTCTAATAATACAACTATTTAATGTTCATAATTTAGACATAAAATAAGCAATTATTATATATTAATATCATTTTTTCCCTGACAATTGAGTTTTTTTACTTGATTCCAGTCCTGTAACAGTCTCCTATCCCTGGTGTGCTAAGGAGTTTTATTTCAGTAGAGAATGAGTAAAATTACTAATATAATGATATATAAAAATGTATTGCTAAGAGAAGTTCAAAATTGACTGGAAGTGCTAATGTTAATATTAGATGCATCAGGTGCTGTATTTTTTTAAAGCCTGCTTTTACAACTCATAATAATACCTAATGTGGACCCAAAAGCAGCATGAAATCAGAGACAGTAAAAATCCGAATAGCAAGATATTATTGTAAGCAAGAGAAAGTCATTCTGCTGAACAGATCTGAGGATGATATAGAAGTTTAGAAGTCAGAATTCATAGATTTACGAATTTCCAGATTAAAATACAAAAATAATCTGTGATAGGGCTAAAAAAACATTTTTTTCCTATTGGGGATATAGAAACAGAAAAGCGTATCACAATCTAAAGACATGCATTTGTAGTGGTGCGTGTTCAGATACCTGGGTATTGTGGTGGAGATACACATAGTCTTTTGAACATTCCGTTGTCGGTCGCTGGTAGCTGGATATGTCCTTTAAACTTTTGTGGCAATTCATTTGAGAAGAAATGCAGCTTTTTCTATTGAGGAGTTCTTATGCTATAAGTAAAGGATGCAAGACATTAATTAGACAAAATAAGGTAAAATTTTGTATTCGCTTAGAGAGTTTAAGAGGCTATTAGCCACTAGGCTCTATAGTGCCTAAGTAAATAGATTCTGCTTAATAAACTGCTACCTGGCTTAGTAAGTAAACAAATTGAAACTTATTTTAGGAAAGAAATACATATTCTTATATCTACATCAGATTCTGTTATGCAGAAACATTACAGGGTGAATGAGGAGTTAATGTAAGCAGCATCATATTTTTGCTCATTCCTTTCTCTATGATTTCTGCTTCTTCTGTCCAAATTCTGTGAGGTGTCCTCTAGATGAAATTATCACAGGCATGGAAAAGGTCATTTTCCACTTGGTCCATCCTCATGATTGCAGTTGTAACATACTGGGACTCATTCATTTTCACATATGTATATGAGACTTAAATCATCCACATTTCAGGCCAGGTTAAGTTTCTAGAAATATTCTATGCTTTCCTTGCACTTACACTCAATCCTATCATCTACAGCGTTGGCACTGACAGTGTTCTGGTGGCAATTAAAAATATGCTCTAGAGCAACGTTCTACATAAAAAAAAAGAATAGGAAAATTCCTTTCACTTGTGTATTCCCTCTATTTCCACATTCAGTGTCTATAGAGTGTTGTTAGTTTCTTTGGAAAGAAAACCGAACCTTCTGTCTTTCTGAGTGTAGAAAGATGTGGATATTTTCAAAACCCCAATAATAATAAAGTTTTTACATATGTTTGTTTTTTCAATGCATGTCTAAAAATGTATTTTTCCTTTTGTGGGTACCGATTTCAATCACCCAACACACTCTAGAAAGACAAAGATAACCTAAGGCTTCCACCACCCTCCCACTAAAATTGTAAGAATATATAAGAATTACATTTGAAATACAATCAAACCATTATATTAAAAACATGTACTAATATAATATCTGTGTTTTTATGAAACTTCCTAAAATTGTATTTCAAGTCTCACAATCAGTTTCTTTTCAAAAATCTACAACTCCACTTGAAATTACCATTATTCATTGAATGGTTTATTTTGACACTTTAGTTTTCTCAAGTGAAAAATACATGCACATACACATATATACATACACATACTTACATACATTCATTGTAGTCAAATCAAGTTTCTCATTCTTTGTTGGAAGCATGAATACAATGTTTAAGAATATCCTGAAAATTATGTCTTATTTCATGTATACATACAGGCTTATATTTTACAAACCCTTCTAGCAATTTATCCTAAAAGTTATTGCAAAGAGAAAAATAAATGTTTCTATTAGGAATACTTTTAAATGGTTTTATTAATAGGAAAAACTAGAAAAACATTTTAATGAGGTAAATGTTTTAAGTTAATTTTATCAAGTTAACTAGATTTTGTATATTTAATAAATATCATAAAGTATTTAACAAAATATAAAGGTATCATAGCAAGCTTTAATGGGTGAAAGTGTTACTTTGCCTTCCATAATTGGAAACTTTAAGACAGTAACAATAATTGTTATCAAAGTTTTGGGTTGAATTTAACAGAAAACCTATAGGTATTCCTTATCCAACTCACTGTTGATGAGCACCTAGGTTGAATGTATGTCTTTGCTATTGTGAATAGTGCAGCAATGAACATATGAATGCATGTGCCTTTTTGGTAGAATGATTTTTTTTGTGTGTGTGTGCATACGTGCGTGTGTGTGTGTGTGTGTGTGTGCGCTAAGCAATGGAATTGCTGCGTCAAATGGTATCCTTTTTAAATTTTTTGAGAAATCTCCAGACTGCTTTCCATAGCTGCTGGACTAATTTACATTACCGCCAACAGCATATAAGAATTCCCTTTTCTCTGCAGCTTCATCAACATCTGTGCTTTTAAAAAATTTTTTGTAATAGCCATTGTGACTTGTGTGAAATGGTGTCTCATTGTGGTTTTGATTTGCATTTCTGTGATGATTAGTGATGCTGAGTATTTTTTCGTATGCTTGTTGGCCACTTGTATGTCTTCTTCAGAGATGTGTCTGTTCATGTACTTTGTGCATTTTTTAATGGGGTTGTTTTTTGCTTGTTGATTTATTTAACTTCCCTATATATTCTGGGCATTAGATCTTTGTCAGATGCTTAGTTTGCAAATATTATTTCCTATTCTGTAGGTTGGCTGTTTCCTCTGTTGGTAGTTTCTTTTGCTGCACAGAAGTTCTTTCATTTAGTTAGGTCCTGCTCGTCAATTTTATTTTGTTGCTGTTAATTTTGGAGACTTATAAGTCAGGTAGAGGAGTAAGTATTTGGGTTGTATCATAGATATTGAAAGGTTTGCTCTCTGAGGCATGTCAAAAGAGAGTTTAGATATATAAAGAATGGTGAATGGATACTAGACTTTCTGATGAACTAGCATTACCATGCCCCTCATTTATTTATTTACATGGTCATTGTAAAGGAGATATGGAATATGTAAGAAGTTTGTTATATGCATGATACTTGGAGAAATAGACATGGAAGATGAAAAAAATAGATGGGTTTTGGTCTTGATTCCTCAATTAAACCAACAAATTCCTGTGGTGCTATTTGGACAGACGCCGAATGGAGGGAGATAGAGAAAAAGAGAGAGAGAGAGAGAGACCTTGTCATGAAAGAGAGAGACCTTGTCATGAAAGAATTTGTGAAACAAATGGACAAGCATTGGTACCTATAGAACCTAGTGATGGAGTGTGACTCAGAGCTGTGTACAAAGGCTGTCTCTTCATTTCATTAATGAATACAGTGTGTGGCAGGGATGCAGGAATGTCTCTTATTCTCTTCGGCATCTTAAAGTTTCTGTATGTTTCAGATTTTGTGGCATGGAGCCTTCCTAGTGAGAATCCCAATCATGATTAATTCCCATTTGGTCTCACAAGCTGGTAAATACTGGGAATTATTGTGTTACTATGACTGTAGCCTCCCAGTACCAGTCTTGGTTTCCTTTCTTTCTGTCCTTCAATCCAGACTGGCTTTCAGATACACACATACACAAAAATACTACATGATCTCACTTACATATTGGGCCTAAAAATAATGGGAATAAGTTGCCCAGACTGGTCTCAAAATCATGGGTGCAAATCATCTGGAAACCATCCTCACAAAATGAATAAAACTAAATTCTGGGTTTTTAACCAAAAGCATAAACTTTTAGTAGAAGCATACAGTAAGCATGAACCAGCTTGCCTAATAGCCTATTTTGTGTGGCTGCTTAGTGCTTAAAAGTCATGTAGCCCCTGTCACAAGGTCCTCATTTCCCTTAATTGCTTCTTTAGATATCATCTTTAATATTAGGAAACCTCAAGTTTTCTACATAAAATGTTTTCTAGATCCTGAATTCCAGTGGGTCCACCGAACCAGTGGGGCTACCGAGCTTTTCTGAGAAACTGACTCAGTGCAGGACGCAGCGTCTTCATCTCCCTGTCTCATGACTCCACCACTCACTTCTCCACCAATCAGCAGTCCCCACAGTTTAGCTCATCACCCATCCGGACTCCTTAAAAACGTCATCCACGAGTCTCTCCAGAAGGCTGATTTGAGGCTTCCTTTCTCTTCCTCCTTCAGATGACCTACTATTAATAAACTTTCTCTGTTGCAACTCCCACTGTTTTGATGCTTTGGTCTACTACCACTACATGGGCAATTGAACTCTGTGGCCCTGTAACAGTCCTCCTGTCTCAGTCTCCCCATCGGTGGAATTACAGGCCTGTGCCACCATGCCCTCATATCCACCACACATGTTTACAGGATCCCAGTGGGTAGTCTAGAGTCATGACCTATAAAGTCTTTCTTTCATACAGAAATCCTCTCAAAGCACCTCTTCCCGCATCAAATAAGGACTCTTTCCTCCTTGTTCAGCACAAATGTGTTTTGTCTTCTAAAGAAGATGTAAAAATAGGGCCCAGCGTGCACTACATGTGTCATCTACTTTTATGTTCAAACACAGGGTTTTAAAGGTAAAGAAATTCTTTAGATTTTCAAATGCAAGAATGTCAAAACATCTGTGTTTGACTTTCAGGAAATTATCTTTGGTAGTATTATACACTTCCTACCCTGATTAGATCATTAAATAACATATAGTTAGATAAAAGCATCAAATGGTAACCCATAAATACATACAATGACAATGTATCAATTAAATAAATAAACAATTCTTAAAAACATTTAAACATTTGTAAAATCCCAAATATTTAAAATGGACTAATGCTACCTTTTCAAGATAGAAGGCATAATTAATTTACTGGAAACCATGAAAAATTTGAGTATATTTAAGGTATTCTTTGCCATAAAAATTTAATTACTAAGTATATTCTAGATAGTGTTATACCACAGTCAGTAGTAACATCATTTTATCATCTATTTTAATAAGAGAAAATTGTTGTAAAATTTAGTGGGCATATCCAAAAGAAAAGAAACAATATAAACATATACTTAAGATATGTTAAAGATAACTCCCATATGTGATATTTTAATACCTTATACTTCTGTGTTTTAATTAAATTAATGTCGTTCTGTTTTTATGTTCTAAAGCTTATTGCCAATATAAACTAAATTGGGAAACAATATATACAGACATATCATTGCTATGAATGCAATGAATAACAACATATAAAGTGTAGGATTTCATAAAGTATTAGAGACACAATTGCATGAGTAAAATCAGAATAAATATACTTGCGTTTCTTTCCCCACTGAATTTACCCTTGACATGCCTTGAAACATCTAAATACATGATCAGAGCTCATTTCTGAACTTTGGAGTTAGGCAATCCTATGTTATTAGTGATCTAGCCTAGAATGGCCAAACTCTCAGTGGACATTCCCCAGTGAATCCCAGTGAAACAATCATTAAACTTGTTCTCCCAGTAAAGAAAGACTGGAATCATGGTTGCTACTGAATCATCATGAAGTTCTCTAAAATCTCAAGTGTAGGGATGAAAAACAAATATATATATATATATTTAAAATTTACAGAAATATATATATATATTTCTTTAAAAAACATTCAGAAAGCTTTTTCATAAAGATGACTTTGTTCATATGATGACTGTAGGACTGCTGACAGCTAAGCAAGGCAGTGAGTGTTTGAAATTGAGGAGATAATAAAAAGCACTAATTGTATTTGTATTTTTAAATTTTTGTTAATCACATGGAAGAAGGGACTATGGCAAGTGCTAAAGAGAACTTTATCTCACTTTAATTAGATCCCATTTGTCAATTTTGGCTTTTGTTGCCATTGCTTTTGGTGTTTTAGACATGAAGTCCTTGCCCATGCCTATGTCCTGAATGGTATTGCCTAGGTTTTCTTCTAGGGTTTTTATGGTTTTTAGGTCTAACATTTAAGTCTTTAATCCATCTTGAATTAATTTTTGTATAAGGTGTAAGGAAGGGATCCAGTTTCAGCTTTCTACATATGGCTAGCCAGTTTTCTCAGCACCATTTATTAAATAGGGAATCCTTTCCCCATTGCTTGTTTTTCTCAGGTTTGTCAAAGATCAGATGGTTGTAGATGTGTGGTATTATTTCTTAGGGCTCTGTTCTGTTCCATTGGTCTATATCTCTGTTTTGGTACCAGTACCATGCTGTTTTTGTTACTATAGCCTTGTAGTATAGTTTGAAGTCAGGTAGTGTGATGCCTCCAGCTTTGTTCTTTTGGCTTAGGATTGTCTTGGCAATGTGGGCTCTTTTTTGGTTCTTCGAACTTTAAAGTAGTTTTTTTTTTTTTCAATTCTGTGAAGAAAGTCATTGGTAGCTTGTTGGGGATGGCCTTGAATCTATAAATTACCTTTGGCAGTATGGCCATTTTCATAATATTGATTCTTCCTATCCATGAGCATGGAATGTTCTTCCATTTGTTTGTGTCCTCTTATTTTGTTGAGCAGTGGTTTGTAGTTCTCCTTGAAGAGGTCCTTCATGTCCCTTGTAAGTTGGATTCCTAGGTATTTTATTCTCTTTGAAGCAATTGTGAATGAGAGTTCACTCATGATTTGGCTCTCTGTTTGTCCATTATTGGTGTATAAGAATGCTTGTGATTTTTGCATATTGATTTTATATCTTGAGACTTTGCTGAAGTTGCTTATCAGCTTAAGGAGATTTTGCGCTGAGCCGATTGGGTTTTCTAAATATACAATCATGTCATCTGCAAACGCAGACAATTTGACTTCCTCTTTTCCTAATTGAATACTCTTTATTTCTTTCTCCTGCCTGATTGCCCTGACCAGAACTTCCAACACTATGTTGAATAGGGGTAGTGAGAGAGGGCATCTCTGTCTTGTGCCAGTTTTCAAAGGCAATGCTTCTAGTTTTTGCCCATTCAATATGATATTGGCTGTGGGTTTGTCATAAATAGCTCTTATTGTTTTGAGATACGTCCCATCAATTCCTAATTTATTGAGAGTTTTTTTTTTATTTAAGTTTTAGGGTACATGTGCACAATGTGCAGGTTAGTTACATATGTATACATGTGCCATGTTGGTGTGCTGCACCCATCAACTCGTCATTTAACATTAGGTATATCTCCTAATGCTATCCATCCCCCCTCCTCCCACCCCACAACAGGCCCTGGTGTCTGATGTTCCCCTTCCTGTGTCCATGTGTTCTCATTGTTCAATTCCCACCTATGAGTGAGAACATGCGGTATTTGTTTTTTTGTCCTTGCAATGGTTTGCTGAGAATGATGGTTTCCAGCTTCATCCATGTCCCTACAAAGGGCATGAACTCATCAATTTTTATGGCTGCATAGTATTCCATGGTGTATATGTGCCAGATTTGCTTAATCCATTCTATCATTGTTGGACATTTGGGTTGGTTCCAAGTCTTTGCTATTGTGAATAGTGCCACAATAAACATACGTGTGCATGTGTCTTTATAGGAGCATGAGTTATAATCCTTTGGGTATATACCCAGTAATGGGATTGCTGGGTCAAATGGTATTTCTAGTTCTAGATCCCTGAGGAATCCACACTGACTTCCACAATGGTTAAACTAGTTTACAGTCCCACCAACAGTGTAAAAGTGTTCCTATTTCTCCACATTCTCTCCAGCACCTGTTGTTTCCTGACTTTTTAATGATCACCATTCTAACTGGTGTGAGATGGTATCTCATTGTGGTTTTGATTTGCATTTCTCTGATGGCCAGTGATGATGAGCATTTTTTCATGTGTCTTTTGGCTGCATAAATGTCTTCTTTTAAGAAGTGTCTGTTCATATCCTTTGCCCACTTTTTGATGGGGTTGTTTGTTTTTTTCCTGTAGATTTGTTTGAGTTCATTGTAGATTCTGGATATTAGCCCTTTGTCAGATGAGTAGATTGTAAAAATTTTCTCCTATTCTGTAGGTTGCCTCTTCACTCTGATGTTAGATATTGAGAGTTTTTAGCATGAAGGGTTGTTGAATTTTGTCAAAGGCCTTTTCTGCATCTATTGAGATAATTGTGGTTTTTCTCTTTGGTTCTGTTTATATGCTGGATTATGTTTATTGATTTGCGTATGTTGAACCAACCTTGCATCCCAGGGATGAAGCCTACTTGATCATGCTGGATAAGCTTTTTGATGTGCTGCTGGATTCGATTTGCCAGTATTTTATTGAGGATTTTTGCATCAATTTTCATCAGGGATATTGGTCTAAAATTCTCTTTTTTTGTTGTGTCTCTGCCAGGCTTTGGTATGAGGATGATGCTGGCCTCATAAAATGAGTTAGGGAGGATTCCCTCTTTTCCTATTGATTGTAATAGTTTTAGAAGGAATGGTACCAGCTCCTCCTTGTACTAAAGAGCTTCTGTACAGCAAAAGAAACTACCATCAGCATGAAGAGGCAACCTACAGAATGGGAGAAAATTTTTGCAATCTGCTTATCTGACAAAGGGCTAATATCCAGAATCTACAAAGAACTCAAACAAATTTACAAGAAAAAAAACAACCCCATCAACAAGTGGGCCAAGGATATGAACAGACACTTCTTAAAAGAAGACATTTATGCAGCCAACAGACACATAAAACAATGCTCATCATCACTGGCTGTCAGAGAAACGCAAATCAAAACCACAATGAGATACCATCTCACACCAGTTAGAATGGCAATCATTAAAAAGTCAGGAAACAACAGGTGCTGGAGAGGATGTGGAGAAACAGGAACACTTTTACACTATTGGTGGGACTGTAAGCTGGTTCAACCATTGTGCAAGACAGTGTGGCAATTCCTCAAGGATCTAGAACTCCAAATACCATTTGACCCAGCAATCCCATTACTGGGTATATACCCAAAGGATTATAAATCATGCTACTGTAAAAACACATGCACACATATGTTTATTGTGGCTCTATTCACAATAGCAAAGACTTGCAACCAACCCAAATGTCCAACAATGATAGACTGGATTAAGAAAATGTGGCACATATACACCATGGGATACTATGCAGCAATAAAAAATGATGAGTTCATGTCCTTTGTAGGGACATGCATGAAGCTGGAAACCATCATTCTCAGCAAACTATCGCAGGGACAAAAAACCAAACACCGCATGTTCTCACTCATAGGTGGGAACTGAACAATGAGAACACTGGGGCACAGGAAGGGGAACATCACACACCGGGCCTATTGTGGGGTGAGGGGAAGAGGGGAGGGATAGCATTAGGAGATATACCTAATGTAAATGACGAGCTAATGGGTGCAGCACACCAACATGGCACATGTATACATACGTTACAAATCTGCACGTTGTGCACATGTACCCTAGAACTTAAAGTTTAATTTTAAAAAAAGAGAACTTTTTTTCAGAAAAATAATTGAAGTTTCAGCACTAATGACTGTAGTTTCCGTTAACAAAATTCAACAGAAATCTTGGAGTATCTTTGGGACACAGATTAGGGCTTCTTTTTAAGTAAATATGATTATGCATTTAAAGATGTATGTGATTTAATGAATAATTCAAATGGACTGAACACAGGCATGTAGAAATGTAAAATAAGGTCTCTCCAGAAGGCTGGAGTTTTATTTACATTCCTTGTTCTAATCTCTTCTTTCAGAATAAACTAAGTTGTGGACTACTTTGTGCTTAGTTTTGTGGTTTCTACTGCAGAAGTGTGAAATAGTCAATTTCTACTTCCAGAAAACTCTCAGGAGACCTGGGATATTTCAGGAGGAAGTTGTTGACTCATATCCCTCATATTTGCCTATGTGACCCTAGTGGGTAGTTTCCAGGTATACCTAAAAGTCTTTCTTTTTTACAGCAATTCCCTTGAAGTCTGTCTTCTCACATCAAATATTCTTACTTCACATTTCAGCACAAATAGGTTTGTCTTTTAAAGATGTGAAAACATTTCCCTGGTTGCACTAGACATGGCGCCTACTATTATGTTAAAAGCCAAGGTTTTAAACTTGAGAAAAAAAATCCTTCAGCTTTTCAAAAGCAGGAATATTGAAACATCTGTACACTTTGACTTTCAGCAATTTGTCCTTGCCAGGACTGTGCACTAACTACGGTGACTGGATGGTTATAAAACATATACATGCATCAGTACATCAGATTAGCTGGTCCGAATGTAGTGGTGTTTACAACTAATTGATCACAACCAGTTACAGGTTTCTTGGTTCCTTCTCCACTCCCACTGCTTCATGTTACTAGCCTATACATATTTGTATATATATATATATATATATATATATCACAATAAATATGAGTCAAAATATGTATACAAATGTGTCAAAAATTATTAATAATATTAATTAAATGTATAAAAAATACAAATAATTTTAAAGCTCAACAAAATTAAAACTGAACCAATATCACATTTCCCAGGTGGATTGTATAATTAATTCATTTAGTAGAAACTATAAGAAATTTCAGAACATTTAAAGCACTCTACTGAATAAAACTTTAATTAAATTACTAAATATTTTCTAAATATTAATAAACCAAAGAGAGTAGTAACATCATTTATGTTTTAATAGGAGAAAATCACTTTATAATTTAATGAGCATTTCCAAATGTAAACAATTTGAACATGTATGATGCCTAAAATATGTTAAAAGATAATTCCATGTATGTGATATCTTAATAATTTCTACTTAAGTGTTTTTACTAAATTAACCTCGTTCTATTTTAGTGGCTTAAATCTTGCCAATATAAATTGAACTCAGGAAGAAATCAATGTATGCAGATTCATTATTACTGTGGATGCCTGAATAATAACATTCAAACTATAGGGTTTCATAAAGTTTAGAAACACAAAAACATTGACATAATGTGAATAAATATGTTTGTTTCTTCCTCCATTGAATTTACCCTTGACATGCCTTGAAACATCTAAATACATAATCAGAACTCATTTCTGAACCTTGGACTAAGGCCATCCTATGTTATTAGTGACTTAGCCTAGAATTTCCAAAGTCTCAGTGGACAATCCCCAGTAAATACCAGCAAAACAACTGTTAATCTCATTCTCCAGGTAGAGAAGGACTGGATTCATGGTTGCTACAGAATCCCCATGAAGGTCTCTGAAATCTCATGTGTAGGGATGAAAAATGAATATATACATTTCCTAAAAAATATTCTTAACGCCTACTTAGAAAAATGACTTTGTTCCTATGATGACTGTAGGACTGCCATCAGCTAAGCAAGGCATGAGTGTTTGTAAATGAGGAAACAATAAAGGTACTACTTACAATTGTATTTTAAAATTTTTATTGATCACAGGGAAGAAGGGACTCTGGCAAGTGCTTAAGAGGACTTTGTTTCAGAAATAGAAGTGACTGTAGTTTCTGTAACACCATTCAGCAGAAATCTTGGAGTATGAAATGCAGACAACCGAAAGTGGTTTTGCAGCTAATTCATAAATGTGTTATCTGGACGGAAAGGGAAATGATGGTCAATGGAAGAGACAGGGATACATTATATTAGACTATGCTGAAATGAAAGAACCCACATTCACACTAATGATTGTAGGAGGCAGCATTTCCCTCGTTCCTACTTGGTTGGTGTTTTGTTTTAGTTTGGTTTGATTATTTTGCCATGAGTGATGAGTGATTGGTGCTCATTATAATCTTACTGCCGCTTCTTACTTGCTATTTGACCTTATGTGAATTCAGTCTTTCTAATGAAATGCCGTTTTATCATTTCCCAGCCCTACAGGTAAGTAACAGAGATCACTTTCTGGAATTTTCAGAGGTTCAGAAGTTTAGTATATTTCAGATATTGCTTCAGAAGACAGGAAGTAATCCAGATTTCTGCAAAACCCGGTAAACAGTTTCTTGGGTTTTGGTAACTTTTCAAAGTTCAATCTGATTTCTTATAAAACTTCCAGCATAGTCAATTTGTGCCCCTGCCTCCCCAGCTTTTTTTTTTTTTTGGTAAATCCAGAATTTTTCTGCACCTATGCAAGTGTTCAGACCAACTTTAAGGAGAGCAGCCTCATATTGTGATGAATAGTGATTTTTCTTTGAGAATAGTTTTGATCAAAACTGAGGAAAGGGTAGGTTAATAAATCTGTGCCTCAGTGGAAAACTGCAGAATCTGGACTCAAGAGGACCGTCCTCCTTGGTTCCCAACTCTGTCACTAGGTCACTGCACAGTCATGAATAACTCTCTTCAAATCTCTGTGATTCAGTTATTCTTCCTTTTAATAATGAGACTATAGTTGAAAAATCTTTGTCTTCTGTGAATATATGAATCACAAAATTAGGCTATTTTCATTAACTCATTTTCAACTCTAAACTGAAGGATAGGAAAAAGAGATCTGTGCAATACAATGATGCATTTAGACTTCAAAAGGTAGTAATATGTAATTCATTTGGAACTTGGGCACCGTTTGGAGAATTTCAATTATTATGTTGAATATGGACATCCTCAGCTTGATTTACACAGATTATATGGGTGTTTTTTTGTAAGTGAATTCCTCCAGTAGGGAAACTTTTATATTGGAAACAAGATAGAAAACGTCTTTCATTTAGAGTTTCTGGGAGACCATTTTTCTGTGAAGATATGTAATTGTTGCCAGGTCAAGTGAAAGTACAGTAAAACCAGGTGGCATAAGGAAACAGAAGAAGATTTGTAATGAGTAAATTTTAATCATTAAAATAATTCTATTTGTTGTTTTAAAAATTTTTATAGTTTCTCAATTATTTACCACTTATATGGAGTTTTATATCAATACATTTAATAAATTTAATTACTTTTTTATTATATTTTTGTTTTGGGTGATTAAAGGGTGAGCCACCCTTATTTCAGATTTACTGCCAAACATTTTTGAGGGATAAACTAGACCACACATTTTTAAGAGGTCTATATTGATGTATGTTTATTTGTATATGTGTCACACACATACATAGATATGTATGTGTGTGTCTGTGTGTGTGTGTGTTTGTGGGTCTAGAGAAGTTTACTGAAAATCCCTGAATCTGAGTTTTGTCATCTATAAAATATCAATGGCAATACCAGTCTGAAGAGTTATTTTGATTAAATCCAATGGAATCACAGAATGAATCGTTTCACACTCCAGGTGCCAATGTGTGGAGAGAGTCCGTGAAAGTTCATGCCTCCCTCCTTCCTTTCATGTGAGACGTAGTTCAGGTTTAAGGTTTGTGGGTCCTACTCACTCTGAAATAATGACCAGAACTTTTTCTGCTTGTTCTTTCCTCCTGTGTATTATGTCACTAATGCTGATGCCTGCATACTGAATTTTTAGTGAAAATAAAACTAAAAGCAAATTAAGATGTTTCTTAGTAGGCTAAAATACCTTCCTTATAGCTATTTCTGTGGATTAAAAAAAAAGAGACATAAATAATCCATTTGGATTTATTTTTACCTGAGAAAAAATGTCCTGTTTATTGAAGCAGGACTATCATGGCTGAGGCTGCTTTCCTATCAGGAACCAACCTCTAATTTTATTAAATAATATGATATGATAGGATATTAGAATATTAGAACCCTGGAACATGGGCAATGAAAAAGATGCTACATTGGCAGTCATAAAACATGGCATTTAATATTAGAGCTGATTTGCCATTTATTATGCTGTTCTATGTTCTTTTTTCCTCTCTTTAAAATTAGGATAATAACTCTCTCTTGGACAGTTTGTCTTAGAGAGCCCTATGTAAAATGCAAATGATAGAGATGTTTGGATTGCCAATTGTGTTAGTTATTTCAAATACTACATGTTCTACTTGCTAATAATTAAACTAGTAATATAAATTATATAATATTGGATTAGTCTTAATCCCAGTCTCTTATTGATTCCTAATGACATTTATGAAAATAATTTGGTGTTCTAAATTTTCTATAAAAAATTGCCCAAAGTCATAAAGTAACTGAAAATAAATTGCTCTGCAGAGAAGCAGAAACCTGCCAAAATTTTTAAAAAATGTATTTGGAAATTAAATTAGAATAGTTTCAGTGCATTTAAATGATTTTTATTAGGGTAAATATACATAAGATAAACACCATTTTAACCATTTTAAGTGTAGAGTTCTGTGTCATTAAGTACATTTATATTGTGCAATCATCCCTATCGTGCATATCCAAAACAGTTTCATTGTCTCCAACTAACACTTTGTTCTTGTTAAACAATTACTCTCCTTCTCTCCCTTTTCCCATTCCCTGGGGTCCACTCTTCCACTTCCTCTCTCTATGAATCTCACTACTCTGGGTACTTCGTGTAGGCGAATTCATACAATATTTGTCTTTTTGTGACGGACTTATTTCACTTAGCATAATATATTCAAGGTTCATCCATGTTGTAGCATGCGTCAAAATGTCTTCTCTTTTTAAAACTATATATACATACATTTTTATTGATTCTTCTGTAGATGAGCACTTTCTTTCTTTCTGCCTTTGGGCTATTGTGAATAATGTTGCTATAAACATGGGCATAGAAATATTTGATGCAAAAACAGAGTAACAAATAAGTGGGAGCTAAACATTGGGTACACATGGACATAAAGATGGGAATAGTAGACACTGGGGACTCCAAGAGAGGAGAGTGAGGGAGGAGGCAAGGGTTGAAAAGCTACCTATTTGTGCTATATTCATTATTTCGGTGAAGGGTTCAACAGAAGCCCAAACCTCAGCATCACACAATATAACCATGTAACAAACCACAAATGTACTCCCTGAATAAAAAATAATCCAAAAATATCTGTTCAGGTGTCTGCTTTTATTTACTGGATACACATTCAGAACTGAAATTGTTGGATCATATACTAATTCTATGTTTAAATTTTGAGGAATTCCTACACATATGGTTCCAGATTTACAATAATTTGATGTTTTTTGACTTTATGATGAATTTATCGAAACATAACCCCAGTGTAAATTGAGGAGCACCTGGACATATGATGGTTTGACTTGCACCTTTTGATGTTATGATGAGTTTATCAGGATATTAACTTTTTACTTATAGTATTTTCAACTTATGATGGGTTTATCAGGGTGAAACTCCACTGTAAGTGAGAAGCATCTGTATCATTTTCCACAGTGCCTTTATTATTTGACATTTCCCCCAACTATTCTTTTATAATTTTTTCTCTTACATTTTGATTTTTGATTCATTTTGACTTAATTTTTCTTTATACTATAAAGTAAACATCCAACTTCAATATCTTGAATGTAAATATCCACTTTTCCAAACACCATTTATTGAAAAGACTGTCCCTTCTCCACGAGTGGACTTAGTTCCCTTTTTGAAAAAAGGTTGTTGCCATGTATATGAGAGTCTATTTCTTGACTCTGTTTTCCTCTGTTGGGCTATATGTCTGGCTTTGTGCCAGTGCCACATTGTTTTGATTACTATAGCTTTGAGTAAGTTTTAAAATCAGAAAGGATGAGCCTTTAAATTTTGTTCTTTTTTTAAAAAAGTCAAGATTTTTTGACTATTGAGGATCCTTTAAGATTCATATAAATTTTAGAATGAGCTTTCTGTTTGTGAGAAAAAAGATTTATTTGAATTTTGATGGAGATTCCATTGAATCTTTTTTTGCTTTGCATGCTTTATTTTTTTTTAATAATTATTTTATTGTTTGTTTTTAAGTTTCAGGGTACATATGCAGGATGTGCAGTTTTGTTACATAGGTAACCATGTGGCATGGTGGTTTGCTGCTTTTATCAATTCATCACCTAGGTGTTAGGCCCAGCATGCATTATCTCTTTTCCCTAATGCTCTCCCCCAAATTGTCCTCCCCCAACAGGCCCCAGTAAGTGTGGTTCTTCTCCCTGTGTCAATGTGTTTTCATTGTTCAGCACCCACTTACAAGTGAGAACATGCAGTGTTTGCTTTTCTGTTCTTGCATTAGTTTGCTGAGGATAATGGCTTCCAGCTCCATCCATGTCCCTGCAAAGGACATGATCTTGTTCCTTTGCATGGCTGCATAGTATTCCATGGTGTATACGTACCACAATTTCTTTATCCAGTCTATCATTAATGGGCATTTGGGTTGATTCCACGTCTTTGCTACTGAGCATAGTGCTGCAATGGACATACACGTGCATGTACCTTTATAATAGAATAATTTATATTAGTATTCTCTGATGATTGTATTTCTGTGGGATCAATGGTGGTATTTCCCTTATGGTTTCTGATTGTGTTTGTTTGAATATTATCTCTTTTCTTCTGTATTTGTCTTGCTAATGATCTATCTATTTTATTGATTTTTTTTTTCAAAAACCAGCTCCTGGATTCATTAATTTTTTGAAGGGATTTTGTGTCTCCATGTCCTTCAGTTTCTCTCTGATCTTGGTTATTTCTTACCTTTTGCTAGCTCTGGGGTTTGTTTGCTCTTGGTTCTCCAGTTCTTTCAGTTGTGATGTTAGGGTGTCGATTTGAGATCTTTCTAGCTTTTTGCTGTGGGCATTTAGTGCCATAAGTTTCCCCTTTAACACTGATTTAGCTGCATCCCAGAGATTCTGATAAGTTGTCTCTTTGTTTTCATTGATTTCAAAGAACTTCTTGATTTCTGCCTTAATTTCATTATTTACCCAGGAGTCACTCAGGAGCACGTTGTTCAATTTCCATGTAGTTGTGTGGTTTTGAGGGATATTTTAATCTTGAGTTCTAATTTGATTATGCTGTGGTCTGACAGACTGTTTGTTATGGTTTCATTTATTTTGTATTTGCTGAGGAGTGTTTTACTTCCAATTATGTGGTCAATTTTGGAGTAAGTGCCATATGGTGGTGAAAAAATGTATATTGTTTTTGGATGGAGAGTCCTGTAGATATCTATCAGGTCCACTTGGTCTAGAGCTGAGTTCAAGTCCTGAATATCTTTGTTAATTCTCTGGCTCAAGATCTAATAGTGACAGTGGGGTATTAAAGTCTCCCGCTATTATTGTGTGGGAGTCTAAGACTCTTTGTATGTGTCTAGGAACTTGTTTTATGAATCCGGGTGCTCCTGGATTGGGTGCATATACATTTAAAATGGTTAGTTCTTCCTGTTGAATTGAATTCTTTAACATTACAAAATGCCCTTCTTTGTCTTTTTTGACCTTTGTTGGTTTGAAGTCTATTTCGTCAGAAACTAGGATTGCTACCCCTGCTTTTTCCTTCTTTCCGTTCACTTGGTAAATTTTCCTCTATCCCTTTATTTTGAGTCTATGTGCATTTTTGCACATGAGATGTGTCTCTCGAATACAGCACACCAATGGGTGACTTTGGGTATTGTTGACATCTTAACCGTATTAGCCTTCGATAAATAAATATGTAGGATGCATTTCCATTTATTTGTGTCTTCTTTAATCGCTGTAATCAGCATTTTGTCATTTTCAGTGTGTAAAGTTTTCACCTCCTTGGTTTGGTTTATTCTAAGTGTTTCATTTCTTTTTGATACTATTGTTAATAAAATGAGAGTGCAATTTTCAGATTGTTTATTGTTAGTGTATAGAAGTACAACAGGTTTTGGCTGTTGTTGATGTTACATCCTATAATTTTCCTGATTTTGTTTATTACTTATCCTAAGTTTTCTACATATATAATTATGTCATATGCAAACAGAAATAATTTTACTTTTCTTTTGAATTAAGATATTTTTATTTCTTTCTTATTTAATTGCTTTGACTGAACTTCCAGTAATATGTTGAACAGAAGCAGGGAAAGTGGACTGTAGTGTCTTGTTCCAAATCTCAGACTAAAAGCTGCCAGTCCTTCATTATTATGATGAAGCTGCAGGTTAAATTCTTAACTGGGACAAAATTTTTACATCACTTTAATGTTTTATTCAAGTAATGCATAGACATAGTCTCAGCAGACCACAGGGTAAAATGTTAGAAACATAACAAACTCTTGCTGACCCCAAAGGCAAGGACTTCAATTTATCTTTCCAGTTTTTCCCCATATTTGCCCTTGTATTTTTAGACAATATGTTCATCTGCTAATGCCTGATTTCTATATCCCAAATAGCATTCCTTGACCCATGATATATGCTAGCATGGATAGCGACCTGCTCCCTCCTCCATAATCACCCCCAGGTTCCTTACCCTTCTCCCATTGTCACAGCAGAATTACATTCCACTTTATGTCTGCAATGAGGGGTTGACAACATCATTTCATCTTACAGAATTTATTGCTGCAATACAAAAAAAAACTATTGCATTTGAACATGATAGTTAATATATTTCAGTTGAGAGAAATTTTTTTAAGAATACTAACTTCACTATTATTTTGCTATATCCCTTTCTAGGAATGTCCTTAAGCACATATTGGTCCTCCTGTATGAATTCCCTCATTTTTCTATCTTCCCTAAATAGCAGTCTTTTCATGTTGTTGTTGCTTTTGTTTACCTTCAAATAGAGTTTTCTTACTTTGTCTTTTGAAACTTCCGCTTAATATTTTTATCAATTAATACAATTTTAGTTTTCAAAAGTTCTTTAATGTTATGTGTCACATCCTTTCACATAGCAAATGATATTTATTTTATGGATTTCATAACAGATCATACATCTCTGAAGATAGGAATTTTGATCACAAAAAATTATTCTTTCTGCATATTTTAATCATTTTAAAGTCAGTGTATTTATGCATATGACTGTGTGTGATTGTGCATATTTGTGTGTGTTTGCACACTGGGAATCTTCCTTGTATATGTTGTTATACTTGCTCCAAATTCTGGTGATCTTTGGCTCTAGACTAATATTTAAGCCTAAAAACTCCGGTTCTTTTAGGCTTACTGTGCAAAGCTGTTTACTGATGTCTTACATCTGGAGTGGAATTTCTAACACACCTCTACCTAGAAGTCTGTCAGAATTTTAGTTTCTTTTTTTTATTTAGGCAATTGAACGCTCCTCCAAGTGCATTCTTTTGAAGGGTCCATAAAGCAATGTGTAATGTTATCTAATCACTAGAGAAGCAAAAGACAAAATCTGTAACATATTTGGTAAGGGGTCTGCTTTAAATAGAGTATTCTGAAATTAGGCGAGGAGGCCAAAGAGAATGGATGATGATGAATATTGAAAATCAAGAGTGTGGATTAATATGACTTTCCGTAAAAGGGACATAGCAATAAGGATTTATTCTAGGTTTCTAAATAGGAGGACCAAATTATAACTGACAAAAGAAGTTTGACTTGGCATTATTGCACAAAGATCATTCAAGTTTCTCAAAATGAGAGACAAGCTGCTGCAGTTTTAGAAGTAAATCTGACAGAATAAACATGGGTTGGGTGGGGAGCTGTTGCCTGCAATCGCAGCACTTTGCAAGGCCGAGACAGGAGGATTACTGAGGCCGAGGGTTCAAAACCAGCCTGAGCAATACAGTGACACTTCATGTCTACAAAAGTATAAAGTTAACTAGGCATTGTGGCACGTGGCTGTAGTCGCAGCTACTCAGGAGGCTGAGGCAGGAGGATCACTTGAGCCCAGAAGTTCAAGGCTGCAGTGAGCTATGATCTTGCCACTGCACTCCAGCCTGGGTAACAGAGAGAGACCCTGTCACTTAAAAAAAAAAGAAAAACAATAAGTGTGGAAATATAACAGATCATTCTATAAAGGTAAGACTAATTTATTCAAATATAAATCTGTAATGTATGCATTTATATTGACTTTCTATGCATAGGTATTCAGTATAATATTTGACTTTGAATATATCTGAGTTTGCATCAGGCAGTAAACCATTCATATTCTATTGAAGTTGTAATAGAGGTATCTTTCTTATAAATTTACATATTTCTCAGAAAAAAAACTGGTAACAAATGTTGATCTCATCAAATGTGAAACTCTGGGTAAGAAAATAAGATTTCTTTTTTCAAAATAGGTAAAAATCAGAACAAAGAAGTCTGAGTACAGTACAATAAAAGATTTTGAGAAAGATAGAGATCATATTCACATATTTATATTATAGTATACTGTATAATTGTTCTATTATCAGTTACTCTTGTTAATCTCTTACTTGTCTAATTTATTAATTAAACTTTATCAGAAGTATGTATAGACAAAAATAATAGTGTATTTAGGGTTCAGTATCAACTGCAGTTTCAAACATCCACTGGGGGTCTTGGAATACATCCCCTGCAGATAAGGGCAAATTACTGTACGTAAGTTACTCTTGTGTCTCCCTTCCGAATGGATTGTAGGAATGCTCCATGGAAAATTACAATCAAACATCAACTGATTTCATCTTATTGGGGCTGTTTCCACCATCAAGAATTGACCTTTTCTGCTTCATTCTCATTGTTTTCATTTTCCTGATGGCTCTAATTGGAAACCTATCCATGATTCTTCTTATCTTCTTGGACACCCACCTCCACACACCCATGTATTTCCTACTTAGTCAGCTCTCCCTCATTGTCCTAAATTACATCTCCACCATTGTTCCTAAGATGGCATCTGATTTTCTGCATGGAAACAAGTCTATCTCCTTCACTGGGTGTGGGATTCAGAGTTTCTTCTTCTTTGCATTAGGAGGTGCAGAAGCACTACTTTTGGCATCTATGGCCTATGATCGTTACATTGCTATTTGCTTTCCTCTTCACTATCCCATCCGCATGAGCAAAAGAGTGTGTGTGCTGATGATAACAGGGTCTTGGATCATAGGCTCGATCAATGCTTGTGCTCACACTGTATATGTACTCCATATTCCTTATTGCCGATCCGGGGCCATCAATCATTTCTTCTGTGATGTCCCAGCAATGGTGACTCTGGCCTGCACAGACACCTGGGTCTATGAGGGCACAGTGTTTTTGAGCACCACCATCTTTCTCTTGTTTCCCTTCATTGGTATTTCATGTTCCTATGGCCAGATTCTCCTTGCTGTCTACCGCATGAAATCTGCAGAAGGGAGGAAGAAAGCCTACCTGACCTGCAGCACCCACCTCACTGTAGTAACTTTCTACTATGCACCTTTTGTCTACACTTATCTACGTCCAAGATCCCTGCGATCTCCAACAGAGGACAAGGTTCTGGCTGTCTTCTACACCATCCTCACCCCAATGCTCAACCCCATCATCTATAGCCTGAGGAACAAGGAGGTGATGGGGGCCCTGACACGAGTGAGTCAGAGAATCTGCTCTGTGAAAATGTAGAAACACTTTCTGCCTAAGGTCTCAGGACTCAGATACACATCCATCCAGCAGTGTATAGTAATTAAAATATTATGTCCTTCCTAGAGTGCAGGAATAAAACTAACCAAGGGAAGAAGAAAATCACTGATGTATGGACAAAATTGTTTTACAAATATATACATAATTCTAAGAAACCTTTTTTCTTGATGGCCTTTTTCCAAAAATTTTGAAAGTACATATTTTTGCTAATATGTTGTCAATAAGAATGTTTTTTTTTGGTCATGCAGAGATGAAAATGAAAATGGCCTAACTGAAGTTGGCACTCAGCATAACAATTTTATTATTGTCAATTTATTTTCCAGTAATTTAATTTTTTTTTTGGTTATGTCTAAAACAAAAACAAAAATTTCTTGACTTGGTGGATCTAATCGAAAGCCGTAAGATGTTTTCTGTTTCTTATCTTAGACACTTAACGTACCAGTTACTCTTTCTTTCAATTTAGGGGGACTTATTATTACTGAGATTTAGCAGAAGGCTCATCAGTGGTTCTTAAGTCCTGATACCACTCTGGATGGCCTATGGCAAGTTTATGCTTTCTGTAGTGGAATGAATCCCAGGGAAATGATTTAACATCAGGTAAATTTTAGATCAACAACAAGTATTGGAAGGTGCCATCAGTGATCAAGAATGATTACACTTAGGTCTTTAACCCATTTTATGTTGATTTTGGTATAGTGTAAGAATTGGGAGTTTAGTTTCGTTTTTCTGCATATGGATATCCAGTTTTACAAGCACCTTATATTGAAGAGACTGTCAGTTTCCCAATAAATGTTCTTGGCATTGTTGTCAGATATCATTTAACCATGTCAGGCACAGAAAGACAGATTTTGCATGTTCTCACTCCTACCTAGGACCTAAAAATTTTAAAAATTGAGCTAATAGAAATAGATAATAGACTGGTGGTCACCAGAGGATTGGAAGGGTATAGGGGAGGGGGGATAAAGTGGGGACAGTTAATGGTTGTAAAAATATAGATAGCATGAATAAGAGCCAGTATGTGGTAGCACAACAGAGTGACTGTAGCAAACAATAATTCATTGTAGAATATATTGTATATATTAAAAAATAACTGAAAGTTTGGAATTAGAATGTTCCCAACAGAGAGAAATGATACATATTTGGGGTGCTGGTTATCCCAATTACCCTGATTTGATCATTACACATTGTACGTGTTTATCAAAACATCACATACACTCTATAATTACATATTACTATTATGTATCCATAGTGATTAAAAATAAAAAAATTAAATCAGTTAGCTAGAGATACATGGATTTATTGCTGAATTCTCTGTTCTGTGTCATTGTTCTATGCATCTGTTTTTATGCCAGTACTATTCTGTTTTGATTACTACATCTTTGTAGTATAGTTTGAAGTTTGCTACTGTTATGCTTCCAGCTTTGCTCTTTTTTTCAGGATTGATTTGGCTGTTTGGGGTCTTTCATAGTTCATACAAATCTTAGAATTGTTTTTACTATTTATGTGCAGAATGTCATTGGTATTTTGACAGACATTGCATTGAATCTGAGGTTTGGTCATTTAAATAATATTAATTCTTCCAATCCACGAGCATTGGATGTCTTTCGATTTGTTTGTATTCTTCTTCATTTCCTTTCATCAGTATTTTGTAGAAATAAATTCTATTGTTCTCTTCTATGACTAAAGTTAACAGTAAAGTATTGCATAGTTAAAATTCTTGAAATGCTCCTTAACATCATTTCTATTTCTAAGCCTGTGGATATTTGTTTTGCAATGTTGTTGCAGTTAAAACACACATTTTGAACTTGTCTTATGAATCAGAGTAAGTCCTTTTTGTGTTTTGCTGCAATGAGCAGTGTATATTTTTATTTTGTAATAATTTGCTAACAATGTTTACTGCTAATCTTCCTGGCTTTTCCTTTTCTGATATTCAATTAATACAACAAGCGTGGGCTCTGGGACAGAGGGAAAATAGGCATCCCATCAGCAGTCACTTGCTGCTGCCAGGGCAAGCACCTCCTCTCTTCCAAGCTAGGGACACTTGGACCCTACTGCCACCTGCACTGCTGCTTCTGTCATCACCATCAATATGAGCTCAGGCATACCCCAGACACTGCTTGGGTCCTGTGGTGCTGTGAAGTATTACAAGATGTGTGTGTGTTTGTGTGTGTGTGTGTGTGTGTGTGCGCGCGCGCGTGCACGCATGAGAAGACCAGGCCAATTGCCCCACGTGGTTGTTGCCTGAGCCCACTTGTGTAGTCACTACCACTGGAACCAAACTGCGTGCTAACACTGCCAGCCTGTCTAGCTCCTCTATCACATTCATACTCAGAGATGAAATTATTAGATATTTCAATGACAACAGAAGAGCATGAAACCATGCATGGAGCCCTTTGAGTGTGAACCCTGTGCATATGCCCGTGAGGCCAGTCCTGAGAAGGATGGAAAGAGTGGACAGGAAGTGAATGACATCATGCAGTCTAGGATAGTGGTGGGAATGTGTGATGGTCTGAGTGTTTGTATCATCTGAAAATCTATATGTTTAAATCTAAACCCCTAAAATGAGAGTATTAGGAGTAGGGGCCTTTTGGGAAATGATTAGGTCATGAGGGTAGCACCTTCTTGAATAAGATTAATGCCTTTCTAAAGGAGGCTCAAGGGAGCTTGTTCATCCCTTCTACCATGTGAGGTCACAGTAGACGGTGCCATCTATGATGTCATAGAAGCCACCATCTATGAACCAGAAAGCAAGATTTCTCCAGACACTGAATCTTCAGGCACCTTGTCTTGGACTTCCCAGCTTCCACACCTCTGAGAAATATGTTTCTGTTGTTTATAGGTTACCCCAGTTTAAGATATTTTTTCATAGCAGCTTGAATAGTCTAAGAATGTCTGCTGTTTTTGTTAATTATTATTATTGGAAAGAGCCTGAGGGAGGACTGAATTAAGCAATGGTGTCTGGTTCAGACCCTATACCCATTCCAGGTAGTGATTCATGGAGGGAATCAGGAGACCTAGCTCTGTGATTTTCTCTGACATACCATGGCCTTGGGGAAATCATTCCATTTCTCTGAAGTTAGTTTACTGAAAAACAATATGGGTGCCTTGTACCTGATCAGTAAATGGCATCACTGACATTTACTGCTGACATTCCTGTAGAGGCAATGGTAATCCTATTTTTCATGCCAATGACCCTGGGATTGGAGATAAAGAGGTCACCCCTCTAACATGCTGTCTTCACTTAGAGGCCACTCCTTTCCCCTTAAGGTCATTAAGAAGAACAACAGAAAAAGAAGTCAAATTATTCAAATCTACTGTCATTTGCTACATTGTTTATGAGAATGTACTCCAGATAATTTTGAAAGTTGGACGATAATTCCTCTTGGTGGGGAAACTAATGAATTCATTACCTCACAGAGTCCTTGGCTCACTGTCCATTGTGCCTCGTTTTAGCCATTGTTCTTTGCATGCAAATGTTATGCTGTGGTTATTATTTCGCACTTCACAGTCATTCTTTAATTGTTTCATGTCCTTAGACTAGGAGATGCAAATTTTATATCATGTGGTATCTATGTGGATTTCATAACATAGACTCTGTTTATTTAGAGATTTCTTATGTATTACATTAGCAAAATTTGATTTATGGAAAGGGACATGAGTATTCTTTCTATTTTAAAGGACGAGTATCTTTCTCATCACAAGAAGCTGTGGTTCAATAGTCAAATAGAGCTGTGGTTCAATAGTCAAATAGGGTAAATTGAAGGAATGAATGATATGCCATCCACAAATATGCTAAGTTGGCATATTTATTAGTTTGAGCTGAAAACATTGAAGAAATTTTGGTTAACATTAGAGGAAGAGGTTATCTGACCTGTCTTTTTTGGCATGCAGCAAGCTCTAAAGATTCCTCCAGGAGTCTTTGGTACATTCTAATACTCTTTCGGTACCCTCCCTGTAATGGAATATAAAATAGCCCTTATCACTACAGCCTGGGAATTGGGGGAATGCAGTGTACCTGAATAAATAAACTACCAGAATTAACTTATTTTTCACTATCTTCACACCCCCATATACCTCCTAGGGACTCCCCTGGAATTTATGGTTTCGAGCCAGTGTCTCTTTTTTTTTTTTGTAATTTTTTCTGCAATTTATCATTCTGTTTCTAAAAGTATAAAGACATCTTGCTTTGACCATTTATTTAGATTTCACACTCTTGTGAGGATTCCCATGTACATGTGAAATGCATAAAACTCATATGCTTTTCCTTCATTAATCCATCTTGTATCAATTTGTTTCCTAGACCTGGGCAGAAAGCTCACATAGGAGATAAAGCGGGTGAGGTGGAGGTGATCCCTCATGTTTCCACAGAAGTAATAAGTAGCTTCCTTTTGTAAGATTTATGTCAACCACCACTACTAAATTTTTTTTACTTGCCTTTTAAATCTGGAAAAAAATAGACAATGACTTTAAAGGCTAAATATCTTTTCAATTACTGAATAATTATTCAGTACTTATAGCATGGTAAGAAAATGCAAAGATATATACATGGATTCCACAAATTGGATGGAGGTCAATTTGACATTTGGGACTTAATCTCTGCTATTTTGTCTCATTACCACAAATTCAACATAAGATCCTTTTAATTTTGTCTGCTAAATATTTTAAAATACATTTATATTCCTAAATCCCTGGGATCACTGCCCTTACTTTTCATAGGGTTTTCTAGTTAAATTTAAACTGACATTAAAAATCTGATTGTGTCAATCAAGGTCCTTAATTGAAAGTGAAATATAAAATGTCTTTTCTTTTTTTTTGATTTTTTGAGTACTGCTAGATTTAATTGTTAGTGACTACAAAATTAGTAACTTATTTCATGTGTTTAAAAATGCAAAACTGAATTTCTACATAACAAGATAAGGAGGATAATCAGTGGATATTTAAAGCATGCCAACATTTTCATCATGTTCAGGAGGAAGATAAGAATACAACTTGAAAATTGCTAGAAAAAGATCATCATTATGTATACATTAAGACTTTCTCAAAATTACAATTATGTATACAGTAAGACTTCTATTTCTGACAGTATGTTGCACTAAATAACCTGAAATTTGCCATTCATTCATTCATTCATTCAATATATATATATATATATATTTTACTTTAAGTTTTAGGGTACATGTGCATAACGTGCAGGTTAGTTACATATGTATACATGTGCCATGTTGGTGTGCTGCACCCATTAACTCGTCATTTAACATTAGGTATATCTCCTAATGCTATCCCTCCCCCCTTCCCCCACCCCACAGCAGGCCCTGGTGTATGATGTTCCCCTTCCTGTGTCCATGTGTTCCCATTGTTCAATTCCCACCTATGAGTGAGAACATGCAGTGTTTGGTTTTTTGTCCTTGAGATAGTTTGCTGAGAACGATGGTTTCCAGCTTCATCCGTGTCCCTACAAAGGACATGAACTCATCTTTTTTTATGGCTGCATAGTATTCCATGGTGTATACGTGCCACATTTTCTTAATCCATTCTATCATTGTTGGACATTTGGGTTGGTTCCAAGTCTTTGCTATTGTGAATAGTGCCACAATAAACATACGTGTGCATGTGTCTTTATAGCAGCATGTTTTATAATCCTTTGGGTATATACCCAGTAATGCAATGGCTGGGTCAAATGGTATTTCTACTTCTAGATCCCTGAGGAATTGCCACATTGACTTCCACAATGGTTGAACTAGTTTACAGCCCCATCAACAGTGTAAAAGTGTTCCTATTTCTCCACATCCTCTCCAGCACCTGTTGTTTCCTGACTTTTTAATGATCACCATTCTAACTGGTGTGAGATGGTATCTCATTGTAGTTTTGATTTGCATTTCTCTGATGGCCAGTGATGATGAGCATTTTTTCATGTCTTTTGGCTGCATAAATGTCTTCTTTTGAGAAGTGTCCCTTCATATTCGCCTGCTTTTTGATGGGATTGTTTTTTTCTTGTGAATTTGTTTGAGTTCATTGTAGATTCTGTATATTATTAGCCCTTTTTCAGATGAGTAGATTGCAAAAATTTTCTCCCATTGTGTAGGTTGCTTGTTCACTCTGATGGTAGTTTCTTTTGCTGTGCAGAAGCTCTTTAGTTTAATTGGATCCCATTTGTCAATTTTGGCTTTTGTTGCCATTGCTTTTGGTGTTTTAGACATGAAGTCCTTGCCCATGCCTATGTCCTGAATGGTATTGCCTAGGTTTTCTTCTAGGGTTTTTATGGTTTTAGGTCTAACATTTAAGTCTTTAATCCATCTTGAATTAATTTTTGTATAAGGTGTAAGGAAGGGATCCAGTTTCAGCTTTCTACATATGGCTAGCCAGTTTTCCCAGCACCATTGATTAAATAGGGAATCCTTTCCCCATTGCTTGTTTTTGTCAGGATTGTCAAAGATCAGAGAGTTGTAGATATGCGGCATTATTTCTGAGGGCTCTGTTCTGTTCCGTTGGTCTATATCTCTGTTTTGGTACCAGTACCATGCTGTTTTGGTTACTGTAGCCTTGTAGTATAGTTTGAAGTCAGGTAGCGTGATGCCTCCAGCTTTGTTCTTTTGGCTTAGGATTGACTTGGCAATGTGGGCTCTCTTTTGGTTCCATATGAACTTTAAAGTAGTTTTTTCCAATTCTGTGAAGAAAGTCATTGGTATCTTGATGGGGATGGCATTGAATCTATAAATTACCTTGGGCAGTATGGCCATTTTCATGATATTGATTCCATGAGCATGGAATGTTCTTCCATTTCTTTGTATCCTCTTTCATTTCATTGAGCAGTGGTTTGTAGTTGTCCTTGAAGAGGTCCTTCACGTCCCTTGTAAGTTGGATTCCTAAGTATTTTATTCTCTTTGAAGCAATTGTGAATGGGAGTTCACTCATGATTTGGCTCTCTGTTTGTCTGTTATTGGTGTAGAAGAATGCTTGTGATTTTTGCACATTGATTTTGTATCTTGAGACTGTGCTGAAGTTGCCTATCAGCTTAAGGAGATTTTGGGCTGAGACAATGGTGTTTTCTAGATATACAATCATGTCATCTGCAAACAGGGACAATTTGACTTCCTCTTTTCCCAATTGAATCCCCTTTATTTTCTTCTCCTGCCTGATTGCCCTGGCCAGAACTTCCAACACTACGTTGAATAGGAGTGGTGAGAGAGGGCATCCCTGTCTTGTGCCAGTTTTCAAAGAGAATGCTTCCAGTTTTTGCCCATTCAATATGATATTGGCTGTAAGTTTGTCATAGATAGCTCTTATTATTTTGAGATATGTCCCTTCAATACCTAATTTATTGAGAGTTTTTAGCATGAACGTTGTTGAATTTTGTCAAAGGCCTTTTCTGCATCTATTGAGATAATCATAGGTTTTTGTCATTGGTTCTGTTTATATGCTGGATTACATTTATTGATTTGCATATGTTGAACCAACCTTGCATCCCGGGGATGAAGCCCACTTGATCATGGTGGATAAGCTTTTTGATGTGCTGCTGGATTCGGTTTGCCAGTATTTTATTGAGGATTTTTGCGTCAATGTTCATCAGGGATATTGGTCTAAAATTCTCTTTTTTTGTTGTGTCTCTGCCTGGCTTTGGTATCAGGATGATGCTGGCCTCATAAAATGAGTTAAGGAGGATTCCCTCTTTTTCTATTGGTTGGAATAGTTTCAGAAGGAATGGTACGAGCTCCTCCTTATACCTCTTTTAAATTCGGCTGTGAATCCATCTGGTCCTGGACTTTTTTTGGTTGGTAAGGTATTAATTATTGCCTCAATTTCAGAGCCTGTTATTGGTCTATTCAGAGATTCAATTTCTTCCTGGTTTAGCCTTAGGAGGGTGTATGTGTTGAGGAATTTATCCATTTCTTCTAGATTTTCTAGTTTATTTGCATAGAGGTGTTGATAGTATTCTCTGATGGTAGTTTGTATTTCTGTGGGATCGGTGGTGATATACCCTTTATCATTTTTTATTGTATCTATTTGATTCTTCTGTCTTTTCTTCTTTATTATTCTTGCTAGTGGTCTGTCAATTTTGTTGATCTTTTCAAAAAACCAGCTCCTGGATTCATTGATTTTTTGAAGGGTTTTTGTGCCTCTATTTCCTTCCGTTCTGCTCTGATCTTAGTTATTTCTTGCCTTCTGCTAGCTTTTGAATGTGTTTGCTCTTGCTTCTCTAGTTTTTTTAATGGTGATGTTAGGGTGTCAATTTTAGATCTTTCCTGCTTTCTCTTGTGGGCATTTAGTGCTATTAATTTCCCTCTACATACTGCTTTGAATGTGTCCCAGAGATTCTGGGATGTTGTGTCTTTGTTCTTGTTGGTTTCAAAGAACATCTTTATTCCTGCCTTCATTTCGTTACATACCCAGTAGTCATTCAGGAGCAGGATGTTCAGTTTCCATGTAGTTGAGCAGTTTTGACTGAGTTTCTTAACCCCAAGGTCTAGTTTGATTGCACTGTGGTCTGAGAGACAGTTTGTTATAATTTCTGTTCTTTTAGATTTGCTGAGGAGTGCTTTACTTCCAACTATGTGGTCAATTTTGGAATAGGTGTGTTGTGGTGCTGAAAAAAATGTATATTCTGTTGATTTGGGGTGGAGAGTTCCGTAGATGTCTATTAGGTCCGCTTGGTGCAGAGCTGAGTTCAATTGCTGGATATCTTTGTTAACTTTCTGTCTCTTTGATCTTTCTAATGTTGACAGTGGGGTGTTAAAGTCTCCCATTATTATTGTGTGGGAGTCTAAGTCTCTTTGTAGGTCTCTACGGACTTGCTCTATGAATCTGGGTGCTCATGTATTGGGTGCATATACATTTAGGATAGTTAGCTCTTCTCGTTGAATTGATCCCTTTACCATTATGTGATGGCCTTCTTTGTCTCTTTTGATCTTTGTTGGTTTAAAGTCTATTTTATCAGAGACTAGGATTGCAACCCCTGCCTTTTTTTGTTTTCCATTTGCTTGGTAGATCTTCCTCCATCCCTTTATTTTGAGCCTATGTGTGTCTCTGCACGTGAGATGGTTTTCCTGAATACAGCACACTGATGGGTCTTGACTCTTTATCCAATTTGCCAGTCTGTGTCTTTTAATTGGAATATTTAGCCCATTTACTTTTAAGGTTAATATTGTTATGTGTGAATTTGATCCTGTCATTATGATGTTAGCTGGTTATTTTGCTCGTTAGTTGATGTAGTTTCTTCCTAGCCTCAATGGTCTTTACAATTTGGCATGATTTTGCAGTGGCTGGTACCGGTTGTTCCTTTCCATCTTTAGTGCTTCCTTCAGGAGCTCTTTTAAGTCAGGCCTGGTGGTGACAAAATCTCTCAGCATTTGCTTGTCTGTAAAGTATTTTATTTCTCCTTCGCTTATGAAGCTTAGTTTGGCTGGATATGAAATTCTGGGTTGAAAATTCTTTTCTTTAAGAATGTTGAATATTGGCCCCCACTCTCTTCTGGCTTGTAGAGTTTCTGCTGAGAGATCTGCTGTTAGTCCGATGGGCTTCCCTTTATGGGTAACTAGACTTTTCTTTCTGGCTGCCCTTAACATTTTTTCCTTCATTTATACTTTGGTGAATCTGACATTTGCTTTTCTTGGAGTTGCTCTTCTCAAGAAGTATCTTTGTGGCGTTCTGTGTATTTCCTGAATTTGAATGTTGGCCTGCCTTGCTAGATTGGGGAAGTTCTCTTGGATAATATCCTGCAGAGTGTTTTCCAACTTGGTTCCATTCTTCCCGTCACTTTCAGGTACACCAATCAGATGTAGATTTGGTCTTTTCACATAGTCCCATATTTCTTGGAGGCTTTGTTCATTTCTTTTTATTCTTTTTTCTCTAAACTTCTCTTCTCACTTCATTTCATTCATTTGATATTCCATCACTGATACCCTTTCTTCCAGTTGATTGAAGTGGCAACTGAGGCTTGTGCATTCGTCACGTAGTTCTTGTGCCTTGGTTTTCAGCTCCATCAGGTCCTTTAAGGACTTCTCTGCATTGATTATTCTAGTCAGCCATTCATCTAATTTTTTTCAAGGTTTTTAACTTCTTTGCTATGGGTTCGAACTTCCTCCTTTAGCTCAGAGTAGTTTGATCATCTGAAGCCTTCTTCTCTCAGCTCGTCAAAGTCATTCTCCGTCCAGCTTTGTTCCATTGCTGGTGAGGAACTGCGTTCCTTTGGAGGAGGAGAGGCGCTCTAATTTTTAGAGTTTCCAGTTTTTCTGCTCTGTTTTTTCCCCATCTTTGTGGTTTTATCTACCTTTGGTCTTTGATGATGGTGACGTACAGATGGGGTTTTGGTGTGGATGTCCTTTCTGTTTGTTAGTTTTCCTTCTAACAGTCAGGACCCTCAGCTGCAGTTCTGTTGGAGTTTGCTGGAGGTCCACTCCAGACCCTGTTTACCTGGGTATCAGCAGCAGAGGCTGCAGAACAGCGGATATTGGTGAACAGCAAGTGTTGCCGCCTGATCGTTCCTCTGGAAGTTTTGTCTCAGAGGAGTACCAGGCCGTGTGAGGTGTCAGTCCACCCCTACTGGGGGGTGCCTCCCATTTAGGCTACTCGGGGGTCAGGGACCCACTTGAGGAGGCAGTCTGTCTGTTCTCAGATCTTCGGCTGCATGCTGGGAGAACCACTACTCTCTTCAAAGCTGTCAGACAGGGACCTTTAAGTCTGCAGAGGTTTCTGCTGCCTTTTGTTCAGCTATGCCCTGCCCCCAGAGGTGGAGTTTACAGAGGCAGGCAGGCCTCCTTGAGCTGCGGTGGGCTGCACCCAGTTCGAGCCTCCTGGCTGCTTTTTTTTACCTACTCAAGCCTCGACAATGGTAGGCACCCCTCCCCCAGCCTCGCTGCCACCTTGCAGTTGGATCTCAGACTGCTGTGCTAGCAATGAGTGAGGCTCCGTTGGCGTAGGACCCTCTGAGCTAGGCGCGGGATTAATCTCCTGGTGTGCCATTTGCTAAGACCATTCGAAAGTGCAGTATTAGGGTGGGAGTGACCCGATTTTCCAGGTGCTGTCTGTCACCCCTTTCTTTGACTAGGAAAGGGATTTCCCTGACCCCTTGCACTTCTCAGGTGAGGCCATGCCTTGCCCTGCTTTGGCTCACGCTCAGTGTGCTGCACCCACTGTCCTGTACCCACTGTCCGACAATCCCGTGTGCGATGAACCCAGTACCTCAGTTGGAAATGCAGAAATCACCCGTCTTCTGCATCGCTCACGCTGGGAGCTGTAGACTAGAGCTGTTCCTATTCGGCCATCTTGGCTCCACCTCCAGAAAATTTATTTTCATCGAGATATAAAAGAAACATTTTTAAAAATCAGGTGGCTCATAAATTTTCAGAAACACAGAAGAATCAGGCTTGGTATACACACTTTATGCACAATGCCCAATATGAGCCTGGAATAAATTCCACACATCACCAGGACACAGAGAGATAAATGGGCATAATTTCCAGCCTAGAACTGTCAGGTCAAGTAACCTCAAGGAAGACCACATTGCATAGGTTTGAGGAAGTATTTGTAAGAAGATAGTATTGAGAACTGGGTCTTGGAAGGAATTGGGCATGTGGACTGTGGCTCATGAAATTGACTTGAGGCAGATAGATGAGAAAGGATGGGAATGTAATGATAAGTAATCTACAAGCCTGTTTGTAAGGCTTGTGATGGTAAAGTAAGGTGCCCTTTGGGAAGCAGGCTAATTGAACTGCCCAGATTCAAGGAAGGCAAAGACTCCGATGTCTGGTTCAGATGGACCATGGATGTCATATACAAGGAAAAATCTCCTAGTAGAGTCAGGGATCATGGACAATATTGGGTCAGAAATTTGTCCCAAGATCAGGATCCACATCCAGAGAAAGAAGCCATGTCTGGACCTGAAGAGGAGGACTCCCTGTGTTTTTATTGGGAGGCAATGACTGGGTAGAACTTTGGGGTGTCTTTCCAGACGGTGTTTAAATAATTTCATGGATAAAATGCAGTTTACATTTTTGGATATTTGGTAGCTAGCAGAGCTCAGTATTACACACTTTGGCAAAGGCCAAAAAAAAAGCCTGATTCTCGTGTGCTTCTGAAAATGTATGAGCCACCCGATTTTTAACTTTTGACTCATTAAAAATTCAGAATCTTACTTGTAAGGATTAGAACAGTTACTGGAAGGGGGCCAATTTGGTCAGGGAGAACCTATTTTCGTTGCTGCTTCCAGTGTGATCATATGAACCCTCCCCTCCTCCATCTCAGATTTCCAGATTTTCAGAATGGAATCCAGTTTTTTGCTTTGGCCCAGAGGAGAAAGTCTAAGAAATATGTAAATATACTGAGTAAACTTAAAAATTTCACAGAAGTTGTGCCTTTACCAGAAGTAGTGGGTTATTTACCTTCAGTATCCTCTATGAATTCTATAATTGTAAACTGGTGAGACTAGAGTGCCAATTAGGTAATTGCAAAGATATTTCCCTGGTGCTAAATCTTAATTAGTGGAGACAGCTACCAGGGATCAGATGCTAACTACTGATTCAATAGACTATTGAAAGTAAATTAATACAAGTATCTACCATTCACAGAAGAAAGTATTGACTCCAGGAGAAGGAGAAGGGCTGAATGTCAGGAAGCAGACACTGGCTGTGTGACACTGATTTAAAATGCAAGTAGAAATTCATCAGGGCTACTAATTTTATCACAAGTTAGAGTTAATGACCTGATTAAATATCTCATAAGTATTGAATGGTTTATCCCTATTTGCCCTATAAATTTCACCTTTTCAATGTGCAGTTTTACCAGCGTAAAGTTTTTTGAAAATCTAACTATCACATTATAGCAGAAGTGTCTACTTTTACTATTATCAACTAAAACATCTTTTTGGCCTCCTAATAAACTGTTTTGTTAGAAATATAGTTGCACTGTATCTTCCCAGGTAGTTTTAATTGACTTTCTACAAATCGCCAAATTTAATTGTTCCTAGATAGTTGCATGTTTTAAAGAAATCCAGGAAAAATACTCCTAAATATGACAAAAATATCTGATGCAATTCCTTGCTCATATTATTATTCTTGTAAATTATTTTTCTTTAATTTCTAAATAATACATGTATTTTCTTTTTTTAAGGATAAGACTCAAATTTCAATACACAATAAATTGAAGAAATAGATAAGTTTGGACTTGCAAATGTTCTAGTCAGATTATCACAGGGCAAACCGCAAAATTGAGGCTCAGCCCGGGATGCCATGTGGGTTCTTGCCTTCATGCAGGAAGGAATTCAAGAGCAAGCCAACAGAGTAAAGTGAAAGCAAGTTTATTGAAAAGTCAAGGAATAAAAAGGTGCCTACTCATAGGCAGAGTAGCAGCATGAGCTTACCACATACTTGTGGTTGTTATTTCTTGATTATATGCTAAACAAGGAGTGAATTCTTCATGTTTTCTGGGAAAGGTGAGGGGAGTTCCAGGAACAGAGGGGTCCTCACCTTTTCAGACCATATAGGGTAACTTCTGGACTTTGCCATGGCATTTGTAAACTGTCATGGTGCTGGTGGGAGTTTCCTTTGGTATGTTAATGTATTCTAATTATAATGAGCAGTGAGGACCACCAGAGGTGGCTTTCATTGCCACGATGGTTTTGGTAGGTTTCAGTCAGCTTATTTATCACATCCTGTTTTATCAGTGGAGTCTTTGTTCCGTGTATCTTTTGAAACAAGTCCGGCTGAATTCCTATCTCAGGAATATTCAAGGGCATTTTGAAAAACATACATGCTTGGGTTGAAACTCCAGATTTCAGATTTTTAGTATAATCGAGATATGCCTTTTTCTTATGTCTATGTTTTAGTTAATTTTGGCATAGTTATAAGTAATTAATATATGACAATAACATAAGCATAAAATTAGAAAAACATTTAGAATTTAGGCTGATTTTCTTTCCAATCTGCATTCCTCATATATGTCCTGTGTCCTCTCTCTAGTACAAAAAGGGTTTCCAGTTCATTGTGTATCATTCCATAGGTAGACACATATATGACCATATATTATTTTTATTAATTACTATTCTGCATCTTACTTTTATTAATGTTGTTATGGTAAAATTTAAAACACATACACACACATAGCCATAGGCAAGATAACCACAAGGAAACAAGGTATGATAAATTGAACACCTGTGTGACCACTTGCCAGTTCAGGATATAGACCAATGTCAGCACGCTCAGAAGCCCTTTGCATTCCCATTTCCAAACAAAAAGTCCTCCTTCCACCTGAATGTAATTACTATCTTATCTTGTAGTAATACTCTTCATACTTTCATTTATTTATAAGTTCTAAAGAAATGTGTAAACAGTGTACATTAATTTTAAACTGCTTATTCTACTGAGTTTGGCCTCCAGTGAGTTTTGTGTTTATGACACATTCCTGTCTCTCATTTTTATTGACATATAGTATTTCATTGTGCCATCTTACTGCAGTGTGTTTAGCCGTATCAGGACTGATGGGCACCTATTTGGATTCTCTCACATCTGATTCTGTAATGGAGATGGCTATAGAAATCTACTTGTCTTCCTGTGCGAAGCTCTAATTGATTCTATACCCAGGAACTGCTGCGTTGTAGCAAGTAAATTCCAAATTTACTAGAAAATAACACATGACTTCCAAAGAGTATGAAATTTGCACTCTATTGGAAGACTTTGGAAGTCATAATGATCAAATTTATCATCCACACAATTTTTCTGTGTATTTCTTTTATTATTTTTAAAGTTTCACAATTCTGATATATATAGTGCATGGTGGTGTTACTTTACATTTTTCTGGTTTTTAGAATAATATTTAATACTCTATTTTATATTAACATAGCATAGTTCATTAATCCATTCTACTTTGGGACATTTTCAGTTTCTGACTATTTTGAGTAATGCTGCTATGAATTTTCTTCTACACATCTATGATACGTGTTCTTAAACTTTTATCTTTTTTATAAGTTTACACACATATGTGTACATATGTGTATATGTATTGCTGTACACATACATAAGCATGCATGTTATATATTAGCATATATGTAATATATAATATATTGAAGTATATATAGAAATTACATATATTTTTATATAATATTCATAAATACACATGAGTAATATGTTTATAGATAAGTGTATATAAAATATACATGTCTTTAAAAGATATATAACTGAGTATATATAATTCATATATACTTAAGCATATGTAAATATACATTTACATATATTTCTATTACTATATGTAAGTATATTTAAGTATTATATATGTATATGTACATATACTTACATATAATTTAAGTTATCTCATGTATGTTTGCATATATAATCTGTCTATACATTAGGTAATTCTTCCAAAAAGTTATAAAAATTTGCATCCCAGTAACAGTATGCGAGAATGTGTTTGCCATTTTGTACCAGAAAGCACTTTGTGCTCTGAACATGTAGATAGTTGCCAAACATGTAAGTGAATATTTATTTCTGAATGCCATGTCATTTTACTTTCTCTTAAGGGAAGTCAACATTATTACATGAACATTTCAGATGTCATCTCCTTTGATATTTTGGTTTCAGCCATGAAAACAGGAAATCAAAGTTTTGGGACAGATTTTCTACTTGTTGGTCTTTTCCAATATGGCTGGATAAACTCTCTTCTCTTTGTCGTCATTGCCACCCTCTTTACAGTTGCTCTGACAGGAAATATCATGCTGATCCACCTCATCCGACTGAACACCAGACTCCACACTCCAATGTACTTTCTGCTCAGTCAGCTCTCCATTGTTGACCTCATGTACATCTCCACCACAGTGCCCAAGATGGCAGTCAACTTCCTCTCACAGAGTAAGACCATTAGATTTTTGGGCTGTGAGATTCAAACGTATGTGTTCTTGGCCCTTGGTGGAACTGAAGCCCTTCTCCTTGGTTTTATGTCTTATGATCGCTATGTAGCTATCTGTCACCCTTTACATTATCCTATGCTTATGAGCAAGAAGATCTGCTGCCTCATGGTTGCATGTGCATGGGCCAGTGGTTCTATCAATGCTTTCATACATACATTGTATGTGTTTCAACTTCCATTCTGTAGGTCTCGGCTCATTAACCACTTTTTCTGTGAAGTTCCAGCTCTACTATCATTGGTGTGTCAGGACACCTCCCAGTATGAGCATACAGTCCTCCTGAGTGGACTTATTATCCTGCTGCTACCATTCCTAGCCATTCTGGCTTCCTATGCTCGTGTGCTTATTGTGGTATTCCAGATGAGCTCAGGAAAAGGACAGGCAAAAGCTGTTTCCACTTGTTCCTCCCACCTGATTGTGGCAAGCCTGTTCTATGCAACCACTCTCTTTACCTACACAAGGCCACACTCCTTGCGTTCCCCTTCACGGGATAAGGCGGTGGCAGTATTTTACACCATTGTCACACCTCTACTGAACCCATTTATCTACAGCCTGAGAAATAAGGAAGTGACGGGGGCAGTGAGGAGACTGTTGGGATATTGGATATGCTGTAGAAAATATGACTTCAGATCTCTGTATTGATTGAGCATTAACAACATAAAAAGCTGTTCCTGAAAACTATCTGGAAAGATATAAATACGTGTTTTCTGTATAGAAGTCACAAAAACAGTGTTTATCAATCTTGTTTAACTTGTAAAGCAATAGAATTCAGGCTTCTCAAATCTGTGTTCCCCTGGCATTTTAATGCTTTTACTTGCCCTCTTGAATACTCTGAAATGTGAACCATAAAAATAAAATCTACTTAAACATTTAACCTCAAGATAATCTATATAACAACCAAAGTTAACAGAGAGAAAAATGCATAATTCATTTATTCCTTCTTTCACTCAGGTGTTTTAATGCTTTAATTTGTGTGTGACGCTGTTACAGACACTGGTCATGTGAGAGTAAACAAAAATAAAAGCTGACAGAAATCTCTGCTGATCGGCAAACTTAATTTCTGTTCCTGTTTTTCTTTCGTGGTTTTCATGCTTGATTAATAATGTTTCTTTAAGAAAATCCAGTGATTGAAATTTATTAATATTGAATAATGTATTAACAGGAAATAAATTGCTGTTTTCTTATCTTGAGGAAGAGAAGAGTCAAAGCTTACAGCATCTGAAGGGAAAATCATGACAGGTGGCAGTAGAAAAGAGAGTAGGGTGAAACAAAGACAGGAGTATCTATTGATGTGACTCTTTTCCTTCTGCACCATAACACCTTTTGTGCATGCAAACACACCACACACACCACACACACACACACACACACACACACACACACACATACACACAAGGTGCACACCCGGGGCCACCCAGGCACTTCTGACAAGTTCCTTTAAGGGGGATTACACAACTGCTTTTCCCTCTGCCTCTATTTTCAGAAAATATTCTCTTAAGACACAATGCACATCATCCATTCATTTCTTTCTTTCTTTCTTTCTTTCTTTCCTTCCTTCCTTCCTTCCTTCCTTCCTTCCTTCCTTCCTTCCTTCCTTCCTTCCTTCCTTCCTTCCTTCTTCCTTCTTTCTTTCTTTCTTTCTTTCTTTCTTTCTTTCTTTCTTTCTTTCTTTCTTTCTTTCTTTCTTTCTTTCTTTCTTTCTTTCTTTCTTTCTTTCTTTCTTTCTTTCTTTCTTTCTTTCTTTCTCTTTCTTTCTTTCTTTCTTTCTTGTTTTTTTGAGATAGAGTCTTGTTCTCTCTCCCAGGCTGGAGTGCAGTGGCTTGAGCTTGGCTCACTGCAACCTCTGCCTCTCGGGTTCAAGTGATTCTCCTGCCTCAGCCTCCCAAGTAGTTGAGATTATAGGCACCCACCACCACACCCGGCTAATTTTTGTATTTTTAGTAGAGACTGGGTTTCACCATGTTGCTCAGGCTGGTTTCGAACTCCTGATCTCAAGTGATCCTTCTGCCTTGGCCTCCCAAAGTGCTGGGATTACAGGCATGAGCCACTGCGCCCAGCCTCAGTCATTTATTAATACAAAATTAATATATCAAATTATTGTTATTGATACTATTGATGTTTTTTAATATCAATATTCCATTATTAAACATTTGATTATTTTTTATTTAATCAATTTGTCCAGAAATACCAGCTTTTGATTTCTATTTTTTCTTTTTCCTCCCCCCTTACTTCATTGACCTCCTATAATTACCTACCTATTTAAATATGAATCTCAAACAGCTCTTTATATATTATTTTTGAGAATCCTAGTATTATTATTAAAAAATAATTTCACAATGTCTTTTACTTCCTAACCAGTTGTAAGTTCTCCTCCTCTTCCTCCTCCTCCTCCTTCTCCTCCTCGTCCTTCCTTCCTCCTTCCTCTTCCTCTTCCTCTTCTTCTTCTTCCTTCTTTCTTCTCTTTCTTCTTTTTCTCCTTCTCCTCATCCTCCTCCTCTCGTTCTCCTTCTTCTTCCTTTTAAATCTCTTCTCATTACTGTGTATCATATCAGAAATCAAGACTTTCTGTTACAGAAAGTAGAAAGGAGAAAGAGGAACAAACGTTTGTATGTAAAAAGCATATATGTGGTGCTTTTTATTCATCGCATAAAGTAAACCATGAATAATCATAATAACCATAAATAATAATAAACTTTATAATATAAAAGGAGAATATGACTCCACTTTTATAGATAATTAAACTGAATGTCAGAGAGTTTATGTAACTTACCCTAAATCATAAAACTAAGAAGTTTTAAGATTAGAAGAGTTCAATGGAACCATCCTGCTTTTGGAAGAATACCTTTTGGGACAAGACATTTTTATTTATTTATTTTTTTAGTATACTTTAAGTTCTAGGGTACATGTGCACACTGTGCAGGTTTGTTACATAGGTATACATATGCCATGTTGGTTTGCTGCACCCATCAACTTGTCATTTACATTAGATATTTCTCCTAGTGCTATCCTTCCCCCAGCCCGCCACCCCCCAACAGGCCCAGGTGAGTGATGTTCCCCACCCTGTATCCAAGTGTTCTCATTGTTCAATTCCCACCTATGACTGAGAACATATGGTGTTTGGTTTTCTGTCCTTGTGATAGTTTGCTGAGAATGATGGTTTCCAGCTCCATCCATGTCCCTGCAAAGGACATGAACTCATCCTTTTTTATGGCTGCATAGTATTCCATGGTGTATATGTGCCACATTTTCTTAATCCAGTCTATCATTGATGGACATTTGGGTTGGTTCCAAGTCTTTGCTATTGTGAATGGTGCTGCAATAAACATACATGTGCATGTGTCTTTATAGCAGCATGATTTATAATCCTTTGGGTATATACCCAGTAATGGGATGGCTGGGTCAAATGGTATTTCTAGTTCTAGATCCCTGAGGAATCGCCACACTGTCTTCCACAATGGTTGAACTAATTTATACTTCCACCAACAGTGTAAAAGTGTTCCTATTTCTCCACATCCTCTCCAACATCTGTTGTTTCCTGACTTTTTAATGATCACCATTCTAACTGGCATGAGATGGTATCTCATTGTAGTTTTGATTTGCATTCCTCTGATGACCAGTGATGATGAGCATTTTTTCATGTGTCTTTTGGCTGCATAAATGTCTTCTTTTGAGAAGTGTCTGTTCATATCCTTTGCCCATTTTTTGATGGGGTTGTTTGTTTTTTTCTTGTAAATTTGTTTAAGTTCTTCATAGATTCTGGATATTAGCCCTTTGTCAGATGGGTAGATTGCAAAACTTTTCTCCCATTCTGTAGGTTGCCTGTTCACTCTGATGGTAGTTTCTTTTGCTGTGCAAAAGCTCTTTAGTTTAATTAGATCCCATTTGTCAATTTTGGCTTTTGTTGCCATTGCTTTTGGTGTTTTAGTCATGAAGTCTTCATGGGACAAGGCATTTTTATAACACACGTTCCCCTATGTTATTACTAGCTCTTTCTTGACACATTGGTTATTAACGAAGTGTAGGCTAGCAGGATTGGATGCTTTCCCAAGAAGGAGATAATTACTTTACAAATGCTATCTCATTTAACAATAGTTTAATGCAGACCTCACTTTCAAATTAGTCATATCCTGACGTTAGCAGTATATTAGCAAAACAGGCCATTTTCTGCCAGGATTAAATATCTCCAGATTTGAAAATAATCTGCAGAAATGTAGAAAGTATTTGGTAATCTTTTTTCTCCTAAATGTGATCCAGTTGGCATTTTCAGAGCCTGAAGCTAAGGTCTTTATTCAGATGCCTTGCATTTTATACCAGCAGCAAAAGCACCGATGAGATCTACATGGTGATCTAGGGGGCCAGAGCCATGGAATACTAGGAACCTTCTACATGATGGCTGCTCCTGATGCAGATTATTGCTAAGACTCTGAGACTGAGTGCATACAACATGGGAGGTGTTCTCTGAAGCTTTTGGGTTAATTCCGCCAGGTTTTTCACTTCCTGGCCAACTCCTATGCAGAGCTATACTTCAGTCAGTTACTGAATGCTTATGTTTTGGTCATGTACTACAGCATTGTAATAACCTGCCAGAATTAAGAAAACCTGTGTTGCCAGGGAGGATGTTTTATTTTTTTATTTCCAAAATTATTTCCATAATTTTAAGGATTTCCTCAAAATTAATAGCATTTTGTAAACAAAGTATCTGGATCTCCCCTAATAATTTAATAACTATTCCATTTTATAGTCTCTCATATACATTTTATAAAATTTGTAAAACATGACATTTGCCTGTCAATTAACATGTATACGTATGTAACTAACCTGCACCTTGTGCACATGTACCCTAAAACTTAAAGTATAATAATAATTAAAAAACAAACAAACAAACAAAAAACATGATCTCTGAGATCACCTTCACTTTCATATTGTATTCCATGGCAACAATGTAATAGTTTTGTAATAGTTTTTCTTGTTATGCATCATGAAGAATCTTGGGGAAAAACCCAAAACTTGTGTGTATATAGGATTTTTCCCCCCTTTCTTTTGGGTTACTTCTTAGAATGCAACTTGGATCATATTCAATAGTACCAAGGGACAAGACTAACGCTACAGTTTTCATCCTATATTGTCAACCCGATTTTATAAAGATTTTTTATTTTTACTCTAAAATTAATCTTCACTATATTCCAACTGGCAAAGCATATTATAAAGAAACACATAAATTTCTAGGTGAGTCACTAGAAGATATACAAAGGGATGTAAAACTTGTAGAAGAGTTACTCACGTAACTTTATTTATTCAGATCCATTGCAGCCCCAGATCCCAGGCTCTGGTGTAAGAGCTATTTTATCAACGTGGTACACGGAGCTATTTTATCACTGAGGAATCTTTATGGCTTCATGCATGCAGGAGGAGACAGGTCAGCTGGCCCTTTCTGAAAGAACCATTGTTCCTATGTATTTAACTCAAAGTAATCAATATTCCAATTTGTTGTTTGGGAGATGGCATGTCCTTCACTCCTTTACTGATAAATGACTATATAGATATAGTAATTTTCAGGCAAGAAATTTGGCACCTTTAAAGAGACTGTTGATTTTACCAAGTAAACAAATATAAACATATATTTATTTCTATATCAACTTATTTATAAATATATACTCATGTGATCTCCAAAGATAAAAAAATTAAATCCAAAAATTAACTGTGATACAATAGTTTCACATACCTGGAGACTGTTTTTTTACTTTGCTTTTTTTTAGTCTGAATCTTTTCTTTTCTTCAAATAAGGAGCAGAAGAATGTAGAGCAGACACTATTAAGGAGCACCAGCCATCGAGATCCAGGTTGGCAGGTCCCTGCAGTACTTTGGAAGTAGTGGCACCTAGGGATGGTGGAAGAAAGGTTGGTTGAGGCATTTATCCTGAGCCTGCAGGTTGTGCTCTCGGCTATCTAACAGAACTCAGCCAATTTGTTATAGTTTAAACCTGTTTTATTCCCATAAACATTGACATAATTTGATGATAGGGTAATGTCATCAATATTCTGCTTCCATATTCTCTTTCAGACACATTAAGTGAATTGGTTTAATCCTCATCTAGATAAAGTAAAATGAGTATAACTTCTTGTATAAGGTGTAAGAAAGGGGTCCAGTTTCAGTTTTCTGCATATGGCTAGACTTAAACTTCCACGCTATAATAGTGGGAGACTTTAACATCCCACTGTCAATATTACACAGATCAATGAGACTGAAAATTTACAAGGATATTCAGGACTGGAACTCAGCTCTGGACCAAGCAGACCGAATAGACATCTACAGACCTCTCCACCCCAAATCAATGGAATGTACATTCTTTTCAGCAACACATAACCCTTATTCTAAAATTGACCACATAATTGGAAGTCAAACACTCCTCGGCAGATGCAAAAGGGCAGAAGTAATAGCAAACAGTCTCTGAGACCACAGTGCAATCAAATTAGAACTCAGGGTTAAGGGACTCACTCAAAACTGTACAACTACATGGAAACTGAACAACCTGCTCCTGAATGAATACTGGGTAAATAACGAAATTAAGGCTTTAAATAAATAAGTTGTTTGAAACCAGTGAGAACAGAGACATAACATACCAGAAGATCTGGGACACAGCTAAAGCGGTGTTTAGAGGAAAACTGATAGCACTAAATGCCCACATTAGAAAAGGGGAAAAATCTAAAATTGACACACTAACATCACAATTAAAAGAAATAGAGAAGCAAGAGCAAACAAATTCAAATGACTGCAGAAGACAAGAAATAACCAAGATCAGAGTTTAACTGAAAGAGATGGAGACATGAAAAACCCTTTAAAAAAATCAGTGAATCCAGGAGCTGGTTTTTTGAAAAGATTAACAAAATAGACAACTAGCAGACAAATAAAGAAGAAAAGAGAGAAGAATCAAATAGACACAATAAAAAATGATAAAGGGGATATCACCACTGATCCCACAGAAATACAAACTCGCGTCAGAGAATACTATAAACATCTCTATGCAAATAAACTAGAAAACCCGGAAGAAATGGATAAATTCCTGGACACATACACTCTCTCAAGACTAAACCAGGAAGAAGTCGAATCCCTAAATAGACCAATAACAAGTTCTGAAATTGAGGCAGTAATTAATAGCCTACAAAAAAAAAAAAAAACAAAAAAACCCCAGGACCAGACAGATTCACAGCCAAATTCAACCAGAGGTACAAAGAAGAGTTGGTACCATTCATTCTGAAACTATTCCAAACAATAGAAAAAGAGGAACTCCTCCTTAACTCATTTTATGAGGCAAGCATCATCCTGATCCAAAACTTGGCAGAGACACAACAAAAAAACAAAATTTCAGGCCAATATCCCCAATGAACATTGATGTGAAAATCCTCAATAAAATACTGGAAAGCCGAATCCAGCAGTACATCAAAAAGCTTATCCACCACGGTCAAGTTGGCTTCATCCCTGGTATGCATGGTTGATTCAACATATGCAAATAAATAAGTGCAATCCATCAAATAAACAGAACCAATGACAAAAGCCACATGATTATCTTGATAGATGCAGGAAAGGCCTTCAATAAAATTCAACACCCCTTCATGCTAAAAACACTCAATAAATTAGGTATTGATGAAATATGTCTCAAATTAATAAAAGCTATTTATGACAAACACATACCCAATGTCACACTGAATGGGCAAAATCTGGAGGCATCCCCTTTGAAAACCATAACAAGACAAAAAATGCCCTCTCTCACCACTCCTGGGCAACATAGTATTGGAAGTTCTGGCCAGGGCAATTAGGCAAGAGAAAGAAATAAAGGATATTCAAATAGGAAGGGAGGAAGTCCAATTGCCTCTGTTTGCAGATGACATAATTGTATACTTAGAAATCCCCATCATCTCCACCCAAAAACTCCTTAAGCTGATAAGCAACTTCAGCAAAACCTCAGGATACAAAATCAATGTGCAAAAATCACTAGCATTCTTATACATCAATAATAGACAAACAGAGAGCCAAATCATGAGTGAACTCCCATTCACAATTGCTACAAAGAAAATAAAATACCTAGGAATACAACTTACAAGCAATGTGCAGGGCCTGTTAAAGGAGAACTACAAAAAGTGGGCGAAGGATATGAACAGACATTTCTCAAAAGAAGATATTTATGTGGCCAATAAACATTTGAAAAAAAGCTCATTATCACTAGTCATTAGAGAAATGCAAATCAAAACCACAATAAGATATCTTCTCATGCCAGTTAGAATGGTGATCATTAAAATGTCGGGAAACAACAGATGCTGGTGAGCAGTGGAGAAATAGGAAAGCTTTTACACTACTAGTGGGAGTGTAAATTAGTTCAACCATTGTGGGAGACAGTGTGGCAATTGCTCAAGGATTTAGAACCAGAAATACCATTTGCTCTAGCAATCCCATTCCTGGGTATATACCCAAAGGATTATAAATCGCTCTAGTATAAAGACACATACACACGTATGTTTATGGCAGCACTATTTACAATAGCTAAGGCTGGGAACCAACCCAAATGCCCATCAATGATAGACTGGATAAAGCAAATGTGGCACATAGACATCATGGAATACTCTGCAGCCATGAAAAAGAACGAGTTCATATCCTTTGCAGGGACATGGATGAAGCTGGAAACCATCATTCTCTAGCCAGCTAACACAGGAATAGAAAACTAAACATCTCACTCATAAGCGAGAGTTGAACAGTGAGAACACGTGGACACATGGAGGGGAACATCACACACCAGAACCTTTGTCGGGGGGCCAAGAGGAGGGATAGCATTAGGACAAATACCTAATGCATGCGGGGCTTAAAACCTAGGTGATGGATTGATGGATGCAACAAACCACCATGGTACATGTATACCTACATAACAAACCTGCACATTCAGCACGTGTATCCCAGAACTTAAAGTATATTAAAAAAAAAAGTTATTTTGACAGAGAGAAAAAAGAGACCACATTTACATAATGTTTACTATGGTGTATTTTTATAATTGTTCTATTTTATTTTTATTTTTGTTAATCTCTTACTTGCCTAACTTATAAACTGAATGTTATCATAAGTATATATGGATCCAAAGAAATAGTGGAAATAGTGTATATGAGACTCAATATTATCCTCAGTTTCAGGCATTCCCTGGATGTCTTGGAATGCATCCCCTGTGGATAAGGAGGAACTAATTCACTTATCCTTCTGCCGCCCTGCAGGAAGGATTGTAGGAATGCCCCATGGAAAAATACAATCAAACATCAACTGTTTTCATCTTATTGGGGATCTTCCCACCATCCAGAATTGGCTTTCTCCTCTTCATTCTCCTTGTTCTCATTTTGTTATTGGCTTTAATTGGCAATCAGTCCATGATCCTTCTCATCTTCTTGGACACTCATCTCCACACGCCCATGTATTTCTTACTTAGTCAGCTCTACCTCATTGACCTAAATTACATCTCCACTATTGTCCCCAGATGTTTTCTGAGATTTTCTGTTTGGAAACAAGTCTATTTCCTTCATTGGGTGTGGAATTCAGAGTTTCTTCTTTGTGACTTTAGCAGCTGCAGAAATGCTGCCACTGACATCAATGGCCTGTGATCATTATGTAGCTGTTTGCTTTCCTCTCCACTATCCCATCCATATGAGCAAGATAGTATGTGCTGATGATAATAGGATCTTGGATAATGGGCTCTATCGACACTTGTGCTCACATTTCATATATGCCCCATATCCCTGTTGCTCAGCCAGGGCTGCGATGTCCCAGCCATGGTGACTCTGGCCTTCATGGACACCTGGGTCTATGAGTGCACAGTGTTTTTGAGCACAACCCTCTTTCTCATGTTTACCTTTATTGGTATTGCATGTTCCTATGGCCAGGTTCTCCTTACTGTCTACCACATTAAATCTGCAGAAGGGAGGAAGAAGGCCTGTTCGACCTGTAGCACCCACCTCACTGTAGTAACTTTCTACTATGCAATGTTTGCTTATACCTGTCTATATCCAAGATACCTGCAATCTCCAACAGAGGACAAGGTTCTGGCTGTCTTCTACACCATCCTCACCTCAATGCTCAACCCCATCATCTACAGCCTGAGAAACAGGGAGGTGATGGGGGGCCCTGACATGAGTGAGTCAGAGAATCTTCCCTGTGAAGATGAAGACAAACTTTCTGCCTTAGAGTCCAAGCACTAGCCTCACATCAACTTAGCAGTGTACAGCAGTTACGAAAAATAATATTCCATGCCAGGAGTGTGGAACAAAAATTACTCTAAAAAATTTTTTAAAATTGAGTCTTGACATTATAATTGCATATTCTAAGACATCTATGTTGTTTTGTTTTTGCTGTTTCTTTTTATCAAAATATAGATCATTTATTTTCCACTAAATTGTGGGCAGTAGGGTTTCATTAAAATTAAAATAATAAATGTTCAAACTAATCATAGCATTCAGCATAATAGTTATACGCCATTCATTTCTCATTATTATTAAGAATAATAAATTATTTAAGATTACTGAATCTAATTGAATATAAGATAGTATTGTATTTTCTCTCGACTGGTGGGTATAGCTTATTCTTTTTCCTAAAGTAATGATTTATTAATAAATTTACCTCAGGATAAATAATTATTTTGGGGGATAAGCCAATTTGTCTTTAGAAAAACAAGAGTTTCTTTACAAGAGATTCTATAGAAGTTACAGTCTACTGAGTGTGGAGTAGGTTATTTGAACCATTCCCCAGTCACATCACAACACACTCAATTTCTGCCCCCTTGGTTGCCACTGGTATTCTCATACAAGACATTCTGCCTGGACAATTTTATTTCTACTTATTTTTCTCATAAATCAACACATCTATACAGCTTGGGTTGGGGTCAAATTCTCTGCTCCACTATTTTTATACCTGCTTAGGCATGTGCCTAAAAGCATCAACATTATTTCCATAAAACTTATACTGTATTATATATTGAAAATTTGCTAAGAGAATGGGTTTTAAGTCCTCTTACTATAAAGATTGTAACTATGGAAAGTGCTGTATAATTTGAGTGTAGTAATCATTTCAACATGTAGTTGGATGTCAAACATCATGTTGTACAGTTTTAATAACATAAAATATGTGGCACATCTTTAATGAAATCAATAATCAATCTAGACTGGCTTGAAATGTTCCTAGAACTATCTAATTAAAATATATTTTGATGATGTCATTTTCCTTAGTAGGGTACGTGATTCTCTCCACTGGCTAATTCACTCCTACATTGGCAGGATCACACTGTACCTGGAACTTTATGTTCTCTTCATCTTAAGTTGAATGCAGTTTTCTGAACAAGTTTTGAAAAGGCAGTCCTTCATTACATTAAGGATACAATTGGTTTTACCTTTAATGCATTGTTCTCTATCCTCACAAGTTTCTTTCACTGCGTGAATCCTCATTTCTCCCTTTTCTCAAGGTAAACATCAGGTATCATCTACATGAGGAAGCATGTTGAATGTGCTTGTTCAACTTTATATTCTACTCTCATACATCCTACTATTTCTAATAATAACATGTGTCATCACAATGTATTGTAATAATCTCTTTTCTCTATGGCTCCACAGACTATTATCTGTTACCATCAGTGGCTTGGTCTTTTCCTCTTCACATGCCCAGATGATGCTCTTAAGTACCTGTTCTATGTTCAAATTATTCATACCTCAAAGCATGTTTACGTATTCTTAGCCCATTGCATTTTCACATAATAATTAGAATCAACCAGCAAAATGTCTATAGGAAAAAAGTTTTGTGTCTCAGTGTGAATTCTTACCATCTAGAGCATGATTTGTGGGAAAATGAAATCTTTTCTATATTAAATCTCTTGATTCATTAATGAAACATATTTTACTACATATATATCTACTTATGAAGAGCAGAATCCCATCCATATCTAGGCAATAGTCATGGGAATGATTCCTGTAGATACTTTTTTTTAGACACCGTCTTACTGTGTTGCCAAGGCTGGTCTCAAACACCTCAGTGCAAGTCATGCTAAAACTATTCTCATAAAGTGAAGAAAACTAAATTGCTGGGTTTTTAGCCAAAAGCATAAACTTTTAGTAGAAGCATACACTAAGCATGAACCAGCTCGCCCGATAGCCTACTTCCGTATGACTGCTTACTGCTTAAAAGTCACGTAGCCCTTGTCACAGGGTCCTAACTACCCTTAATTGTTTCTTTAGATATCATCTTTAATTTTAGGAAACCTCAAGTTTTCTATTTAAAATGTTTTCCGGATCCTGAATTCTAGTGGATCCACTGACGCAGGGGGTCTGTGGAGCTTGTCTGAGAAACTGACTCAGTGCAGGTTGCAGCATCTTCATCTCGCTGTCTAGTGACTCCATCACTCACTTCTCGACCAATCAGCAATCCCCACACTTCAGCTCATCACCCGTCCAGACTCCTTAAAAACGTCATCTCCAAGTCTCTCCAGAAGGCTGATATGAGGCTTCCTTTCTTTTCTTTCTTCAGAGAGATGAAGCCAGCTGGACTTCCTGGGTCGGGTGGGGACTTAGGGAAATTTTCTGTCTTACAAGAGGATTATAAATGTACCAATCAGCACTCTGTAAAAATGCACCAATCTTGCTGCTGCTCAGTCTTCGGGTCCGCACCACCTTTAAGAGCTGTAGCAATCACCGCGAGGGTCCCAAGTCAGCGAGACCACGAACCCACCGGAAGGAACAAACTCCAGACATACTTCAGCTGACATATGATTATTAAACTCCTTCTCTGCTGCAACTCCCACTGTTCTGATGTTTTGGTCTGCTACCACTCAATGGGCAATTGAACCCCGTGGGCGTGTAACGATCCTCCTCCCTTGGTCTCCCCATAGGTGGAATTACAGGCCTGTGCCACCGTGCCCTGCTCTTTAACAAAAGATTTGGCATAATGGTTATCACTTGAATCTTGGATCTTTGGGACATTTGTATTTGGGCTTCTTTTTAAGTAAATGTAATTATGCATTTCATGTGCCTGCAAAGGACATGAAGCAACTATGTTGTTTAATGAATAATTCAAATGGACTGAACACAGACATTAAAAAATTTAAAATAAACAGGTCACTTTTATTTACATTCCTTGCTCTCATTTCTTCCTTCAGTATAAACCAAGTTGTGGCTACTCTATGCTTAGTGGTTTCTACTGAGGAAGTGTGAAATGCTCAGTTCCCACTTCCAGAGCATTCTCAGGGAAAGCAGGGGTATTTCAGGATCCCCTCCTCCTCTGGGCTTCCTTGTGTTGCGTAGGAGCTGTAAGGGACTGCCACAGTGCTTCTCTGACACAGGCCACTCGGACCTGTCTACTCTCCTGGGCACCCTGCCACAGTCTTGGTGGTCCCCTGAAGATGATTCTGTCCTGAGATCCAGACTGCAGGCTTCCTTTGTTTCATATGCCCAAGTCCATGTTAGTTTCTGTCTCATGTCCCCCACATGTGTTTACAGGATCCCAGTGGGTAGTCTTGAGTCATGACCTATAAAGTCTTTCTTTCATACAGAAATCCTCTCAAATCACCTTTTCCCACATCAAATAAGGATTCTTCCTTCCTTATTCAGCACAAATGTGTTTTGTCTACTAAAGAAGATATAAAAACAGTGCACAATGTGCACTAGATGTGGCATCTTCTTTTATATTATTATACTTTAAGTTCTAGGGTACATGTGCATAACGTGCAGGTTTGTTACACATGTATACATGTGCCATGTTGGTTTGCTGCACCCATCAACTCGTCATTTACATTAGGTATTTCTCCTAATGCTATCCCTCCCCCAGGCCACCACCCCCCAAAAGGCCCTGGTGTGTGATGTTCCCCTCCCTGTGTTCATGTGTTCTCATTATTCAACTCCCAGTTATGAGTGAGAATATGTGGTGTTTGGTTTTCTGTCCTTGTGATATTTTGCTGAGAATGATGGTTTCCAGCTTCATCCATGTCCCTGCAAAGGACATGAACTCATCCTTTTTTATAGCTGTATAGTATTTCATGGTGTATATGTGCCACATTTTTTTTATCCAGTCTATTATTGGTGGACATTTGGGTTGGTTCAAAGTCTTTGCTATTGTGAATAGTGCTGCAAGAAACATATGTGTGCATGTGTCTTCAGCTTGACCTCCGTGGGCTGTACCCACTGTCCAACCTGTCCCATTGAGATGAACCAGGTACCTCAGTTGGAAATCCAGAAATCACTCGTCTTCTCTGTTGGTCCCGCTGGGAGATGTAGACTGGTGTTGTTCATGTTCGGCCATCTTGGAAACGACTCCTAGATGTGGCATCTACTGTTATGTTCAAAGGCATGGTTTAAAAGGTAAAGAAATTCTTTAGATTTTCAAATGCAGGAATATTGAAACAGTTGTGTTTGATTTTCAGGAAATTATCTTTGCTACCTACCCTGATTAGATAATTATATAACATACACTTGTATAAAAACATCAAATTGTAACCCATAAATTCATACAATAACAGTGTATCAACTAAATAAATAAATATTTCTTAAAAACATTTATAAAATTCCAAATATATAAAATGGACTAATGTTACTTTTTCAAGATAGAAGGCATAATTAATTTACTGGAAACCATGGAAAATTTGAGTACATTTAAGGTACTCTTTGGCATAAAAATTTAATTACTAAATATACCCTAGATAGTATTATACCACAATCAGTAGTTACATCATTTTTAACATCAATTTTAATAACAGAAAATTGTTTTAAAATTTAATGGGCATTTCCAGAAGAAAAGAAACAATATAAATATATACTTAAAATATGTTAACGATAACTCCAATATGTGATATTTTAATACCTTCTACTTATGTGTTTCAAGTAAATTAACATAGTTCCACTTTTATGTTCTAAAACTTATTGCCAGTATAAACTATATTGGGAAAGAAATTAATATATACAGACATATCATTGGTATGAATGCAGTGAATAACAACATATAAAATGTAGGATTTCATAAAGTATTAGAGACACAAATGCATTAGTAAAACCTGAATAAACATAATTGTTTCTTTTCCCAGTGAGTTTACCTTTGACATAACTTGAAACATCTAAATACATTATCATAACTCATTTCTAAACGTTGGACTAAGGCCATCCTATGTTATTAGTGACTCAGCCTAGAATGTCCAAACTCTCAGTGGACATTCCCTGGTGAATCCTAGCAAAACAGTCATTAAACTTGTTCTTCAGGTAAAGAAACACCGGAATCATGGTTGCTACTGAATCACCATGAAGCTCTCTAAAATCTCAAGTGTAGGGATGAAAATGAATACATACCTTTCTTTAAAAAGCATTCAGAGATCTTGCTCAGAAAAATGACTGTTCATATGATGACTGTACGACTCCTCACAGCTAACCAAGGCAGTGTGTGTTTGAAATTGAGGAGATAATAAAAGGTACTAATTATATTTGTATTTTAAAATTTTTATTGATCACAGGGAAGAAGGGACTCTGGCAACTGCTTAAGAGAACTTTGTTTCAGAAATAGAATTGAAGTGAAGTTTGAGCAATAGTGACTGTACTTTCTGTTAACAAAATTCAGCAGAAATCTTGGAGTATAGAATGCAGACAACCAACAGTGGTTTTGCTGCTAACTCATAAATGTGTTTTCTGGATGGGAAGCTAAATGATGTTCATGGAAGAGATGGGGCTAAATTACATTAGAATATGCTTTTATGGGCTCAAGTCAAATTAATGAATCCACATATAATAATCCAGTCCTTCTAGTAAAATACCTGAAAGTACTAGTGTTGTTTTTGCATAAAAATATTAAAATGACATTAAGGTAAAGGCAAAATGAGAATGGTTAAAATTACCATCTGTAAAGCGATAATATATATTTTTTAAAATAAAGGACCCTCTTCTGAAAATAAATAATGCAGGTAACCATATGATTAGTAGCTGTGATATGGTTATCCAGATTTTGTTTTTACCTCCAATTTGTGCAAAATTATAGTGCTTTGTGCTTTTAATTTTTATAATGTGTTTATTTTTTCTTCAAGACACAAAGTAAACTTCCAGTGAAATAATAGAAATATCTGCTTTAACAACCATGCAGAGTTTTTGTGAGAAGCAAATGAGCATAGTATGTGGAAACAATGTGAAGGCTGTATTATTCTACAGTCATAGCGGATAACAAGTGTGTGAGTGTAAGTGATAGTGATTATTTTGATGTTGAGGGCACTGATAATGAGAAAGATGCTTAAACTTGCAGCTTCTCTTCAATGATACCCTCAGTCAAGTAATACATGTTCACTATGTCACAGACTGCTCATAATAACAATTTTTTTTTGTTTTTTGAGACGGAGTCTCGCTCTGTCGCCCAGGCTGGAGTGCAGTGGCGCGATCTCAGCTCATTGCAAGCTCCGCCTCCCGGGTTCATGCCATTCTCCTGCCTCAGCCTCCCGAGTAGCTGGGACTACAGCCGCCACCACACCCGGCTAATGTTTTGTATTTTTAGTAGAGACGGGGTTTCACCATGGTCTCGATCTCCTGGCCTCGTGATCCATCTGCCTCGGCCTCCCAAAGTGCTGGGATTACAAGCGTGAGCCACCGCGCCTGGCCCATAATAACAATTTTAAGTAGAGCAGCCTTATTTTGTAATGAATAATAATTTTTCTTTGAAAATAGTTTTGATAAAACTGAGGACAGTGTAGGTTTCATAAATCTCTGAATTAGTGGAAAACTGCAGTATCTGGACTCAAGAGGACCATCCTCCTTTGTTCCCAACTCTATCACTAGGTCATTGCACAGTCATGAATAACTCTCTTCAAATCCTTGTGATTCAGTTATTCCTTCTGATAATGAGAATATAGTTGAAAAATCTTTCTCTTCTATGAATATGTGAATCACTACAATTCGGTTATTTTTATTATCTCATTTTCAACTTTAAATTGAAGGATAGGAAAAAGAGATCTATGCAATGCAATGATGCATTCTGACTTTAAAAGATAGTGATATGTAATTCATTTGAAACGTGGGCACCGTTTGGAAAATTTTAATTATTATGCTGAATATGTACATCCTCAACTTTATTGTGTAGTATATTAAATGTGTATTTTTTAGTAAGTGAATTCTTCCAGTAGGGAAACTTTTATATTGGGAACAAGACAGAAATTGCATTTCTTTTAGAGTTTCTGAGAAACCATTTTTCTATAAAGCTATGTATGGTTGTTGCTGGATCAAGTGAAAGCACAGTGAAACCAGGTGATACGAGGAAACAGAAGAAGTTGAAGTGATTAAATTTTAATCGTTAAAATAATCTTATTTGTGATTTAAAAATTTTTATTTCACAGTTATTTACTATCTATAATGATTTTTTTATTTTAATAAATTTAACCTCTTATATTTTTGTTTTGGGTAATTAAAAAGTGAGCCAGCCTTATTTCAGACTTACTGCCTAAAAATATTTGAAGGATAAAATAGACCACACATTTTAAAGAAGTTTATGTAAATATTTATTTTTATATATAATATGTTTATTTATATGTTTGCATAAATATATGTGTATATCAACTTATATGTGTATGTGTTTGTTTGTGTGTATATATATGCATATGTGTATGTGTGTTTGTGTGTAATCTGGATAAGTCCACTTAAAATCTCTGAATCTCAATTTCATCATCTATAAGATGTCGTGGTGATGTCCATGTGAAGAGCTTGTTATTAGGATTAAATCTAATGGAATTATGGAACAAATCCTGACATATTGCAAGTGCCAGTGTGTGGAGACAGTCAGTAAAAGTTCATGCCATTATCCTTCCTTTCATGCCAGACGTCACCCGGGTTGAATGTTTGGTTTTCCTACTCACTATGAAACCATCATCAGAATTTTTTCTGCTTGCTTTTTCTCCAGCATACAACATCATTAATGCTGATACCTGGATATATACATGTTATGAGAATTACAAAAATAAAAGCAAGTGTATATGTTTTTAAATGGGCTTAAAATACTTATAGCTATTTTGGTGGATAAAAAACTAAGGGACAGAAGTAACCATTTGGATTTATTTTTATCTAAGAAAAAAATGTCCTCCTTAAATTACTTAGACAGATATATAATGGCTGAGACTGCTTCCTTGTTAGTGACAGGGCTCTAATTTTATTTAAATAATGTAATATGATAGAATTAGAACCGTGGAACGTGAATAATCAAAGAGACACTACATTGGTGTTCAAGAGATACTGTAATGTCACAGAACATATCTCCTGCCACTCACCACTTGCAAAGTCCAATTAACGAGAACAAGGTCTGGTAGAAAGAAAGTGACTTTTTCTTCCAAGCTTAGCTGAGAGGAAGCAGGACAGGTGTCTGCCTTATTGGGAAGTGCTTCCCCTTTCAGGGCAGTAGGCAGGGTCTTTTAAAGGGGTCTTGGCGTGAATGACATGCAGGGGGTGAGGAGATGGGGGGTCCAGTGATTTTCTTCTGATGTCTTTTCTACCTGGTGGTCTGGCTGGCACCATCGCAGGCAGAGCTGTGTTGTAAATTGAGGCAATCTCCTAGTGGGAGGGAGTTTTGAGGATGCCTGATTTGCTTCAAGGTTCCGTCTCTAGAACTTCTAAGTAAACACAAAGTCATATAAACTTGCCTTGTAGAACGCGTCTGGTGGAGACAGTAAAGGATATATCTGCATTCCTAACCAGTTAAGTAGGAGGTGGGGGGAGGAGGAGAAAACAAGTCATTATTATTATTATTATTATTATTTTTAAATGAGATAGTCAGTTACAACGTGGCATTAAATATGAGATCTGATGTGCCATTTAGGATTCTGTCCTATGTTACATTTTCTCTTTTTAAAGTTGGGACTATAACTATCTCATGGAAAGTTGATCATAGACTGCCCTGTATAAAATACAAAGGATAGAAATGTTTGAAATGTTAATTGTGTTAGTAATTTCGAACAGTATATATTCTACTTGCCAATAACTAAACTACTAATATAAATTACATACTATTGCATCAGAATTAATGCTGATCTTGTACTGTTTCCAAATGACATATATGAAAATAATTTGTTCTTCTGAATTGTCCTTCACAAATTACCAGAGGTCATAAAATAATTGGAAATAATTTGCTCTGTAGAGGCTGAGAAACTTGCCAGAATTTTCTTAAAATGTATTTGGGAATCCAAATATGGAATAATTTCAGTACATTTTAATGTTTTTATGAGGATAAATATGCATAAGGTAAACTGCACCATTTTAACTATTTTAAGTGTGGAATTCGGTGGCACTAAGTACATTTATGTTGTTGTGCAACCATCCCCACCATGCATCTCCAGAACAGTTTCATTGTCTTCAACTAAAATTTTGTTCCCTACACAATTATTCTCCTTGTCTCCCTTCCACTATCCTCTGGGTTCCAGCATTCGACTTTCTGTCTCTATGAATTTGACTACTCTGGGTACTTCATGTAGGTGAATTCATACAATATTTGCCTCTTCATGGCTTATTTCACTGACCATAATGTATTTAAGATTTATCTATGTTGTAGCATGTGTCAAAACTTCATTCACTTTTAAAACTGAATATGTACTTACTACATTTTTTTTACTCTTTTTTTTTAATACTTTAAGTTCTAGGGTACATGTGCACAACGTGCAGGTTAGTTACAAATGTATACATGTGCCATGTTGGTGTGCTGCACCCATTAACTCATCATTTAACATTAGGTATATCTCCCAATACTATCCCTCCCTCCTTCCCCTACCCCACAATAGGCCCCGATATGTGATGTTCCCCTTCCTGTGTCCATGTGTTCTCATTGTTCAAGTCCCACCTATGAGTGAGAACATGCGGTGTGTGGTTTTTCGTCCTTGCAATAGTTTGCTGAGAATGATGGTTTCCACCTTCATCCATGTCCCTACAAAGGACATGAACTCATCATTTTTATGGCTGCATAGTATTCCATGGTGTATATATGCCACATTTTCTTAATCCAGCCTATCATTGTTGGACATTTGGGTTGGTTCCAAGTCTTTGCTATTGTGAATAGTGCCACAATAAACATACGTGTGCATGTGTCTTTATAGTAGCATGATTTATAATCCTTTGGTTATATACCCAGTAATGGGATGGCTGGGTCAAATGGTATTTCTAGTTCTAGACCCCTGAGGAATCGCCACACTGAGTTCCACAATGGTTGAACTAGTTTACAGTCCCACCAACAGTGTAAAAGTGTTCCTATTTCTCCACATCCTCTCCAGCACCTGTTGTTTCCTGACTTTTTAATGATCGCCATTCTAACTGGTGTGAGATTGTATCCCATTGTGGTTTTGATTTGCATTTCTCTGATGGCCAGTGATGATGAGCATTTTTTCATGTGTCTGTTGGCAGCATAAATGTCTTCTTTTGAGAAGTGTCTGTTCATATCTTTCGCCCACTTTTTGATGGGGTTGTTTGTTTTTTCTTGTAAATTTGTGTGAGTTCATTGTAGATTCTGGATATTAGCCCTTTGTCAGATCAGTAGATTGCAAAAATTTTCTCCCATTCTGTAAGTTGCCTGTTCACTCTGATGGTAGTTTCTTTTGCTGTGCAGAAGCTCTTTAGTTTAATTGGATCCCATTTGTCAATTTTGGCTTTTGTTGCCATTGCTTTTGGTGTTTTAGACATGAAGTCCTTGCCCATGCCTATGTCCTGAGTGGTATTGCCTAGGTTTTCTTCTAGGGTTTTTATGGTTTTAGGTCTGACATGTAAGTCTTTAATCCATCTTGAATTAATTTTTGTATAAGGTGTAAGGAAGGGATCCAGTTTCAGCTTTCTACATATGGCTAGCCAGTTTTCCTAGCACCATTTATTAAATAGGGAATCCTTTCCCCATTGCTTGTTTTTGTCAGGTTTGTCAAAGATCAGATGGTTGTAGATATGCGGCATTATTTCTGTGGGCTCTGTTCTGTTCCATTGGTCTATATCTCTGTTTTGGTACCAGTACCATGCTGTTTTGGTTACTGTAGCCTTGTAGTATAGTTTGAAGTCAGGTAGCGTGATGCCTCCAGCTTTGTTCTTTTTGCTTAGGATTGACTTGGCAATGAGGACTCTTTTTTGGTTCCATATGAACTTTAAAGTAGTTTTTTCCAATTCTGTGAAGAAAGTCATTGGTAGCTTGATGGGGATGGCATTGAATCTATAAATTACCTTGGGCAGTATGGCCATTTTCATGATATTGATTCTTCCTACCCATGAGCATGGAATGTTCTTCCATTTGTTCGTATCCTCTTTTATTTCATTGAGCAGTGGTTTGTTGTTCTCCTTGAAGAGGTCCTTCACGTCCGTTGTAAGTTGTATTCCTATGTATTTTATTCTCATTGAATCTTTAAGTAACTTTGGATATTATTGACATCTTAACAGTGTTAAGCCTTCTAATCTATAAATACAGGATATATTTCCATTTATTTGTGTCTTCTTTAATTGCTGTAATCAACATTTTGTCATTTTTCAGTGTATAAGCCTTTTACCTTCTTGGTTATGTTTATTCCTAAGTGTTTCATTTTTTTGATACTATTGTAAATAAAATCACAATCTCTTTTTCAGATTGTTTGTTGTTAGTGTATAGCCACTTGAAGCCTAGGCTCAAAACAGACACAGTTTTGTTTCTGTCACATTCAATGGGTCACAGCAAATTGTTAGTGTATAGAAGTCAATAGGTTTTGACTATTGTTGCATGCTGCAATTTTGCTTATTTTGTTAATTATTTGTAACAGTTTTTAGTGTGTGGAATCCTATGGCTTTCTACATATATAGTTATGTCATATGGAAATAGAAATTATCGTGCTTCCTTTCTTTTAATTAACTTTTTTTTCTTCTTTTGTTCTATTGCTTTGGCTGAACTTCCAATAATATGTTGAATAGATGCAGTGAAATTGGACATCTGTGTCTTGTTCCAAATCCTAGAGTAAAAATTGTCATTCTCATTATTATCATGAAGTTGTGGGTTAAATTCTTAACTGTGATAGAATTTTTACATCACTTTAATGTTTTATTCAAGTAATGCATAGACATGGTGTCCACAGTCCACAGGCTAAAATATTGGACCCATAACAAACTCTTCCTGACCCCAAAGATAAGGACTTCAAAATTTCTTACCAGTCTTGCCCTGTTTTTGCCCATGTATTTTCAAACAATATGCTTATCTGCTAATGCTTGATTTAAGTATCTCAAATACCAGCCCTTGACTCATGACACAGGCCACTGTCACTAGTTACCTGCTCCCCCCAGCATCACTACCCCCAAACTCATTACCCTTCTCCCACTTTTCCACATAAATACATTCCAATTTATGTCTGCAGCAAGGGGTTGACAGCATCATCTCATCTGATAGAATCTATTGATTAAATACAAAAAATATATACTCTTGTAAAACCTGATGGTAATACATATATGCATGTATTTCTTCTGATTGTTATTACTACTATTTCTCTCAAAAACTTAATATTTTATCTCTAGATAATTAAAATTTTTAGAAGTGTTTTCAAGGAGACACAATTTCCATGAAATTTTTTCTAGGAAAATATTTCTCACTTTGTGATTTAACATGCCATTTGAGTATGGTGGCTAATATATTTCAGTTCTGAGAATTTTTTTTTTACAATATTGGGTTTATTATTATTTGCTATGTGCATTTCTGGGAATGCCTGTAAGTATATGTTGGTCCTGTTATATTAATTTTCTAATATTTCTCTCTCTTCTAATTTTTAGTACTTTCAGGTTGTTTTCTTTTTTCCTTCTGATAGAATTTTCCCAATTTGTCTTTTGAAATTTTCTTTTAAATTTTATCAATTATTGTATTTTTAATTTCCAAGAGTCATTTATTGTTACCTGTCACATCCTTTTACATAGATAATGATATTTATTTTGTGGATTTCATAGCATATCATACATATCTTCCTTCCTAAAGATAGGAATTCTTATTTTTAAAAAATCTTTCTTTTTGCAGGTTTCTGATCATTTTAATCAGGGTATATATACATGTGTGTTGATGTTTAAGTGAGTGTACATCTTTGTGTGTGTGTATAGATGTGTGTTTGCACAGTGTGTGGATCTTACTCTTTCACATTGTTACACTTCCTCAAAGGTCTGCTGACCTTTGGCTCTAAAATAATATTTAAGCCTAAAGACTTCAGTTCTTTTAGGCATTCCGTGCAAAGTCATCCACTGATGTCTTCTATCTGGAGGAGAATGCTCGAACCACCTATACCCAGGAAACTGTCAAGTTGCTGCTTCCTTTTTTCAATTTAAGTGAATGCTCATTTCTCCAAACCCCTTCTTTTGAAGGATCATAAAGTAATTTATTGTTTTTTCTTCCCTAATGCTTAGATTACATTATACTTTATGGATCCTTCTAAATAATTGATAAATATTCTTATGATCCTTTCATAAGACTTGAAGGATCCACAAAGTCTATGTAATCTAAGCATTAGGGGAGCAAAGATACAGAATACACATTCTATTGGGGAGAGCGTGAACAGAGACATGGAAGGTAAAATGAACTTGGCATATGGATATTCAGATGGGGGTCTGCACTAACTTAAAAATTCTGAAATTGGATGAGAAGGCAAAAGAGAATGGATGGTGGTAGACATTAAAAATGAACTGTATGAATTACATTTCATGAAAAAGGTACTTGAAATAAGGATGTATTCTACATTTCTAAATAGAAGAACCAAATAATGATGCTTAACTAATGAAAGTTTGACTTGGAATTATTATGCAAAGACAATTCAAGAAGGAAATATAAGTTACTCCAAATGAGCCATAGGCGGCTGCAGTTTTAAAGAATAAATGTAGAAAAAAATCATCCTGAAAAAGTAGTGCTAAATTGTTCATAATATGGATCCATAACATATGCATAAAATTTACTGTTGCATGCATATGTTTTAAGCATAACAAATGATCTTGATGACATCTGAGTTTGTGTTGGGCAGCAAACATTCGTATCCTATTGAAGTTGTAAGAGAAATGTTTTTTCCTATAAATGTGTATATTTCTTATTAAAAATTGTGGTTATAAATATTTCTCTCACAAAATATAATTTCTGGGTGACAAGATATTTTTCTAAATAGGAAAGATTACTTCGTCATTTAAGAGTTGTAAAATTATATAAATAATTCATAGTCTAACTAAACTAAGGACTTTTTAAAAACTATTGGCTTATTGTTTTATAACTAGTCCCTGTTATCCACTGCTTTGCTTTTTGTGGTTTCTCCTGCAATCAACTGTCATCTGAGATTGCATGGAAAGTTCCACAAATGAGCACTTCATAAATTTTAAATTTGTTTTCAGTCATAGCCCAATGTTGCATTACCGTGCCTACATTGTTCCCCTCACTTTATCTCATCATGTAGACATTTTATCTTTCCCTGAAGCATTTTATCATCAGAAGAAAAATAAACACCATTCAATAAGATATTTTGAGAGAAAGAAAAAAACTGCATTCACACAACTTTTATTACAGTATATAATTATATTTGTTCGATTTTCTTTTTAGTTATTTTTGTTAATCTCTTCCTTGCCTAATTTATAAATTAAACTTTATAATATATATTTATTGATACAAAAATAGTGTATATTGTGTTCAATGTAAACCCCAATTTCAGGCATTCACTGGCGGGCTTGAAATGCATCCCCTGCAGATAAGGGGGAACTACTGTACTTCACTTACCCTTGTGTCTCCCTTCAGGAAGGATCATATGAATGCTCCATGGAAAATTACAATCAAACATCAACTGCTTTCATCTTGTTGGGATTGTCCCCACCACCAAAAATTGGCCATTTCATCTTCATTCTCATCAATTTCGTTTTCCTAATGGCTCTAATTGGAAACATATCCATGATTCTTCTCATCTTCTTGGACATCCATCTCCACACACCCATGTATTTCCTACTTAGTCAGCTCTCCCTCATTGACCTAAATTATATCTCCACCATTGTTCCTAAGATGGTTTATGATTTTCTGTATGGAAACAAGTCTATCTCCTTCACTGGGTGTGGGATTCAGAGTTTCTTCTTCCTGACTTTAGCAGGTGCAGAAGCGCTGCTCCTGACATCAATGGCCTATGATCGTTATGTGGCTATTTGCTTTCCTCTCCACTATCCCATCCGTATGAGAAAAAGAGTGTGTGCGCTGATGATAACAGGATCTTGGATGATAGGCTCCATCAACTCTTGTGCTCACACGGTATATGCACTCCGTATCCCATATTGCAAGTCCAGAGCCATCAATCATTTTTTCTGTGATGTTCCAGCTATGTTGACCCTAGCCTGCACGGATACCTGGGTCTATGAGTGCACGGTGTTTTTGAGCACCACCATATTTCTTGTGTTTCCCTTCATTTGTATTGCATGTTCCTATGGCCGGGTTCTCCTTGCTGTCTACCGCATGCGCTCTGCAGAAGGGAGGAAGAAGGCCTATTCGACCTGCAGCACCCACCTCACTGTAGTAACTTTCTACTATGCACCCTTTGCTTATACCTATCTACGCCCAAGATCCCTGCGATCTCCGACAGAGGACAAGGTTCTGGCTGTTTTCTACACCATCCTCACCCCAATGCTCAACCCCATCATCTACAGCCTGAGAAACAAGGAGGTGATGGGGGCCCTGACACGAGTGATTCAGAATATCTTCTCGGTGAAAATGTAGACATACGTTCTGTCTTAGAGTCAAAGCGCTAGGTTCATATCAACTCAGCAGTGTACGGCAGTTAAGGAAAATATTATTACATGCCCAGTATGTCAAACGGAAATTAATCTAAAAGATTTGTATTTTAATTTAGTCTGGCATTTCAATTGCATATTCTAAGACACCTATTTTGGTTTTGTATTTGTTTCTTTCTATCAAAAGATAGATCGTATATTCATTTTTTTCCTAAAGTAGTGATTTATTAAAAGTTTACCTCAGGATAAATAATTATGTCTGGGGAGCAGTCTACTTGGCTTTAGATAGACAAGAGTTTCCCCATAAGAGGTTCTATACAGCTACCTTCTGTAGAACCTCTTAGACTGTAGTTGACTTAGACTCAGTTGGGTGTCAAGTAGGTTATTTAAAACATTCGCAGTCACATCACAACACACTCAACGTTTCCTTCCTGAGTAGCCACTGGTATTCTCGTGCAAGACATTCTCTTCTGCACAATTTTATTTCTACTTACTCTTGTCATAAATCAACGGGTCTATTTAGCATGACTTGGGATCAGCTCCTCTGCTCCACTATTTTTATACATGCTTAGGCATGTGCCCAAAAGGATCAATGTTATTTTCATAAAAGTTGTCCGCTTAGGTCCTTTCTCTGAGTGAAAGGCCATTGCTCTCCAGAAGAGCCCATTCCTGAGAAACTCTTTAATCTCTGAGGAGAGGAGGCAAGAAGGAAGGTAGAATGAGCAAATGAGAAAAGCCCCGAATTATCCAAGTGACAGCAGTGGTGAATGACTGATAGGCAGTTGGTCCTTGAACAACATAGATCTGAACTGTACAGGTCCACTTACATGTGGCTTTTTTTCTGCCTCTCCTGAGACAGCAAGACCAACCTCTCCTCCTCTTCCTACTACTCAGCCTACTCAATGTAAAGGCAACATGGATGAAGATCTTCATGACAAACCACATTCACTAAATAAGTAGTAAATATATTTTCTCTTTCTGATGATTTTCTTCATAAGATTTTCTTTTTCTAGCTTACTCTACTGTAAGAATACAGTATATAATACATATAAGATACAAAGTGTGAGTTAATTAATTATTTATGTTATTTTTTAAGGCTTCCTGTCAACAGTAGGCTATCATTAGTTATGTTATGGGGGGAGTTTGAAGTTATATGCAGATATGTTTTATTTCAACGTCTATTTTAGGTATGAGAGTACATGTGGATATTTTTACATGGGAATATTGCATGTTGCTTAGAGTTAGAGTGTGGATCCTGTCACCTGGTAGTGAACATAGTAGCCAATCAATAGTTTTTAATCCCATCCCCTCCCTCTAGCATGGCACAGTGTCTACTGTCACCATATTTTTGTCCATGTGTGGGCCAATGCTTAGTTCCCACTTACAAGTGAGAACATTCTGTATTTGGTTTGCTCTTCCTCAGTCAATTTGCTTAGGATTATGGCCCCCAGCTCTATCCATATCACTTGCAAACAGTATGCTCTTACTGTTTTTTATAGCTGTGTAGTGTTTCATGGTGTATATGTAGCATATTTTCTTATTCCAATTCACTATTGATGGGCACCTAGGTTGATTGTAGGTCTTTGCTGTTGTGAATAGTGCAGCAATGAGCAATGAATGCATGTGACTTTTTGGTAGAATGATTTTGTGTGTGTGTGTGTATACAGAGCACTGGAATTTCTGGGTCAAATGGTATCTCTAAGTATTTTGAGAACTCTTCAGACTGCTTTCCATAGTGGCTGGGCTAATTTACATTCCCACCAACAGTGTATAAGAATTCCCTTTTCTCTGCAGCTTCACCAGCATCTGGTGTTTTTTTGATTTTTTAATTATAGCCATAGTGACTGGTATAAAATGGTCTCTCATTGTGGCTCTGATTTGCATTTCTCTGATGATTGGTGATGCTGAGTATTTTTTCTTGTTTTTTGGCCACTTGTATGTCTTCTTCACAGATGTGTCTGTTCGTTGTTCATGTAACTTCTGCATTTTTAATGGGGTTAGTTTTTTGCTTGTTGATTTATTTAACTTCCCTACAGATTGTGAACATTTAATCTTTGTCAGATGCATACTGTGCAAATATTTTTTCCTATTCTGTAGGTTGGCTGTTTCCTCGTTGTTTTTTTTTTTTTTTCTGTGCAGAAGCTCTTTTGTTTAATTAAGTGCCTCTTGTCAATTTTGTTTTGTTGCTATTGTTACTCCTCAGGTAGAGGAATAAGTGTGTAGGTTCTATCATGGATATTGAAATGTTTGCTCTCTGAGGCATGTCAAAAGTGAGTTCAGATATATAAAGAATGGTAAATGGAATCTAGACTTTCTGCTGAACCAGGAGTCCCATGCCCCTCATTTATTTATTTACATCATCATTATAAGGGAGATATGGAATATGTAAAAAGTTTGTTGTATGCATGATACTTAGAGAAACAGATATGGGAGGTGAAAAAAGTAGATATGATTTAATCTTGATTCCTCAGCTAAGCCAACAAATTCCTGTGGTGCTATTTGGACAGACACTGAATGGAAAGAGACAGAGAGAGGGAGAGAGAGAGAGAGAGAGAGAAAGAAAGAGAGAGAGACCTTGTCATGAAAGAGTTTGTAAAACCAATGGACATGCATTGGTACCTGTGGGACCTAGTGATGGAGTGTGACTCAGACCTGTGTAGAAAGGCTGTCTCTTCATTTCATTAACGAACACAATGTGTGGCAGGGATGCAGGAATGTCTCTTATTCTCTTTGGCATCTTAAAGGTCCTGTATGTTTCAGATTTTGTGGCATGGAGCTTTCCTAGGGAGAATCCCAACCACAATTGATTCCCATTTGGTCTCAGAAGCTGAGAAAAACTGAGAGTGATTGGCCGGGCACGGTAGCTCAAGCCTGTAATCCCAGCACTTTGGGAGGCCGAGGCGGGCGGATCACAAGGTCAGGAGATCGAGACCATCCTGGCTAACACGGTGAAAACCCCGTCTCTACTAAAAATACAAAAAATTAGCCGGGCGTGGTGGCGGGCGCCTGTAGTCCCAGCTGCTTGAGAGGCTGAGGCAGGAGGATGGTGTGAACCCGGGAGGCGGAGCTTGCAGTGAGCTGATATCGCTCCACTGTACTCCAGCCTGGGCGACAGAGCAAGACTCCAGCTCAAAAACAAACAAACAAAAAGAACTGGGAGTGATTATGTTACTATGACTGTAGCCTAACACTCCAAGTCTTGGTTTCTCTTCTTTCTGTCCTTCAATCCAGACTGGCTCTCAGACACACACACAGAAATACTACATGATCTTACTTATATTTTGGGTCTAAAAATAAGTGGAATAGATAGAAACAGAGAGTAAAATGGTGGTTACTAGCAGTGGGGAGGGAGAGAAAGAGCGTAGGTCAAATGCTACAAACTTGAAGTTATGTAGAATGAGTAAGTCTAGATAGCTGATGAAGACTATGGTTAATACTATTGTATTATATATTGAAATTTTGCTAAGACAGTGGGTTTTAAGTGTTCTTAGTAAAAAAAAATCATAACTATGGAACATGCTGTATAAGTTGAGTGTGGTAATCATTTCAATATGTATATGAATGTCAAACAACATGTTGTATATCTTTAATAAAATAAAACATTTTCTGGTACATCTTTAATAAAATCAACAATCAATCAGACTGACTTGAATTATTCCTGGAATTATCTAATTAAAATATATTTTGATGATCTCACTTTCCTTAGTATGGTATGTAATTCTCTCCATTGGCTAATTCCTTCCTTCATCTGACTCTACCTGGAACTTTATGTTCTCTTCATGCTAAATTGACTGCAGTTCTCTGAACAAGTTTTGAAAAGCCAGTCCTCATGACATTAGGTCCAATAGCTTTTATCTTTAATGCATTGTTCTCTATTCTCATAAAGTTCTTTCACTGCATGAATCCTCATCACTCCCTTTTCTCAGTGTAAACATCAGGTATCATCTACACAAGGAAGCATTCTGAATGTACTTGTTAAACTCTATCTTTCCCTTCCACTCTCATAGATCCCACTATTTCTAATAATAACATGTGTCATCAAGATGTATTGTAACAATCTCTGTTCTCTATGGCTCCACAGACTATTATCTGTTACCATCAGTGGCTTGCTCTTTTCCTCTTCACATGCCCAGATGTTGCACTTGAGTACCTGCTCTGCATTCAACATATTCATAGCTCAAAGCATGCTTAGTTATTCTTAGCCCATTGCATTTTCACATAATAATTAGAGTCAGCCTGCAAAGTGTTTACAGAAAAAATTTTGTGTTTCAGTGTGATTTTATACAATCTAGAGCATAATTAGTGGAATAACAAAATATTTTCTATATCAGATTTCTTGATTCATTAATGAAACATATTTTACTATACATGTCTATTTATGAAGAGCAGAAACCTATCCACATCTCAGTCAATATTCATCGGAATGATTTATTTTATAATTCCTCTAGCATTTATTTTTTGTTTATTTATTTTTTTGAGACATCATGTCCTTCTGTTGCCCAGGCTGGTCCTTGTCACCAGGTCCTCACTTCCCTTAATTGCTTCTTTACATATCATCTTTAATTTTAGGAAACCTCAAGTTTTCTGTTTAAAATGTTTTCCAGATCCCGAATTACAATGGGTCCACTGACGCAGTGGGTCTGCAGAGCTTGTCTGAGAAACTGACTCAGTGCAGGATGCAGAGTCTTCACCTCCCTGGCTTATGACTTCACCACTCGCTTCTCCACCAATCAGCAGTCCCCACATGTTAGCTCATCACTCATCCAGACTCCTTAAAAATGCCATCCCCAAGCATCTCCAGAAGGCTGATTTGAGGCATCCTTCCTCTTCCTCCTTCAGCTGACCTACGAATGTTAAACTCTTTCTCTTCTCAACTTCTACTGTTTTGGTGTTTTCGTCTGCTGCCACTCCATGGGCAATTGAACCCTGTGGGCCTAAAACAATCCTCCTGCCTCAGTCTCCCCATAGGTGGAATGACAGGCCTGAGCCACTGCGCCCTGCTCTTTTACAAACATTTGACATAAATGCTTATCACCTGAATCTTGTATCTTTGGGACATAGAATGGGACTTCTTTTCCAAATTGGTAAATATGATTATGCATTTAAAGATCCATGTGATTTAATGAATAATTCAAATGCACTGAACACAGACGTCTAAAAATGTAAAATAAAGAGCTCAGTTTTATTTACACTCTTTTTCTAAACTCTTCTTTCAGAATAAACCAAGTCGTGGCCTACTCTATGCTTGGTTTTGTGCTTTGTACTGTAGAAGTGTGAAATAGTCAATTTCTATGTCCAGAAAACTCTCAGGGAAAACTGGGTATTTCAGGAGTAAGTTGCTGACTTATATCCCCCATATTTGCATACATAACCCTTGTGGGTAGTTGTGAGGTACACCTAAACATCTTTCTTTTTTTTTACAGAAATTCCCTTGAAGTCTGTCTTCCCACATCAAATAAGGATTCTTACCTCCTCTTTCAGCACAAATAGGTTTTGTCATCTGTCTTTTGAAGATGTGGAAACAGTTCCCTGGTTGCACTAGACATGGCACCTACTATTATGTTAATAGCCAAGGTTTTAAACTTGACAAAAAAAATTTTCAGCTTTTCAAATGCAGGAATATTGAAACATCTGTACATTCTGACTTTCAGGAAATTGTCATTTCCAAGAATGTACACCAACTACCCTTACTGGATCATTATACAGCATATACGTGCATTAATATATCAAATTGGCTGGTCTGAGTGCAGTGGTGTTTATAATTGATCACAACCAGTTACAGGTTTCTTGGTTCCTTTCCACTCCCACTGCTTCATCTGACTAGCCTATGCATATCAAAATAAATATAAATAAAAATACATATCAAAATGTGTCAAATAATTTATCTATTAAATACATGTGGAAAAATTCAAATACTTTTAACATTCAAAAAAATTAAAATGAACGAATACCTCTTTTCCCATGTAGGTGGTATAATTTATTCATTTACTAGAAACAAGAAATTAGAGAACATTTAAAGCACTCTACTGAATAAAAATTTATTCAATTACTAAATATTTTCTAAATATTAATAAAGCAGAGTAACATCATTTTATCATCTGATTTAATAGGAGAAAATCACTTTATAATTTAGTGAACATTTCCAAATTAAAAGAAACAATTTGAATGTGTATAATACCTAAAATATGTTAGAAGATAACTCCCATGTATGCGATATTTTAATAATTTCTACTTATGTGTTTCTATTAAATTAACCTCATTCTATTTTAGTGGTTTAAATCTTACTGCCAATATAAACCAAACTGAGAGAGAAATTAATGAATGCAGACACATTGTTACTGTGGATGCCTGAATAACAACATTCAAGCTATAGAGTTTCATGAAGTTTAGAAACAAAAAAAACTGAAATAATGTGAATAAATATATTTGTTTCTTTCTCCACTGAGTTTACCCTTGACATGCCTTGAAACATCTAAATACATGATCAGAACTCATTTCTGAACATTGGACTAAGGCCATCCTCTGTCATTAGTGACTTAGCCTACAATGTCCAAAGTTTCAGTGGACATTCCCTAGTGAATACCAGCAAAACAACTGTTAATCTCATTCTCCAGGTAAAAAGGACTGGATTCATGATTGCTACCGAATCCCCATGAAAGTCTCTGAAATCTCATGTGTAGGGATGATGAATCAATATATACATTTCTTTAAAAAATATTCTTAATTATTACTCAGAGAAATGACTTTGTTTCTATGATGACTATAGGACTGCCATCAGCTAAGCAAGGCACGAGTGTTTGAAAATGAGGAAATAATAAAGGTACTAATTATAATTGTATTTTAAAATTTTTATTGATCCTGGGGAAGAAGGGACTCTGGCAAGTGCTTAAGAGGACTTTGTTTCAGAAATAGAATTGAGGTGAATTTCAGCACTAGTGACTGTACTTTCTGTAACACGTCAGCAGAAGTCTTGGAGTGTGAAATACAGGCAACAAAAAGTGGTTTTGCAGCTAATTCATAAATGTGTTTTCTGGAGGGGAAGGGAAGTGATGATCAATGGAAGAGATAGGGATAAATTATATTAGACTATGCTTTTATAGGATCCAGTGAAATTAAATAACCCACATTCACAATAATTATTGTAGGGGGCAACATTTCCTCATTCCTACTTGGTTGGTGTTTTGTTTTGTTTTTGTTTGATTTATTTTGTCCTGAATGATCAGTGATTATGTCATGCTCATTATAATCTTATTGCTTCTCACTTTGTATTTTACCTTATATGAATCCAGCCTGTCTAATGAAATACCTGGAAAGTACTCGTGTTGTCTTTGCATAAAAACGTTAAAAGGGCATTAAAGTAAAGGCACAATGAGAATGGTTAAAATTACCAGTCTGTAGTGCAATGATATATTTTCTTAAAAGAAGGACCTTGTTCTGGAAATAAATAATGAAGGTAACCGCATGATTAGTAGCTGTGCTATGGTTATCCGGATTTTGTTTTTACACACAATTTGTGCCAAATTGTAGTGCTTTGTGCTTTTAATATTTACAATGTATTAATTTTTTCTTTTGGTACATCATATGGTAAAGTTTCAGTGAAATAATAGAAATATCTGCCTTAACAACCACGCAGAGTTTTTGTGAGAAGCAAATGAGCAGAGCATGTGGAAACAATGTGAAGCTTTATTATTCAACAGTCATAGCAGATAACAAGTGTGTGGATGTAAGTGATAGTGATTATCTTGATGATGAGGGCAATGGTAATGAGGAAAATGCTGAAACTTGCAGCTTCTCTTCAGTGATACACCCAGTCAAGTAAGACACGTTCACTGTCTCACAGACAGCTCCTGGTAACCCATGGATTCTTCCCCCTGTTGTAATTATAAACTACAGGGTCAGACATTCATCAATGAAAGCTTACATTTCTAGTAATTGTAAGAGATAGAATTTGATTTAGTTTTAAATGGAGCCTCTGTCCCTTGAACTTACCCAGTGAAGCAGAGTAAGCACATTCTCATTCCAAAATAACAGACAAAGGATATACTTTCATAATCAATTTCTATATATCCATGAAAATGTCTGTCTACGTATTTACCGGTATATCTATCTGTGAGAGCTGATACACTAGTGTGGGCCTCAATGCAGGTTGTGACTTGGAAGCACACATACACACAAGCAAATACTCACTTTACATTCTTTACTCCTTTACACCTTAAAGAGTTATGGTTCTCCAACTTCATACCCTTCTCAACAATTAAATATACACATTGTGTAAATATGTGTAAGACCAGTTATTCCTACATCAGTTAAATACAACATTATGTACTGTGTCTCTTCTTAGGAGAATCTATTGTGGAGGAACTTGAAGGAAGGAGGAATCTCCTATATAGGATTCCATGCCAGGATACTGTGGAGAGCCATCCTTGTCTAGACTCCAGAGGACACTCTTCTGTGTCATCTGATTGACATTCTAGACAAGTGCTGTCAATGTGAAATAATTCTTACTAAAGACATGCAGATTCAGGTACAGACAGCTTGTTTTAAGGAATTAAGACTGACTCATGGAGTCAATGACTTCACTGCCCTTTCAGTGAAACTGATGCTATTTCCTGTTTTACCATTTCCCAGCCCTATGTGTTAGTAGGGAGATCACTTTCTGGAAGTTTCAAAGATTCAGAACTTTAGGATATTACAGATATCACTTCAGAAGAGAGAAAGTAATCCAGATTCTGGAAAATCCCATAATGAGTGTCTTGGATTTTGCAGACTTTTATAAGTTCCATGTGATTTCTTATAAATCTTGCAGGTAAGCCAACTTGTGCCCCTGCCTTCCTAGCTTTTTCTTTTCCTTTCTTCTCCTTTGTGTGTGTGTGTGTGTGTGTGTGTGTGTGTAAATCCAGTTTTTCTGCACCTATGCAAATAATCCTATCAATTTTAAGGAGACCAGCCTTATTTTGTGATGAATAATGGTTTTTCTGTTTGATCAAATCTGAGGAAAGTATAGGGAGGAAAATCTGTGCCCCAGTAGAAAACTGCAGAATCTGAACTCAAGACGACCGTCCTCCTTGGTTCCCAACTCTGTCACTAGGTCACTGCACAGTCATGAGTAACTCTCTTCAAATCCTGTGATTCAGTGATTCTTCCTTGTGATAAGTAGACTATAGGTGAAAAATCTTTGTCTTCTGTGAATGTATGAATCACTAAATTAGACTACTTTCTTCATCTTACTTTCAACTCTAAATTGAAGGATAGGAAAGAGATCCATGCAACGCAATGATGCTTTTTGACTTCAAAAGTTAGTAATAGGTTCTTCATTTGAAACTTTGGCAGCTTTTGGAGAATTGTAATTATTATGCTGAATATGTACATCCTCAACTTGATTTACACAGGAGATTATATGGCTGTTTTTTTTTTTTAACTGAATTCTTCCAGTAGGGAAACTTTTACATTGGGAACAAGACAGAAAATGTCTTTCGTTTAGAGTTTCTGAGAAACCGTTTTTCTGTGAAGATACGTAACTGTTGCCAGGTGAAGTTAAAGTATATTAAAAACAGGTGATATGAGGAAACAGAAGAATTGTAATGAGTAAAGTTTAATTATTAAAATAATTCTACTTGTTTTTAATTTTTTATACTTTCTCAATTATTTACCACTTATATGGAGTTTTTGATTTAATAAATTTAATTTTTTTTCCTTTTGTTTTGAGTGATTAAAAAGTGAGCCACCCTTATTTCAGATTTACTGCCAAAAATTTTTGAGGGATGAACTACACCACACATTTTTAAAAGGTTTATATTAAAGTATGTTTATTTATGTAGGTGTGACATTTACTCATAGGTTTGTGTGTGTGTACATACATATGCGCATATGTATGTGTGTTTGTGGATCTAGAGAAGTTTACTGAAAATCTCTGAATCTCAGTTTCATCATCTATAAAATATCAGTGGCGAAACCAATCTGAAGAGTTATTTTGATGAACTCCAACAGAATCAAGGAATGAATGCTGTGACGTTCCAGGTGCCAATATGTGGAGAGAGTCTGTGAAAGTTCATGCCTCCCTCCTTCCTTTCATATGAGATGTAGTTCAGGTTTAAGGTTTGTGGGTCCTACTCACTCTGAAATCTCAACTAGAACTTTTTCTGCTTGTTTTTTCTTCCTGTGTATTATTTCATTAATGCTGGCACCTGTATACTGAATTTTTAGTGAAAAGAAAGTAAAAGCAAGTAAAGATGTTTCTTAGTTGGCTTAAATACCTTCTTTATAGCTATTTCTGTAAATAAAAAAATAAAAGGGCCAGAAATAATCCATTTGGGTTTATCTTTACGTAAGAAAAATATATCCTGTTCACATTATTGAAACAGGAACATCATGGCTGAGGCTGCTTTCCTGTCAGGAACCAGCCTCTCATTTTATTTAAATAATATTATATAATAGGACATTAGAATATTAAAACCCTGGAACATGGATAATAAAAAGATGATACATTGGCAGTCCTAAAACATAGCATTAAATATCAGATCTGATGTGGCATTTATTATGCTGTTTTATGTTCCTTTTTCCTCTCTTTAAAATTAGGATAATGTGAACTATCTCTTGGACAGTTTGTCATAGACAGCCCTCTGTAAAATATAAATGATAGAAATGTTTGAAATGTAAATTGTGTTAACAATTTCAAATATTACATGTTCTACTTACCAATAATTAACCAATAATATAAATTATATTGTATTGGATCTGTATATAGTATTGGATTTGTCTTAATGCCAATCTCCTATTGATTCCAAATGACATTTATGAAAATAATTTTCTCTTCTAAATTTTTTAAAAAATTACCAATGTCATAAAATACCTGAAAATAAATTGCTCTGCAGAGGCTTAGAAACCTGCCAAGATTTTTTAAAAATGTATTTGGAAATCCAAATTGGAATAATTTCAGTAAATTTAAGTGATTTTTTATTAGGGCAAATATACATAAGAGAAACACCACTTTAACCTTTTTAAGTGTAGAATTCTGTGTCATTAAGCACATATACTGTTGTGCAACCATCACTACCATGCACCTATCTCCAAAACAATTTCATTGTCTCCAACTAATACTTTGTTCTTGTCAAACAATTACTCTCCTTCTCTCCCTTCCCCCATCCTCTGGGGTCCAGCATACCACTCCCTCTCTGTGAATTTCACTACAGTGGGTACTTCATGTAAGTGAATTCATGCAATATTTGTCTTTCTGTGACAGGCTTATTTCACTTAGCATAATGTATTCAAGCTTCATCCATGTTGTAGCATGTGTCAAAATTTCTTCGCTTTTAAAAACTGTATACAGGCCAGGCGCAGTGGCTCACGCCTGTAATCCCAGCACTTTGGGAGGCCCAGGCGGGAGGATCACGAGGTCAGGAGATCAAGACCATCCTGGCTAACAGGGTGAAACCCCATCTCTACCAAAAATACAAAAATTTAGCCAGGCTTGGTGGCGGGCGCCTGTAGTCCCAGCTACTCGGGAGGCTGAGGCAGGAGAATGGCGTGAACCCGGGAGGCGGAGCTTGCAGTGAGCCAAGATGGCGCCACTGCACTCCAGCCTGGGAGACAGAGCGAGACTCCGTCTCAAAAAAAAAAAAAAAAAAAAAGAGTTATGGTGGATTCCCCCCTTTTCAATTGTTTGGAACAGTTTCAGAAGAAATTGTACCAGCTCCAGTTTGGACCTCTGATAGAATTCAGCTATAATCCATCTGGACCTGGGCCTTCTCTTTGGTTGGTAGGCTATTTATTATAGCCTCAATTTCAGAACTTGTTATTGGTCTATTCAGGGATTGAAATTCTGCGGATAAGGATGAATTTCTGTCTTAACTTACTCTTGTGTCTCCCTTCCGGATGGATTGTAGGAATGCCCCATGGAAAATTACAATCAAACATCAACTGATTTCATCTTATTGGGGCTGTTCCCACCATCAAGAATTGGCCTTTTCCTCTTCATCCTCATTGTTCTCATTTTCCTAATGGCTCTAATTGGAAACCTATCCATGATTCTTCTCATCTTCTTGGACACTCATCTCCACACACCCATGTATTTCCTACTTAGTCTGCTCTCCTTCATTGACCTAAATTACATCTCCACCATTGTTCCTAAGATGGCATCTGATTTTCTGCATGGAAACAAGTCTATCTCCTTCACTGGGTGTGGGATTCAGAGTTTCTTCTTCACGACTTTAGCCGTTGTAGAAGCGCTACTCCTGACATCAATGGCCTATGATCGTTGCATTGCTATTTGCTTTCCTCTCCACTATCTCATCCGCATGAGCAAAAGAGTGTGTGTGCTGATGATAACAGGGTCTTGGATCATAGGCTCGATCAATGCTTGTGCTCACACTGTATATGTACTCCATATTCCTTATTGCCCATCTAGGGTTATCAATCATTTCTTCTGTGATGTCCCAGCAATGGTGACTCTGGCCTGCACAGACACCTGGGTCTATGAGGGCACAGTGTTTTTGAGTGCCACCATCTTTCTCGTGTTTCCCTTCATTGGTATTTCATGTTCCTATGGCCGGGTTCTCCTTGCTGTCTACCACATGAAATCTGCAGAAGGGAAAAAGAAGGCCTACCTGACCTGCAGCACCCACCTCACTGTAGTAACTTTCTACTATGCACCTTTTGTCTACACTTATCTACGTCCAAGATCCCTGCGATCTCCAACAGAGGACAAGGTTCTGGCTGTCTTCTACACCATCCTCACCCCAATGCTCAACCCCATCATCTATAGCCTGAGAAACAAGGAGGTGATGGGGGCCCTGACACGAGTGAGTCAGAGAATCTGCTCTGTGAAAATGTAGAAACGCTTTCTGCCTAAGGTTTCAGGACTCAGATACACATCCATTCAGCAGTGTATAGTAATTAAAATATCATTTCATTCCTAGAGTTCAGGAGCAAAAAGTAATTAACAGAAGAAAAAAAAATCACTGATTTCTGGACAAAATTGTTTTACAAAGATGTATATAATTCTAAACAACCTTTTTCTTCATGGCATTTATCCCATAAATTTTGAAAGCACATACTTTTGCCAAAATATTGTCAGTGAGAATGTTTGTTTTTTGTTATGCAGAAATGGAAATGAAATTTGTCTAACCGAAGTTGGCACTTAGTATAACAATTCTATTATTGTCAATTTATTTTCCAGTAATTTTAAATCTACATTTTTGTTTATGTCTAAAACAAAAAAAAATCTCTTGACTTGGTGGATCCAATTGAAAACTGTAAAATGTCTTTCTTATTTAGACACTTAATGTACCAATTGCTGTTTCTTTCAACTTAGGGAAGTTATTTTTACACAGTTTAGCAGAGAGCTCGTCAGGGATTCTTAAGTCCTGATACCACTGTGGATGGCCTATGACAAGTTTATGTGTTTTATAGGGGAATGAATCCCAGGAAATGATTGAACATCAGGTATATTTTAGGTCAACAACAAGGACTGGAATGTGCCAGCAGTAATAAAAATGATTACATTTAGTTCTTTAACCCATTTTGAATTGATTTTGGTATGGTATAAGAATTGGGAGTTTAGTTTCATTTTTCTGCTTTAAAATATCCAGTTTTCCCTGCACAGTGTATTGAAGACACTGTCTTTTTCCCAGTGAATATTCTTGGGTCTCTTGTCAAAAATCAGTTGACTGCACCAGGCACAGAAAGATTCTGCATGTTCTCACTCATCTGTGGGAGCTAAAATTTTTAAAAATGGAACCAGTGGAAATAGAGAATAGACTGATGGTCACCAGAGGGTGGGAAGGGTGCAGGGGAGGGGTGATAAAGTGGGGATGGTTAACAGTTGCAAAAATATAATTAGATATAATGAATAAGAGCCAGTAATTGGTAGCACAACAGAGTGACTATAGTAAACAATAATTTATTGTAGAATTTATTGTATATCTTCAAGAATAACTGAAAGTGTGGAATTGGAATGTTCTCAACACAAAGAAATAATGCATATTTCAGGTGATGGTTACCCCAATTACCCCAATTTGATCATTACACGTTGTATGCCTTTATCAAAACATCACATACACTCCATAATTATATATTACTATTATAGTAATTAAAAATAAAAAAATTAAATCAGTTAACTGTAGATGGGTGGATTTATTTCTGGGTTCTCTGTTCTGTTTCATTGTTCTATGTGTCTTTTTTGTGCCAGTACCATTCTGTTTTGGTTATTCCATGTTTGTAGTATAGTTTGAAGTTTGGTACTCTTATGCCTCCAGGTTTGTTCTTTTTGTTCAAGATTGCTTTGACTATTTGGGGTCTTTTATAGTTCCATACGAATCGTAGAATGGTTTTTACTATTTATGTGCAGAATGTCATTGGTATTTTGATAGACATTGCATTGAATCTGTAGTTTTGTTATTTAAATAATATTAATTCTTTCAATCCATGAGCATTGGATGTTTTCCCATTTGCTTGTATTCCTCTTCATTGTCTTTTACCAGTGTTTTGTACAAATCATTCTAGTGTTCTCTTCCATGACTACAGTTAACAGTAAAGTATTACAGTAAAAATTATTTCAATGCTCTTGAAATGTCATTTCTATTTCTAAGCCTGTGGATATTTGTTTTACAATGTCGTAGCAGTTAAAACATACATTTTGAACTTGTTTTATGAATCAGAGTAAGTCTTTGTTGTGCTTTGTTGCAATGAGCAGCGTATATTTTTATTTGGTGATGATTTATTAACAAAGTTTACTGCCTAAGCTTCTTGCCATTTCCTGTCCTGAATTCAGTCAGATACGTCATATTCCATGAATACAACAGAGATGGGCTCTGGGGCAGAGGGAAAATAGGCTACTTGCTACTGCCAGGGAGAGCACCTCCTCTCTTCCCCGTTAGGGACAATTGTACCCAACTGCCACCTGTGCCACTGCTTCTGTCATTACTACCAATCTGAGCCCAGTCATACCCCAGCCACTGCTTGGGGTCTTGTGGTACTGTGAAATATTGCAAGATATGTGTGTGTGTGTGTGTTTGTGTGCATAAGAATGCCAGGCCAATTGTCTCATGTGGGTGTTGCCTGAGCCCACTTGTGTAGTCACTGCTACTGAACCAAAACTGCATGCACTCTGCCAACCTCTCCAGTTCCTCTGTCACAAGCATGCTTAAAGATGAAATGATTGAAACTTCCAATGATAACAGCAGAGCATGAAACCACGCATGGAGCCCTTTGAGTGTGGGACCCTGTGCATAGGTCCATGAAACCAGTCCTGAGAAGGATGGGAAGAGTGAACATGAAGTGAATGAGATCATGCAGCCTAGGATAGTGGTGGGAATGTGCGATGGTCTGAGTGTTTGTATACTCCCCAAATCCATATGCTTAAATCTTAACCCTCAATGTGATAATATTAGGAGTTGGGGCCTTTTGGGAAATGACTAGGTCATGAGGGTAGCACCCTCTTGAGTAAGATTTGTGCCTTTCTAAAGAAGGCTTGAGAGAGCTTGTTTGTGCCTTCTACCATGTGAGGTCACAGCAGACAGTACCAACTATGGTGTCATACAAGCCACCATCTATGAACCGGAAAGCAACCCTTCTCCAGACACTGAATCTTCAGTCACTTCGTCTTAAATTTCACAGGTTCCACAACTCTGAGAAATACATTTCTCTTGTTTATAGGTTACCCCATTTAAGATACATTTGTCATAGCAGCTTGAATACACTAAGATGGAATGTCTGCTGTTTTTGTTATTTATTATTATTGGAAAGAACCTGAGGGAGGACTGAAATAAGCAGTGGTGCTCAGTTCAGACCCTTTACCCTTTCAGGTAGTGATTCATGGAGGGAATCAGGAGACCTAGCTCTATGATTTTCTGTGATGTACCATGGCCTCGGGGAAATCATTCCATCTCTCTGAGGTTAGTTGACTGAAAAACAATATGGATGCCTTGTACCTTATCAGTAAATGGCATCATTGAAATCACTCCTACTGACATTCCTGTATAGGCAATGGTGATCCTATTTTTCATGCCAATGACTCTGGCAGTGGAGACGAAGAGGTCATCAGTGAATATTGAGCCTTCCAAGGCTATCATAAATGACATTTCAAAAGTCTTTTATGCCAGTAGGCTCTGGGTCAGGAAAGCAATAAGCTAGTCCCCTCTGACGTGGTGTCTGCACTCAAGAGGCCACTCCTTTCCCCTTATGGTCATTAAGAAGAACAACATAAAAAGAAGTCAAATTATTCAAATCTACTGTCATTTGCTACATTGTTTATGAGAATATACATAAGATAATTTTGAAAGTTGGGCAATAATTTCCCTTGGTGGGGAAGTTAATGAATTCATTACCTAACAGAGTTCTTGGCTAATTTTTAAGTTATGCCTCTGCCTCGTTTTAGCCATTTTTCTTTCCATCCAAATGTTATGCTGTAGTTATTATTTTACACTTCACAGTCGTTCTTTAATTATTTCCTGTCTTTGGAACAGAAGATGCAAATTTTATAGAACATGGTATCTATCTGGATTTCATAACATACACTGTGTGCATTTAGAAATTTCTTATGTATTCCATTAGCAAAGTTTGATTTTTGGAAAAGGACATGAGTACTCTTTCTATTTGGAAGGATGAGTATATTTCTCATTAGAACAAGTTGTGGTTCAGTAGTGAAATAATTAAAGGAATGAGTGGTGTACCATCCACAAATATGCTGACTCGGCATATTTGTTAGTTTGAGCTGAAAACACTGGAGAAATTTTGGTTAACATTAGAAGAAAAGGTTACCTAAGCTGTCTTTTTCTGCATGCAGCAAGCTATAAAGATTCCTCCAGGAATCTTTGGTACATTCTTATACTTTTCTGGTACCCTCCCTGTATCACAATAGAAAATAGCACTTACAACCAAAACCTGGGAATTGGAAGAATGCAGTTGACCTGAATAAATAAACTTTAAGAATTAACCCTTATTTTCCTCTAGCTTTACACCCCCATATACCTCCTAGTGACACCCCTAGAATTTATGGCTTCAAGCCAGTTTCTCTATTCTTTGATTTTTTCTATAATTTATCATTCTTTGTCTAAAAGTATAAAAATATCTTGCATTGACCATTTATTTGGACTTCATACTCTTGTGAAGAGTCACATGTACATGTAATATTAATAAAACTTATGTTTTTTTTTCTCATTAATCTGTGTTGTATCAATTTGTTTCCTAGACGTGGGCAAAAAGCTCACATAGGAGATAAAGTGGGTGATAAAGAAGTAACAATTAACTTCCTTTTGTACTTACAAAGAGGCTTAGACTCCCACACAATAATAGTGGGAGACTTTAACACCCCACTGTCAATGTTAGAGAGATCACTGAGACAGAAAATTAACAAGAATATTCAGGACTTTAACTCAGCTCTGGACCAAGCAAACCTAATAGGCATTTACAGAACTATTCACCCCAAATCAGTAGAATATACATTCTTCTTAGCAATAGATTGCACTTATTCTAAAATTGACCACATAATTGGAATTCAAACACTCCTCAGCAAATGCAAAAGATTGGAAATCATAACAAACAGTCCCTCAGACCACAGTGCAATCAAATTAGAACTCGGGACTAAGAAACTCACTCAAAACCACACAACTACATGGAAACTGAACAACCTGCTCCTGAATGACTATTGGGTAAATAATGAAATTAAGGCAGAAATAAATAAGTTGTTTGAAGCCAATGAGAACAAAGACACAATGTATCAGAATCTCTGGGACACAGCTAAAGCAGTGGTTAGAGGAAAATTTATAGCACCAAATGCCCACATCAGAAAGCAGGAAAAATCTAAAACAGACGCACTAACATCACAATTAAAAGAAAAAGGGAAGCAAACCCAAACAAATTCAAAAGCTAGCAAAAGACAAGAAATAACTAAGATCAGAGGAGATAGAGACTCAAAAAATCCTTCAAAAAATAAATGAATCCAGGAGCTGGTTTTTTTGAAAAGGTTAACAAAATAGACCACTAGTCAGATTAATAAAGAAGAAAAGAGAGAAGAATAAAATAGACACAGTAAAAAATGATAAAGGGGATATCACCACTGATCCCACAGAAACACCGACTATCATCAGAGAATACTATAAAGACCTCTACACAAATAAACTAGAAAATCTAGAAGAAATGGGCAAATTCCTGGACATATACACCCTCTGAAGTCTAAACCAGGAAGAAGTCAAATCCCTGAACAAAACAATAACAAGTTCTGAAATTGAGGCAGTAATTAATAGCCTTATAACCAAAAAAAGCCCAGGATCAGATGGATTCACAGCGGAATTCTACCAAAGGTACAAAGCAGAGCTGGAATCATTCCTTCTGAAACAGTTTCAGACAATTGAAAAAGAGGAACCCCTCCCTTTTATGAGGACAGCATCTCCCCAACACCAAAACCTGTCAGAGACAAAACAGAAAAAGAAAATTTCAGGCCAATATTCTTGATGATTGTAGATGCAAAAATCCTCAATAAAATACTGGCAAACCAAATCCAACAGCATATCACAAAACTTATCCACCACCATCAAGTTGGATTCACCCCTGGAATGCAAGGATGGTTCAACATAAGCAAATCAATAAATGTAATGCATCACATAAACAGAACTAATGACAAAACCATATGATTATTTCAATAGATGCGGAAAAGACCTTCAATAAAATTCAACACTCCTGCATGCTAAAAACTCTCAATAAGCTAGGTATTCATAGAACGTATCTCAAAATAAGAAGAGCTATTCATGACAAACCCACAACCAATACAATACTGAATGGGCAAAAGCTGGAAGCATTCCCTATGAAAACCAGCACAAGACAAGGATGCCCTCTCTCACCACTCCCATTCAGCATAGTATTGGAAGTACTGGCCAAGCCAATTAGGCAAGAGAAAGAAATAAAGGGTATTCAAATAGGAAGAGAGGAAGTAAAATTATCTCTCTTTGCAGATGACATGATTGCATATTTAGGGAACCGCATAGTCTCAGCCCAAAATCTTCTGTTTGTTATGATTTCCGTTTTTTGCATTTGCTGAGGAGTGTTTTACTTCCAATTATGTTGGGTCAGTTTAAGAAGAAGTGCAATGCAGTGCTGAGAAGAATGTATATTCTGTTGATTTGGGGTGGAGAGTACTGTAGATTTCTATTAGGTTGGCTTGGTGCAGAGCTGAGCTCTAGTCCTAAATATCCTTGTGAATTTTCTGTCTCATTGCTCTCTCTAATATTGACAATGGGGTGTTAAAGTCTCCCGTTATTATTGTGTGGGAGTCTAAGTCTCTTTGTAGATCTCTAAGAACTTGCTTTATGAATCTGGGTGCTCCTGTATTGGGTGCATATATATTTAGAATAGTTAGCTCTTCTTGTTGTATTGATCCCTTTACCACTATGTAATGCCCTTCTTTGTCTCTTTTGATCTTTGTTGGTTTAAAGTCTGTTTTATCAGAGACGAAGATTGCAAATATTGCTTTGTTGTTGTTGTTGTTTTGCTTTCCATTTGCTTAGTAAATCTTCCTCCATCCCTTTATTTTGAGTTCTATGTGTGTCTTTGCATGTGAGATGGGTCTCCTGAATACAGCACACCAATAGGTCTTGACTCTTTATCCAATTTGCCAGCCTATGTCTTTGAATTGGGATATTTAGCCCACTTACATTTAAGGTTAATATTGCTATGTGTGAATTTGATCCTGTCATTATGATGCTATTTGGTTACTTTGTCCGTTAGTTGATGCAGTTTCTTCATAGTGTCGATGGTCTTTACAATTTGGTATGTTTTTGCAGTGGCTGGTACCTGTTGTTTCATTCCATGTTTAGTGCTTCCTTCAGGAGCTCTTGTAAGGTAGGCCTGGTGGTGACAAAATCTCTCAGATTTGCTTGTCTGTAAAGGATTTTATTTCTCCTTCACGTATGAAGCTTAGTTTGGCTGGATATGAAATTATGTTTTGAAAATTCTTTTCTTTAAGGTTGAATATTGGCTCCCATTCTCTTCTTGCTTATAGGGTTTCTGTAGAGAGATCCACTGTTAATTTTGATGGTCTTCCCTTTGTGGGTAACCCAATCTTTCTCTCTGGCTGCTGTTAACATTTTTCCTTCAGTTTAACCTTGATGAATCTGACAATTATGTGTTGTGGGGTTGCTCTTCTCGAGGAGTATCTTTGTGGTGTTCTCTGTATTTCCTGAATTTGAATGTTGGTCTGTCTTGATAGGTTGGGGAAGTTCTCCTGGATAATATCCTGAAATGTGTTTTCCAGCTTGGCTCCATTCTCCCCATCATTTTCAGGTATACCAATCAAATGTAGGTTTGGTCTTTTCTCATAGTCCTATATTTCTTGGAGGCTATGATCTTTATAGTAAGAGGACATAAAACCCATTTTCTTAGCAAATTTTCAGTATATAATGCAGTATTATTAACCATTAGCTATCAAGACTTATTCAACCCTTTCTCTGCTGCAATTTCTGCTGTTTTGGCATTTTGGTCTGTTACCACTCCATGGGCAATTGAACCCTGTGGGTGGGCCTGTATCAATCCTCCTGCCCTCAGTATCTCTGTAGGTGGAATGACAGGCCTGTACCACTGTGTCCTGCTCTTTTACAAAAGACTTGACATAAATGGTTATCACCTGAATCTTGTATCTTTGGGAGATAGAATGGGCTTACTTTTTAAGTAAATATTATTATGCATTTAAGATCTATGTGATTTAATGGATAATTCAAATGGACTGAAAGTAGACATTTGAAAATATAAACCAAACACCTCAGTTTTATTTATGTTCCTTATTCTAATCACTTCTTCCAGAATAAATCAAGGTGTGAACTACTTTATGCTTGCTTTTGTGGTTTCTGCTGAGAAAGTGTGAAATACTCCATTTCTACTTCCAGACCGTTCTCAGGGAGAACATGGGTATTTCAGGGTTCCCTCCTTCTCTGGATTTGTTGGGTAGGAGATGTAAGGGACTGCCACAGAGCTTCTCTGACACAGGCCACCCTGCCACAATCCTGGTGGTCCCCTGAAGATGATTCTGTCCTGAGATCCAGATGGCAGACTTCCTTTGTTTCATATGCCCAAGTCCATGTTAGTTTCTGTCTCATATCCCCTACACGTGTTTACAGGATCTCAGTGGACAGTCTTGAGTCATGACCCATAAAGTCTTTCTTTCATATAGAAATCCTCTCAAAGCACGTCTACCCGCATCTAATAAGGATTCTTCCCTCCTCATTCAGCACAAATGTGTTTTGTCTTCTAAGGAAGATATAAAACCAGTGCCTAGTGTGCACTAGATGTGGCATCTACTTTTATGTTCAAAGGCAGGGTTTTAAAGGTAAAGAAATTCTTTAGATTTTGAAATGCAAGAATATCAAAACATCTGTATTTGACTTTCAGGAAATTATTTTTGCTAGTAATATACACTACCTACCCTGATTAGATCATTATGTAACATATACTTAAATAAAAACATGAAATTGAAACCCATAAATACATACAATAACAATGTATCAATTAAATAAATAAATGATTATTAAAAACATTTAAACATTTATAAAATTCCAAATATTTTAAATGGACTAATGCTACTTTTTCAAGATAGAAGGCATATTTAATTTACTGTAAACCATGAAAAATTTGAGTACCTTTAAGGTACTCTTTTGCATAAAAATTTAATTACTAAATATATTCTAGATATTATTATACCACAGTCAGTAGTAAGATCAGTTTTATTATCTATTTTCATAAGAGAAAATTGTTTTAAAATTTAATGGGTATTTCTAGAAGAAAGGAAAAAATATAAACATATATTTAAAATATGTTAAAGATAACTCCAATATGTGATATTTTAATAACTTCTACTTACATGTCTTAATTAAATTAACCTAGTTCCATTTTCATGTTCTAGAATTTATTGCTAAAATAAGCTAAATTGGGAAAGAAATTAATATATACAGACACATCCTTGCTATAAATGCAGTGAATAACAACATAAAAAGTGTAGGATTTCATAAAGTATTAGAGACACAATTGCATCACCATAATCTGAATAAATATACTTGTTTCTTTCACCACTGAGTTTCCCCTTGACATGCCTTGAAGCATCTAATTACACAGTGAGAACTCATTTCTGAACCTTGGACTAAGGCCATCCTCTGTTATTAGTGACTCAGCCTACAATGTCCAAAGTCTCAGTGGACAATCCCCAGTGAATACCAGCAAAACAACTGTTAATCTCATTCTCCAGGTAAAGAAGGAGTGGATCATGGTTTCTATGGAATCCGCATGAAGGTCTCTGAAATCTCATGTGTAGGGATGATCAATGAATGTATACATTTCTTTAAAAACCATTCAGAAATCTTGCTTAGAAAAATGACTTTGTTCATATGATGACTATACGACTGCTGGCAGCCAACAAAGGCAGTGCGTGTTTGAAATTGAGGAGATAATAAAAGGTACTGATTATATTTGTATTTTAAAATTTTTATTGATCATAGGGAAGAAGAGACTCTGGCAAGCGCTTAAGAGAACTTTATTTCAGAAATCGAACTAAAGTTTGAGCACAGTAATTGTACTTTCTGTTAAGAAAATTCAGCAGAAATTTTGGGGTATAGAATACAGACAACCAAAAGTGTTTTTGCCGCTAATTCATAAATGTGTTTCCCGGATCGGAAGGGAAATGATGATCAATGGAAGAGATAGGGCTAAATTATATTAAACTATGCTTTTTTGGGCTCAAGTGAAATTTAAAAACCCATATTCACAATAATTATCATAGAGGGCAGCATTTCCTCATTTGTACTTGGTTGGTGATTTTTTGGTTTTGGTTTGATTTGTTTTGCCACAAGTGGTGAGTAATTATATGATGCTTATAATAATCTTATTGCTGTTTCTTACTTGCTATTTCACCTCATATGAATCCAGTATTTCCAAGGAAATATGTAGAAACAACTAGTGTTGTTTAAAAGTATTAGGAGGCCATTAAAGTAAAGACAGAATGAGAGTGGTTAAAATTACCAGTCTGTAGAGCAATGATATAGTTTTTAAAATAAAGGACCCTCTTCTGGCAATAAATAATTAAGGAAACCATATGATTAGTAGCTATGCTATGGGTATCCAAATTTTGTTTTTACACCCAATTTGTGACAAACTGTAGTGCTTTGTGCTTTTAAATTTTGCAATATATTTATTTTTTTCTTTTGGTACACAAGGTAAACTTCCAGTGAAATAATAGAAATATTATTTCTGCTTTAAGAACCATGCAGTGGTTTTGTAAGAAGGAAATGAGCATAGTATGTGGAAACAATGTGAAGGCTATATTACTCTACAGTCATAGCAGATAACAAGTGTGTAAATGTAAGTGATAGTGATTATGTTGATGATGCCAGCAATGATAATGATGACGATGCTGAAACTTGTAGATTGTCTTCAGTGATACACCCAGTCAAGTAATACACGGTCACTATGTCACAGACAGCTCCTAATAAGCCATGGATTATTCCCCCGTTGTAATTATAAAATACAGGGTCAGACATTCAGCAACAAAGTTTACATTTCTAGTAATTGTAAGAGCTAGGATTCCATTTGGTATTAAACCGAGTCTCTCTCCCATGAACTTACACAGTGAAGCAGACTAAGCACATCCTCATCCCAAAATAACAAAGGATACTTCATGCTCACTTTCATAATCATTTTCTGTCTATCCATGAAAATGTCTGTCTGCCCACTTACCTATGTATCTATCTATGAGAGCTGATGCACTATCGTGGACCTCAATGGTAGGTTGTGACTTGGAAGCACATGTACACAGAAGCAAATATTCACTTTATATTCTTCACTCCTTTACACCTTAAAGAGTTGTGGTTCTCCAAATTCATACCCTTCTCAACAATTAAAAATACATATTGTGTAAATATTAAATAAGATCAGTTATTCCTATGTCAGTTAAATACAACATTATGTACTGTGTCTCTTCTTAGGAGTATCTATTGTGGAGGAACTTGAAGGAAGGAGGAATCTCCTGTAGGATTCCATGCCAGCATGCTGTGGAGAGCCGTCCTTGCCTATACTCCAGAGGACACTCTTCTGTGTCATCTGATTGACATTCTAGACAAGTGTTGTCAATGTGAAATAATTCTTACTATAGACATGCAGATTCAGGTACAGACAGCTTGTTTTAAGGAATTCAGGCTGACTTACTAAGTCAATGACTTCACAGCTGTTCCAGTGAAACTGACCCTGTCACCTGTTTTACCATTTCCTAGCCTTATCTGTTAGTAAGAAAGATCACTTTCTGGAAGTTTCAGAGTTTCAGAACTTTAGGATATTTCAGTTATCCCTTCAGAAGAGAGGAAGCAACCTAGATTTTTGCAAAATCTGGTAAAGTGTGGCTTGGATTTTGGAGGCTTTTAAAAGTTCAATCTGGTTTCTTATAAAACTTCCAGCAAAGCCAACTTGTACCCTTATCTCCCTTCCTATTTTTTTTTTTGGTAAATTCACACATTTTCTGTGCCTATGCAAATGATCAGACCAACTTTAAGAGGAGCAGCCATATTTTGTAATGAATAATGATTTCTCTTCGAGAATACTTTTCACCAAAACTGAGGAAAATATAGGGAAAATAAATCAGTGAGTGCCCCAAGGGAAAACTGCAGTATCTAGACACAAGAGAACCATCCTCCTTGGTTCTCAACTCTATCACTAGGTCTCTGTACTGTCATGAATAACGCTCTTCAAATCCTGTGATTCAGCTATTCTTCCTTGTGATAATGAGACTATCATTGAAAAATCTTTGTCTTCTATGAATATGTGAATTACTTAAATTAGGCTATTTTAATTAGCTCATATTCAACTCTAAATTGAAGGATAGGAAAAAAAATCTATGCAATTTAATGATGCATTCTGACTTCAAAAGACAGTAATATGTAATTCATTTGCAACTTGGGCACCATTTGTAGAATTGTAATTATTATGCTGAATATGTACATCCTCAACTTGATTTACACAGGAGATTACATGGGTATTTTTTTTGTAAGTGAATTATTTCAACAGATAAACTTTTATGTTGGGAACATGGTGTAAATTGTATTTCTTTTAGATTTTCTGAGAAATCTTCTTTCTTTGAAAATATGTATGATTGTTGCCTGGTCAAGGAAAGTACAATAAAACCAGATAACATGAGGAAACATAAGAAGTTTAAATGATTGAATTTTAGCCATTAAAATAATCTTATTCGTGATATAAAAATCTTATTATTTCTCATTTATGTAGCATCTATAATGATTATGTATTTCAGTAAATTTAACCTCTGTCTTTTATTTTTGTTTTGGGTAATTAAAAAGTGAGTCAGCCTTATTTCAGATGTACTGCCTAAAAATATTTGGATAAACTAGACCACACATTTTTTTAAACGTGTATATAAATGTATATTTATATATGTAACATATATATTTATTTATATGTTTTCATAGATATGTATGTGTGTATATAAACTTATGTATGTATGTGTGTGTTTGTGTATATATAGGCATATGTGTGTTTGTGTGTGATGTAGAGAAGTTCACTTACAACCCCTGAATCTCAATTTTGTCATCTATAAAATGTCGGTGGTGATGTCAGTGTGAAGAGCTTGTTATTAGGATTAAATCTAATGGAATCACGGAAGAAATCCTGACATATTGCAAGTGCCAGTGTGTGGAGATAGTCAATAAAAGTTCATAATGTTATCGTTCCTTTCATGTATGATGCCTCCCGGGTTGAAGTTTTGCTTTTCCTAATCGCTGTGAAACTATCATCGGAATCTTTTCTCCTTGCTTTTTCATCTTTTGTATGACATCATTAATGCTGATGCCCAGGTATATACATTTTAGAAGAGTTATAAAAATAAAAGCAAGTGGAAATGTTTTTAAATGGGCTTAAAATATTTACAGCTAATTCTGTGGATAAAAAATTAAGGGGCACAAGTAACCTGTTTGGATTTATTTTTACATAAGAAAAAAATGTCCTCTTCACATTACTGAAACAGACGTATAATGGCTGAGACTGCTTCCTCATTAAAGACAGGGATCTAATTTTATTTAAATAATGTTATATGGTAGAATTAGAACCCTGAAACATGAATAATCAAAGAGATGCTACACTGGTGTTCAAGAGATATTGTAACGTCACAAAATATGTCTCCTGCCACTCACCACTTGCAAAGTCAGGTTAACAAGAGCAAGGTCTGGTAGAAAGAGACTTTTTCTTCCAAGCTTAGCTGAGGGGAAGCAGGACAGGCTTCTGCCTTAATGGGAAGTCCTTCCCCTTTCAGGGCAGTAGGCAGGGTCTTTTAAGGGGGTCTTGTCGTTAATGACATGCAGGGAGTGAGGAGATGGGGTTCCAGTGATTTTCTTCTGATGTCTTTTCTACCCGGTGGTCTGGCTGGCACCATCGCAGGCAGAGCTGGGTTGTAAATTGAGACAGTCTCCTAGTGGGATGGAGTTCTGGGGTTGCCTGATTTGCTTCATGGTTCCGTCTCTAGAACTTCTAGGTAAACACAATGTCATATAAACTTGCCTTGTAGAATGTGTCTGGTGGGTAGAGTAAAGGATATATTTGCATTCCTAACCAGCTAAGAAGGAGGTGAGGGAGAAGGAAAAAGTAAATTCGTAGCGAGACCATCCTGGCTAACACGGTGAAACCCCGTCTCTACTAAAAGTATATGTATATATAAAAAAAAATTAGCCTGGCGTGGTGGCGGGCCCCTGTAATCCCAGCTACTTGGGAGGCTGAGGCAGGAGAATGGCGGGAACCCAGGAGGCGGAGCTTGCAGTGAGCCGAGATCACGCCACTGCACTCCAGCCTGGGTGACAGGTCGACTCCATCTCAAAAAAAAAAAAAAAAAAAAAAAAAAAAATTCATTATTTTTCTTTTTTAAAAATGAGGTACTCAGTTGCAACATGACAATAAATATGAGATCTGATGTGCCGTCTATTATTCTGTCCTATGTTACTTTTCCTTTTTTAAAAATTAGGATAATAAGTCTCATGGAAAGTTTATCATAGATTGCCCTATATAAAATACAAATGATAGAAATGTTTGGAATGTTGTGTTAGTAATTACAAATAGTACCTATTCTACCTGCTAATAATTAAATTACTAATACAAATTACATACTATTGCATCAGTCTTAATGCTGATCTCATACTGTTTCCAAATGACATATATGAAAATAATTTGTTCTTCTATACTGGCCTTCACAAATTACCAGAGGTCATAAAATAATTGCTCTGTAGAGGCTCAGAAACTTGTAGGAATTTTCTTAAAATGTATTTGGAATTCCAAATATGGAATAATTTCAGTACATTTAAATGTTTTTAATTAGAATAAATATACTTAAGATAAACTGCACCATTTTAACTCTTTTAAGTGTACAGTTCTGTGGCATTAAGGACATTTATGTTGCTGTGCAACCATCACCACCATGCATCTCCAGAACAGTTTCATTTTCTCCAACTAAAATTGTGTTCTCCACACAATTATTCTCCTTGTCTCCCTTCCCTGGTCCCCTGGGGTCCAGCATTCCACTTTATGTCTCTATGAATTTGACTACTCTGGGTACTTCATGTAGGAGAATTCATACAATATTTGCCTCTTTGTGGCTTATTTCACTTTTCATAATGTAATCAAAGTTCATCTATGTTGTAGCATGTGTCACAATTTATTTCATGATTAAAATGAATAATAGTCCATGTATGTACTCACTACATTTTTTATTGATTTCTCTGTGGATGGACACTTGTTTCTGCCTTTGGGGTATTGTGATAATACTGCTGTGAATGTGGCCATATAAGTATCTTTCTGAGGGTCTTATTTCTTTGGGTCCACATTCAGAAGTTAAATAGCTGGAGCATATAATAATTCTGTTTAATTTTTGAAGAAATTACTATACAGATGATCCAGAAATACAATATTTTGATGATTTTTTGACTTTAATATGCATTTATAGGAACATATAATCCTATTGTAAGTCAAGGAGCATCTGGAATTACAATGGTTTGACTTACACTATTTTAACATTGAGATGACTTTTTCAGGATAGTAAATGTATATTTTACTTACAATATTTTCAACTCATAATGGGTTTATCAGGATGAAACCCATCATAAATTGAGAAGCCTCTCAATCATTTTCCACAGAGGCTGTAGAACTTGATTTTGGCACTGACTATACTTTTATGGTTTTAGCTCTTACACTTAGGTCTTTGATTTATTTTGAATTAATTTTTCTATATGGTGTAAAGTAAGCATCCAATTTCATATTTTGAATGTAGTTATCCAGTTTTTCAAACACTGTTTATTGAAAACACCGTCCCTTCCCAACTGAGTAAACTCAGTTTTGTTTCCAAAAAATATATTGCTGTTTATAGGAGAGTCTATTTCCTGACTCTATTTTCCTCCTCGCCCTCCTCCTCCTCCATTCCTTCTCCTTCTCCTTCTTCTTCTTCTTCGTCTTGTTCTGCTTCTTTCTTCTTCTTCTTGTTTGAGACACGGTCTCACTCTGTCACCCAAGTGGGAATGTGGGGCTACAATCTTGGCTCACTGCAACCTCGGCCTCCTGGGCTCAAGCAATCCTCCCACCTCAGCCTCTCCAAGTAGCTGGGACTACTGGTGCGAGCCACCACCCCTGGCTAATTTTTGTATTTTTTGTAGAAACAGGATTTTTCCATTTTGGTTGGTCTCAATGTTCTGAGCTCAAGCAGTCTGCCTGCCTCAGGCTCCCAGCGTGCTGGGATTACAGGTGTGAACAAATGCACCTGACCTCTCCTTTCTTCTATTGGTATACATGTCTGGCTTTATACCAATGCCATACTGTTTTGATTACCATAGCTTTTGGAACTGGAACAAGACAAGGATGCCCACTCTCACCACTCCTCTTCCACATAGTACTGGAAGTCCTAGCCAGAGCAATCAGACAAGAGAAAGAAATAAAGGGCATCCAAATTGGTAATGAGGAAGTAAAACTGTCGCTGTTTGCTGATGCTGTGATTGTTTACCTAGAAAACCCTAAAGACTCCTCCAGAAAACTCCTAGAACTAATAAAGGAATTCAGCCAAGTTTCATGACACAAAATTAATTTACATAAATCAGCAGTTCTCCTATTCACCAAGAGCAGCCAAGCAGAGATTCTAAGCATTAGGGAAGCAAAGACACAGAATACACATCCTGCTGGCGAGAGCTTGAGCAGAAACATGGAAGCTAAAATGAAATTGGCATATGGATATTCAGATATCTATATCTGGGGTCCACAGTAACTGGAGAATTGTGAAACTGAATGAGGAGGCAAAAGAGAATGAACATTTAATGGTGGCAGACATTAAAAACCAAGACTGTGAGTTACATTTTGTGAAAAGGAGACTTAAAATGATAATTCATTCTACGTTTTTAGATAGAAGAACCAAATAATGATGTCTGACTTAGAGAAAGTTTGACTTGGAATTATTATTATTTTTATATAACTTTCATTTATTTTATTTTATTTTATTATTATTTTATTTTTTTATTATACTTTAAGTTTTAGGGTACATGTGCACAACATGCTTTGCATAATAATTCCAAGTCACATATATATACATGGGACCAACATGGCACATGTATACATATGTGACTTGGAATTAGTATGCAAAGACAATTCAAGAAGGAAATATAAGTTCCTCCAAATAAGTCATAGGCTGCTGCAGCTTTAGAAGTAAGTGTTACACAATAAATGTAGAAAAAAATCATCCAGAAAACATAATGCTAATTTATTCCTAATAAGATCCATGATATATGCATTTAACTTTTCCATGCATTTGTTTTAAGCATAACATATGATCTTGATTACATCTGAGTTTGTGTTGGGCATCAAACATTCCTATCCTTTTGAAGTTGTAAGACAGATGATTTTTCCTATAAATGTATATATTTCTTAGAAAAAATTTTGGTTATAAATATTTATCTCATCAAATATTAATCTCTGGATAGAGAATACGATTTTTTTCTGAATAGGAAAGATTAGTCATCTAAGAGTTATAAAGTTGTATAAATAATTCACAGTCTAACTAAACTAAGGATTTTTAAAAACAATTGGCTTACTATTCTATAAGTAGTCCCCTCTTATCCACTGTTTTGCTTTCCATAGTTTCTCCTGTGATCAACTGCAGTCTGAAAATATTGGGTGGAAAATGCCACAAATGAACACTTCATAAATTATCAGTTGGATTTCAGTCATAGCCCAATGTTGCTTCATAGTGCCTACATTGTTTCCTTCGCTTTATTTCATCATGTAGACATTTTGTCTTCCCATGAAGCATTTTGTCATCACAAGAAAAATGAGTACAGTACAACGAGGTATTTTGAGAAAAAGAAAAAGATAGAAACTGCATTTGCATAACTTTTATTAGAGTATATAGTTATAATTGTTCTATTTTATTTGCAGCTATTTTTGTTAATCTCTTCCTTGTCTAATTTATAAATTAAAATTTATAATACATATTGATGGATATAAAAAATAGTGTATATAGGGTTCAGTGTCAACCACAATTTCAGGAATTCACTGGAGGCCTTGGAATGCAACCCCTGCAGATAATGGGGAACTACTGTACTTGACTTACCCTTGTGTCTCCCTTCAGGAAGGATCGTATGAATGCCCCATGGAAAATTACAATGAAACGTCAACTGATTTCATCTTATTGGGGCTGTTCCCACCATCAAAAATTGGCCTTTTCCTCTTCATTCTCATTGTTCTCATTTTCCTAATGGCTCTAATTGGAAACCTATCCATGATTCTTCTCATCTTCTTGGACACCCATCTCCACACACCCATGTATTTCCTGCTTAGTCAGCTCTCCCTCATTGACCTAAATTACATCTCTACCATTGTTCCTAAGATGGCTTCTGATTTTCTGTATGGAAACAAGTCTATCTCCTTCATTGGGTGTGGGATTCAGAGTTTCTTCTTCATGACTTTTGCAGGTGCAGAAGCGCTGCTTCTGACATCAATGGCCTATGATCGTTATGTGGCTATTTGCTTTCCTCTCCACTATCCCATCCGTATGAGCAAAAGAATGTGTGTGCTGATGATAACAGGATCTTGGATGATAGGCTCCATCAACTCTTGTGCTCACATGGTATATGCATTCCGTATCCCATATTGCAAGTCCAGAGCCATCAATCATTTTTTCTGTGATGTTCCAACTATGTTGACATTAGCCTGTACAGACACCTGGGTCTATGAGTACACAGTGTTTTTGAGCACCACCATATTTCTTGTGTTTCCCTTCACTGGCATTGCATGTTCCTATGGCCGGGTTCTCCTTGCTGTCTACCGCATGCGCTCTGCAGAAGGGAGGAAAAAGGCCTATTCGACCTGCAGCACCCACCTCACTGTAGTAACTTTCTACTATGCACCCTTTGCTTATACCTATCTATGTCCAAGATCCCTGCGATCTCTGACAGAGGACAAGGTTCTGGCTGTTTTCTACACCATCCTCACCCCAATGCTCAACCCCATTATCTACAGCCTGAGAAACAAGGAGGTGATGGGGGCCCTGACACGAGTGATTCAGAATATCTTCTCGGTGAAAATGTAGACATACGTTCTGTCTTAGAGTCAAAGCACTAGGTTCATATCAACTCAGCAGTGTACAGCAGTGAAGAAAAATATTATTACATGCCCAGTATGTCAAACAGAGATTAATCCAGAATATTTGTCTTTTAATTTAGTCTTGACATTATAGTTGCATATTCTAAGACATCTATTTTGTTTCTGTTTGTGTTTCTTTTTATCAAAAGACAGATCATATATTTTACACTAAATTGTAAGGCCATAGAATTTCATTATCACGTATAAATCAAAACAATAAATGTCCAAAGGAATCATATCATTCAGCATAATAGTTATATGTTGATTGTTTCCCATTATTATTAAAATAAGACAAAATAATAAATTATTTAAGATTACTGAATCTAATTGAATATTAAATAATATTTTATTTACTCTCAACTGGTATGTATGTGTTCCTCTTTTTGCTAAAGTAATGATTTATTAATAAATTTACCTCAGGATAAATAAGTATGTCTGGGGTGAAGCCAATTTGGCTTTAGTAAAACAACAATTTCTTTATAAAAGATTCTATGGAAGTTACCTTCTATAGAACCTCTTAGACTACAGTTGACTTAGACTTAGTTGAGTATGGAGTAGGTTATTTGAACCATTCCCCAGTCACATCACAACACACACAATGTTTGTCTCCTGAGTAGCCACGGGTATTCTCATGCAAGACATTCTCTTCTGAACAATTTTTTTCTACTTACTCTTCAAAATCAACAAGTCTATACATCTTGGATTGAGATTAGCTCCTCTGCTCCACTATTTTTATACCTGCTTAGGCCTGTGCCTAAAAGGATCAACATTATTTTTATAAAAGTTGTCTGCTTAGGTCCATTCTCTGAGTGAAAGGCCATGGCTCTCCACAAGAGCCCATTCCTGAGAAACGCTTTAATCTCTGAGGAGAGGAGACAAGAAGGAAGGTAGAATGAACAAGTAAGAGAAAAGCCCTGCATTATACAACTTTCCATAATGTAACATTTTTCTATAACTATTTTTCTAAAGTTCTTTCTGTTGCTCTCAAATAGAATAATCTTCACTCTGGAAATATAATTAAAGTGCATAAAAACTATTTATCTGAAGAATAACATCATGTGATCAGAAAATATATTTTTATTTTTATTTGTTATTAATTTTATTTATTTATTTTGTTTATTTTTTATGGGGGTTCTGGCATATGTGAGCAGAACGTGCAGGTTTGTTACACAGGTATACGTGTGCCGTTGTGGTTTGCTGCACCGATAAACCTGTCATCTAAGTTTTAAGCCCCATATGCTTTAGGTATTTGTCCTAATGCTCTCCCTCCCCTTGCCCAAGAATTTGTAATGATAGCCATTAAAATCCCAATGTAGAAAATTTTATATCTGATTTGAAAAAGAAAACTGTAGGTTTTAATATTATGTGTTTAAAATGCTATCATAGCAATGTAAAATAAAAAAGATGATAGAGTAAAATGACTGTCAAATTCAAGGAAATATGCATTCAATATTTACAACATTGAACTTATCTTTTCATTGTAAATAATATAAAACTACATTTTGTCTTTACTAGTATAAAATGCATTTTTATTAAAATACACTGTGTATCCATTAAAAATCATTTGGCCCTAGGTTTTCTTCTAGGGTTTTTATGGTTTTAGGTCTAACGTTTAAGTCTTTAATCCATCTTGAATTAATTTTTGTATAAGGTGTAAGGAAGGGGTCCAGTTTCAGCTTTCTACATATGGCTAGCCAGTTTTCCCAGCACCATTGATTAAATAGGGAATCCTTTCCCCATTGCTTGTTTTTCTCAGGTTTGTCAAAGATCAGATAGTTGTAGATATGCGGTGTTATTTCTGAGGGCTCTGCTCTGTTCCATTGATCTATATCTCTGTTTTGGTACCAGTACCACGCTGTTTTGGTTACTATAGCCTTGTAGTATAGTTTGAAGTCAGGTAGCGTGATGCCCCCAGCTTTGTTCTTTTGGCTTAGGATTGACTTGGCGATGCGGGCTCTTTTTTGGTTCCATATGAACTTTAAAGTAGTTTTTTCCAATTCTGTGAAGAAAGTCATTGGTAGCTTGATGGGGTTGGCATTGAACCTATAAATTACCTTTTGCAGTATGGCCATTTTCATTACTATTCAGGACATAGGCATGGGCAAGGACTTCATGTCTAAAACACCAAAAGCAATGGCAACAAAAGCCAAAATTGACAAATGAGATCTAATTAAACTAAAGAGCTTCTGCACAGCAAAAGAAACTACCATCAGAGTGAACAGGCAACCTACAAAATGGGAGAAAATTTTCGCAACCTACTCATCTGACAAAGGGCTAATATCCAGAATCTACAATGAACTCAAACAAATTTACAAGAAAAAAACAACCCCATCAAAAAGTGGGCGAAGGACATGAACAGACACTTCTCAAAAGAAGACATTTATGCAGCCAAAAAACACATGAAAAAATGCTCACCATCACTGGCCATCAGAGAAATGCAAATCAAAACCACAATGAGATACCATCTCACACGAGTTAGAATGGCAATCATTAAAAAGTCAGGAAACAACAGGTGCTAGAGAGGATGTGGAGAAATAGGAAGAGTTTTACACTGTTGGTGGGACTGTAAACTAGTTCAACCCTTGTGGAAGTCAGTGTGGCGATTCCTCAGGGATCTAGAACTAGAAATACCATTTGACCCAGCCATCCCATTACTGGGTGTATACCCAAAGGAGTATAAGTCATGCTGCTATAAAGACACATGCACACGTATGTTTATTGTGTCACTATTCACAATAGCAAAGACTTGGAACCAACCCAGATGTCCAACAATGATAGACTGGATTAAGAAAATGTGGCACATATACACCATGGAATACTATACAGCCATAAAAAATGATGAGTTCATGTCCTTTGTAGGGACATGGATGAAATTGGAAATCATCATTCTCAGTAAACTATCGCAAGAACAAAAAACCAAACACCGCATATTCTCACTCATAGGTGGGAATTGAACAATGAGAACACATGGACACAGGAAGGGGAACATCACACTCTGGGGACTGTTGTGGGGTGGGGGAAGGGGGGAGGGATAGCCTTAGGAGATATACCTAATGCTAAATGAGGAGTTAATTGGTGCAGCACTCCAGCATGGCACATGTATACATATGTAACAAACCTGCACATTGTGCACATGTACCCTAAAACTTAAAGTATAATAATAAAAAAAGAAAAATCATTTGGCAAATATAAGTGTGTCTATGTAAAAAGTAGAATATAAATATGTTTACCTCCACAAATCTAGCATTGTTTTAAAAAGAAAAGCCCTGGATTATTCAAACTACAACAGTGATGAATGCCTGATCTGCAGTTGACCCTTGAACAATGCAGACTTGAACCGTGCAGTCCACTTACGTGTGGATTTCCTTCTGCCTTCGCCACTCCTGAGACAGCAAGACCAACATCTCCTCCTCTTCAGAGGTCATTCAAAGGTCCTGCATGTTGCAGATGTTTTCACATGGAACTTTCCTGGAGAGAATCCGAAGCATGGTTCACGTTGGTTCCCTCAAGCTGGGAAAAACTGGAAATGATTATGTTGCTATGATTGTAGCCTTCCAGTGAAAGTCCCATTTCTTTCTGTCCTTCAATCCAGACTGGCTTTCAGACACAAAAAGAAAAATACTGCATGATCTCACTTATATATTGGTGTTGCGGGAAGTCAGGACCCCGAATGGAGGGACCGGCTGAAGCCATGGCAGAAGAACATAAATTGTGAAGATTTCATGGACGTTTATTTGTTCCCCAAATTAATACTTTTATAATTTCTTACCCCTGTCTTTACTGTAATCTCTGAACATAAACTGTGAAGATTTCACGGACACTTATCACTTCCCCAATCAATAGGCTTGTGATTTCCTATGCCTGTCTTTACTTTAATCTCTTAATCCCATCATCTTCGTAAACTGAGGAGGATGTATGTCACCTCAGGACCCTGTGATGATTGCATTAACTGCACAAATTGTTTGTAGTGCATGTGTGTTTGAACAATATGAAATCTGGGCACCTTGAAAAAAGAACAGGATAACAGCAATGTTCAGGGAACAAGGGAGATAACCTTAAACTCCGGCTGCCTTTGAGCCGGGTGGAACAGAGCCATATTTCTCTTCTTTCAAAAGCAAATAGGAGAAATATCGCTGAATTCTTTTTCTCAGCAAGGAACAGCCCTGAGAAAGAGAATGAGTTCCTAGGGGCCAGCCTCTGAAATGGCCACTTTGGGGATGGCTGTCTTTTATAGTCGTAGATAAGGGACGAAATAAGCCCCAGTCTCCTGTAGTGCTCCCTTGTCGTAGATAAGGGACGAAATAAGCCCCAGTCTCCTGTAGTGCTCCCAGGCTTATTAGGACAAGGAAATTCCTGCCTAATAAATTTTGTTCAGACCGGTTGTCTGCTCTCAAACCCTGTCTCCTGAGAAGATGTTATCAATGACAATGTGTGCCCAAAACTTCATTAGCAATTTTAATTTCGCCCCAGTCCTGTGGTCCCGTGATCTCACCCTGCCTCCATTTGCCTTGTGATATTTTATTACCTTGTGAAGCATGTGATCTCTGTGACCCACACCCTATTTGTACACTCCCTCCCCTTTTGAAAATCGCTAATAAAAACTTGCTGGTTTTACGGTTCAGGGGGCACCATGGAACCTGCCAACATGTGATGTCTTCCCAGGACACCCAGCTTTAAAATTTCTCTCTTTGTACTCTGTCCCTTTATTTCTCAGACCAGCAGACACTTAGGGAAAATAGAAAAGGACCCATGTGAAATATCGGGGGCTGAATTTCCCCTGATATATTGGGCCTAAAAATAAACAGAATACAAAGAAACAGAGAGTAGAATGGTGATTACTCAAAGTTAACTTGTCTGAGAAACTGACTCAGTGCAGGATGCAGCATCTTCATCTCCCTGTCTCATGACTTCACCACTCACGCCTCGACCAATCAGCAATCCCCACACTTTAGCCCATCACCCAAGCAGACTCCCTAAAAACGTCATGTCCACACCTGTGATCCCAGCACTTTGGGAGGCTGAGGCGGGTGGATCACGAGGTCAGGAGATCGAGACCATCCTGGCTAACACAGTGAAACCCCGTCTCTACTAAAAATACAAAAAAATTAGCTGGGCGTGGTTGTGGGTGCCTTTAGTCTCAGCTACTCAGGAGGCTGAGGCAGGAGAATGGCGTGAACCCAGGAGGCTGAGCTTGCAGTGAGCCGAGATCGTGCCACTGCACTCTAGCCTGAGCGACAGAGCGAGATTCCGTCTCAAAAAAAAAAAAAAAAAAAATCATGTCCAAGTCTCTCCAGAAGGCTGATTTGAGGCTTCCTGTCTCTTCCTCCTTCAGCTGACCTATGATTAACAAACCCTTTCTCTGCTGCAATTCCTGCTGTTTTGGTGTTTTGGTCTGCTACCACTCCATGGGCAATGGAACCCTGTGGCCCTGTAACAATCCACCTGCCTCAGTCTCCCAGTAGGTGGAATTACAGGCCTGTGCCAATGTCCCTTGCTCTTTAACAAAAGATTTGACATAAATGGTTATCGCCTGAATTTTTTCTCTTTGGGAAATAGAATGGAGCTTCTTTATAAGTGAATATGATTATGCATTTAAAAATCTGTTTGACTTAATGAATACTTCAAATGGACTGAATACAGACATGGAAAAATGTAAAATAAGCAGCTCAGTTTTATTTATATTTCTTATTCTAATCTCTTCTTTCAGAATAAAACAAGTTGTGGCCTACGATCTGCTTAGTTTCGTCGTTTCTACTGCAGAAGTGTGAAATCGTCAATTTCTACGTCCAGGAAACTCTCAGGAGATCTGGGGTATGTATTTCAGGAATAAGTTGTTGACTCATATCCCCCATATTTGCATATGTGATGTGACCCTGGTGGGTAGTTTTGAGGTAAACCTAAAAGTCTTCCTTGTTTTACAGAAATTCCCTTGAAGTCTATCTTCCCACATCGAATAAGGAGTCTTACCTCCTCTTTCAGCACATATAGGTTTTGAGTTTAACAAAACTGTGAAAACAGTACCCTGGTTGCACTAGACATGGCACATACTATTATGTAACAGCCAAGGTTTTAAACTTGCAAAAAAATTCTTCGACTTTTCAAATGCAGGAATATTGAAACATGTGTACATTTGGACTTTCAGGAAATTGTCCTTGCCAGGAATGTACACTAACTACCCTGACTGGATCATTATACAACATATATATGCATCAGTACATCATATTGGCTGGTCCAAGTGTAGTGGTGTTTACAACTAATTGATCACAACCAGTTACAGGTTTCTTGGTTTCTTCTCCACTCCCACTGCTTCATCTGACTAGCCTATACATATCAAAATATATATCACAATAAATATAAATAAAAATACATATCATAATGTGTCAAATAATTTATCAATTTAAATACATGTGGAAAAATTCAAATACTTTTAAAACTCAACAAAATTAAAAATGAAGAAATATTACTTTTCTCAGGTAGATTGTATCATTAATTCATTTAGTAAGAAAATAAGAAATTTGAGAACATTTAAAGCACTCTACTGAATAAAAATTTAATTAAATTACTATTTTCTAAATATTAATAAACCAAAGAGAGTAATAACAACATTTAATTATCTCTTTTAATAGGAGAAAAATCACTGTATAATTTAATGAGCATTTCCAAATACAAAGAACCAATGTGAACATGTATAATACCTAAAATATGTTAAAAGATAACTCCCATGTATGTGATAGCTTAATAATTTCTACTTATGTGTTTTTATTAAATTAACCTCATTCTATTTTAGTGGCTTAAATCTTGTTGCCAATATAAATTGAACTCAGAAAGAAATTAATGTATGCAGATTCATTATTACTGTGGATGCCTGAATAACAACATTCAAACTATAGGGTTTCATAAAGTTTAGAAACACAAAAACATTGACATAATGTGAATAAATATGTTTGTTTCTTCCTCCATTGAATTTACCCTTGACATGCCTTGAAACATCTAAATACATAATCAGAACTCATTTCTGAACCTTGGACTAAGGCCATCCTATGTTGTTAGTGACTCAACCTAGAATGTCCAAAGTCTCAGTGGACAATCCCCAGTGAATACCAGCAAAACAACTGTTAATCTCAGTCTCCAGCTAAAAAGGACTGGATTCATGGTTGCTACTGAATTCCAATGAAGGTCTCTGAAATCTTGTGTGTAGGGAAGAAAAATGAATATATGCATTTCTTTAAGCAATATTCTTAATGCTTACTCAGAAAAATGAATTTGTTCCTATGATGACTGTAGGACTGCTGTCAGCTAAGCAAAGGCACTGAGTGTTTGGAAATGAGGAAATAATAAAGGTACTAATTATAATTGTATTTTTAAATTTTTATTGATCCCAGGGAAGAAGGGACTCTGGCAAGTGCTTAAGAGGACTTTGTTTCAGAAATAGAATTGAGGTGAATTTCAGCACTAATGACTGTACTTTCTCTAACACCATTCAGCAGAAATATTGGAGTATGAAATGCAGGCAACCAAAAGTGGTTTTGCAGCTAATTCATAAATGTGTTTTCTGGAGGGGAAGGGAAATGATAGTCAATGGAAGAGACAGGGATACATTATATTAGACTATGCTTTCATGGGCTCAAGTGAAATTAAAGAACCCACATTCACAATAATTATTGTAAGGGGTAACATTTCCTTGTACCTACTTGGTTGGTGTTTTGTTTTGTTTTGGTTTGATTTCTTTTGCCATGAGTGATGTGCGATTGTACGATGCTCATTATAATCTTAATGCTGCTTCTTACTTTGTGATCTAGAGAAGTTCGCTTACAAACTCTGAATCTCAATTTTTGTCATCTAAGATGTCGGTGGTGATGTCAATGTAAAGAGTTTTTATTAGGATTAAAACCAATGGAATCATGGAACAATCCTGACATATTGCAAGTGCCAGTGTGTGGAGATAGTCAATAAAAGTTCATGCTGGTATCATTCCATTCGTGTAGGACATCACTGGGGTTGAAGGCTGGTTTTTCTACTTGTGATGAAAATATCATCAGAAATTTTTCTGCTCTCTTTTTCCTCCTGTGTATAACATCATTAATGCTGATGCCTAGATATATACATTTTAGGAGAGTTACAAAAATGAAAGCAAGTAGAAATGTTTTTAATAGGCTTAAAATATTTATTGCTATTTTGGTGGATAAAAAACTAAGGGACAGAACCCACGTGGATTTATTTTTACATAAGAAAAAAATGTCCTCTTCACATTACTGAAACAGATGTATAATAAACATCCTCTTCGCATTACTGAAACAGATATATAATGGCTGAGACTGCTTTCTCGTTAGGGACAGGGCTCTATTTTCTCTAACAATAATATTATATGGTAGAATTAGAACCCTGGAACATGAATAATCAAAGAGATGCTACATTGGTGTTCATGAGATATTGTAACATCGCAGAACACATCTCCTGCCCCTCACCATTGTAAAGTCCTGTTAACAAGAGCAAGGTCTGGTAGAAAGAAAGATTTTTTTCTTCCAAGCTTAGCTGAGGGGAAGCAGGACAGGCTTCTGCTTTAATGGGCAGTGCTTCCCCTTCTGGGGCAGTAGGAAGGGTCTTTTAAAGGGGTCTTGGCTTGAATGGCATGCAGGGGGTGAGGAGATGGGGTCCAATGACTTGCTTCTGATGTATTTTCTATCCAGTGATCTGGCTGGCACCATTGTAGGCAGAGCTGGGCTGTAAATTGAGGCAATCTCCTAGTGGGAGGGAGTTTTTGGGGTGCCTGATTTTCTTCAAGGTTCCTTCTCTAGAACTTTTAAGTAAACACAAAGTCAAATAAGCTTGCCTTGTAGAATGTGCCTGGTGGAGAGTGTAAAGGATAGATTTGCATTCCTAAACAGTTAAGTAAGAGGTAGGGGGAGATCGGAAAAATAAATTTGTTATTTTTCTTTTTTAAAAATAGGGTACTCAGTTACAATATGGCATTACATGTGAGATCTGATGTGTCATTTAATATTCTGACATATATTACTTTTCCTCTTTTTAAAAGTAGGATAATAACTCTCATGGAAAGTTTGTCATCGACTGCCCTATATAAAATACAAATAATAGAAATGTTTGGAATGTTAATTGTGTTAGTAATTTCAAATAGTACATGTTCTAATTGCCAATAATTAAACTACTAATATAAATTCAAACTATTGCATCAGTCTTAATGCTGATCACATATTGTTTCCAAATGACATGTATAAAAAGTAATTTGTTCTTCTAAATTGTCCCTCACAAATAACCAGAGGTCGTAAAATAATTGAAAATAAATTGCTCTGTAGAGGCTCAGAAACTTGCCTGAATTTTCTTAAAATGTAGTTGGACATCCAAATATGGAATAATTTCAGTATATTTAAATGTTTTTATTATTTTTTATTTCTTATTTCATACATGAGATAATACATATTATCTCATGTATTAAATATACATAAGATAAACTGCACCATTTAAACTATTTTAAGTGTTCAGGTCTGTGGCACTAAGTATATTTATATTGTTCTGCAACCATCCCCACCAGTCATCTCCAGAATAGTTTCATTGTCTCCAACTAAAATTTTGTTCTCTACACAATTATTCTCCTTGACTCCCTTCCCCCATCCCCTGGGGTCCAGCATTCTACTTTCTGTCTCTATAAATTTGACTACTCTGGGTACTTCCTGTACGTAAATTCATACAATACTTGCCTGTTTCTGGCTTATTTTGCTTAGCATAATGTAATCAAGTTTCATCTATGTTGTAGCATGTGTCAAAATTTCTTTCATTTTAAAAACTGAATAATATTCCATTGTATGTACTCATTACATTTTTTATTGATTTCTCTGTGGATGGACACTTAAGTTGTCTCTGCCTTTGGGGTATTGTGAATACTGCTGCTGTGAATGTGGGCATATAAGTATGTTTTTGTGTGTCTTGTTTCTGTGGGTCCACATTCAGAAGTGAAATAGTTGGAACCTATACTAACTCTGTTTAATTTTTGAAGAAATTACTATACAGATGGTCCAGAAACAATAATTTGACAACTTTTTGTCTTTACTATGCATTTATAAAAACATAAAACCCTATCGTAAATCAAGGAGCATCTGGAATTACAATGGTTTGACTTACAATATTTTAACATTGAGATGACTTTTTCAGGATAGTAAATGTATATTTTACTTACAATATTTTCATAATGGGTTTATCAGGATGAAACCCATCATAAATCGAGAAGCCTCTCAATCATTTTCCACAGAGGCTGTACAATTTCATTTTGCCACTGACTATACTTTTATGGTTTTAGCTCTTAAACTTAGGTCTTTGATTTATTTTGACTTAATTTTTCTATATGGTGTAAAGTAAGCATCCAATTTCAATATTTTGAATGTAGATATCTAGTTATTCAAACACTGTTTATTGAAAAGACTGTCCCTTCCACATTGAGTAAACTTGGTTTGCTTGCCAAAAAAATATTGCTGTGTATATGACAGTCTATTTCTTGACTCTGTTTTCTATTTCTTCTTCTTCTCCTCCATTTTTTTTTTTGAAACAGGGTCTCACTCTGTCACACAGGTTGGAATGTGGTGGTGTGATCTTGGCTCACTGCAACCTCTGCCTCCTGGGCTCAAGCAACCCTCCCATCTCAAGCCCCCAAGTAGATGGGACTACTGGTGCGAGCCACCACACCTGGCTAATTTTTGTATTTTTTTGTACAGACAGGATTTTGCCATGTTTTACTGGCTGGTCTCAATGTTCTGAGCTCAAGCAATTCTGCCTGCCTTAGCCTCCCAAAGTGCTGGGATTTCAGGTGTGAGCCATGGCACCTGTCCTCTCTTTTCTTCTATTGGTATACATGTCTGGCTTTATACCAATGTCATACTGTTTTGATTTCTGTAGTTCTTGGAAGTGGAAAAATTCAAGGATGCTCACTCTTACCTCTTCAACGTAGTATTGGAAGTCCTAGCCACAGCAGTCAGAAAGATAATGAAATAAAGGGCATCCAAATCAGTAAAGAGGAAGCCAAACTGTCCCTCTTTGCTGATAATATGATTGTTTACCTGGAAAACTCTAAAGCCTTCTCCGGAAAACTTCTAAAACTGATAAAAGAATTCAGCCAAGTTTCAGGATACAAAATTAATGTACACAAATCAGCTGCAAATAATAAACTGCTTAGGAATATACCTAACCAAGGAGGTGAGAGAACTCTATAAGGAAAACTACAAAACACTGCTGAAAGAAATCATAGATGAAACAAACCTATGGAAACACATACCATGCTCATGGATATGTAGAATCAATATTGTGAAAATGACCATATTGCCAAAACAACCTACAAATTCAATGTAATTCCCATCAAAATACCACCATCATTCTTAACAGACATAGAAAAAACAATCCTCAAATTCATATGGAACCAAAAAGAGTCTGCATAGCCAAAGCAAGACTAAGTGAAAAAAACAAATCTGGAGGCGTTTGGTAAGTTTTAAAATCAGAAAGTATCAGTTTTTCAATTTTGTCCTTAAAAAAACGTTTTCCAGATTTTTCGACTATTTAAGGTCCTTTGAAATTCCATATAAATTTTAGCACGGGTTTTTCTATTTCTGAAAAAGATTTATCATTAGAATTTTCATAGATTCCATTGAATCTTTAAGTGACTTTGGATATTCTTGACATCTTAACAGTGTTAAGCCTTCCAGTCTATAAATACAGAATGTATTTCCATTTATCTGTGTCTTCTTTAATTGTTCTAATCGGCATTTTGTCATTTTTCAATATATAAGCCTTTTACTTCCTTGGTTAGGTTTAATCCTTAAGTGTTTCGTTTCTTTTTGATACTATTGTAAATAAAATCACAATCTCATTTTTAGATTGTTTACTGTTAGTGTATAGCCACTTGAAGCCTAGGTTCAGAACAGACATAATTTTGCTTCTGACACTTTCAGTGAGTCACAGCAAATTGTGGGTGTATAGGAGTGCAAAAGGTTTTGGCTGTTGATGTTGCATGCTGCAATTTTGCTTATTGTGTTAATTATTTATAACAGTTTTCTTTGCGTGGAGTCCTAAGATTTTCTACACATATAGTTATGTCATAAACAAATAAAAATTATTTTACTTCTTTCTTTTGAATTAAGATAACATATTTATCTTTCCCTTTTTTTTTTTTTTGTTCAATCGCTTTGGTTGAACTTCCAGTAATATGCTGAATCGATGCCGTGAAAGTGGACATTTTTGTCTTTCTCCAAATCTTAGACTAAAAAGTGTCACTCTTGGCCGGGCACGGTGGCTCACGCCTGTAATCCCAGCACTTTGGGAGGCCCAGATGGGCGGATCACGAGGTCAGGAGATCGAGACCATCCTGGCTAACACGGTGAAACTCCGTCTCTACTAAAAATACAAAAATTTAGCCAGCTCGGTGGCGGGCGCCTGTGATCCCAGCTACTTGAGAGGCTGAGGCAGGAGAATGGCGTGAACCCGGGAGGCGGAGCTTGCAGTGAGCTGAGATCGCGCCACTGCACCCCAGCCTGGGTGACAGAGCAAGACTCCATCTCAAAAAGAAAAAAAAAAGTGTCAGTCTCATATTATGATGAAGCTGTGGGTTAAATTCTTAACTGTGACATAATTTTTACATCACTTTAATGTTTTATTCAAGTAATGCATAGACATGGTGACAACAGTCCACAGGCTAAAATATTGGACCCATAACAGACCCTTCCTGAACCCAAAGGTAAGGACTTCAAATTTTCTTACCAGTTTTTCCCTATTTTTGTCCATGTATTTTCAAACAATATGCTTATCTGCTAATGCTTGATTTATATACCCCAAATACCAGCCCTTGACTCATGACATAGGCCACAGTCAATAGTGACCTGCTTCCCCCAACATCACTACCCCCACACTCGTTACCTTTCTCCCATTCTGTCAACATAATTACATTCCACTTTATATCTGCAGTAAGGGGTTGACAGCATCATCTCGTCTTATGAAATTTATTGATTAAATACATAAAATATATACTCTTGTAAATCCTGATGGTGATACATATATACATAGATTTCTTCTGATTATTATTACTACTATTTCTCTCAAAAACTTATAATTAAAATTTTTAGAATGTTTTCTAGAAGACAGGATTTTCATGAAATATTTTACTAAAAATATTTCTCACTTACTTCGTGATTTTACATGCCATCTGAATATGGTGGCTAATATATTTCAGTTCTGAGAATTTTTGTATGGTATTGAGTTTATTATTATTTGCTATGTGCATTTCTGGGAATGCCTGTAAGTATATGTTGGTCCTGTTGCATTAATTTTCTAATATTCTTGTCTCTTCTAATCTTTTCAGGTTTTTTTTTCCTTCTGATAGATTTTTCACTTTCGTATTTTGAAACTCATTTAATGCGGTATCAATTATTGTATCTTTAATTTCAAAGAGTCATTTATTGTTACATTTCACATCCTTGCATATAGCTAATGATATTTATTTGGTGGATTTTATAACATATCATAGACATCTTCATTCCTGAAAATAGGAATTCTTAATTTTAAAAACTCACTCTTTTTGCAGGTTTGTGATAGTTTTAACTCAGTGTACATACATGTGTATTGATCCTTAAGTGAGTGTTCATCTTTGTGTGTGTGTGTATAGATGTGAGTTTGCACACTGTGTGGATCTTACTCTTTCATATTGTTACACTTCCTCAAAGGTCGGCTGACCTTTGGCTCTAAAATAATTTTCAAGCCTAAAAACTTCATTCCTTTTATGTATCCTGTGCAAAGTTGTCCAGCGATGTCTTCTATCTGGAGAAGAATACTCGAACCACCTCTAGCCAGAAAACTGTCAGGTTGCTGTTTCCTTTTTTCCATTTAAGTGAATGGTCATTTCTCCAAATCCTGTCTTTTGAAGACGTAAAGTGATTTATTGTCTTTGCTTCCCTAATGCTTAGATTACATTATACTTTATGGATCTTAACAAAAAATTGATAAATATACTTATGATCCCTTCATATGAATGGGAGGATCCCTAAAGTCTATGTAATCTAAGCATGAGGGAAGCAAAGACACAGAATATACATCGTATATGGGGAGAGCTTGAGCAGAGACATGGAAGCTAAAATGAACTTGGCATATAGATATTGAGATAGAGAGTCTGCATTAACTTGAGAATTCAGAAATTGGATGAGAAGGCAAAAGAGAATGGACATTTGATGGTGGTGGACATTCAAAATCAAGACTATGAATTACATTTCATGAAAAAGGTACTTAAAATAACAATTCATTCTACATTTTTAAGTAGAAGAACCAAATAATGATGTCTAACTTAGAGAAAGTTTGACTTCAAATTATTATGCAAAGACAATTCAAGAAGGAAATATAAGTTCCTCCAAATTAATCATAGGCTGCTGCAGTTCTACAAGTAAGTCTTAAAGAATAAATTTGGTGAGAAAAATCATCCAGAAAAAGTAATGCTAATTTATTCATAATATGGATCCATAGCATATGCATTTAATTTACCTTTCCATGCGTATGTTTTAAGCATAGCACATGATCTTAATGGCATCTGAGATTGTGTTGGGCATCAAACATTCATATCTTTTTGAAGTTGTAAGACAAATGATTTTTCCTATAAATGTATATATTTCTTAGAAAAAACTTTGGTTATAAATATTTGTCTCATCAAATATTAATCTCTGTGAAAGAAAATAATTTTTTCTAAATAGAACAAATGAGTTCATCATTTAAGTGTTGTAAAGTTCTATAAATAATTCACAGTCTAACTAAACTAAGGATTTTTAAAAACAATTGGCTTACTATTCTATAAGTAGTCCCCTCTCATTCACTGTTTTGTTTTCCGTGGTTTCTCCTGTGATCAAATGCGGTCTGAAAATATTGCATGGAAAAGTCCACAAATGAACACTTCATAAATTTTCAATTGGTTTTCAGTCATAGCCCAACGTCGCATCACAGTGCCTACCTTGTTCTCCTCACTTTATGTCATCATGTAGACATTTTGATTTCCCATGAAGCATTTTGTCATCACAAGAAAAATGAGCACTTTTTCAATATGATGGTTTGAAAGAAAGAAAAATATAGATTGCATTCACATAAGTTTTATTACAGTATATAGTTGTAATTGTTCTATTTTATGTGTAGTTATTTTTGTTAATCTCTTCCTTGCCTAATTTATAAATTAAAGTTTATAATATGCATTTATGGATATAAAAATAGTGTATATAGGGTTCAGTATCAACCCCAGTTTCAGGCATCCACTGGGAGTCTTGTAATGCAGCCACTGTGGATAAAAGTGAATTACTGTGCTTAATTTACCCTTTTGTCTCCCTTCAGGATGGATTGTAGGAATGCCCCATGGAAAATTACAATCAAACATCCACTGATTTCATCTTATTGGGGCTGTTCCCACAATCAAGAATTGGCCTTTTCGTATTCACCCTCATTTTTCTCATTTTCCTAATGGCTCTAATTGGAAATCTATCCATGATTCTTCTCATCTTTTTGGACATCCATCTCCACACACCCATGTATTTCCTACTTAGTCAGCTCTCCCTCATTGACCTAAATTACATCTCCACCATTGTTCCAAAGATGGTTTACGATTTTCTGTATGGAAACAAGTCTATCTCCTTCACTGGATGTGGGATTCAGAGTTTCTTCTTCTTGACTTTAGCAGTTGCAGAAGCACTGCTCCTGACATCAATGGCCTATGATCGTTATGTGGCCATTTGCTTTCCTCTCCACTATCCCATCCGTATAAGCAAAAGAGTGTGTGTGATGATGATAACAGGATCTTGGATGATAAGCTCTATCAACTCTTGTGCTCACACAGTATATGCACTCTGTATCCCATATTGCAAGTCCAGAGCCATCAATCATTTTTTCTGTGATGTTCCAGCTATGTTGACGCTAGCCTGCACAGACACTTGGGTCTATGAGGGCACAGTGTTTTTGAGCACCACCGTCTTTCTTGTGCTTCCTTTCACTGGTATTGCATGTTCCTATGGCCGGGTTCTCCTTGCTGTCTACCGCATGCACTCTGCAGAAGGGAGGAAGAAGGCCTATTCGACCTGTAGCACCCACCTCACTGTAGTGTCCTTCTACTATGCACCCTTTGCTTATACCTATCTACGTCCAAGATCCCTGCGATCTCCAACAGAGGACAAGGTTCTGGCTGTTTTCTACACCATCCTCACCCCAATGCTCAACCCCATCATCTACAGCCTGAGAAACAAGGAGGTGATGGGGGCCCTGACACGAGTGATTCAGAAAATCTTCTCGGTGAAAATGTAGACATACGTTCTGTCTTAGAGTCAAAGCGCTAGGTTCATATCAACTTAGTAGTGTACAGCAGTGAAGAAAAACATTATTACATGCCCAGTGTGTCAAACAGAAGTTAATCTAGAAGATTTGTCTTTTAATTTAGTCTTGACAATATTATAATACATATTCTAAGACATCTATTTTGATTTTGTTTGTGTGTGGTTTTTGTTTGTTTGTTTGTTTGCCTTTTTAATGGATTTTGGCTCTTGTTGCCCAGGCTCTAATGCAATGGCGCTATCTCAGCTCCCCATAACCTCTGCCTCCTGGGTTCAAGCGATTCTCCTGCCTAGCCTCCTAAGTTAGCTGCGATTACAGGTGTGAGCCGCCATGCCCTGCCTGTTTTTTTTAAATCAAATATAGGTCATATATTTTCTACTAAATTGTGGGCAACAGGGTTTCATTAACATGTAGAAATCAAAACAATAAAGGTCCAAACTAATCATATCATTCAGCATAATAATTACATAATAGTTGTTTATCTCCCTTTATTATAAAAATAAGACAAAAATAACAAATTATTTAAAATTACTGAATCTAATTGAATATTAAATAGTTTTTATTTACTCTCAACTGGTATGTATGTCTTCTTCTTTTTCCTAAAGTAATGTTTTACTAATAAGTTTACCTGAGGATAAATAATTATGTTTGTGGGGCAGCCAATTTGGCTTTAGAAAAACAAGAGTTTCTGTATAAGAAGTTCTATAGAAGTTACAGTCTATAGACCCTCTTAGACTATAGCTGACTTAGTGGAGTGTGGAGTAGGTTATTTGAACCATTTCCCAGTCACGTCACAACACACTCAAGATTTGCCTCCTCAGTTGCCACGGGTATTTTCATGCAAGACATTCTCTTCTGCACAATTTTATTTCCACTTACTCTTCTCATAAATCAATAGGACTATTCAGCTTGGATTGGGATCAGCTCCTCTGCTCCACTATTTTTATACCTGCTTAGGCATGTGCCTAAAAGGATCAACATTATTTCATAAAGGTTATCTGCTTAGGTCCATTCTCTGAGTGAAAGGCCATTGCTCTCCAGAAGAGCCCATTCCTGAGAGACTCTTTTATCTCTGAGGAGAGGAGGCAAGAAGGAAGGTAGAATGAGCAAGTAAGAAGAGCCTCATATTATCCAAGTGACAGCAGTGGTGAATGACTGAATGGTCCTTGAGCAACACAGATTTGAACTGTGCAGGTCCACATATAGTGGATTTTGTTCTGCCTCCACCACTCCTGAGACAACAAGTACAACCTCTCCTCCTCTTCCTCCGCCTCAGCCCACTCAACGTGAAGACAACAATGATGAAGAACTTTATGACAAACCTCTATCCCTAAATAAATAGTAAACGTATTTTCTCTTTCTGATGATTTTCTCAATAAGATATTCTTTTTTAGCTCACTTTACTGTAAGAATAGAGTATATAAGACATGTGAGATACAAAGTATGTGTTAATTGAATGCTTATGTTATTTGTAAGACTTCCTGTCAGTAGTAGGATATCAGTAGTTAGGTTTTGGGGAGTTCAAAGTTAAATGCATATTCTACTGCATGGCGGTCAGTGACCCTAATTTCCACGTTGTCCTAGAGTCATCTGTACTACAATTGGAATAATCATTTTCAAACAAGAACATTAACATTTGAATAGGAGATACAAATATGGATCTGGATATACTCATACCAATTAAGCATTTAGAGTTTACTAGAGTACTGAATAATTTAAATTTTGACTTATAGAACGGCAAATGTTTATGACTTTCTTCTCCTCTAATTTAAATTAAGTAGAATTTTCTCATCATTAGGACTGTATGAGAATGTCATAATAATATGAGAAAAGGTAGTAGTTGCCTGATGTTGGAAGATTTACCTAATCTCACATAAATAACCAAAACAGCATGGTACTGGTACCAAAACAGAAATATAGATCAATGGAACAGAACAGAGCCCTCAGAAATAACGCCGCATATCTACAACTATCTGATCTTTGACAAACCTGAGAAAAACAAGCAATGGGGAAAGGATTCCCTATTTAATAAATGGTGCTGGGAAAATTGGCTAGCCATATGTAGAAAGCTGAAACTGGATCCCTTCCTTACACCTTATACAAAAATTAATTCAAGATGGATTAAAGACTTAAACGTTAGACCTAAAACCATAAAAACCCTGGAAGAAAACCTAGGCTTTACCATTCAGGACATAGGCATGGGCAAGGACTTCATGTCTAAAACACCAAAAGCAATGGCAACAAAAGCCAAAATTGACAAATGGGATCTAATTAAACTAAAGAGCTTCTGCACAGCAAAAGAAACTACCATCAGAGTGAACAGGCAACCTACAAAATGGGAGAAAATTTTTGCAACCTACTCATCTGACAAAGGGCTAATATCCAGAATCTACAATGAACTCAAACAAATTTACAAGAAAAAAACAAACAACCCATCAAAAAGTGGGCGAAGGACATGAACAGACACTTCTCAAAAGAAGACATTTATGCAGCCAAAAAACACATGAAAAAATGCTCACCGTCACTGGCCATCAGAGAAATGCAAATCAAAACCACAATGAGATACCATCTCACACGAGTTAGAATGGCAATCATTAAAAGGTCAGGAAACAACAGGTGCTGGAGAGGATGTGGAGAAAACACTTTTACACTGTTGGTGGGACTGTAAACTAGTTCAACCATTGTGGAAGTCAGTGTGGTGAATCCTCAGGGATCTAGAACTAGAAATACCATTTGACCCAGCCATCCCATTACTGGGTATATACCCAAAGGACTATAAATCATGCTGCTATAAAGACACATGCACACGTATGTTTATTGCGGCATTATTCACAATAGCAAAGACTTGGAACCAACACAAATGTCCAACAAGGATAGACTGGATTAAGAAAATGTGGCACATATACACCATGGAATACTATGCAGCCATAAAAAAGGATGAGTTCATGTCCTTTGTAGGGACATGGATGAAATTGGAAATCATCATTTTCAGTAAACTATCACAAGAACAAAAAACCAAACACCGCATATTCTCACTCATAGGTGGGAATTGAACAATGAGAACACATGGACACAGGAAGGGGAACATCACACTCTGGGGACTGTTGTGGGGTAGGGGGAGGGGGGAGGGATAGCATTGGCAGATATACCTAATGCTAGATGACGAGTTAGTGGGTGCAGCACACCAGCATGGCACATGTATACATATGTAACTAACCTGCACATTGTGCCCATGTACCCTAAAACTTAAAGTATAATAATAAAAATAAATAAATAAATAAATAAATAAATAAATTGCAAAAAAACAAAAAACGAAAACAAACAAGCAAAAAAGACAATAAAATAAAAGACAAGTGCTTACCAAGCACTTACTCCACTGTGAGGGACACAGACCATCACATGTCACATAAAATGATGAGACAATCTAGCAACTGCAAGTTAACTTAGGTCTTTTGTTCTTTCATTGTAATGAATAAAATTAATCATAATATTTTATCAATCTTGTCTACATTAATATTTTAAAACTCTCTTTCTCATATTTTATAATCACTGCCTTGCTCCAGATCCTCATCCTCTCTTCACTAAAGTTTTTCAAACTAAATCAAAATATAATTTGAAATTTGATATTATCAGCTAAGATTCTTAACTAAAAACAACAAAAATAAATTCATCGTAATTAAACAGAAAATATAGTATTTTAAGAAGATGCGAAGGCTTGCCAAATCACCAAAAAATGGACACTAGTAAGGTCTGAAAATCTGCCACCATGAGCAGTTTCCAATATGTGCTTGATAATGAGTTCTGTGAAGTCACCACTCTTGCTCCTTCTGGGTGCCATTCACAGCCCTAGAAACTTGGTAAATTTATTTCTGCGGTGTCCATGTAGCCTTAGAGGATTTGCACCCGCCCTGCTGCTTTGAGCTACCCATTCCCATGTTAAAATCTGGGATCCAAAAATCTAATAAAGACTCTCCACCTATATACAATAGCCATAGCTGAAAGTCAGGTAGAGAAGTAAGTATTTGAGTTCTATCAGGGACAGTGAAATGTTTGCTTTCTGAGGCATGTCAAAAGAGAGTTCAGATTCATAAAGAATGGTAAGTAAATTCTACACTATATGTTGAGGCAACAGTCCCACGGCCACAGATTTATCTATTTACATGGGCCGATATGAAGGAGATATGGAATATGTGAGAAGTTTGTTATATGCATGATACTTGGAGAAATATTCATGGGAGAAGAAAAGAGTAGACATGATTTGTTTTGTATTTCTCAAGCAGGCCAACAAATTTCGGTGGCCCTATTTGGACAGACATTGAATGGAGTTGCAAGAGAGGCAGATAGACGGACTTGACATGAAAGAGTTTGTGAAACTTACTGGAAAGGGGTCCTGATCCAGACCCCAAAAGAAGGTTCGTGGATCCTGCACGAGGAAGAATTCAGTGCAGGTCCCCAGTGCAAAGCAAAAACAAGTTTATTAAGAAGGCAAAGTTTGAAAGAACAGCTACTCCATAGACAGAGTAGGGCGTTCCCGAAAGTAAGAGGAGGACGTGTCCACCCTGGGTACAATACTTGTTTATATATAGAATAAAAAAGAGCATGGGGAGATGTGCTCTGCTACTAGGGTTTGTGATAAAGGATTAATTTTCTTAATTAGTATATTTTTCAAGAATCATTATTATCTTTAAAGAAAAATTAAGAATGCCTTTGTTCTTAGGATGTCGGGATATCTGGACACTCCCAAGTCTGGATCTGTTTAGTAAACATTGTCAATCTGTTTCCTTAGCCGTAAACACCTAAAGGCTCAAAATACCAAACTTTCTAGAAATATCAAACTTTCTAGGAATACCAAACTTTCTGGGAATGCAGCCCAGCAAGTCCCAGGCTCATTTTCCAGCCCTCACTCAAGGTGGAGTCGCTCTGGTTCAAAAGCCTCTGACAAAACGAGTGGACAACAATTATGTTACCAAGATTGTAGCCTCCCAGTGCAAATCTCAGTTTCTCTTTTTTCTGTCCTTCAATCCAGACTGGCTTTCAGACACAAAAAGAAAAATACTACATGATCTCACTTATATATTGGGCCTAAAAATAAATGGAATACATAGAAACAGAGAGTAGAATGCTGGTTGCTCAAAGTTAACTTGTCTAAGAAACTGACTCAGTGCAGGATGCAGCGTCTTCATCTCCCTGTCTCATGACGTCACCACTCACTCTCCACCAATCAGCAATACCCACACTTTAGCTCATCACGCATCCGGACTCCTTAAAAACGCCATCCCCAAGTGTCTCCAGAAGGCTGATTTGAGGCTCCCTTTTTCTTCCTCCTTCAGCTGACCTATGATTATTAAACTTTCTCTGCTGCAACTCCCACTGTTTTGGTGTTTTGGTCTGCTACCACTCCATGGGCAATTGAACCCTGTGGGCCTGTAACAATCCTCCTGCCTCAGTCTCCCCATGGGTGGAATTACAGGACTGTGCCACTGTCTCTTGCTCTTTTACAACAGATTTGACATAAATGGTTATCATCTGAATCTTGTATCTTTGGGACATAGAATGGGGTTTCTTAATAAGTAAATATGATTATGAAATTAAAGAACTGTGATTTAATGAATAATTCAATTGCACTGAACACAGACATTTAAAAATGTAAAATAAGCAGCCCAGTTTTATTTACATTCCTCATTCTAATCTCTTCTTTCAGAATAAACCAAGTTTTGACCTACTCTATGCTTGGTTTTGTGCTTTCTACTGTAGATGTGTGAAATAGTCAATTACTGCTTCCAGAACACTCTCAGGGAGAAGTAGCGTATTTCAAGAGTAAGTTGCTGACTCATATCCACCATATTTGCATACTTGACCCTCGTGCGTAGTTTTGAGGTAAACCTAAAAGTCTTTCTTTTTTACAGAAATTCCCTTGAAGTCTGTCTTACCGCATCAAATAAGGATTCTTATCTCCTCTTTCAGCACAAATAGGTTGTGTCTTCTGTCTTTTGAAGATGTGAAAACAGTTACCTGGTTGCACTAGACATGGCACCTACTATTATGTTAAAAATCACGGTTGTAAACTTAACAAAGGAATTCTTCAGCTTTTCAGATTCAGGAATATTGAAACATCTGCACACTTTGACTTTCAGGAAATTGTCCTTGCCAAGACTGTACACTAACTATGCTGACTGGATAATTATAAAACATATACATGCATCAGTAAATTAAATTGGCTGGTCGGAGTGTAGTGGTGTTTACAACTAATTGATCACAACTAGTTACAGGTTTCTTGGTTCCTTCTCCACTGCCACTGCTTCACCTGACTAGCCTATGCATATCAAAATATGTATCACAATAAATATGTCAAAATATATATCAATATATGTCAAAGTACAATTTATCAATACATGTTTAAAAAATTCAAATATTTTTAAAACTCAAAAAAATTAAAATGAACCAATATCACTTTTCTCAGATAGATGGTATAATTAATTCATTTGCTATAAACAGTAAGAAATTCGAGAACATTTAAAGTACTCTACTGAGTAAAAATTCAATTAATAAACATTTTCTAAATATTAATAAAACAAGAGTAGTAACATCATTAGGTCATCTAATTTAATAGGAGAAAATAGCTTTTCAATTTAATGAGCATTTCCAAATGAAAGGAAACAATTTGAACATGTATAATACCCAAAATATGTTAATAGATAACTCCCATGTATGCGATATTTTAATAATTTCTACTTATGTGTTTCTATAAAATTAACCTCATTCTATTTTAGTGGTTTAAATCTTACTGCCAATATAAACCAAATGGAGAAAGAAATTAATGAATGCAGACGCATTGTTACTGTGGATGCCTGAATAACAACATTCAAGCTATAGAGTTTCATGAAGTTTAGAAACACAATAACATTGACATAATGTGAATAAATATATTTGTTTCTTTCTCCACTGAGTTTACCCTTGACATGCCTTGAAACATCTAAATATATGATCAGAACTCATATCTGAACCTTGGACTAAGGCCACCCTCTGTATTAGTGACTCAGCCTAGAATGTCCAAAGTCTCACTGGACAATCCCCAGTGAATATCAGCAAAACAACAGTTAATCTCATTCTCCAGGTAAAGAAGGACTGGATTCATGATTGCTACTGAATCCCCATGGAGGTCTCTGAAATCTCACATGCAGGGATGAAAAACCAATATACACATTTCTTTAAAAACCATGTGTTTGTTTCTATGATGACTGTAGGACTGCCGTCAGCTAAGCAAAGGCAGTGAGTGTTTGGAAATGAGGAAATAATAAAGGTACTAATTATAATTGTATTTTTAAATTTTTATTGATTACAGGGAAGAAGGAACTCTGGCAAGTGCTTAAGAGACCTTTGTTCAGAAATAGAATTGAGGTGAATTTCAGCACTAATAACTGTACTTTCTATAACACCATTCAGCAGGAATCTTGGAGTATGAAATGCACACAACCAAAAATGGTTTTGAACCTAATTCATAAATGTGTTTTCTGGACGGGAAGGTAAATGATGGTCAATTGAAGAGACAGGGATACATTATATTAGACTATGCTTTCATGGGCTCAAGTGAAATTAAAGAACCCACATTCATAATAATGATTGTAGGGGGCAGCATTTCCTCATTCCTACTTGGCTGGTGTTTTGTGCTATTTTGGTTTGATTTCTTTTGCCATGAATGATGAGTGATTATATGATGCTCATTATAATCTTATTGCTACTTCTCACTTTGTATTTTACCTTATATGAATCCAGTGTTTCTAATGAAATGCCTGGAAAGTATTAGTGTTGTTTTTGCATAAAAATGTTAAAGGGGCATTAAAGTAAAGGTACAACGAGAATGGTTAAAATCACCAGTCTGCAGTGCAATGATATATTTTCTTAAAAGAAGGATGTTCTTCTGGAAATCAATAATGAAGGTAACCGTACGATTAGTAGCTGTGCTATGGGTATCCAGATTTTGTGTTTACACACAACTTGATCCAAATTGTAGTGTTTTGTGCTTTTAACTTTTACAATGTATTTATTTTTTCTTTCGGGACACAAGGTAAACTTCCAGTGAAATAATAGAAATAGCTGCTTTAACAACCATGCAGAGTTTTTGTGAGAAGCAAATGAGCATAGTATGTGGAAACAATGTGAAGGCTATATTATTCTACAGTCATAGCGGATAACAAGTGTGTGAGTGTAAGTGAGAGTGATTATGTTGATGATGCTGGCAATGATAATGATGAAGATGCTGAAAATTGCAGGTTCTCTTCAGTGATACACCCAGTCAAGTAATACACAGTCACTATGTCACAGCTCCTAATAAACCATGGATTCTTCTCCCTGTTGTAATTATAAGATACAGGGTCAGACATTCAGCAACAAAAGCTTACATTTTTAGTAATTGTAAGAGGTAGAATTCGATTTATTTTAAATGGAGTCTCTGTCCTGTGAACTTACAGCGTGAAGCAGAGTAAGCACGTCCTCGTTCCAAAATAACAGTCAAAGGATATACTTTCATAATCAGTTTCTGTCTAGCCATGGAAATGTCTGTCTGCCCACTTACCTGTGTATCTATCTGTGAGAGCTGATGCACCATCGTGGACCTCAATGGCAGGATGTGAATTGGAAGCACACATACACACATATAAAGCAAATATTCACTTTATATTCTTTACTCCTTTATACCTTAAAGAGTTGTGGTTCTCCAACTTCATACCCTTCTCAACAATTACAAATACACATTGTAATTATTAAATTACAATTATAATAATCATAATTATTAAATACACATTGTAAATATTAAATAATATCAGTTATTCCTAAGTCAGTCAAATACAACATTATATACTGTGTCTCTTCTTAGGAGAATCTATTGTGGAGGAACTTGAAAGAAGGAGGAATCTCCTGTAGGATTCCATGCCAGGATGCTGTGGAGAGCCGTCCTTGTCTATACTCCAGAAGACACTCTTTTGTGTCATCTGATTGACATTCTAGACAAGTGTTGTCAATGTGAAATAATTCTTACTGTAGACATGCAGATTCAGGTACAGACAGCTTGTTTTAAGGAATTAAGGTTGACTCATGGAGTAAATGAGTTCTCAGCTTTTGCAGTGAAACTGACACTGTCACCTGTTCCACCATTTCCCAGCCCTATGTGCAAGTAACGGAGATCAGTTTCTGGAAGTTTCAGAGATTCAGAACTTTTGTATATTTTAGATATCGCTTCAGAAGACAGGAAGTAAACCAGATTCTGGAAAACTCCATAAAGAATGTCTTGGATTTTGGAGACTTTTAAAACTTCAGTCTGATTTTTTATAAAACTTCCAGCAAAGCCAACTTGTGCCCCTGCCTCCCCAGCTTTTTCTTTCCTTTTCTCTCTCTCTCTCTTTTTTTTTTTTGTTAAATCCACACGTTTTCTGCACCTATGCAAATGATCATACCAACTTTAAGGAGACCAGCCTTATATTGTGATGAATAATAATTTTTCTTTGAGAATAGCTTTGATCAAAGGTGAGGAAAATATAGGGAGTAAAATCTGTGCCTCCGTGGAAAACTGCAGTATCTGGACTCAAGACGACCATCCTCCTTGGTTCCCAACTCTGTCACTAGGTCACTGCACAGTCGTGAATAACTCTCTTCAAATCTTGTGATTCAGTTTTTCTTCCTTGTGATAATGAGACTCTGTTTGAAAAATCTTTGTCTTCTCTGAGTATATGAATCACTAAATTAGGCTACTTTCTTCATCTCACTTTCAACTCTAAATTGAAGGATAGGAAAGAGATCCATGCAATGCAATGATGCTTTTTGACTTCAAAAGTTAGTAATAGGTTCTTCATTTGAAACTTGGGCAGCATTTGGAGAGTCGTAAATATTACGTTGAATATGTACATCCTCAACTTGATTTACAGAGGAGATTATATGGGTGTTTTTTTATAACTGAATTCTTCCAGTAGGGAATCTTTTACATTGGGAGCAAGATAGAAAATATCTTTCATTTAGAGTTTCTGAGAAACCATTTTTCTGTGAAGCTACATAATAGTTGCCAGGTGAAGTGAAAGTACAGTAAAACTGGGTGATACGAGGAAACGGAAAAAGATTTGTAATGAGTAAATTTTAATCATTAAAAAATCCTACTTGTTTTACATTTCTTATACTTTCTCAATTATTTAACACTTATGTGGAGTTTTTGTTTTAATAATTTTTTTTCTATTATTTTTGTTTTGGCTGATTAAAAACTGAACCAGCCTTATTTCAGATTTACTGCCAAAAAATTTTGAAGGATGAACTACACCACACATTTTTAAAAGGTTTATATTAATGTACGTTTATCTACATGTCACATTTATTCACAGATATGTGTGTATATATGTATATATGCATATATGTATGTGTGTTTGTGGATCTAGAGAAGTTTACTGAAAATCTCTGAATCTCAGTTTTGTCATCTATAAAATATCAGTGGCGATACCTATCTGAAGAGTTATTTTGAGGAACTCCAATAGAATCACGGAACGAATCCTGTGACGTTCCAGGTGCCAATGTGTGGAGAGAGTCTGTGAAAGTTCACGCCTCCCTCCTGCCTTTCACGTGAGACGTAGTTCAGGTTTCAGGTTTGTGGGTCCTACTCACTCTGAAATAGTAACTAGGACTTTTTCTGCTCGTTCTTTCCTCCTGTGTATTCTGTCATTAATGCTTATGCCTGCATACTGAATTTTTAGTGAAAAAAAAAAGTAAAAGCAAGTGAAGATGTTTCTTAATAGGCTAAAATACCTTCCTTATAGCTAATTCTGTTAATACAAAAGTAAAAGGGCCAGAAATAATCCATTTGGATTTATTTTTACATAAGAAAAAATATCTTCTTCACATTATTGAAACAGGAACATCATGGCTGAGGCTGCTTTCCTGTCAGGAGCCAGCCTTTAATTTTATTTAAATAATATTATATAATAGGACATTAGAATATTAGAACACTGGAACATGGATAATAAAAAGATGATACATTGGCAGTCATAAAACATGGCATTAACTATCAGATGTGATGAGCCATTTATTATGCTGTTCTATGTTATTTTTTTCTTTAAAATTAGGATAATGTTAACTATTTCTTGGACAGTTTGTCATAGAGAGTCCTATGTAAAACACAAATGATACAAATGTTTGAACTGTTAATTGTGTTAACAATTTCAAATATTACATATTCTACTTACCAATAATTATACTAGTAATATAAATTACGGAGTATTGGATTAGTCTTAATGCCAATCTCATCTTGATTCCAAATGACGTTTATGAAAATTTGCTCTTCTAAATTTTCTTTAAAAAATTAGCAATGTCATAAAATTACTGAAAATAAATTGCTCTGCCATGGCTTAGAAACCTGCCAAGATGTTTAAAAAATGTATTTGGAAATCCAAATTGGAATAGTTTCAGTACATTTAAGGGATTTTTTTATTAGTGCAAATATACTTAAGAGGAACACCATTTTAACCATTTTAAGTGTAGAGTTCTGTGTCATTAAGTACATATATTGTTGTGCAACCATCACTACCATGCACCTATCTCCAAAACAATTTCATTGTCTCCAACTAACACTTCGTTTTTGTTAAACAATTACTCTCCTTCTTTCCCTTCCCGTATCTTCCAGGGTCCACCATTCCACTTTCCATCTCTGTGAATTTCACTACTGTGGGTACTTCATGTAAGTGAATTCATGCAATATTTGTCTTTCTGTGACAGACTTATTTCACTTAGCATAATGTATTCAAGCTTCATCCATGTTGTAGCATGTGTCAAAATTTCTTCGCTTTTAAAAATTGTGTATACATACTATATTTATATTGATTTCTTTGTAGATGACCACTTGCTTTGTTTCTGCCTTTGGGCTATTGTGAAAAGTATTGCTATGAACATGGGAATAGAAATATTTGTTTGATGCAAAAACAGAATAACAAATACTGCATGTTCTCAGGTATAACTGGGAGCTAAACATTGGATACACATGGACATAAAGATGGGAACAGTAGACACCAGGGACTCCAAAAGAGGAGAGTGAGGGAGGAGGCAAGGGTTGAAAAGCTACCTATTTGTGCTATGTTCATTATTTTAGTGAAGGGTTCAACAGAAGCCCAAACCTCAGCATCACGCAACATATCCATGTAACAAACCACGATTGTACTCCCTGAATACAAAAAATCCAAAAATGTCTGTTCAAGTGTCTGCTTTTATTTTATTTATTTATTTATTTATTATTTTATTTATTTCATTCAGAACTAAAATTGTTGGATCATATACTTATTCTATGTTTAAGTTTTGGAGGAATTACAATGCAGATGGTTCCAGATTTACAATAATTTGATGATTTTTGACTTTATGATGAGTTTATAGGAACATAACCACATTGTAAATTGAGGCATACCTGGACATGTGATGCTTTGACTTGCAATTTTTGACATTATGATGACTTTATGCAGATATTAAATGCATTTTTACTTACAATTTTTTCAACTTGCGGTGGGTTTGTAAAGGTGAAACTCCACTGCAAGTTGAGAAGCAGCTGTATCATTTTCCACAGTGCCTTTATTATTCGACATTTTCACCAACTATTCTTTATAGTTTTATCTCTTGCATTTAGGATTTTTATTCATTTTGACTTAATTTTTCAATATGGTATAAACATCCAACTTCAATATCTTGAATGTAAATATCCACTTTTCCAAACACCATTTATTGAAAAGATTGTTCCATCTCCACTGAGTGGACTTAGTTCCTTTTTGAAAAAAGGTTACCATGTATATGAGAGGCTATTTCTTGACTCTATTTTATACTGTTGAGCTATATGTCTGGTGCCATTGCCACATTGTTTTGATTACTATAGCTTCGAGTAAGTTTTAAAATCAGAAAGTGTATGTCCTGGTGCGGTGGCTCATGCGAGTAATCCCAGCACTTTGGGAGGCTGAGCCGGGCAGATCACAAGGTAAGGAGGTTGAGGCCATCCTGGCTAACATGGTGAAACCCCATCTCTACTAAAAATACAAAAAAAATTAGCTGGGCGTGGTGGTGGGCACCTGTAGTCCCAGCTACTCAGGAGGCTAAGCCAGGAGAATGGTGTGAATCTGGGAGGTGGAGCTTGTAGTCACCTGAGATGGTGCCACTGCACTCCAGCCTGGGTGACAGAGTGAGACTCCATCTCAAAAAAAAAAAAAAAAATCAGATTGTATGAGTCTTTAAATTTTGTTCTTTTTCCAAAAAAGTCAAGATTTTTTGACTACTGAGGATTCTTTAAAATTCATGTAAATTTTAGAATGGGCTTTTCTGTTTCTGAAAAAAAAATTTATCCTTTTAATTTTGATAGAGATTCTACTAATTTTTTTTGGCTTTGTACACTTTTTATTTTTATTTTTAATAATTATTTTATTGTTTGTTTTTAAGTTCCAGGGTATATGTGCAGGAAGAGCAGTTTTGTTTCATGGGTAAACGTGTGCCATGGTGATTTGTTGCACGTATCAATCCATCACCTAGGTATTAAGCCCAGCATGCACTAGCTCTTTTCCCTAATGCTCTCCCCTCCACTGCCCTCCCACAACAGGCCCCAGTAAGTGTTGTTCTCTTCCTGTGTCAATGTGTTTTCATTGTTCAGCTCCCACTTATAAGAGAGAATATGCAGTATTTAGTTTTCTGTTCCTGCATTAGTTTGCTGAGGATAATGGCTTCCAGCTTCATCCATGTCCTTGCAAAGGACATGATCTTATTATTTTTATGGCTGTATAGTATTCCATTGTGTATATGTACCACAGTTTCTTTATTCAGTCTATCATTAATGGACATTTGGGTTGATTCCATGTTTTTGCTATTGTGGATAGTGCTGCAATGAACATACACATGCCAGTACCTTTATAATAGAATAATTTATATTCCTTTGGGTATACACCCAGTAACGGGAATGCTGGATCAAATGGTATTTCCAGTTCTAAGTCTTTGAGGAATTGCCACACTGTCTTCCACGATGGGTGAACTAATTTACATTCCTACCAACAGTGTGAAAGCATTCCTATTCCTATTTCACAGCCTCACTAGCATCTGTTGTTTCTTGACTTTTTAATAATTGCCATTCTGATTGGCAGCAGATGGTATCTAATTATGGTTTTGATTTGCATTTCTCTAATGATCAGTTATGTACTTTTAAAAATATGTTTGTTGGCCATACCTATGTCTTTTTATTGAGAAATGTCTTTTCATATCCTTTGCACAATTTTAATGGGGTTGTTTGTTCTTTTCTTGTAAATTTGCTTAAGTTCTTTGTAGATTCTGGAATTAGACCTTTGTCAGATGGATAGATTGCAATAATTTTCTCCCATTCTGTAGGTTATCTGTTCATTCTGGTGATAGTTTTGGTTGCTGTGTAGAAGCTCTTTAGTTTAGTTAGATCCCATTTGTCAATTTTTGCTATTGTTGCAATTGCTTTTGGAGTCTTTGTCATAAAATCCTTGCCCATGCCTACTTCCTGAATGATATTGCCTAGATTTTCTTCTAGGGCTTTTATAGTTTTGGGTTTTACATTTCAGTCTTTAATCCATCTTGAGTTAATTTTTGTATAAGGTGTAAGGAAGGAATCCAGTTTCTATTTTCTGCATATGGCTAGCCAGTTCTCCCAGCACCATTTATTAAATAGGGAATCCTTTCCCCATTGCTTGTTTTTTTCCAGTTTGTTGAAGATCAGATGTTGTAGATGTGCAGTTTTATTTCTGAGTTTTCTATTCTGTTCCATTGGTCTATGTGCTTGTTTTTGTACCAGTACCATAAGTTTATGTTACTGTAGCTTTGTAGTACAGTTTGCGGTTGGGTAGCCTGATGCCTCCAGCTTTGTTCTTTGGCTATGCAAGCTCTTTTTTGGTTCCATATGATTTTAAAATAGTTCTTTTTTTCTAATTCTGTGAAGAATATCAATGGTATTTATTGGAATAGCATTGTATCTATAAATTGCTTTGGGCGGTATGGCCATTTTCACAATATTGATTCTTCCTATCCATGAGTATGGAATGTTTTTCCCTCTGCTTGTGTCCTTTGTGATTTCCTTGAACAATGGTTTGTAGTTCTCTTTGAATAGGTCCTTCACTTCCCTTGTTAGCTGTATTCCCAGGTATTTTATTATCTTTGTGGCAATTATGAATGGGAGATCATTCATGATTTGGCTTTCTGCCTGTCTGTTGCTGGAGTGTAGGATTGCTTGAGATTTCTGCACATTGATTTTGTATCCTGAGAGTTTGATGAATTTGCTTATCAGCTTAAGAAGCCTTTGGGCTGAGTCAGTCGGGTTTTCTAGATAGAATCATATCATCTGAAACAAAGACAATTTGACTTCCTTTCTTCCTATTTGCATACCCTTTCTTTATTTCCTTTGATTGATTGCCCTGGTCATACCTTCCAACACTACATTGAATAAGAGTCGTGAGAGAGGGCATCCTTGTCTTGTGCTAATTTTCAAAGGGAATGCTTCCAGTTTTTGCCCATTCAGTACAATGTTGGCTGTGGGTTTGTCATAAATGGCTCTTATTATTTTGATGTATGTTCCTTAAATACCTAATTTGTTGAGAGTTTTTAACATGAAGGGAAGTTGAATTTTTTTGAAAGCCTTTTCTGTGTCTATTGAGATAATCATGTAGTTTTTGTCTTTAGTTCTGTTTATGTGATGGATTACATTCATTGATTTGTGTATGTACAACCAGCTTGCATCCAGGGGATGAAGCTGACTTGATTGTGATGGAGAAGCTTTTTGATGTGCTGCTGGATTCAATTTGTCAGTATTATATTGAGTATGTTTGCATTGCATTGTTCATCAGGGATATTGGCACAAAGTTTTCTTTTTTTTTTGTTATGTCTCTGCTGGGTTTTGGAAGCAGGATGATGCTGGCCTCATAAAATGAGTTAGTGTGGGCTGGGCATGGTGACTTATGCCTGTAATCCCAGCACTCTGGAAGGCCAAGGCAGGTGGATCAACAGAAGTCTGGAGTTCGAGACCAGCCTGGCCAACTTCGTGAAACCCTATCTCTACTAAAAATACAAAAAATTAGCCAGGTATGGTGTTGTGTGCCTGTTGTCCCAGCTACTCTGGAGGCTGAGGCATGTGAATCACTTAAACCCAGGAGGCGAAGGTCGCAGTGAGCTGAGATTGTGCCACTGTAGGTGACATCATCACCTGGGTGATTGTGAGACTGGATGACAGTGAGACTCCGTCTCAAGGAAAAAAATGATTTAGGGTGGAGTCCCTCCTTTTCAATTGTTTGGAAAAGTTTCAGAAGAAATGATAACAGCTCCTCTTTTTACCTCTGGTAGAATTCAGCTGTAATCCATCTGAACCTGGGCTTTTTTTTCTTTGGTAGGCTATTTATTATTGCCTCAATTTCAGAACTTGTTATTGGTCTATTCAGGGATTCAAATTCTTCCTGGTTCAGTGTTGGGAAGGTTTATGTGTCCAGGAATTTATCCATTTCTTCTAGATTTTCCTGTTTATTTGCATAGAGGTGCTTTTAGTATTCTCTGTTGGTTGTTTGTGTTCCTGTGGGGTTGGTGGTGGTATTTCCCTTATTGTTTCTGATTGTGTTCATTGGAATCTTCTCTCTTTACTTCTTTATTATTCTTTTTTTATTATACTTTAAGTTTTAGGGCACATGTGTACAACGTGCAGGTTAGTTACATATGTATACATGTGCCATGTTGGTCTTGATAGTGGTCTATCTAGTTTATTGATTTTTTTTTTCAAAAACCAGCTCCTGGATTCGTTAATTGTTTGAAGGGTTTTTTTGGGTCTCCATCTCCTTCAGTTCCACCCTGATCTTGGTTATTTCTTGTGTTCTCCTAGTTCTGGGGTTTGTTTGCTCTTGGCTCTCTAGTTCTTTTAGTTGTGATGTTAGGGTGTCGATTTGAGATCTTTCTAGCTTTTTGCTTTGTGCATTTAGTGCAATAAATGTCCCTCTTAACACTGATTTCTCTGCATCCCGGAGATTCTGATGAGTTGTCTCTTTGCTTTCTTTGGTCTTAAAGAACTTCTTCATTTCTGCCTTAATTTTATTATTTAGACAGGAGTCATTCAGGAGCAGGTTGTTCTATTTCCCTGTAGTTGTGTGGTTTTGAGGGGGCTTTTTTTTTTTTTTTAGATGGCTGGAGTGCAATGGTGTGATCTCTGCTCACTGCAACTTTTGCCTCCTGGGTTCAAGCAATTCTCCTGCCTCAACCTCTTGAGTAGCTGGGACTGCAGGTACACGCCACCATACTCGGCTAAATTTTTTTGGATTTTAGTAGACACAGGGTTTCCCTGTGTTGCCCAGGCTTGTCAGAAACTCCTGAGCTCAGGCAATCTGCCCGCCTTGGCCTCCCAAAGTGCTGGGATTACAGTCGTGAGCCACTGTGCCTGGCCTTGAGGGGGCTTTAATCTTGAGTTATAATTTGATTGTGCTGTGGTCTGAGAGACTGTTTGTTATGATTTCAGTTCTTTTGTATTTGCTGAGGAGAGTTTTACTTCCAATTATGCGATAGTTTTAGAGTAAGTGCCATAAGGTGCCAAGACAAAATTTTATATTTTGTTGTTTTGGGATGGAGAGTTCTGTAGACATCTATCAGGTCCACATGATCTAGAGCTGAGTTCAAGTCCTGAATATCTTTGTTAATTTTCTGTCTCAATTATCTAATAGTGACGGTGGGGTATTAAAGTCTCTCACTATTATTGTGTAGGGGTCTAAGTCTCTTTGTAGGTCTCTAGGAACTTGTTTTATGAATCTGGGTGCTCCTGTATTGGGTTCATAAATATTTACAATGGTTAGAAATTTTTGTCGAATTGAACTCTTTTACATTATGTAATGCCCTTCTTTGTCTTTTTTGACCTTTGTTGGTTTAAAATCTGTTTTGTCAGAAACTAGGATTGCTACCACTGCTTTTTCCTTTTTTCCTTTTGCTTGGTAAATTTTTCTCTATTCCTTTATTTTGAGTCTGTGTGCATCTTTGCACATAAGATGTGTCTCTTGAATACAGCACATCAATGGGTGACTTTGGCTGTTGTTGACATCTTAACAGTATTAACCCTTCCAATTGATAAATATATAGGATGCATTTCCATTTATTTGTGTCTTCTTTAATAGCTCTAATCAGCATTTTCTCATTTTCAATGTATAAAGTTTTTAACTTCTTGGTTAGGTTTATTCTTAAGTGTTTTATTTCTTTTTGTTACTATTGGAAATAAAATCAGAGTGTAGTTTTCAGATTGTTCTTTGTTAGTGTATAGAATTACAACAAATTCTGGTTGTTGATGTTGCATCCTGTAATTTTGCTAATTTTATTTATTATTTATCCTAAGTTTTCTACATATATAATTATGTCATATGCAAATAGAAATAATTTTAGTTCTTTCTTTTGAAATAAGATAATTTTTATTTCTTTTCTTGTTTAATTGTTTTGACTGAACTTGCAGTAATGTGTTAAGTAGATGAAGAGAAAGTGGACTTCCGTGTCTTGTTGCAAATCTTAGAGTCAAAGCTGCCAGTCTTTCATTATTATGATGAAGCTGTGGGTTAAAATCCCAACTGTCACATAATTTTTACATCACTTTAATGTTTTATGAAAGAAATGCATAGACATGATCTCAGCAGACCACAGAGTAAAATGTTAGAAACATAACAAACTCTTGCTGACCCCAAAGGCAAGAACTTCAAATTATCTTTTCAGTTTTCCCTCATATTTGTCCATGTATTTTCAGACAATACATTCATCTGCTAATGCTTGATTTTCTATATCTCAAATATCATTCCTTGATCCATGATACAGATCCCCATGGATAGTGACTGCTCCCTCCTCCGTCATCACCCCTAGGTTCCTTACACTTCTCCCATTGTCACAGCAGAACTGCATTCCACTTTATGTCTGCACCAAGGGGTTGACAACATCATTTCATCTTATAGAATTTATTGCTACAATACAAAAAATATAAACTATTGTAAAACCTGGTTTTATATATATATATATATATATATCTTCTGATATTTATTACTTTTATTTCAAAAGCTTTAGAATTTGTCTTGTGGGTAATATTTAGAATTTTTAGGAAATTTTCCCAAGGAAATAGAATTTTTATATAATATTTTTCAGGAAAGTATTTCTCACTTATTTTTGTGAATTTGCATGCCATTTGAATATGATGGTTAATATATTTCATTTCAGAGAAAATTTTTTAAGAATATTAACTTCATTATTATTTTGCTATATGCATTTCTAAGAAAGTCCTTAAGCACATATTGTTCCTCCAATATGATTTCCCTACTTTTTTTATCTTTCCTAAATTACAATTTTTTCATATTGTTGTTGCTTTTGTTTACTTTCTAATAGATTTTTCTTACTTTGCCTTTTGAAACTTTCACTTAATATTTTTTATCAATTATATTTTTAATTTTCAAAGTTCCTTTATGTTACCTGTTGTATCCTTTCAGATAGCAAATGATATTTATTTCACGGATTTCATAACATATCATACATCTCTGAAGATGTGAATTCTGATCACAATTCATTCTTTCTGCATTTTTAATCATTATAATCTCAGTGTATTTATGAGTATGATCATGTGTTATTATGCATATTTCTGTGTGTTTGCATGCTGTGTGAATGTTAGTTGTATACGTGGTTATAGTAGCTCAAAATTCTGGTGGTATTTGGCTCTAGACTAATATTTAAGCCTAAAAAACTCCAGTTCTTTTAGGCATACTGTGCAAAGTTGTTCTCTGATGTCTTCTATCTGGAGTAGAGTTTCTAACGCACCTCTACCCAGAAGTTTGTCAGAATTCTAGTTTCCCTTTTTATTTAAGAGATTGAATTTTCCTCAAAATTCATTCTTTTGAAGGATCCATAAAGCAATCTGTAATGTTATCTAAGCACTAGAGAAGGAAAAGACAAAATGTGTAACCTATTTGGTAAGGCATCTGCTTTAACTAGAGAATTTTGAAATTAGGCAAGGAGGCAAAAGAGAATGGATGATGATGAATATTGAAAATCAAGAGCGTGAATTAACATGACTTTGGTTAAAGGGACATAGCAATAAGGATTCATTCTGGATTTCTAAATAAATGAACCACAAAATGATAACTGACTAAATAATTGATAATTGGCATTATTGTGCAAACATCATTCAAGTTTCTCAAAATAGCAGAGAGGCTGCTGCAGTTTTAGAAGTAAATCTGGCAGAATAAACATGGGTTGGGTGGGGAAGCTCATGACTGCACTCCCAGCATTTGCAAGGCCAAGACAGGAGGATTGGTGAGGCCAAGAGTTCAAAACCAGCCTGGTAACATAGCAAGACTTCATGTCTACAAAAATAGAAAGTTAACTAGGTATGGTGGCTTGTGGTTGTAGTCTCAGCTACTCAGGAGGCTGAGGCAGGTAGATTGCTTGAGCCAGAATGTCAAGGATGCAGTGAGCTATGATATTGCCACTTCACTCCCGCCTGGGTAACAGAGAGAGACCCTGTCACTCAAAAAAAAAAAGTATAAATATGGAAAGATAATAGATCATCCTATAAAGATAATACTATTTTTTCAAATATAAATCTAAATGTATGCATTTATATTGACTTTCTATGCATATGTATTCAATATAACATCTGATTTTGATTATATCTGAGTTAGTGTCAGGCAGTAAAACATTATTCTATTGAAGTTGTAATAGAGATATCTTTCTTATAAATTTACATATTTCTCAGAAAAATATCTGGTAACAAATGTTGGTATCATCAAATGTAAAACTCTGGGTAAAAATTAAGATTTCTCTTTCAAAATAGGTAAAACATCAGATCAAAGAAGGCTGAGTACAATAAAACATTTTGAGAGAGAAAGACAGAGACCATATTGACATAATTTGTATTATAGTATACTGTATATTCATTCTATTTTATTATAAGTTACTCTTGTTTATCTCTTACTTGTCTTATTTAAAAATTAAACTTTATCAGAAGTATGTGTGGACACAAAATAATAGTGTATATAGGGCTCAGTGTCAACTCCAGCCTCAAGAATTTACTGAGGGGCTTCAAATGCATTCCCTGCAGATAAAGACGAATTTCTGTGCTTAACTTACCCTTGTGTCCCCCTTCAGGAAAGAGCACACGAATGCCCCATGGAAAATTACAATCAAACATCAACTGATTTCATCTTATTAGGATTCTTCCCACCATCAAGAATTGGCCTTTTCCTCTTCATCCTCATTGTTTTCATTTTCCTAATGGCTCTAATTGGAAACCTATCCATGATTCTTCTCATCTTCTTGGACACCCATCTCCACACACCCATGTATTTCCTACTTAGTCAGCTCTCCCTCATTGACCTAAATTATATCTCCACCATTGTTCCTAAGATGGCTTCTGATTTTCTGTCTGGTAACAAGTCTATCTCCTTCACTGGGTGTGGGATTCAGAGTTTCTTCTTCTTGGCATTAGGAGGTGCAGAAGCACTACTTTTGGCATCTATGGCCTATGATCGTTACATTGCTATTTGCTTTCCTCTCCACTATCTCATCCGCATGAGCAAAAGAGTGTGTGTGCTGATGATAACAGGGTCTTGGATCATAGGCTCGATCAATGCTTGTGCTCACACTGTATATGTACTGCATATTCCTTATTGCCGATCCAGGGCCATCAATCATTTCTTCTGCGATGTCCCAGCAATGGTGACTCTGGCCTGCATGGACACCTGGGTCTATGAGGGCACAGTGTTTTTGAGCACCACCATCTTTCTCTTGTTTCCCTTCATTGGTATTTCATGTTCCTATGGCCGGGTTCTCCTTGCTGTCTACCACATGAAATCTGCAGAAGGGAGGAAGAAAGCCTACCTGACCTGCAGCACCCACCTCACTGTAGTAACTTTCTACTATGCACCTTTTGTCTACACCTATCTACGTCCAAGATCCCTGCGATCTCCAACAGAGGACAAGGTTCTGGCTGTCTTCTACACCATCCTCACCCCAATGCTCAACCCCATCATCTATAGCCTGAGGAACAAGGAGGTGATGGGGGCCCTGACACGAGTGAGTCAGAGAATCTGCTCTGGGAAAATGTAGAAACATTTTCTACCTAAGGTCTCAGGACTCAGATACACATCCATCCAGCAGTGTATAGTAATTAAAATATTATTTCAATTCTAGAGTTCAGGAGCTAAAAGTAATCAAGGTAAGAGAAAAAAATCACTGATTTCTGGACAAAATTGTTTTACATATATATGTATATATAACTCCACACAACCTTTTTTCTTCATGGCATTGTTTCCATAAATTTTGAAAGCACCTACTTTTACTAATATGTTGTCAATGAGAATTTTTGTTTTTGGTCATGCAGAAATGGAAATGAAATTGGTCTAAGTGAAGTTGGCACTCAGCATAACAATTTCCTTATGGTTAATTTATTTTCCAGTAATTTTAAATTTACTTTTTTGTTTATGTCTAAAACAAAACAAAAAATAGGTCTCTTGACTTGGTGTATCTAGTTGAAAGCTGTAAGATGTTTTGTCTTTCTTATCTTAGACACTTAACGTACCAATTACTCATTCTTTCAATTTAGGGAACTCATTACACAGTTTAGCAGAGAGCTCATCAGGGATTCTTAAGTCCTGATACCACTCTGGATGGCCTATGACAAGATTATGTTCTTTATAGGGGAATGAATCCCAGGAAACGATTTAACATTAGGTATATTTTAGATCAACAACAAGGACTGGAATGTGCCAGCAGTAATAAAAATGATTACATTTAGGTCTTTAACCTGTTTTGAGTTGATTTGGATATAGTGTAAGGACTGGGAGTTTATTTTCATTTTTCTGCTTAAAAATATCCAGTTTTGCCAGCACCTTATATTGAAGACACTGTCTTTTTCCCAATGAACATTCTTGGGTCTGTTGTCAAAAATCAGTTGCACAGAAAGGTTTTGCTTGTTCTCACTCCTATGCAGGAGCTAGAATTTTTAAAAACTGAACTAGTGGAAATAGAGAAGAGACTGATGGTCACTAGAGGGTGGGAAGGGTACAGGGGAGGGATGATAAAGTGGGGATGGCTAATAGTTGCAAAAATATAATTAGATAGAATGAATAAGAGTCAGTATTTGATAGCACAATAGAGTAACTATAGTAAACAATAATTTATTGTAGAATTTATTGTATGTATTAAAGAATAACTGAAAGAGTGGAATTGGAATGTTCCCAACACAAAGAAATAACACATATTTGAGGTGATGGTTACCCCAATTAACCCAATTTGATCATTACGCATTGTATGCCTTTATCAAAGCATCACATACACTCCGCAATTATATATTACTATTATGTATCCATAGTAATTAAAATAAAATAACCAGTTCACTGTAGATATATGGATTTATTTCTGGGTTCTCTGTTCTGTTTCACTGTCCTATGTGTCTGTTTTTATGCCAGTACCATTCTGTTTTTGTTATTCCATGTTTGTAGTATAGTTTGAAGTTTGGTACTCATGCCTCCAGTTTTTTCTTTTTATTCTACAGTGCTTTGACTATTTGGGGTCTTTAATAGTTCCATACAAATCTTAAATAATGGTTTTTACTATTTATGTGCAGAATGTCATTGGTATTTTGATAGACATTGCATTTAATCTGTAGTTTGGTTATTTAAATAATATTAATTCTTCCAATCCATGAGCATTGGATTTCTTTCCATTCATTTGTATTCCTCTTCATTTTCTTTCACCAGTGATTTGTACAAATACATTCTAGTGTTCTCTTCCATGATTACCGTTAACGGTAAAGTATTACATAGTTCAATGCTCTTTAAATGTCATTTCTATTTCTAAGCCTGTGGATATTTGTTTTACCATATTGTAGCAGTTAAAACATAAATTTTGAACTTGTTTTATAAATCAGACTATGTCTTTGTTGTGCTTTTTTGCAATGAGCAGTGTGTATTTTTATTTTGTAATGATTTACTAACAAAGTTTACTGCCTTAGCTTCCTGGCATTTCCTGTCCTGATATTCACTCAGATACGTCATATTCCATGAATACAACAGGGAGGGGCTTTGGGACAGAGAGAAAATAGGCCTTCCATTACGAGTCACTTGCTGCTGCCAGGGAGAGCATCTCCTCTCTTCCCAGGTAGGGACATTTGTACCCAACTGCCACCTGTGCCACTGCTTCTGTCATCACCACCAATCTGAGCCCAGCCACACCCAAGCCACTCCTTGGAATCCTGTGGTGCTGTGAAGTATTACAAGATGTGTGTGTGTGTGTGTGTGTGTGTGTGTGCGCATGCCTGAGAAGGCCAGGCAAATTGCCCCATATGGGTGTTGCCTTAGCCCCCTTGTGTAGTCATTTCTACTGGACCAAAACTGCTTGCTAATGCTGCCAACCTGTCCAGCTCTTCTGTCACATGCATACTCAGAGATGAAATTATTAAATATTCCAATGATAACAGCAGAGCATGAAACCACGCATGGAGCCCTTTGAGTGTGGGACCTTGTGCATAGGTCCACGAAGCCAGTCCTGAGAAGGATGGGAAGAGCGAGCAGGAAGTGAATGAGATCATGCAGTCTAGGATAGTGGTGGGATTGTGAGATGGTCTGGGTGTTTGTATCCTCCCAAAATCCATATGCTTAAATCTTAACCCTCAATGTCATAGTATTAGGAGTTGGGGCCTTTTGGGAAATGATTAGGTCATGAGGATAGCACCCTCTTGAATAAGATTAATGCCTTTCTAAAGGAGGCTCAGGGGAGCTTGTTTGTCCCTTCTACCATGTGAGGTTACAGCAGATGGTGCCATCTAGGGTGTCATAGAAGCCACCGTCTATGAACCAGAAAGCAAGCCTTCTCAGGACACTGAATCTTCAGTCACTTTGTCTTAAGACAAAGAACTTCCCAGCTTCCACAACTCTGAGAAATACATTTCTCTTGTTTATAGGTTACCCAGTTTAAGACATTTTTGTCATAGAAGCTTGAATAGACCAAGACACAATACCTGCTGTTTTTGTTAGTTGTTATTACTGGAAAAAGCCTGAGGGAAGACTGAATTAAGCAGTGGTGCCCAGTTCAGACCCTTTACCCATTCCAGGTAGTGATTCACGGAGGGAATCAGGAGACCTAGCTGTATGATTTTCTGTGACATACCATGGCTTTGGGAAAATCATTCCATCTCTCTGAAGTTAGTTTACTGAAAAACAATATGGATGCCTTTACCTTATTGGTAAATGGCATCATTGAAGTCCCACCTACTGACATTCCTGTATAGGCAACGGTAATCCTATTTTTCATGCCAGTGTCTCTGTGAATGGAGATAAAGAGGTCACCAATGAATGCTGAACATTTCAAGGCTATCAGAAATGACTTCAAAATTCGTTTACCCCTGTAGGCTCTGGCTCAGGAAAGCAATAAGCTCTTCCCCACTGACATGGTATCTGTACTCAGAGGCCACTCCTTTCCCCTTGTGGTCATTAAGAAGAACAACGGAGAAAGAAGTCAAATTATCCAAATATACTGTCATTTGCTACATTGTTTATGAGAATGTAGTCCTGATAATTTTGAAAGTTGGACAATAATTCCTCTTGGGGAAATTAATGAATTCATTACCTCACAGAGTCCTTGGCTCACTGTTCATTGTGCCTCGTTTTAGCCATTTTTCGTTCCATCCAAATGTTACGCTGTGGTTATTTTTCACTTCACAGTCATTCTTTAATTATTTCATGTCCTCAGGCTAGAAGATGCAAATTTTACAGCACGTGGTATCTATTAGTATTTCATACCACACAGTGTGCATTTAGAAATTTCTTATGTATTAAATTAGCAAAGTTTGATTTATGGAAAGGGACATGAGTATTCATTCTATTTTGAAGGATGAGTATCTTTCTTTTTTTTTGCATTCTTTTTTTATTTATTATTATTATACTGTAAGTTTTAGGGTACATGTGCACAATGTGCAGGTTAGTTACATATGTATACATGTGCCATGCTGGTGCGCTGCACCCACTAACTCGTCATCTAGCATTAGGTATATCTCCCAATGCTATCCCTCCCCCCTCCCCCCACCCCACAACAGTCCCCAAAGTGTGATGTTCCCCTTCCTGTGTCCATGTGTTCTCATTGTTCAATTCCCACCTATGAGTGAGAATATGCGGTGTTTGGTTTTTTGTTCTTGCGATAGTTTACTGAGAATGATGATTTATCACAACAAGCTGTGGTTCAATAGTGAAATAATTGAGTAGAGTGAAGGAGTGAATTACATGCCATCCACAAATATGCTGAGTCAGCATGTTTATTAGTTGGAGCTGAAAACATTTGAGAAATTTTGGTTAACATTGGAGAAAAAGGTTATCTCACCTGTCTTTTCAGCATGCAGCAAGTTCTAAAGATTCTTCCAGGAATCTCTGGTACATTCTGATATTCTTCCAGTACCCTCTCTGTATCAGAATAGAAAATAGCCCTTCACCAGAGCCTGACAGCTGGAGGAATGCAGTCTGAATAATAAACTACCAGAATTAACCCTTATTTTTCACTATCTTTACACCCCCATATACCTCCTAGTAACTCCCTTGGAATGTATGGCTTTGAGCCAGTTTCTCTTTTTTCTGTATTTTTTTCTGCAATTTATCATTCTTTGTCTAAAATTATAAAAGCATCTTGCTTTGACCATTTATTTGGACTTCACACTCTTGTGAAGATTCCCATGTACATGTAAAATGAATAAAACTTATATGCTTTTCCCTCGTTAATCTGTCTTGTATCAATTTGTTTCCTAGACCTTGGCAAAAAACTCACAGAGGATATAAAGTGGGTGAGGTAGAGGTGATCCCTCATGTTTCTATAGAAGTAATAATTGTCTTCCTTTTGTAAGATTTACCTCAACCCCACTACTAACTTTTTTTTTACTTGCCTTTAAAATCTGGAGAAAAAATAGGCAATTATTTTACAGATGAAATATCTTATCAATCACTGAATACTTAGTCAGTACTTAGAGCATTTTAGGAGAATACAAAGATGAATACATGGATCACACATGTTGGACTGAGGTCAATTTGACATTTGGGACTTAATCTCAGCTATTTTGTCTCACTGCCACAAATTCAATCATATGATCCTTTTAATTTTATCTGCTAAATATTTTAAAATACATTTGTCTTCCTCAGTCCCTCTATTCACTACCCTTACTTTTGATAGGGTTTTCCCTCTTTAAGGAAACTTAAAATTTCAGAAATTTTGTCTTTACCACAAGTAGTGTGTTATTTACCTTCAGTATCCTCTATGCATTCTATAATTGTAAGCTGTCTGGTGAAGCTAGCAGTGCCAATTAGATAGTTGCAAAGATATTTCCCTGGTGCTAAAACTTAACTAGTGAAGATAGCTACCAGGGATCAGATGCTAAATACTGATTCAATAGACTTTATTAAAAGTAAATGATCACAAGCATCTACAATTTGCAGGAAAAAGCATTAATTCCAGGAGAAGAAGATGGGCTTAATGTCAGGGAGCAGTCATTGGCTATGTGACACTGATTTAAAGTGCAAGAAGTAATTCAGCAGGGCTACTAATTTTATCACAAGTTAGAGTTAATTTCCTGATTAAACATCTCATAAGTTTTGAATGGTTTATCCCTATTTGCACTAGAAATTTTACCTTTTCAATGTGCAGTTTTACCAGCATAAAGTGTATTGAAAATCTCAGTATCATATTATAGCAGAACTGTCTACTTTTACATATTATCAACTAAAACACCTTTTCAGCCCCCTAATAAACTGATTTGTTAGAAATATAGTTATACTGTATCTTCACAGGTAGTTTTAATTGGCTTCCTCTGAATTGCTGAGTTTAATTGTTCCTAGATAGTTGCATGTTTTTTAAAAATCCAGGAAAATCTCCTAAGTATAATAAAAATATTTGGTGTAATTATTTGCTCATATTATTCTTTTTGTAGATTAATTTTCTTTAATATCTAAATAATATGAGGCCTGGCAGCCAAGATGGCCAAATAGGAACAGCTCCAGTCTGCAGCTCCCAGCGTGAGCGATGCAGAAGACGGGTGATTTCTGCATTTCCATCTGAGGTACCGGGTTCATCTCACTAGGGAGTGCCAGACAGTGGGCACAGGACAGTGGGTGCAGTGCACCGTGTGCGAGCCGAAGCAGGGCGAGGCATTCCCTCACTCAGGAAGCACAAGGGGTCAGGGAGTTCCCTTTCCTAGTTGAAGAAAGGGGTGACAGATGGCACCTGGAAAATCGGGTCACTCCCACCCTAATACGGCGCTTTTCCAACGGGCTTAAAAAACGGCGCACCAGGAGATTATATCCCGCACATGTCTCGGAGGGTCCTACGCCCACAGAGTCTCCCTGATTGCTAGCACAGCAGTCTGAGATCAAACTGTAAGGCGGCAGCGAGGCTGGGGGAGGGGTGCCCGCCATTGCCCAGGCTGGCTTAGGTAGCAGCCGGGAAGCTTGAACTGGGTGGAGCCCACCACAGCTCAAGGAGGCCTGCCTGACTCTGCAGGCTCCACCTCTGGGGGCAGGGCACAGACAAACAAAAAGACAGCAGTAACCTCTGCAGACTTAAATGTCCCTGTCTGACAGCTTTGAAGAGAGCAGTGGTTCTCCCAGCACGCAGCTGGAGATTTGAGAAAGGGCAGACTGCCTCCTCAAGTGGGTCCCTGACCCCTGACCCCCGAGCAGCCTAACTGGGAGGCACCCCCCAGTAGGGGCAGACTGACACCTCACACAGCCGGGTAATCCTCTGAGACAAAATTTCCAGAGGAATGATCAGACAGCAGCATTCGCGGTTCACGAAAATCCACTGTTATGCAGCCACCGCTGCTGGTACCCAGGCAAACAGGGTCTGGAGGGGACCTCTAGAAAACTGCAACAGACCTGCAGCTGAGGGTCCTATCTGTTAAAAGGAAAACTAACAAACAGAAAGGACATCCACACCAAAAACCCATCTGTACATCACCATCATCAAAGACCAAAAGTAAATAAAACCACAAAGATGGGGGAAAAAACAGAGCAGAAAAACTGGAAACTCTAAAAAGCAGAGCACCTCTCCTCCTCCAAAGGAACGCAGTTCCTCACCAGCAATGGAACAAAGCTGGACGGAGAATGACTTTGATGAGAGAAGAAGGCTTCAGACGATCAAACTACTACGAGCTACAGGAGGAAATTCAAACCAACGGCAAAGAAGTTAAAAACTTTGAAAAAAATTTAGATGAAAGTATAGCTAGAATAACCAATACAGAGAAGTGCTTAAAGGAGCGGATGGAGCTGAAAGCCAAGGCTCGAGAACTACGTGAAGAATGCAGAAGCCTCAGGAGCCGATGCAATCAACTGGAAGAAAGGGTATCAGTGATGGAAGATGAAATGAATGAAATGAAGTGAGAAGGGAAGTTTAGAGAAAAAAGAATAAAAAGAAATGAACAAAGCCTCCAAGAAATATGGGACTATGTGAAAAGACCAAATCTACGTCTGATTGGTGTACCTGAAAGTGACAGGGAGAATGGAACCAAGTTGGAAAACACTCAGCAGTATATTATCCAGGAGAACTTCCCCAATCTAGCAAGGCAGGCCAAAATTCAGATTCAGGAAATACAGAGAACGCCACAAAGATACTCCTCGAGAAGAGCAACTCCAAGACACATAATTGTCAGATTCACTAAAGTTGAAATGAAGGAAAAAATGTTAAGGGCAGCCAGAGAGAAAGGTCAGGTTACCCACAAAGGGAAGCCCATCAGACTAACAGTGGATCTCTCGGCAGAAACTCTTCAAGCCAGAAGAGAGTGGGGGCCAATATTCAACATTCTTAAAGAAAAGAATTTTCAACCCAGAATTTCATATCCAGCCAAACTAAGCTTCATAAGTGAAGGAGAAATAAAATCCTTTACAGACAAGCAAATGCTGAGCAATTTTGTCACCACCAGGCCTGCCCTAAAAGAGCTCCTGAAGGTAGCACTAAACATGGAAAGGAACAACCGGTACCAGCCACTGCAAAATCATGCCAAATTGTAAAGACCATCGATGCTAGGAAGAAACTGCATCAACTAACGAGCAAAATAACCAGCTGACATCATAATGACAGGATCAAATTCACACATAACAATATTAACTTTAAATGTAAATGGACTAAATGCTCTAATTAAAAGACACAGACTGGCACATTGGATAAAGAGTCAAGACCCATCAGTGTGCTGTATTCAGGAAACCCATCTCACATGCAGAGACACACATAGGCTCAAAATAAAAGGGTGGAGGAAGATCTACCAGGGAAATGGAAAACAAAAAAAGGCAGGGATTGCAATCCTAGTCTCTGATAAAACAGACTTTAAACCAACAAAGATCAAAAGAGACAAAGAAGGCAATCACATAATGGTAAAGGGATCAATTCAACAAGAAGAGCTAACTATCCTAAATATATATGCACCCAGTACAGGAGCACCCAGATTCATAAAGCAAGTCCTGAGTGACCTACAAAGAGACATAGACTCCCACACAATAACAATGGGAGACTTTAACACCCCACTGTCAACATTAGACAGATCAATGAGACAGAAAATTAACAAGGATACCCAGCAATTGAACTCAGCTCTGCACCAAGCGGACCTAATAGACATCTACGGAACTCTCCACCCCAAATCAACAGAATATACATTTTGTTCAGCACCACAACACACCTATTCCAAAATTGACCACATAGTTGGAAGTAAAGCTCTCCTCAGCAAATGTAAAAGAACAGAAATTATAACAAACTGTCTCTCAGACCACAGAGCAATCAAACAAAAACTCGGGATTAAGAAACTCACTCAAAACCACTCAACTACATGGAAACTGAACAACCTGCTCCTGAGTGACTACTGGGTACATAACGAAATGAAGGCAGAAATAAAGATGTTCTTTGAAACCAACAAGAACAAAGACACAACATACCAGAATCTCTGGGACACATTCAAAGCAGTGTGTAGAGGGAAATTTATAGCACTAAATGCCCACAAGAGAAAGCAGGAAAGATCCAAAATTGACACCCTAACATCACAATTAAAAGAACTAGAAAAGCAAGAGCAAACATATTCAAAAGCTAGCAGAAGGCAAGAAATAACTAAAATCAGAGCACAACTGAAGGAAATAGAGACACAAAAAACCCTTCAAAAATTAATGAATCCAGGAGCTGGTTTTTTGAAAGGATCAACAAAACTGATAGACCGCTAGAAAGACTAATAAAAAAAAAGAGAGAAGAATTAAATAGATGCAATAAAAAATGATAAAGCAGATATAACCACTGATCCCACAGAAATACAAACTATCATCAGAGAATACTACAAACACCTCCACGCAAATAGACTAGAAAATCTAGAAGAAATGGATAAATTCCTCGACACATACACCCTCTCAAGGGTAAACCAGGGAGAAGTTGAATCTCTGAATAGAACGATAACAGGCTCTGAAATTGTGGCAATAATCAATAGCTTACTAACCAAAAAGAATCCAGGACCAGATGGATTCACAGCCAAATTCTACCAGAGGTAAAAGGAGGAACTGGTACCATTCCTTCTGAAACTATTCCAATCAATAGAAAAAGAGGGAATCCTCCCTAATTCATTTTATGAGGCCAGCATCATCCTGATACCAAAGCCAGGCAGAGACACAACCAAAAAAGGGAATTTTAGACCAATATCCTTGATGAACATTGATGCAAAAATCCTCAATAAAATACTGGCAAACCGAATCCAGCAGCACATCAAAAAGCTTATCCACCATGATCAAGTGGGCTTCATCCCTGGGATGCAAGGCTGCCTCAGTATACACAAATCAATAAATGTAATCCAGCATATAAACAGAACCAAAGACAAAAACCACATGATTATCTCAGTAGATGCAGAAAAGGCCTTTGACAAACTTCAACAACCCTTCATGCTAAAAACTCTCAATAAATTAGGTATTAATGGGACATATCTCAAAATGATAAGAGCTATCTATGACAAACCCACAGCCAATATCATACTGAATGGGCAAAAACTGGAAGCATTCCCTTTGAAAACTGGCAGAAGACAGGGATTCCCTCTCTCACCACTCCTATTCAACATAGTGTTGGAAGTTTCAGCCAGGGCAATTCGGCAGGAGAAGGAAATAAAGGGTATTCAATTAGGAAAAGAGGAAGTCAAAGTGTCCCTGTTTGCAGATGACATGATTGTATATCTAGAAAACCCCATTGTCTCAGCCCAAAATCGCCTTAAGCTGATAAGCAACTTCAGCAAAGTCTCAGGATACAAAATCAATGTACAAAAATCACAAACATTCTTATATACCAATAACAGACAAACAGAGAGCCAAATCATGAGTGAACTCCCATTCACAATTGCTTCAAAGAGAATAAAATACCTAGGAATCCAACTTACAAGGGACGTGAAGGACCTCTTCAAGGAGAACTACAAACCACTGCTCAAGGAAATAAAAGAGGATACAAACAAATGGAAGAACATTCCATGCTCATGGGTAGGAAGAATCAATATCGTGAAAATGGCCATACTGCCCAAGGTAATTTATAGATTCAATGCCATTCCCATCAATCTACCAATGACTTTCTTCACAGAATTGGAAAAAACTACTTTAAAGTTCATATGGAACCAGAAAAGAGCCCACATTGCCAAGTCAAACCTAAGCCAAAAGAACAAAGCTAGAAGGCCTCACACTACCTGACTTCAAACTATACTACAAGGCTACAGTAACCAAAACAGCATGGTACTGGTACCAAAACAGAAATATAGATCAATGGAACAGAACAGAGCCCTCAGAAATAACGCCACATATCTACAACTATCTGATCTTTGACAAACCTGAGAAAAACAAGCAATGGGGAAAGGATTCCCTATTTAATCAATGGTGCTAGGAAAACTGGCTAGCCATATGTAGAAAGCTGAAATTGGATCCCTTCCTTACACCTTATACAAAAATTAATTCAAGATGGATTAAAGACTTAAACGTTAGACCTAAAACCATAAAAACCCTAGAAGAAAACCTAGGCATTACCATTCAGGACATAGGCATGGGCAAGGACTTCATGTCTAAAACACCAAAAGCAATGGCAACAAAAGCCAAAATTGACAAATGGGATCTAATTAAAGTAAAGAGCTTCTGCACAGCAAAAGAAACTACCATCAGAGTGAACAGGCAACGTACAAAATGGGAGAAAATTTTCACAACCTACTCATCTGACAAAGGGCTAATATCCAGAACCTACAAGGACCTCAAACAAATTTACAAGAAAAAAACAAACAACCCCATCAAAAAGTGGGCAAAGTACATGAACAGACATTTCTCAAAAGAAGACATTTATGCAGCTAAAAAACACATGAAAAAATGCTCACCATCACTGGCCATCAGAGAAATGCAAATCAAAACCACAATGAGATACCATCTCACACCAGTTAGAATGGCAATCATTAAAAAGTCAGGAAACAACAGGTGCTGGAGAGGATGTGGAGAAATAGGAACACTTTTACACTGTTGGTGGGACTGTAAACTAGTTCAACCATTGTGGAAGTCAGTGTGGCGATTCCTCAGGGATCTAGAACTAGAAATACCATTTGACCCAGCCATCCCATTACTGGATATATACCCAAAGGACTATAAATCATGCCGCTATAAAGACACATGCACACGTATGTTTATTGTGTCACTATTCACAATAGCAAAGACTTGCAACCAACCCAAATGTCCAACAATGATAGACTGGATTAAGAAAATGTGGCACATATACACCATGGAATACTATGCAGCCATAAAAAATGATGAGTTTATGCTCTTTGTAGGGACATGGATGAAATTGGAAATCATCATTCTCAGTAAACTATCGCAAGGACAAAAAGCCAAACACCGCATGTTCTCACTCAAAGGTGGGAATTGAACATTAAGAACACATGGACACAGGAAGGGGAACATCACACTTTGGGGACTGTTGTGGGGTGGGGGGAGGGGGGAGGGTTAGCATTAGGAGATATACCTAATGCTAAATGACGAGTTAATGGGTGCAGCGCACCAGCATGGCACATGTATACATATGTAACTAACCTGCACATTTTGCACACGTACCCTAAAACTTAAAGTGTAATAATAATAAAATAACAAAAAATTTTAAAAAAATAAATAAATAAAAATAAAAAGAGAAGCATGGATGTTAGCTTGCTAGTGGGTGCAAATCAGGTAGATGATTTTTCATTAATGAAAGCGTGCATGGTTAAAAAAAGAAATATTAAAGAAAAGTTAATATGTAGATAAATAACATGTTTTGACTAAAACATTATACACTTAAAAACCACAAATCTCTCTCCATTGACACATGGACTAATATAAATATTAACTCTATAAAGCTCTAAAAAAGTAAGATGGCATCTTTTAACTTTTGAAGTATATAATTTTTTTGTAGAGACAACTCATAAGAAAAGCCCACTAATTGTATAAAACGGAGTTATATATCTGACTTAAAAAAATTAAATCTCTGTTCTGTGAAATACACCATTAAAATAATAATCAGGCTATCCAAAAAGCAAGAAAAAAATTTACAGTACACATGTTTGACAAAATACTTTTCTCCGGAATAAATAAAAAATTTAAAACTGAATAAAATAAATTAAAAACATTTTGGCCACAGATATAAAGATACTTTTCTTAAAATAAAATATATCAATGACCAGTAAGCATCTAAGAAGGTGATGACCTTGATTATTCTCTAGGTAATGGCATATTTTAAAATGACATGAAGATACCACCACTAGAAGGGTTAAAATTAAAAATATTCAAATGCCAAATGCTAGTGATGATGGAGAGTAATACGAGCTCTCAAACATTGCTGGTGGAGAGGTAAAATGTGTTAAAAAAAAAAGAAGTCAAATTATCTTTCTTCATTGACGATATGATTCTATAACTAGAAAACCCCAAAGACACAGCCAAAAGGCTTCTAGAACTGATAAACAACTTCAGCAAAGTTTCAGAATACAAAATAAACATACAAAAATCAATAGCATTTCTATACACCAATAACGTTCAAGCTGAGAGCAGGAACAGAACACTAAATAGTGAATGTCTCACTTAAAAGTGCAAGCTAAGCATTGAGTACAGAAGGACACAAGCATGGTAACAAAAGACACTGAAGACTACTAAAGAGGTTAAGGAGAGGGAGACGTGGGGAGAAAAATTACCTATTGGGTGGTATGCTCACTACCTGGATGACAGAATTTGTACCCCAAAGCTCAGCATTATGCAATATACCATTTAACAAAACTGCACATGTACCCCTTGAATCTAAAATAAAAGTTGAAGTTAAGAATAAAAATCTTAGAAGACATAGACGAAAATCTTCTTTTTTTATTGTTATACTTTAAGTTTAGGGTATATGTGCACAATGTGCAGGTTTGATACATAGGTATACATGTGCCATGTTGGTTTGCTGCACCCATCAACTCATCATTTACATTAGGTATTTCTCCTAATGCTGTCCCTCCCCCAGACCCCCAGCCCCTGAGAGTCCCCAGTGTGTGATGTTCCCCACCCTGTGTCCAAGTGATCTCATTGTTCAATTCCCACCTATGAGTGAGAACATGCGGTATTTGGTTTTCTGTCCTTGTGATAGTTTGCTGAGAATGATGGTTTCCAGCTCCATCCATGTCCCTGCAAAGGACATGAACTCATTCTTTTTTATGGCTGCATAGTATTCCATGGTGTATATGTGCCACATTTTCTTAATGCAGTCTATCATTGATGGACATTTGGGTTGTGAATAGTGCTACAATAAACATATGTGTGCATGTGTCTTTATAGTAGCATGATTTATAATCCTTTGGGTATATACCCAGTAATGGGATTGCTGGGTGAAATGGTTATTCTAGTTCTAGATCCTTGAGGAATCACCACACTGTCTTCCACAATGGTTGAACTAATTTACACTCCCACCAACAATGTAAAAGAGTTCCTATTTCTCCACATCCTCTCCAGCATCTGTTGTTTCCTGACTTTTTTAATGATCGCCATTCTAACTGGTGTGAGATGGTGTCTCATTGTGGTTTTGATTTGCATTTCTCTGATGACCAGTGATGATGAGCATTTTTTCATTTGTCTTTTGGCTGCATAGATGTCTTCTTTTGAGAAGTGTCTGTTCATATCCTTTGCCCACTTTTTGATGGGGTTGTTTGTTTTTTTCTTGTAAATTTGTTTGAGTTCTTTGTATATTCTGGATATTAGCCCTTTGTCAGATGGGTAGATTGCAAAAATTTTCTCCCATTCTGTAGGTTACCTGTTCACTCTGATGGTGGTTTGTTTTGCCATGCAGAATCTCTTTAGTTTAATTGACCCCATTTGTCAATTTTGGCTTTTGTTGCCATTGCTTTTGGTGTTTTAGTCATGAAGCCCTTGCCCTTGCCTATGTCCTGAATGGTATTGCCTAGGTTTTCTTCTAGAGTTTTTATGGTTTTAGGTCTAACATTTAAGTCTTTAAGCCATCTTGAATTAATTTTTATATAAGATCTAAGGGAGGGATCCAGTTTCAGCTTTCTACGTATGGCTAGCCAGTTTTCCCAGCACCATTTTTAAATAGGGAATCCTTTCCCCATTTCCTGTTTTTCTCAGATTTGTCAAAGATCAGATGTTTGTAGATGTATGTCATTATTTCTGAGACCTCTATTCTGTTCCATTGGTCTATAATTCTGTTTTGGTACCAGTACCATGCTGCTTTGGTTACTGTAGCTTTGTAGTATAATTTGAAGTCAGGTAGCGTGATGCCTCCAGCTTTGTTCTTTTTGCTTAGGATTGTCTTGGCAATGTGGGCTCTTTTTGGTTCCATATGAACTTTAAAGTAGTTTTTTACAGTTCTGTGAAGAAAGTCATTAGTAGCTTGATGGGGATGGCATTGAATGTATAAATTACGTTGGGCAGTATGGCCATTTTCATGGTATTGATTCTTCCTATCCATGAGCATGGAATATTCTTCCACTTGTTTTTGTCCTCTTTTATTTCGTTGAGCAGTGGTTTGTAGTTCTCCTTGAAAAGGTCTTTCCTATCCCTTGTAAGTTGGATTCCTAGATATTTTATTCTCTTTGTAGCAGTTGTGAATGGGAGTTCACTCATGATTTGGCTCTCTGTCTGTTAATGATGTATAGGAATGCTGTGATTTTTGCACATTGATGTTGTATCCTGAGACTTTGCTGAAGTTGCTTATCAGCTTAAGGAGTTTTTGGGCTGAGATGATGGGGTTTCCTAAATATACATTCATGTTATCTGCAAACAGGGACAATTTGACGTCCTCATTTCCTAATCGTATACCCTTTATTTCTTTCTCTTGCCTAATTGCCCTGGCCAGAATTTCCAACACTATGTTGAATAGGAGTTGTGAGAGAGGGCATCCTTGTCTTGTGCCAGTGGTCAAAGGGAATGCTTTCTATTTTGCCCATTCAATATGATATTGGCTGTGGGTTTGTCATAAATTGCTCTTATTATTTTGAGATACGTCCCATCAATACCTAGTTTATTGAGAGTGTTTAGCATGAAGCACTGTTGAATTTTGTCAAAGGCCTTTTCTGCATCTATTGAGATAATCATGTGGTTTTTGTCATTGGTTCTGTTCATGTGATAAATTACATTTATTGATTTGTGTATATTGAACCAGCCTTGCATCCCAGGGATGAAGCCAACTTGATTGTGGTGGATAAGCTTTTTGATGTGCTGCTGCATTCGGTTTGCCAGTATTTTACTGAGGATTTTCGTATCGATGTTCATCAGGGATATTGGTCTAAAATTCTCTTTTTTTGTTGTGTCTCTGCCAGGCTTTGGTATCAGGATGATGTTGGCCTCATAAAATGAGTTAGGGAGGATTCCCTCTTTTTCTGTTGATTGGAATAGTTTCAGAAGGAATGGCACCAGCTCCTCTTTGTACCTCTGGTAGAATTCGGCTGTGAATCTGTCTGGTCCTGGACTTTTTTTGGTGTAGGCTATTAATTATTGCCTCAATTTCAGAGCCTGTTATTTGTCTATTCAGAAATTCACCTTCTTTTCTGGTTTAGTCTTCGTAGAGTCTATGTATCTGGGAATTTATCCATTTGACATAGAAGAAAATGTTTATGACTTGGGGTTAGGGAAATAATTCTTGGGCATGACAGCAAAGACATGATCCATTAAGAAAAACTGTCTAAGTAGGACTTCATGAAAATTAAAAACTTCTGTTAAAGGGAGATTAGAAGAAAATATTTGCAAATCACAGCTCTGTCAAAAGACTTGTGTAGAGAATATGCAGGTAACTATATATTTATCAGTACATAAAAACTAAATCCAATCAGACTATGAACAAAAGAGTTAAACAGACAACTCACGAATGAAATATATGTATGTCAGTATATGAAAATCACAAATGTGACAAAGGCCTATTCTCTAGAATGTGTAAAAAAACACAAAAAGTGAACAGTGAAAATAAATGATAAAAGACATTAAGAGGCATCTTATCAAATAGGATAAACACCTAAATAAGCAAAACAAACAAAAACACTAAAATGATTTCCAATATATTTTTATAATGAAAATTAAATCTGTGATAAAATAAACTACATACTTATCAGAATAAAATTATTGGTAATGCCAAGTGCTAAATAAGATGCAATGCAACTGGGTATTTCAAAAATTGCTAGTAGGAATAAAAAATGGTACAGCTGGCTGGGCGCGGTGCCTCACACCTGTAATCCCAGCATTTTGGGAGGCTGAGGCGGGTGGATCACGAGGTCAGGAGATCGAAATCATCCTCGGCAATATGATGAAACCCCGTGTCTACCAAAAATACAAAAATTAGCTGGGCGTGGTGACGTAGTCCCAGCTACTCGGGAGGCTGAGGCAGGAGAATCACTCGAAACCAGGAGGCGGAAGTTGCAGTGAACTGAGATCGCGCCATTGTATTCCAGCCTGGCAACAGAGCGAGACTCCATCACACACACACACATACACACACACACACAAACTAAGTACAACTGTTTTGGAAAAAAAAGGGGCAGTATTTTATGCAGTTAAATATATATTTATTATACCACACCAGGATGGCAGTGATTCGTTTTACAACCAAATGTTCCTGGATCGTTATCCTAGAGAAATAAAAACTTACAGTCATTTAAAAACCTGTACATGAAGGTCCATAGCTATGGACCTTCACTTGTAATAGCAAAATCTGTAAACAACACAAATGTTCTTCAATACAAATGTATAAACAAACTTTGGTACAATTAGACACTAGAATGCTATTCAGAAAATAAAAAGAACAAATTATTGACACATATGATAACTTGGATAGAGCTCAAGGGCATTGTACTTTGTAAAAAAAAGAAAAGTTAATCTCTAAAGTTTACATAATGTATGTTTTATATCTATATCTGTATCTATGCAATGAAATTATAGTGATGTAGAACAGATCATTGGTCTCCAGACGTTAGGAGGTTTGGGGATAAGATGTGACTGACTATTGAGAAATAACAAGAGGAAGTTTCTCTGTGGTAATAAAACAGTTCTGTATCCTGATTGGGGCGAAGGTTACATAAATCTACACATGTGATAAAAATTTCATAGAATTTTACAAACACACACACACAATACATTTAACAACTGGTGAAATTTGAATGAGTTAATAGTATTCTACCAAAATGAATTTCCTGGATTTGATAATGTACTATGGTTATATAACATAGTAACATTGGGACAAGCTGGGTGAAGGGTATACAGAAATTTTCTGTACTTTTTTTAATGTCCTAAAACTCAACACACAAATAACGGCAACAAAAATTCAATGCAAAAATTGTAATAATAAAGCAAAAAAGTAATCTTTAAGTTATGATTTTTCCCTAAATTGAGCTAAATACTTACTGCAATCTGAATTTAAAAATTTCAGCATTTTTTGTGTGTGAAAATGGAAGCAGAGTCTAAAATTTCTACAGGAATGAAAAGAATCAAAAACAGGAAAACTTGAAAACAAAAAGAAAGAAAAAGAACAAGATAGGATGATTATTCTACCTAATATGAAAATGTTTTATAAGGCTACAGAAATTAATATAATGTGATATCTGTTCAGTAATAGAAATATAGACAAAGGGTAAAAAATAGCCAGTCTATTAATTGCCCCACATAGATACATAATTAATAACAATACCTAATCTGTCACTGAGGCCTTTTCAATAAATGATGCTGGGTCAGTTTGTAATGATCCTACAACATATATGCAAAAACTAATTGGAAAAGAATTACAATGTTAGCATAGTAGACTATCTTTATGACTTGGATTAGGCCAAGATTTCTTAAAGAAGACCAAAAGAAAAACCACAAAATAAAAGATTGATGAATTTATCTTCATGCAACTAAAACTTTCTGCTCATGAAACAGCTCCATTATGAATAAAGATGCAAGCCACACATTGGAAGATATTGCGCAAAATATTGATATCCAACATGCACAAGGAATTCTTAACAAATCAGCAAGAAGAGTCAGCTCTCCCTCCCCACCAATATGTTAGAATAATGATTTCCTTTGTGAAGGTATCGACTTGGAAGAGACAAAAGGAAGACATAAAGGGAACTAGATGATCTTTTTCGTAGTTACACAGATACATATTTTTTTTACATCTGTAAAAAAAATTATCAAGCTGTACAATTAAGATTTGCATTAACTGTATTAAATAAATCTGTATTAATGTAAATAAATTGCACTTTGAAGATGAATGAATTCTTTTTTTCATTGCATTAGGTATTTATTTTAATTTATTAGAATTATACTTTAAGTTCTGGGGTACATGAGCAGAACGTGCGGGTTTGTTGCATAGGAATACACATGACATGGTGGTTTGCTGCACCCATCAACTCATCATCTACATTAGGTATTTCTCCTAATGCTATCCCTCCCCTAAACCTCCACCTCAAAGAGGCCCCGGTGTGTGATGTTCCCCTCCCTGTGTCCATGTGTTCTCATTCTTCAACTTCCACTTTTGAATGAGAACATGCAGTGTTTGGTTTTCTGTTCCTGTGTTAGTTTCCTGAGAATGATGGTTTCCAGCTTCATCCATGTCCCTGCAAAGGACGGAAACTCATCCTTTCTAATGGCTGTATAGTATTTGTGGTGTATATGGGGCACATTTTCTTGAGCCAGTCTATCACTGATGGGCATTTGTGTTGGATTCAAGTCTTTGCTATTGGGAATAGCTGCAATAAACATACGTGTGCATATGTCTTTATAGTAGAATGGTTTCTAATCCTTTGTGTATATACCCAGGAATGGGATTGCTGGGTCAAATAGTATTTCTGGTCCTAGATCCTTGAGGAATCACCACACTGTCTTCACACTGGTTGAACTACTTTACACTCCCAACAACAGTGTTTGTTTCTGGGTGCTAGAGCTTCGTATATTCAAAGTAACTCCTCATTCGAAATTTTGTTTCTACCATTCATGGGCTTGTATAATCTGTCTCTATCAGGTACTCCTTTTTTAACTTAGAGATTCATGAGAACCATATCAGCTCATTTTTAAACACACAATGGGAAATCACTAAAAGCTTCCAGGGACAATGTATCTTCAATATAAGTGTCTGAAAGCTAATCCACCATTTTGAAGATTTTGAAGATTTTCTATGCAAACCTTTATTAAGAAATTCAGAGTAGAAACATCTGCAAATTGAAAATGCAATAAGAAATGAACATATTTCTAAAATTATTTAAAACTTTTATTTTATATTTAATTTCATTGTGGTCAGATAACAAGTCTGAAATACCACTTCTTTGAAACATATTTCTATTTTTATAGGTATTTTGTGCATTTTTATTAATGTCTTACATTTGCTTGGAGATAAAGTTCATTCCGTTTTTGTTGTTGTCGTCGTTGCTGTTGCTTTCGCCTGTATATTAGGCTTAATTTTCTGGTTAGAATTTTTTATTCTTCCAAATTTTTATAGGCCTCATTTACCATTTTTCAGCTCAATATGTTTTAAAATAATTTCTCTGATGGTGAATGAACCTGGTATGAGTAATGAAATTTCCGCGACGACATGTACTTGTGTAATTTTCATTCATTCTAAAAGAAGATTGTTTAGATGGTATAAATGACAGAATGTATGCAGTTCTGTTCCTTTCTCACCCTAACACTGGGTAAGGAGATAATTAAAAAGAGTAGCAAACTTTTAGTCTTAAACAAATGATGCTCTCTCCTGTCATCCTCAACTCTTCCAAGGAGACAAGTGTTTACTGAATAACCTTCTCTTGAGACATGGGCTCAGGATTTACATGCACTGGTTAAGGTACTATCTTAAATATATTACTGCTTTGGAAACTGAAGCTCTATATGAAGCAGGAAACTCCTCTCATTTGTTCTAAAACAAACCCCTTTTGAAATTCAGGATGGTCTGAAATGGCGGGTTAACTTTCAGACACTTATATTGAAGATACATTGTCCCTGGAAGCTTTTAGTGATTTCCCATTGTGTGTTTAAAACTTATATTATTTCTTAAGTGTGTTTTACCTACAGGAAATATAGGCTTTATCATAAAACTCTCTAAGACAATGTGATAGCCTGTCTCTGATTGCAATTTGGCTTTGATAACCACAGCTTTCTGCCATCATTATCTAGCTTGTGTCTTCATAAATAAAATAGTCTTCTTTTTTTGTTTTGCAAACCCCAAACCTTTAGAAGGTGTCCCAAATTTTTCATTAGAAATATCTCTACTCACCTATGCCTTCGCAGAAGTAAGGTGACTCAATTATGTATAAGGTTGTTGAGTGTTACTCAGCTTTGATAACTCATTGTTAGTAACTGTTAACATTCAGCATGATTATGCAATTAAGAGTTCATATCCATGGATCTATGTCCATAAGTCAAGGTAACCTTAAAACATGTGTAGAAAAAAGAACTTAGTTGTAGTTTAAAGCAATTTTCCAATGCAATTACAGTGAGACTCTGGGAAAAGATAAATATTGCTTAAATGAAAAATTACATAAATTTTAAAAGGTTTGCCTTTAAACACCAAATAAAAACAGACTGTGGAATAAATACAAAAGAAATGTGACAATATAGCAGTTACATTTGAGTTGTGTACCTCCCCTTTTTCATGCAACTATATTTTAAAATATAATTTTAAAATAATGTGATTTGTCTTTGGTGGAATCCTCATATTTAGTTTTTAATCATAGAGCATACACATAGAAAATAACACTTAAAATACGTTATTGAACAGAAATAAACTTTTCCAGGTTATGGTACAAGCTCTGGAGTCACTTTTTAATATTTCCGCGCTATGTGAAATTGGGAACAATATTTAACTTTCCATTGTTAATTTCTTTTTTTAGAAAGTGGGTTATATTGTCAACAGTACTTATATTATGGGGTTGTTTTAGGATACAAAGTAATATATAGATTTTACTTCACTTGAAGAAAAGTACATAAATGCTCAAAAATGAAATCTCTCAATACAATTAGCTCACTTCATTCTTAAAAATATCTTATTATATCAATGCACAAACTTAATTTTCTGTTCATGAACTACTAAAGGGAGAGAATTACAATGTGTTAAAATGTTAATAAATTCAGGAACTTAGAGTCATTTGACACTAGATCATCTTGACCTGTGGGCCTCATTTTGCTGGTGTTTCAGGTTTACACATGTCCCCAGCCACCGTTTCAGGGCTTCCTTGACCTCACTGTTCCTCACACTGTAGATGAGGGGGTTTAGTAAAGGGGTGAACATACTATAGAAGGTTGACACAACCTTGTCGTGGTTAGTGGACCTGTGGGATTTGGGTCTCATATAGGTAAAAATGCCAGCTCCATAAAAGAGTCCCACCACAGCCACATGTGAAGAGCAGGTGGCAAAGGCCTTCTTGCGGGCTTCTGTAGGGCGCATGTGCAGAACAGCAGCGAGGATGAGACCATAGGAGGACAGGATGAGGGAAAAGGGGACCAGGAGCATTAACACACAGCAGATGTACATGGCGTTTTCGAAGACTGAAGTGTCAGCACAAGCCAAACGAACCAGCGTGGGGGCCTCGCAGAAGAAGTGATCGATCTCGTGTGCACCGCAATATGGGAAGTTCAGGGTAGCAACAGCCTGCAGGAGCCCGTCAGCTGCACCCAGGAGCCAACACGACATGGTCATCCTCAGGCACAGCTGCCAGCTCATGAGAGTGGGATATCGGAGTGGGTGGCAGACAGCCGCATAGCGGTCATAGGCCATGGCTGCTAAGAGGAAGCACTCTCCACCACCCAGTGTGGGGAGGAAGAAGATCTGCACACCACAGCCAGCGCGGGAGATGGCCTTATTTCCGGTCAAGTAGTCAGCCGCCATTTTGGGCACAGTGGTGGAAACCAGCATCACGTCCATGAGGGAGAGTTGGCTCAGGAGGAAGTACATGGGCGTGTGGAGCCGGCGGTCCCGGTGAATCAGGAGAATCATGAGGGCATTGCTAAACAGGGAGGTCAAAACGGTGGCCAGAAGCATCATGAAGAGGACTTGGTGGGCTCTGGTGTGGTTAAAGAGTCCTAGGAGAATAAAGTCTGGGGTAGTATTTCTCATCTCCATAATTTCCCCTGGTGTGATGGTGCAAATGGAAAAATAGAGAAGGAAGAGGCTTTTATCATCTGAATAACGAGCTAATTTCCCTCTTTTTTTCGTAGAAAATTCACAAATGTCATGGTTTGAATATTTTTTTTATCATACTTTAAGTTTTAGGGTACGTGTGCACATTGTGCAGGTTAGTTACATACGTATACATGTGCCATGCTGGTGTGCTGCACCCACATGGTTTGAATATTTTAGACTTCATCTCAGACACAGATGGTCTCATTCAGGGACCTCCAGAAAGGCAGTGCCAAGGACTCATTAAATTACTACATCCAGCATGTGAGCATTCAGATGTGAGCAGCCACAAACACACAGTAACACTAGCATCTTTGAGATGATACCTTGTCTGTGACTAATAACAACACTTCATTTTTAAGTTGTTTCCTGTCCTATACTTACTCCAAGTACTACTTACTCATTATAGTTACTGCTATTCTCTTCCAGCATTTACCAACATCAAAGATTCTCTCATGCCATCAGGGAAATAAACAGAGATTATAGGACAATAAAACAGGCAAAATAGGCAAAGATTCTACCTAATCAAGCCTGTGCCAAGCCTTGTCGGTTGCATTACTGTCTTCCCATATGCACTCCCCTTATTTTACATACTATTTAAAGTATCTTTCTCATGTGATTGCCACAGCCCACTGACTCCTTGACTGCAGACCTGCACTGCCTCCATTATAACTTTAAACCACCCTCAAACTCATTTTATTAATGCAGAACTCATGGATAAAAAAGCACTGGACATGGCATTAAAAAGTCCATGTCAAAAAATCACTACTGTCCAAACCACCATCGCCCTGGTATACTTATGTAACAAACCTGCACGTTTGGCACATGTATCCCAGGACTCAAATAAAATAATAAAATAAAATAAAATAAAATAAAATAATAAAATAAAAAAAGTGTGCAGAGAAGCACCAAAAAAAAAAAAATCACTACTGTCTAGTTATCTTTTTCCAGATTACAGTAGGTGTACCACTGCTAGTATGTGTCATGATTTTAGGAAGTATGTGAAATAACATATTCTACCTGCAAAGTTACATAACTTGTATTTGTGCTAAGAAAAAAAGTAAACATGAAAGCATGGGAAAAAAAGAATCATTTCTGTCATTTTACATTATAAGGACAAAGTTATATAACATTTCTGTTTTGTTTTGTTTACTTAAATGTTTTTAACCAGTGGTCCCCAAACTTTTCTACCAATGGGGGTTGTGGGAGAGGGGATGCTTTCGGGATGATACTGTTTCACCTTGGATCATCAGGCATTAGATTCTCATAAGGAGCATGTGATCTAGATCCCTCACACATGCAGTTCACAATAGGGTTCACACTCCTATGAGAACCTAATGCTGCTGCTGATCTGACAGAGGCAGAACTCAATGGGTAATGCTTGTTCACCTGCTGCTTACCTCCTGTGCAGGCCAGGTCCTAACAGGCCACAGTCTAGCACTGAACTTTCTAAAAAGATTACTAAAAAAAATTACATGAGTTTTGCATATCGGAGTTTGAAAATAGTTTTTTAAGCCATAGTGCATATTGAAACAAAATTTTTATTTTTAATTTAATTTTTTAGTTTAGATCATTTTATGTTGCCATTTTTTCATATATTCAGAAGCTTAAAAATCACAGCATAAAATATTAATTAGATTAGTGAGCTGAATACTATATTGACATGATGGTGAAAGTCTAAGATTTGAAAATTCTTAGACTTTCTAAATGGTTATACTTTTTCAGAATTGAATTCTCTTCTCTACAGGTGGAGGCAAAGAGTAAATATCGCTTTAATTTGGAACCATTGCTCTTTTCTTTAACATTAAAATGTAACAAAAATAAATAAACCTGTATTATCCTAAGCTGTGAAAAATTATGATGTATAATATTGTTATAGATTAGACTTTTCAGCACATTGTATCGGTCAGATAATTTAATAGAAAAGTTATTTAACTTTATTAATTCTTCTTTCAGGTATACGGAGGTATTGCATCTTGATTGTTTTTACTAATTACCATTTTTGAATAAAGGATTTTTTGGCGTTTTAAATATACAGCTATATTTATTTGTCAAGTGGAATATTTGTCTCTCATTTAAAGGCTGTATTAACTCAGCAAATTATAAGAATGTGAACAAATGCTGATAAATATTTCTTCTTTAAGTCAATTTGTGGGCTGATATTAATTCTAAGCTATTAAATAGGATACCTGGATTTAAATAAAACATTTTAATACTTTTGTATTTTTATGTATAAAATATATATATTTTTATATATTTTTCCACATACACTTATATATACATTTCTATTATATATATTTATATTTATTTCTATTTGTCTTTCTTAGCTCTTCTAGGCACTTTATTTAGAAATAGCTGAGGAATGTTGTGTCTATTAATGTCAAAACCATGCCCTTTCTGAAGCTGGTAGGTAAACCGATTATCGTCCCCTTCCCCACCTTCATGCTTACTTGAAAACACACACAGATCACTGTTCGGGAACATTAGAGTTCCACTCAACAATCTCCTTCTCTCTTCTTTCTGGCATCCTACCCTCCACAAAGGCAGTGTCTCTATGTCCACAAGCTGTTGATATAACATGGAGAAATTATTGAAACAGCCATACTCTTCAGTAAAAAAAAAAAATCTTCTAATACAAATTCAATCATTTGACCTAATTAACTGCTTTATTCAAGAATTTTTGAATTGGTGTTCTGGGTAGACACAGACTGCGTCTTACATTTTCAAAACACCCTGTGGATGACAGGACAACATTTAATTTGTGTGATTTGTGCCTGCAACTTTACAAAGGTTACTTTGCAATTCAAAATTCATATATAAAATGCTGAATACATAATAAATACAAGTAATTTGAAATTACTACCTAAAATTAAAGAAAAATAATTATCAAACAAATTGACTCACCTTTGCAGTAGAGAATCACAGCCATTGTGACATATATATGGGACTGAATCTTTCTGATGGGTTGAGTACAAATGTTTGCTTAACCTCAGTATTGTGGCTACTGCTTTGTGCTTTTTGCTCTATTTAGTTAAAAATCCTCTGTGGTCACTGAAAGTTTCTAACAACCAAATATCTTCCCTGGAGCTATGCCACTTGGAAAGGTATATCATCTTTGGCAAGGGAATACAGATTAAAGTATTTCCTAAGGGTAAATGAATGTAATGAACAAATTATCACCCAAGTTTTGCTAAAAGCAAAAACACTCTGAATGGGAATGTGAACAGATATGTCCCTTGTAAGGATAGCAAGCACAATGAATTAGTGAAGTGAAAGCCTAGAATTCTGATCATTGATAATCCTTGAATATATGTGACTTAATTACCTGAAATAAATTTTTAAATTTTCTGAAATTGTATCATGAAAATAATAATAGATTTTATTTATTGAACATTTCTACATGCTAGTGAATATGCTCGGCATTTTACATGCATTTACATGCGTGCTATTTAATCTTTTAATTAACTGTTTGTTCTAAGAATTTTTACATTAATATAGCAATGTAAACAATGTTAATGGTTTTAAATACCATACCTATATTTAACTATCACGAGGTAGCAGAGCGGAAGAACTTTAATGTTCAAATCATAGATTTGTAGTTCTTAAAGGTTGAGGAACATCTGAATCACTCAGAATACTTAGGAATTACACTTTGAGAAACACTGCCTTTTATAAAAAAAAAAAATCTGAAGGTGAATTTCGACTATTTTGAACTGGGCCCCAATGCTTGGATAGCCTATAAACTAATCAATTCCCAACTTTACATGTTTAAATGTTTTTGTGTTTTGTTTTTAATCTCACTTCTATTTCTTACGCATTTCATGATTTTGGATAAAATGATCTTCATGTTCCTTTCCTATAAAAGATGCATAATAAAATTGCTTACTTTGTAGCAATATAGGAAGGAATAAATAAAATATTGGTAAATGTTCTGGGAGAGTATCTGGCCCATAGTATATTCTCCATCCATGTTCATTGATATCATTATTGTAATTGTTCTGAAATAAAAAACAATCCCTGCAAGGCAGAGTAATGTTGATTCTGGCCTACATATTATAAAAAGTTATCTAAAACAAGATAAGGGCAGGGTAGCCTGTTCTTTCGGTGTTTAATAGTCCTGCTCAAAGACTATTTAGTGCTCTGGGTGAATGCTTCTGTGTTTGGTTTGCCATTTACCATAAATTACGGCCCAGAATCTGTGAAGTTGTTTTGTCAAGTAGACATGTAAAGAACTTCTGTCCATGCCATATTAGATATCAACCAGTTTTATACTAATGGAAAACAAAACAAAAATAATGAATTTTTTTTTGAAATCAAATTCGCAGTGTCTTTTCCAATACCGCTTCTCCAACTCTCACACCAGCTAGGTGTCTTACTATTCAATTTAATCCTGACACTGACCGGAGTCTGGAGCATCAGACTCCAGATGCTGATGGAGTCAATCCCACAAGACTGCCTTCTCTTCAGATGCCAGTCTCAAGTAGGGGATATCCAGGTTACCTCTACCTGATTTGGATACAAACTTGGAGGATCTCACAACCACTCTGCTTCAGGTTATATAACTGGCTGGAATGAAGCATGGAAATGAGGAAAATGCTACCCTTGCTATTATAGTTTATTATAAAGGATGCAAATGAAGAATCAAATGAAGAGGTACATCTGGGAAGCTCTGGAAGGGTCCCAAGCACAGGAGCTCCTGTGCCACCCTCTGGGCAAGTAAATGTGTTTGCTAACTCAGAAGCTCCCTGAACCCTGTCATTATGGGTTTTATGGTGGCTTCATTATATAGGCATTAATGTGGCTGTTGGTAATTAACTCAATCTCCAGCCCCCACCTCCCCAGAAGTTGAGTCATGGGGCTTGAGATGGAGCAGGGAGCCCTCTTAGTGACCTGTAAGTTCCTCCAAGTGCAGAGATAAAGGAAAAGCTTAAGTTCCTTCAGGGAAATTCCAGGCACCTAGCTAGTCCTGAGAAATAAATGAGCAACTTGCTAAGTAAGAAGATAATAGCCTAGTATAATTGCCAAGGAAGTTAAAATCACAGGATACTTAGTTCCTTTATAAAAACTAGAGATAACAGCTTAACATTTGTCCCTGAGTTGTTTTTCAGAAACTTGGAATCCCGCTAAATAGCTCTACTGGCACATAGACCTCAGATAAAGAGGAACTGAGGACAGAACTTGGACAACCATGTTTTCTTCTGAATTTCTTCCTGAAGGTCCTGGAGGAAGTCACACCCATGGATGAGAGTTAACATTGTTTTCTGCTGACTCTAATTGTTTAGACAAAGCTTTACTTCCTTAACCAATCACAAATCAGAAATTTTTTGAATCTCCGTATGATGTGTGGGCCCCCCACTTTGAGATGTCCCATTTTTTCAGGTTAAACCCATGTATAACCTCCATATATTGATTTATGACTTTTCCTGTAACCTCTTCCTCCTTCCCTTTAAAAACTTACCTGTAGCCATCCATCAGAGAGTTCAGGTCTTAAGCATTAGCTGCTCACTTCTCCTTGCTTGCCCCCCTGTAATAAATTCCTCCCTTTCTCTTGCTGCAATCCCCATGTCAGCATTTGACTTTGCTGTATCAGGCAGGCTGACTTGAGTTTCGTTTGGTAACATCTCTGTAGACTTGGGGTGTGCCACTCTCAGGGTATGTAAATGTGTTTGCTAACACAGAAGCTCCCTGAACCCTTTCGTTTAGTATATTTTTTAATTTCTAGTTTTTGGGGTATATGTGCAAATTTGTCATACAGGTAAATTGTAGGTCACAGAGGTTTCATGTACAGATTATTTTGTCATGCAGGTAATAAGCATAGTACCCAATAGGTGGTTTCTCATTGTCTCTCACCTTCCACCCTCAAGTAGGCCCTGGTGTCTGTTGTTTCCTTCTTTGTGTCCATGTGTACTTAATGTTTAGCTACCACTTATAATGAAAACATGCAGTTTTTGGCTTGTAGTTCCTTGGTTGCTTTGCTTAGGCTAATGGCCTCCACTTCATCCATGTTGCTGCAAAGGACATTATCTCAGTCTTTTTGTGGCTGCATAGTATTTCATGGTGTATATGTACTACATTTTCTTTATCCAATCTACTATTGATGGGCATGTAGGTTGATTCCATGTCTTCGCTATTGTGAATAGTGCTGTGATGAACATACATGTGCAGGTTACTTTGTTGTAGAACAATGTATACTCCTTTGGGTATGCAAGTAATATTGAGATGGGTGGCTTGAATGGTAGTTCAGTTTTAAGTTCTTTGAGAAATCACAAAGCTGCTTTCCACAATAGTTGAACTAATTTACATTTGCACCAGTAGTGTATAAGCATTCCCTTTTCTCTGCATCCTCACCATGTGTTATTTTAAGATTTTTTTAGTAAAACCCATTCTGACTGGTTATGAGATGGTATCTCATTGTGGTTTTGATATGCATTTCTCTAATGATTAGTAATGTTGAGTACTTTTTCATATGCTTATTGGCAACATGGATGTCATCTTTTGAAAAGAGTCTACTAATATTCTTTGCCCACTTTTTAATGGAGCTGTTTGATTTCTGCTTGATTTGTTTAAATTTCTTTATAGATTTTGGATAGTAAACTTTTGTTGCATGTATATTTGCAAATATTTTATCCCATTCTGTAGTTTGTCTGTTTATTCTTTTGATAGTTTATTTTGCTATGCAAGAGCTCTTTAATTAGTTTCCACTTGTTAATTTATGTTTTTGTTACAATCAATTTTAGTATCTTCATTGTAAAATCTTTGCCAGGTCCTATGTCCAGAATGACATTTCCTAAGTTATTTTTCAGAGTACTTAGAGTTTTAGGTTTTATGTTGAAGTCTTTAATCCATCTGAAGTTGATTTGTGTATGTGATATAAAAAGGGTTCCAGTTACAATCTTCTGCATTTGACTAACTAGTTATCCCAGCACCATTTATTGAACAGGAAGTCATTTCCCCATTGATTATTTTTGTTGGCTTCGTCAAAAATCAGATGGCTCTAGGTGTACGGCATTATTTCTGGGCTCTCCATTCTGTTCCATTGGTCTGTGCATCTGTCATTGTACCATTAACATGCTGTTTTGATTATTGTAGCCTTGTAGTATAGTTTGAAGTCAGGTAATGCTATGTCTCCAGCTTTGTTCTTTTGGCTTAGGATTGCCTTGGCTATTTGGGTTTTATTTATTTATTTTTATTCCATATGAATTTTAAAATTGTTTTCTCTAATCCTGTGAGGAATGTCATTGATAGTTTGACCTAGGAATAGCATTGAATCTGTAAATTGCTTTGGGCAGTATGGCCATTTTAAGAATGTTGATTCTTCCTATCCATGAACATGGAAAGTTTCTCTATTTGTTGGTGTCTCTCCAATTTCTTTGATCAGCATTTTATATTTCTCATTGTAGAGATCTTTCACCACCGTCGTTAGCTGTATTCTTTTCATGGCCATAGTGAATAGGATTGAGTTCCTGATTTGGCTCTTACCTTGGCTGCTATTGGTGTATAGAAATGACACTGACTTTTGTACATTGATTTTGTATGCTGAAACTTTGCTGAAGTTGTTTATCAAATCAGGGAGCTTTTGGACAGAGACTATGGGGTTTTCCAGATATAGAATGGTATCATCTATGAAGAGAGATATGTTGACTTCCTTCCATCCTGTTTAAATGCTTTTCATTTTTCACTCTTGCCTAATTGCTCTGGCTAAGACTTCCTACATAATACATATTAATACTTAATGTGTATGCACCTAACAACATAATGTCAAAATAGATGAGGCAAAAACATATAGGACAACAAAACAGAAATAATAAATCTGCAATTAAAGTTGGATATTCAGCACCCCTCTGTTAGTAATTGATAGATCCAGAGGCAGGAAAACAGTAAGAATATAACTGAACAGCACCATCAACCAACTTGATCTATTTCACATCTGTGGACTACTCCATTCAACAACATTAGAATACACATTTATCAAAGTACACCACATTCTGGTCTATAAAACAGACTTTCACAAATTATACCTGCCTCACAGTCTTCTTAGAAGGGTTACACTGGTTAAACCAAAACTTTATAGTCACTAAGAAATTGTAAAGAATCTCTCAACTCATTATAAGCTCCCAGGCTTCATGGAGACACCATCACAGAGTAATTCATTACATCCTGGATTTTTTTTAATTGATGGCACCTACTGAAACCCCTTGTCTATAATATCCATCACCGCTCCGACTTGATAATGAGTAACTTCCATCTCTGCAGAAAGAAAAGATGCTCAATCTTTGGTCAAAGCCTCCAAGGAGTATGATTGAATCTTTGACAGCCATATTTTCCTCTAAAGAATTTATGTTTCTGTGCAGATGAAGATGGAAATGGAAATGTAAAGAGGAGATGCTGAGAGTGGCTGAGCCTTGTGCAAAAGTAGAGAGTGGGTTTAGGCAGGAGCACGGTCACTTCATACACTGTCACAGCAAACAAGGCTGAGTATATGGTACAGAATGAGGGAGGCTGATACAGTTCATGGAAGAAAAGTTTGAAATCTGATTGTTTTATTAACAGGTTTGTTTATTTTTCCCAGAGGAGTCTAAGAGCTGTGGAAGTGGGGTAAGGTTTGGGGAAAGCAGGAGGAGGCATGGATCACTACTTTTTAGAGAAAGTCTGCAGAGAACAAGAACATACTGTGACGTGGCAAAAGGGCCATGAGATTTGTATTCATAAATCTGAGATGTATTGTCATAAATTTGAGGTGAGATGCATCATCATATATTGGACTTTCCTCAAGTCACGTTTCATTGCTGTGTATGGATCTCACAGGGAGGGTAACAGGCTGAGAATGAGTTTTACCTGGGTTTGAGTTTTGCATTGAGTTAAATGCAAGCAGCACCACATTGCATCAGGGAAAAACATAGAAGTTACCAAAGACTAACAAGAGCAATAAAAAAATCTGTATGCGATCATAACTGGTCCACTCTTCTTATTTAAAGCACTAGAATAGCTTTGTCCAGTTTCGTACTTCATCGTATTTGCATACAGTATTTATTGAGTCTCATCTCATCATCTCCTAGGACAAAGGGTGCCAAGATAATTCAAGAATCCAGCATTACTTTAGTTCCAGTTCCATCCATGTTGTTGCAAATGAAAGGACTTCACTCTTATTTTTTTTTATGGTTGAATAGTGTTCTATGTATCTAGTAAATTTTCATTATCCATTATATTACATGAAATAAGCCAGGCACAGAAAGACAAACTTTGAGCATTCTTGCTCATATGTGGAAGCTAAAATTAAAAATTAAAAAATAATAAATATAGTAGAATGACTGTTACCAGAGGCTCGGCAGAGTAGAGTACAGTGGGGAATAAACTGGAGATGATTAATGGGCTCAAAAATACAGTTAGGATGAATAAGACTTAGAATGTAGTAGCACGACAGGATGACTATAGTTAACAATAATTTATTGTATATTTCAAAATAACTAAAAGTGGAATTGGAACGTTTCTAACAGAAAAAAGTAATAAATGCTTGAGGTAATAGATACCCCAAATACCCTTATTTGCTCATTACACATTGATTGCCTGTATTGAAACATCACATGTACCTCATGAATATATGCAACCATTAGATAATCATAATAATTCTAAAAAATTAAAGGAAAAAAACAAAGAACATGGATATTAATTTTATAGCATTATTTCTAATTTCTGACATAAAATATAGCAGTTAGTGTCTTCAAAGATAAAAAAAGAACAATATAACCCCAAAAAAAGTGTTCTTTTCTAGTTAACCAATGTATGGATTAAAGAGGTTAAGAGATGCTACAGTTGATTGAGCCCTTCCTCTGCAACAGACACTATGTAAACATTTGGCATACATCATTCTATTTAATTATTAGAATGTCCCTCAAATTAGTCCAGTTGTAAAGATTAGTAACAGGCTGAAATCTTAAGTAATTTTCCCAACTCAGCTTCCTAATTAGTGGCATAGCTGTCAGACTAGAGTATTCTCTCCGACTCTAAATGCTCATTTTATCACTTTCTCTTTAAGAGTCAACTTTCACTTTAGTAGAATAGCTAAATGGATAAATATTTTCATGTATCAATTATCTACCCCCACCTAACAAGTAGAAGGAAGTGTTTTATCCTAGTATAATTTAATTTAGTCACAATCATCAATCATTCCCCCTGGAAACTCACTAGAGAGCGGACAGGAAACTATCCTTGGGACTAGTTCTGCTATTACTGAGTCGAGTACTTGTAAGTGGTTCCTGCACTTTTTAAATCCTGAATTCTCTAACTTACATGATGAGAGAATTTCCGTAAACATAATTTAACATCTTCTATAGCTCTGAAATCATGTACTGGAATATTAAATACACCCCTCTTTAGTCTGATTCTGGGTAGCAGCTGAATGCAGCAAAGTTGATTGGGTTGGTTGATTTGCTTTAAGTTCAGAATTTGAGTTCATCCCCAAATCAGCAAAGTCAAGTGAAGTGACCAAGGTTTTGGCCCCCGTGGACTTGGACACTGGAGATCAATTAGAGGAGAAAGAGGAATATCTAAGGGTTGGTGACTTAAGGTTCTGTGTGTAAAATATAGCCATTCATCCTTCTGTCTTCCAATGGTAGAACCTGAGGGACTTCAGTGTAAAATGCCTTATTCCGTTCTCACTGAAACAAGGTAAGAGGAAAGGAAGAGACTTTATCTAAACACTGCATATGCAAAAAGGATAATATTTCACAAGAGCTGGTGAAGTTGTTTTCTGATTTCACCATAAAGACAATGACTAGCTGTGGGAGCTGTAAGGAATGAATATTATAAAGTGTTACCTGGTGTTTCTTCCTCATGAATTTTGGCAGATAAAGAAGAGATTCTCACTTCAGAAAGAGTTTTGGTTTAATGCAGGGCCTATTGATCAGTGATATAATGTTATTGATAGCCTGATATACTATCAGAACATAGCTTGATGCTTACATGTTTTAAATAATTATATGGAATGTTTGCAGATTATGATGTCACTGTAAAACTGCTGCTTTTTTTTTTTTTTTTTTTTTGAGATGGAGTCTCACTATGTCACCCAGGCTGGAATGCAGGGTCACGATCTCAGCTCACTGCAACTTCTGCCTCCCAGGTTCAAGTGATTCTTCTGCCTCAGCCTCCCGAGTGGATGGGATCACAGGCGCATGCCACCATGCCTGGCTAATTTTTGTGTTTTTAGTAGAGATGGGGTGTCACCATATTGGTCAGGCTGGTCCCGAACTCCTGACCTCGTGATCCGCCCACCTTGGCCACCCAAAGTGCTGGGCTTACAGACCTGAGCCACTGTGCCTGGCCATAAAACTGCTTTTTCTACCACTATATAAACTGAAGAACTTTGGGCAAAGTGAGTCATAGTAATATAACTGAATTGAGTTGATTTGGGTTGGCTTTATCCTAGAAAGCTTTTTTGGAAATGTTTTCCTATCATCAGGAAACTCTCTGCTGCACAGGGAATAGACAGTTCCATATCAAATTGAAAAAGAAGGCCGGGCACGGTGGCTCATGCCTGTAATCCCAGCACTTTGGGAGGCCGAGGTGGGCAGATCATGAGGTCAAGAGATCGAGACCATCCTGGCTAACACAGTGAAACCCAGTCTCTACTGAAAATACAAAGAAAAAAAAAAAAAAATTAGCCGGGTGTGGTGGCGGGCGCCTGTAGTCCCAGCTACTCTGGAGGCTGAGGCAGGAGAAGGGCATGAACCCGGGAGGCGGAGCTTGCAGTGAGCCAAGATCAGGCCACTGCACTCCAGCCTAGGCGACACAGTGAGACTCTGTCTCAAAAAAAAAAAAAAAAAAAAAAAAGAAAAAGAAGAGTGAACTAAAAATGTAAAAGAAGGTAACATGAACTTGTTAGAGTTGCACTATATGCAGCTCTCAAACAATGTGACATTAATAAAAACATTTTCTCAGGGCGTGAGGGCTCTCCATGGTTAACACAGGGAATGGGCAAAGGACAGTGACAATTACTAAGGACCTACTATGTGCTGAACACACAGAACTGTGAATTCTCTTTATAGTTGTCCTATATGTTGTTGAGATTGAGGTAGCTGAGTCTATGACTATTTGCTATTGGTCTCCTGCTGATTGTCTAAAAGAGTTTTAAGAAGCATTCACTAATTGTAATTTTGCAAAATAAATTCAGGACCCTACACTTGCTACACTTACATTGTTAGTTTCTGTGAAATGAGGTGTTTTTTAACTCTATAAATTTCAGCAATGCATCTTTTAGAATGAGAAAGAAAATCAACTTTTTATCTGAGGAATAAGTAGCCCCCTTTAAATTATCAGGCCCAGCAAGATTGAAATGTGGCCGCAGTCACATCTCACTCTTTCTTGAGCTAGGTAATCATCTCCTGAATCTACGTGCTATGGGGGCTCTGGACTGACTTGTGGCAACTAACCATGAATTAACCTATCAATCCCCTAAACCACATATCCTATAGTTAAATAATGCATAACCAATCACTGATCAATGTTGTTGCTGAAACCAGTGAGACTTGCTGATAAATAACTTTAGAATTTGTCCCCTCCCCTGATTCCTCCCTTTCTTTACCTTAAAAACTTGGGTCTCTTCTTGTTCTCCAGGTTACTTGCCACAGAAGTGTTTCTGGGCTGCAGCCCTCAACCTTGGCCCAAATAAACTTTCTGTATTAATTTTGCCTTAGTGTCATTCTTTAAGTCAACAAGGACGGCCAAGGCAGTCACTAATCTTACACTCACCTGATAGCCACAGGAACAACATTTTCCCAGCTATAAGGTAACCGACAGAATGATGCTTCATGTAATTCTGGTGCATGAAATAAGGTCCCATGTCTAACAAGGAAAGCTGCTGGACATCAATGGAAATAGATCCTAAACTCAAACTCCAATATCCCATGACCTAAAATCTCCAAGTCCCAGATTCACAGGATCCTAAAAGTAACTATTCTCTTCCATTGCCTAACAACATGCCACTTTTCCATTTTTGGAAACAAAATCGTTATTGTAGTAACTGCCATAAAACAATCTTGATAATACTCTGAGCTATAGTCTATGCAACAAAGAATCAAAATGTCTCTCTTCAAAACAACTCCAGGATGGAACACATAAACCTAGACCCAAGTCAGCTTGTTCAGGGCTCGGTATTGGATACACCTCATGGGATCATGCTGGCAGCTTTCTTCCCCTGGATTTAAACCTGGATTAAACAAAGGAATTCAGAAAGCACTACAAAAGGCTTTTCCAATTTCCAGGACATGTTGGGCATCCCCTAAGGCCTGGGCACATCAGGACAGTTGGTCGCCCACTTGGGGATGGGACAGCACCTGATGAATCATTCTATCCCTACTGCCTCACTCAGTGACTACTGCATCAAAGGCTGTCAACATGTTAATCTGATAAAATTAATCAAATATCTGCTTGGAACTAAATTACTAGGATAGTTCTTACTGACAGAATGAAGGCACATGAGTTACAAAATCAATCTTTATCATACATACCCTGGAAATTAGAAAAGTCGTTTGGAGTACTTTTTGAATTCCTTTGTTTAATCCAATGATCTCTCTGCTTTTTTATTTTTCTATAGAATCGTAATCACTACATAACATCACACTGTATGTTTGAGTTTGTTGGTCTATTGTTTGTATAATTAACTCAATTTTAATTACATATTCTAAAATCCTTTGTGTTTCATCACCAAAGCACATCAGTAGCTAGCAGCACTGTCATAAAACATAAATTCAGTGAACACTATTTGAGGAAATGAATGTATCATAATGATGGTTTTCATGTTTTTTTCTGATCAGTTTTTATTTCTAAAGCACTATAAGAAGCAGAGAGTGCCTGTGATCCCATTTGGCATCCAAGTCCAATGCTACTGTGCACCTGTCATGTTCCCAACTTTTCATTGTTAGTGTTTATTCCTTAGACAGCTATAGAAATGAATTTCCATTTTTTTTCTGTGGCAGGCTCTCTTTCACAATTGTATTCATGCTACCCAAGGTTATATGAACTAACAGTTGAGTTTAAGTTCCTAAATGTGAATAATTGCAACAAACTATGATTTGCTTTTGAACAGCAAAAGTTGAAAAATCAGTAACCCAAGATGACTAACCAAATCAATATGCTGGGCAGGATAAGACATCAGTGTCTGCCTCAGACAGAAGAGCACACACAAAACATGACCTCTCACTCCAAGCCCAGGTAAAGGAAGAAGTTTACGAAATGTTAGAAATATAGTTTACGAATACCTGGGAAACTGCATGAAGAAAAAAACAAACTGCCAGATTTGGGGTGGTGTAAAGAGAAAAAGAGAGATTCTAAAAGTCATAAATAAAAATTCCCAAGGAAAAGCCTAGGCATAAAAAGCTAGACAAACTTTCCAGGGAGGGAAAATTATTTATTTTTGTTTGCTTGATTTCTTTATTCTCAATTATTAACATTTAATTGTGTTGTTCTATCTAATTAAATTGGAAGACATGCTTAAGCCATAAATTACAATTGTTCTACTGCTCACACTGGCTTTTCCAGTTGAATAGATTTGTAGCTGCTTGACTCTGCTGTCATCTACAGTAATGAAAATCAAGCTATAAGAACAGAAAGTGAATATCCTCTCTAATCTCCATATGCTTCAGATATAGAAATTGATTAAAAAAAACCTGCAGTGTTAGTGGAGAAACAACTCATTCTAAACAAACATTGATAAAGTCAGTTCCTTTTTGTTTTTCTATTGTGTTTTATTTCATATTTTGTGCTTTGCTTTTGTTTCTATTTCTCTTTCAACAGTTACAGCAGAAAGTTTTCATGGAGAAATGGAATCACACTTCAAATGATTTCATTTTGTTGGGTCTGCTTCCCCCAAATCAAACTGGAATATTTCTCTTGTGCCTTATCATCCTCATATTCTTTCTGGCCTCGGTGGGTAACTCGGCCATGATTCACCTCATCCACGTGGATCCTCGTCTCCACACACCGATGTACTTTCTTCTCAGCCAGCTCTCCCTCATGGACCTGATGTACATCTCCACCACCGTCCCCAAGATGGCGTACAACTTCCTGTCCGGCCAGAAAGGCACCTCCTTCCTGGGATGTGGTGTGCAAAGCTTCTTCTTCCTGACCATGGCGTGTTCTGAAGGCTTACTCCTGACCTCCATGGCCTACGACCGTTATTTGGCCATCTGCCACTCTCTCTATTATCCTATCCGCATGAGTAAAATGATGTGTGTGAAGATGATTGGAGGCTCTTGGACACTGGGGTCCATCAACTCCTTGGCACACACAGTCTTTGCCCTTCATATTCCCTACTGCAGGTCTAGGGCTATTGACCATTTCTTCTGCGATGTCCCAGCCATGTTGCTTCTTGCCTGTACAGATACTTGGGTCTATGAATATATGGTTTTTGTAAGTACAAGCCTCTTTCTTCTTTTCCCTTTCATTGGCATCACTTCTTCCTATGGCCGAGTCCTATTTGCTGTCTATCATATGCACTCAAAGGAGGGGAGAAAAAAGGCCTTCACCACCATTTCAACACATTTAACTGTAGTGATCTTTTACTATGCACCTTTTGTCTACACCTATCTTCGGCCCAGGGATCTCCGCTCACCAGCTGAAGACAAGATCCTGGCAGTCTTCTACACCATCCTTACCCCCATGCTCAATCCCATTATCTACAGCCTGAGGAATAAGGAAGTCCTGGGGGCCATGAGGAGAGTGTTTGGGATATTCTCTTTCCTGAAAGAATAATCATGGCCATCCCCACTCCCTTTGTATTTCCTCTTTCCAAGTTGATTCCAACACCCTAGAGCAGGGTTGACCAATAGTAATACAACATAATTTAAAATTTTCTAATAGGTACATTTAAGCAGTCAAATAAATTTAAATAATATATTTAATTCAAAACAATGTTATAATTAATATTAATATTAACAATATTGATGTTAATTACATAGCATACTATTTCAATAAATTATATGCAATATATTATAGTACATGTTTGTACATATATTACTATTAACGTGATAATGTTTATTCTTGTATATTGACATAGAATTTCTTCATGTAATAACACAAATTTGTTAATGTTGCCTTTTACTCTGTTTGCATTCTAAGTCTTCAAAGTCTTGTGTTTGTTTTATAGAGTGCAGCGCAGCTTGGACAAAACACATTTCAAGTGCCCAGTAGTCAGTGTCTATAGTGTTGGACAGCACAGCCTTAGAGCATCCCCAATCAATAGTTTCAGAAGTTATATATGCGTGTGTATGTGCATGTATGGTGTATACAAACATATTTTTGTTATATACAATATTGCTGATGAACTGAAAATTAACAAGTAAAATGCACATGCTAAGGTAGTGTTTATGTGTTTCTTTATCTGTTGGCTCATTTTTAGCATATGCATATTTATTGTAATTAACATTTGAAGTCCAGTTTATCCTAACTCCTTTAATAAAACTATTCAGGGAGAGCTTATCTGACTTATGATTTTGCTGATTTCATAAAGATACTGAGATTAAATAACTTGAATATGAATATAAAAAAACCCACATTTATGTATACATACAAATTAATAAAATCTTTATATAAATAACTTTATCAAAGTTGTACTTAAAGAAATTATTTATATAAAGGCACAGAGACAGTGACAGTGTAGAGACAACATGCAAAATATAAAACGGAAACTGGGACCTCAGGCTTCAGCTTTGATGTGTAAAATGTATATATGACTTTGCACAGGATGAAATCCTATGTTGCTATATGGAAAGTTGTGTTTAACAAAAGTTTTACTATGGTTGTTTTACTAATTCACTTAAGTGACTTCAAGTCTATCAATAGTTGGAGTTATAGAGGGGTTCTGATTTTTGTGGAAAAAAAATTGAGACTTGTATTAATATATCCCTTTTATTTACTGCCCAAATTCAAGCTCCCAATATCTTTTTCTAGTTTCTTACTGCCTTAAGTGTTTTCATCTCTTGAGTCCAGTTCTTACTGAGAATATAGTGTACTCATTGCCATTTGAGTTATTTCCCTAAACATACATTTGATCTTCTCATTCTATAATCTATGATTCTTGTTGGATTATCTAAATTTTGGAACATGAAACTTATATCCCCGTGCTTTTAAAGCATACATTATGTCTCCCTTTACCTGTTTCTATCACTTACACTCAGTACCACAGTCACTCTAGACCTCCTGCCTTTCTCCATAGCCCTCTATTTCCTTGCCCATCTGAACCTTATCACAGACCATGTCTCACTTCTGGAAAGTTCTGATTTACATAGCTTATGACTATCAATCTGAATCCCACATAATCAGTAAACATAACTCAAAATTGACATCCCATCTCTTCTTATGCACAGCTGATATCTCTTTCCCCCACACTTCTACTCCTGCTTATGATCACATTTTATTAACACTTATTCACATCTATGTCTGTCTTATTTTAAATTGAAGCTCATAGAATATTTTAAAAATTATAATAATTAGGATTATAAGGCTAACAAATATTTACTAATTGTAAATGCTTTTCCCACATACATAACTTAACCTGCACTACAACACTATGATTCTGATATTTATTCCATGTTGAGTGAGCACTTTGAGGCTTGGTGAGGCAAAACAAACAAACACGAAAAATGTCATAGGTCAGAGAGCTGGGAAGGGAAGAACACAACTTAGAAGCCAGTTTTCTTTGAATCAGGCTTTGATTCATGTCACCCAGTCTCTGAACAAGACCCTCATCATTTTGGCCTGGAGGTCTCCGCAGAATGGAGTGCTATGGCATGCAATGATGGGGACATTTTTTTTGTGGTAATTTATTTATGTTTATTGGTATGCAGTGCAAGTTTAAGGAACTAGTGTTCATGCCACATTACAGATCCAGGGGGAAATATAAGCAGATAGTAGTTAACAGATCATTACTTAGAATTTCCTTTTACTTCTTCAAATGGGTTGTCGCTCATTCCGGGAGGGAGATTCCTCAGTCTGCGATGTATCTCACTCATTTTTCCACTAGTATCAGGTTTTCCTCCTTGAATTAAAAAAAATGTATAATTTTTTCTGCTCTGAATATGACCACTAAAATTAATTTTTGTGGTTTGGTTTAGATTTTTTTTGGAGATTCTGCCATTACTTTGATGTTAAACAATCACCAATGCAGTAAATCCTTATTTAGTATAAAGTATAATATGTCCTAGTATATTCTGCAGAAATTAAACACATTGATCAATCTTTGTACAAAAACAACAAACCACAGTTGTGAAAGGAAAACAGCAAGCTAAAAAAAATAGCCTCCAGATTTTCTGCAAGACAAGGCATTTGGAAAAATTTCCCCAAGCAAAAGTAATTGGAAGGCTGCTGAAGTTCATTCACCTTAATTAACAAGAACCATATCATATAGGAAGGGTTCAATGCATACCTAATTAATTAATTTAAGGTATGTATTAATTAATTAAAAACCAATTTAATTTTAATTAATTAATAAATAATTAAATTAATTAATAATTTAATTAAATAATAAATAATTAAATTAATTATTAATTTAATTAAATAATAATTAATTAAATTAATTATTAATTTAATTAAATAATAAATAATTAAATTAATTATTAATTAATTTAAGGGATGTATCAAACCCTTCCTATGTGATATGGTTCTTGTTACATCAGGTAAAATGATGGACAAGCAGGTATAGTCTTTTACCCTGTGGAGCCCACATGCTGGTGTGAGCCATAAAAACATTAGTACACACTATCTGGTCAGGCTGGGCAGTGATGAATTCAGGCAGAAAAGTAGCAAATGATTTATCACATGGAGTCATCAGGCCCCTCTGACATGATGAAGGGGCTGGCCATGTAAACCTGAAGGATAAAACCCACAAAGCCCTCCAATGACTGAGACAGGAGCACAGCAGAAGGCAGTGAGCAGAGAGGAGTAGGAGAATAAATCAGAGGCTTCTCAGGGCCAGGTGAAGGCAAATAATCTGGACTTTATTCTAAATGTAGCAGAAGCCTTGCAGGGAAATATTTTCTCAAATACTAACATCCAGAGCTGCTTGGCGAGTCGGTTGGTGTGAACTCTGGGAAAATATCTGAACACGTGGCAAAATGGGCCATATAACAGCCAATACTTCCAAAGAGAAACTCTGAGCTTTTAAAGGAGTCATTTGTTTTATTTCAAGGTTTAGTTTGATTCTTGGAGAGATATTAAACCTTAGGTGGCTCTAAAGACCCATTATTATTTACATCTCTCATTGTTCTCTTGGCATATTTTTCTATGGCATAGGAGGATAACTAGAGTTAATGTATTGCATATTTCAAAATAGCTAGAAGAGAGGTTTTTGAATGTTATCATCACAAAGAAATGATGAATGTTTAAGGTGATGAATATGCTAATCATCCTGGTTTGAGCATTACATAGTGTATACGAGCATCAAAACACCACATTGTACTCCACAAATATGTACGAATAACATTTTAAAGTGAATAAATAAAATAAGCTGTTCCTGTCATGAGGCCAAATACTACACTTTTATGTTATTGTTCTTTCTTGATTCCTCTTCCAATTCCAAGAACAGATCAGTGACATAATCACAGAGGGAAACAGGAATGAGATCTTATCTTGACACATCTTCATGAAGTGTCCAATGACATTGAGGTTTTGATTTCTTTCAACTGAAAGATCCTAGCCCAAGACAGAAAAATGAAGTTGAAAAATTATATTCTGCTACTTCTCCCAGACCAAAACCTATCACAAGAAATCTTTTTAATTTTATTTTGAATTAACAAATAATATTGTATGTGTTCATGGAATACAATATGATGTTTTAGATATGTTGATAATGTAAAATGATTAAATCAGGCTAATTAACAAACCCAACACTTCATATATTTATTTTCTTGTGTGGTGAAAACTTTTAAAATCAACTTTAAGCAATTGTGCAATATATAACACACTATTATTTATTATAGGCTTCGTTCTGTACAATAGATCAGTAATACTTATTCCTCCTGTCTAACTAAAACTTTCTATGCTTTGATCAACATCCTTTTCCCACCCATTCTTATCCCCATACCTCTGGTAACCATCATTCTACTCTCTACTTCTATGAGTTGAACTTTTCTAGATTCCACATGTAGGTGAGATCACTTAGTATTTGTCTTTTTTGAGCCTAGCTTACTGACTTAGTGTTATGCTGTTCGGGTTGATCCATGCTGTCAAAAATGAAAATATTCCCCCATTTTTGAGGGCTGAATAACATCCCATTGTGAATACATACTGCATTTTCTTTATCCATTCATCTGAAGATGGATACCTACGTTCCTTTATAAATTTGTTTTGTCCAAATTCCCCTTTCGTTTTTTTTTTTTTTTTCTATTTTAAGTTCTGGGATACATGTGCAGAACCTGCAGGTTTGTTACATATGTATACATGTGCCATGGTGGTTTGCTGCACCCATTAACCCATTGTCCAGGTTTTAAGCCCTGCATGTATTAGGTACTTCTCCTAATGCTATCCTTCCCCTTGCCACCACTCCCTGGCAGATGCTGGAGTATGATGTTCCCCTCCCTGGGTCCATGTGTTCACATTGTTCAACTCCCACTTATGAGTGAGAACATGTGGTGTTTGGTTTTCTATTCCAGTGTTACTTTGCTGAGGATAATGTCTTTCAGCTTCATCCATGTCCCTGAAAAAGACATTAACTCATTCTTTTTAATGGTTGCATAGTATTCCATGATATATATGTGCCACATGTTCTTCATCCAGTCTGTTGGGGCGATCAGACCCAACACCAGGCTGTGGGGGCTATGAAGTCCGGCGGAGTCAAAGGAATGAGACAAGACAAGTTAAGAGCACTTAAAGAGGGACCACAGGGCCAACGCTAGTTTGAAGGCTGTGAAGACCCAGGCTCTGAAAGCCCGCACTATTTATAGGTGATCAAACAAAGAAGCAGGTGGTGAGGATGTGGGGGTTGAAAGAAAGTGGTGTATCAAGTGCATGATCTACAACTGTAACGGTTTAGCATTTTCTTTGAAGCATATGGAACATGTTCTGCTACTTGAGATAATGGGAAACATGTTCTTCTCGTTGCAGATACAATTGATCTCTGAACCTGGGAATGCTAGAAGCAAGAAGCCAGTAAGTCTAAACACATTCCAGAGGCCACGAGGGGTTTTATGCCCTGAGCTATGGATTCCATCCAAGCCATGAGGGGTTTTATGCCCTGGGCTTAGATTGTGGTGCAGCAGGGCAGCCTTCCACCCTTTGGCACAGAGTTTGGTGTACCAAAGGCCATGAGGGGTTTTAGACCCCGGACCCCGGACATGTTCCAAGACTCTTTTACACTATGTCAGACATGCAAGCCCTGCCTCAGCTTTTTTCCCAACACTCAGCTTTTCCCCAACACAGTCTATCACTGATGGGCATTTGGGTTGGTTCCAAGTCTTTCCTGTTGTAAATAGTGCTGCAATAAGCATACGTGTGCATGTGTCTTTATAACAGAATGATTTATAATCCTTTGGGTGTATATCCAGGAATGGGATTGCTGGATCAAATGGTATTTCTGGTTCTAAATCCATGAGGAATCACCACACTGTCTTCCACAATGGCTGAATTAATTTAAATTCCCACCAACAGTGAAAAAGTGTTTCTATTTCTCCATATCATCTCCAGCATCTGTTGTTTCCTGACTTCTTAATGATTGCCATTCTAACTGGTGTGAGATGGTAGCTCCTTGTGGTTTTGATTTGCATTTCTCCAGTGACCAATGATGATGAGCTTTTTTTTATATGTTTTTTGGCTGCATAAATGTCTTATTTTGAGAAGTGTCTGTGCATATCCTTTGCCCACTTTTGATGGGCTCTTTTTTTTTCTTGTAAATTTGTTTAAGTTCATTGTAGATTCTGGATATTAGCCCTTTGTCAGATGGATAGATTGCAAAACTTTCCTCCCATTCTGTAGGTTGTCTGTTCACTCTGATGTCAGTGTCTTTTGCTGTGAAGAAGCTCTTTAGTTTAGTTAGATCCCATTTGTCAATTTTGGCTTTTGTTGTTATTGCTTTTGGTGTTTTAGTCATGAAGCCTTGCCAGTGCCTATGTCCTGAATGGTATTGCCTACATTTTCTTCTAGGGTTTTTATGGTTTTGGGTCTTATATTTCACTCATTAATTCATCTTGGGTTAATTTTTGTGTAAAGAGTAGGGAAGGGGTCCAGTTTCAGTTTTCTGCATATGGCTAGACTGTTTTCCCAACACCATTTATTAAATAGAGAATCCTTTCCCCATTGCTTGTTTTGTCTGGTTTGTCAAAGATCAGATGGTTGTAGATATGTGGTGTTGTTTCTGAGGCCTCTGTTCTGTTCCATTGGTCTATATGTCTGTTTTGGTACCAGTACCATGCTGTTTCAGTTACTGTAGCCTTGTAGTATAGTTTGAAGTCAGGTAGCATGATGCTCCAGCTTTGTTCTTTTTGATTGGGATTGTCTTGGCTATACGGGCTCTTTTTTGGTGCCATGTGAAATTTAAAGTAGTTTTTTTCTAATTCTATGAAGAAAGTCAAAGGTAGCTTAATGGGAATAGCATTGAATCTATACATTGCTTTGAACAGTATGGCCATTTTCATGATATTGATTCTTCCTATCTATGAACATGGAATGTTTTTCCATTTGTTTGTGTTCTCTCTTATTCCTTGAACAGTGGTTTGTAGTTCTCCTTGAAGAGGTCCTTCACGTTCCTTGTAAGTTGTATTCCTAGGTATTTTATTCTCTTTGTAGCAATTGTGAATGGCAGTTCACTCATGATTTGCCTCTGTTTGTCTATTATTGGTGTATAGGAATGCTTGTGATTTTTGCACATTGACTTTGTATCCTGAGACTTTGCTGAAGTTGCTTATCACCCTAAGGAGTTTTTGGGTGAGATGATGGGGTTTTCTAAATAAACAATCAAGTCATTTGCAAACAGAGACAGTTTGACTTCCTCTCTTCCTATTTGAATACGCTTTCTTCCTTTCTCTTGCCTAATTGCCCTGACCAGAACCTTCAATACTATGTTGAATAGGAGTGGTGAGAGAGGGCATCCTTTTCTTGTGCCTGTTTTCAAAGGGAATACTTCCAGCATTTGCCCATTCAGTATGATATTGGCCATGGATTTGTCATAAATAGCTCTTATTATTTTGAGAAATGTTGCAACAATACCTAGCTTATTGAGTGTTTTTAGCATGAAGGGGTGTTGAATTTTCTGCATCCATTGAGATAATTATCTGGTTTTTGTTATTGGTTCTGTTTATATGATAGATTATGATTAATGATTGTTTTATGTTGAACCAGTCTTGCATCTCAGGATGAAGCCGACTTGATTGTGTTGGATACGCTTTTTGATGTGCTGCTGGATTTGATTTGCCAGTATTTTACTGTGAATTTTCACATCGAGGTTTATCAGGGATATTGGCCTGAAAATTTTTGTTGTTGTTGTGTCTCTGCCAGGTTTTGGTATCAGGATAATGCTGACCCCATAAAATGAGTTAGGAATGAGTCCCTCTTTTTCTATTGTTTGGATTAGTTTCAGAAGGAATGGTACCAGATCCTCTTTGTACCTCTGGTAGAATTTGGTTTTGAATCTGTCTGGTCCTGGGCTTTATTATTATTATTATTTGGTTGGTAGGCTATTAATTACTGCCTCAATCAGGACTTGTTGTTGGTGTATTCAGAAATTCATCTTCTTCCTGGTTTAGTCTTGGGAGGGTGTATGTGTCCAGGAATTTATCCATTTCTTCTAGGTTTTCTAGTTTATTTGCACAGAGGTGTTTATAGTATTCTCTGATGGCAATTTGTATTTCTGTGGGATCAGAGGTGATATCCCCTTTATCATTTTTTATTGTGTCTTTTTGATTCTTCTCTCTTTTCTTCTGTATTAGTCCGGCTAGTGCTCTATTTTGTTAATCTCCTCAAAAAAACGGCTTCTGTGTTTATTGATTTTTGAAGGGTTTTTCATGTCTCTATCTCCTTCAGTTCTACTCTGATCTTAGTTATTTCCTGTCTTCTGCTAGCTTTTGAATTTGTTTGCACTTGCTTCTCTAGTTCTTTTAATTGTGATGTTAGTGTGTGAATTTTAGATGTTTCTCAGTTTCTGATGTGGGCACTTAGTGCTATAAATTTCCCTCTAAACACTGCTTCAGCTATATCCCCGAGATTCTGGTACATTGTGTCTTTGTTCTCATTGACATCAAAGAATGTATATATTTCTGCCTTAATTTTGTTCCTTTATTTCTTAACTAATGTAAATAACACTGCAATGAATATAGGAATGCAGATATCTCTTCAACGTACTGATTTTGATTCCTTTGGTTATAGAGATTGTATGGTACTACTGTTTCCAATTTTCTGAGGAATTGCCATATGGTTTAGCTTACTTCACAACCAAGAGTGCACAAGGGTCTTTTTTACTCCACCCCTTCATCAACACTTGTTATATTGTATGTTTTTGATAATACCCATTATTACAATTGTGAGACAATATCTCATTGTGGTTTTATGTTTTCCTGATGATCAGTGATGAGAAGCATTTTCTCATATATCTGATGGTCATTTGTATGTCTTCTTTTGAGAAGTGTCTATTTAAGTACTTTGCCTATTTTTTGATTGGGTTATTTGTTTACTTGCTTTTGAGTTGTTTGAGTTTCTTATATATTTTGGATAATAAACCTCTAAAAAAGTGTAGTTTGCATTTTCTTCCAACCTGTGGGATGTCTCTTCACTATATTGTGTCTTTGCTATGTGAAGCTTTTTAGTTTGAAACAATTCTTTTTTTTCTTTTTTTGCTTTGTCACCTGTGCTTTAGGTGCCATATGCAAGAAATCGTTGTCCAAACCAATGCTGTGGAGCAGCTCCCCTGTGTATGTTTTCTTCTAGAGGTTTTACAGTTTCAGGTCTTACACTCAAGTTTTAAATCCATATTGAGTTGATTTTTGTATATGGTATGAAACAAGGATCCAATTCTATATTTCTGCACATGGATATATAATTTTCCCAACAACATTTGTTGAAGATAGTGTTCTTTTTCCATTGTGTTTTTGGCACCTTTGTCAAAAATCAAGTGTTCACAAGTGTGTGGGTTTTTACAATACATTATAACATACATGTCAGACCTTTTATAATAGGTCCTGGGCCAAAGTGACCATTATTCTCTGAATGAGAAGTCCACTCATTCAAAGCACATAGAAATGGGCCCATTCAGCATAATTATTCCTCACATAAGGTTTAGCAAAGAGTGTTCTAGCTCCCTGAAGAATTATTGATTTTCACAGCCATATCTCACACATTCTGTTTGCTAAGATTTTTGTTTTATTGTCACCTTCTTGAAGAGATATTCTTAGGCTAACTACTTAAAGAAGCAATCACTCCTCAAACTCTTATTCTACAACTTTCTTAACTGCATTAATTTTCCACAAGGCACATTTATCTCTCCAAACCACAGTATTTGTTAATCCACTTTATTGTCTATTTTTACCATAACATTTATTCATAGTTTATTTCATCAGTGCTTGCATCTGGCAAATAGTACAAACTTAATAAAACTGTTAATGAATCACATCATTCTGATCTAAGTAATTAACTAATGAATGGGCATATAGCCCATTTGGCTAATAGCTATAATCATCAGGGTTTCTGACATTGGGAAATACATATGGTGACTGCCAGGTTGCTGAGAAGGGAAAAACATACGCAAGAGCTTTTCTAATAATTAAGCTGAAAAGAGATAATCAGAGTTAAGACACACATATATTTATGTACATGAAGCAAAGATTTAGGCTGAGCACCATGAGTCACATCTGTTATCCCAGCAATTTGGGAGGCAAAGGTGAGTGGATCACTTGGGTCCAGGAGTCTGAGACCAGCCTGGGAAACCTGGCAAGACATGGTATGTTAGTCTCTTCTCACACTGCTATAAAGAACTTTCCTGAGACTGGGTAATTTATAAAGGAAGAAGATTGAATTGACTCACAGTTCCTTATGCCAACAGAAGGAGAAGGGGAAGCAAGCGCCTTCTTTACGAAGCAGCAGGAGATAGAGGGTGAAGGGGAAAGAGACCATTATAAAACCAAAAGACCTCATGAGAACTCACTATCATGAGAGCAACATGGGGGAAACTGCCCTATGATCCAATTACTTCCTGTTAGATCTCTCCCTCAACACCTGGGGATTACAATTCGAGACGAGATTTGGGTGGGGACAGAAAGCCAAGCCATATAAAATGGTCTCTAAAAAACAAACAAAAAAAAGAATAGCCACACATGGTGGCACACGCCCATAGTCCCAACTACTCAGGAGGCAGAGATTAGAGGATCAGCTGAGCTTGGGAGGTTGAAGCTGCAATGAACCATGTTGGATACAGTGAGTTCCTCTTCAAAGGTTCCGCTTGTTCAACTCCCTCTCTTTGTCCTCTATTTTCAAAGCTTAACTTCCTTGCCTGCTTGACCCTAGTTATGGTAAACAACCTTCTAGCCATTCCCAATCTGTAATCCACTTCCTTTCCCAATCTTTAACCCATATCCATTCCCAATCTGTAACAACCCACATCTGTTCCTTATTTGGCACCCTTAGTTCCGAAACTGCCTTTCTCGCTGCTGTAGCTCCACCCCCTGCTCCATAGGAAGTAGCCAATTGAGATCAGCTTAGATTGTGCTGTCTGACTGCAGCCAATGGGGACTGGACACAGTAGCAGGGACTGACTGCATTAGGAATAAAAACCCCATCCCTCCTTTTTTCTGTGTGCTCTTATAGTGACCAGAAGAGCAAGCAGTACCCTTCTGCAGAAGTAAATTTGCCTTGCTGAGAAATCCTTTATTTGAGTGCTCATTTTCTTTGCACCCCCGAGCTCTTCCTTCCAACAATTTGGGGGCTCGTCCAGGATTCCTATTCTCCTCCGGGAAAGGGTTTCTGATACCCTCTCATGAAAAGATGCATCCCACTGTCTTGTTGTGATGGCCTCAGGGTAAGGAATCGGGACTCACTCAGTGTGATGAATAAACCTGGACTCTCAGCAACGCGGGCATAAAGTATCTTTACACACCATGGTGACCATGTAACTCTGTGCACAGATCAAGGTAAGAAACGTCGTGGGGGTGACAAAGTAATAAATATAGACAATATATCTATTTTATATATTATATATATAAAGAAATAGATAATTTTGGACTTGCAAATATTCTAGTCAGAATATCACAGGGCAAACCCCAAAATTGGAGCTCAGCTTGGGAGGCTACATGGTTCCTTGCCTTCATGGAGGAAAGAATTCAAGAGCAAGCCAGCAGAGTAAAGTGAAATCAAGTTTATTGAAAAGTAAAGGAATAAAAAGGTGGCTACCCCACAGGCAGAGTAGCAGCATGAGTTTATTACATAGTTGTGGTTATTATTTTTTGATTATATGCTAAATAGAGAGTGAATTATTCATGAGTATTCTGGGATGGTGTGGGGAGTTCTAGGAACTGAGGGGTCTTCACCCTTTCAGATGATATAGGGTAACTTCTGGACATTGTCCTGGCCTTTTTAAACTGTCATGGGGCTGGTGGGAGTTTCCTTTGGTATGCTAATGTAGTCTAATTATAATGAGCAGTGAGGACCACCGGAGGTCGCTTTTATTGCCATGTTGGTTTTAGAAAGTTGTGGCCAGCTTATTTACCACATCCTGTTTTATCAGTGCAGTCTATGTTACTTGTATCTTGTGAAACAAGTCCTGCTGAATTCTTATGTCAGGAATATTCAAGGGCATTTCGAAAAATATACGTGCTTGGATTGCAACTCCAGATTTCAGATATTTAGCCTAACTGAGATATGCCATTTTCTTATGTCTATGTTTTAGTTAATTTTTGCATAGTTATAAGTACTTAATATATGGCAATAGTATTAGCATAAAATTAGAAAAACATTTATAATGTGGGATGATTTTATTTCCAACCCCCATTCTTCAAATATGTACTCTGTCCTCTCTCTAGTATAAAGGAGTTTTCAGTTCATTGTGTATCATTCCACAGATAGGTACATATATGACCATATATTATTTTTATTAATTGCTATACTGCATCTTACTTTTAAAAATGTTGTTATGGTGAAATGTAAAACACATACACACACAAAGCCATAGGCAATATAACCACGAGGAAACAAGGTATTATGAATTGAACACCTGTGTAACCACTTGCCAGTTCAAGATACAGAACAATGTCAGCACTCTCAGAAGCCCTTTGCATTCTCATTTCCAAACAAAAAGTCCTCCTTCCACATATATGTAATTACTAAAATATCTAGTAGTAATATTGTTCATACTTTCATTTATTTTTAAGTTCTAAAGAAATCTGTAAACTTCATACATTAATTTTAATCTGCTTATTCTACTGAGTTTGGTCTCTGGTGAGTTTTACATTAGTGGGACACATTTGTGTCTCTCTTTCATTTTTATTGTAATAAAAACATTTCATGTTATCTTCTTATTGCAATACATTTAGCCATTTCAGGGTTGATGGGTACCTATTTGGATTCTATCACATCTGATGCTGTAACACAGATTGCTGTAGAAATCTTCTGGTTGTTCTGTGCAAGAGCTCTAATTGATTATATACCCAGGAACTGCTGGGTTACAGCACTAGTAAATTTCCAAATTTAATAGAAAATACCACACTACTTCCAAACAGTATGAAATTTGCACTCTATAGGAAGACATTGGAAGTCATAATAATCAAATTTATCATCCACACAATTTTTGTGTGTATTTCTTTTATTTTTAAAGTTTCATAATTCAGATACATGTAGTAATGTTGAATAGTGCTATTACTTTTCATCTCTCAAGTTTTTACAGTAAGGTTTAATACTCTGTTTTATATTAACATATCATCATTCATTAATCCATTCTACTCTAGGAATTTTCAGTTTCTGACTATATTGAATAATGCTGCTATGAATTTTCTTTTATATGTCTTTGGTACATGTGCTTAAACTTTCTCTTTTTGATAAGTTTATAAATATATGTATACATATGTATATGTATAGCTGTATACTTACATAAGCATATATGTTACATATAAGCATATATAATATATAATATATAGAAGTATATATGTATATATACTTATTTAAGTATATACAGAAGTTATATATGTTTTATACATGATATACATAAGTATATACACATAAGGTTAGTAGATAAGTATATTTAACATATGTAAGTATATTTAAAAGATATATACTTATATATCATTCATATATACTTAAATAAGTGTACATAAATATATGTTTACATATATTTATATTATACGTAAGTATATTTAAGTATTATATATGTACATATATGTACATAATTCATATAATTTAAATTACTTAGTGTGTGTAGATATATAATTGATCTATCCATTAGGTAATTCTTCCAAAAAGTTATACAAATATTCATCTCAGTAATAATATGTGAGAATGTGTTTGCCATTTTGTACCAAAAAACACATTGTGCCCTAAAACATTTTGATAGTTTGCAAACATATAACTGAATATTTATTTCTAAGTGCCACTTACATTTTCATAAATGAGACAACATCTTTTTCTATTTTTTAGAGCTATTTGTGTTTTATTTTCTGGGAAATGTTACCTATTTTACCATAGAGTTATTGGTTTTTTAAATATATATATATATATTGATGTTTGGAACCCTTTATATTTCCAGTATAAATCTGTGTCTGTGTCTGTGCAATATAATTCAACATTGTTTTAAGTTTTACGTGTCTTTTGTTTTTCTTTATAATGATCACTACAATCAAGAATTGTTTAAAAATAGTCAAATTTATAAATAAATCTTTTTTCAGTGATAGATTTTGTATCATATTTTTAAAGGTTTTTGAGCTCCAGGATTTTTAATTTTTTTCTGATTTTTTTGTAAAGGTCTTTTTATTAACAAGTCTAATGCCTATTTGGAGTTTATTTTCTTATAAAAATGTAAGCATTAACTTCATTTTGGTTGTTGTTACTGGTTAACTGGTTGTCCCAACATGGTTAACTGAACAAGTTCTCTTCTCTGGCAGTTTCAAATGCTAGTAAACGGTATATAATTTTAATTTTTATTACTTTATATTTTAATATATTAGTTTTTCAATTCAGTAATAGTCTTTTTTGCAGGACTTTTCTGACAATTTTTGCATGTTAATTATGCATGTGATGAACTTTAGAAACAGCTTGACTACTTCTTGAAGTTATATATTCATATATTATTGTAATCAGATTAAATTTTTAAACTAATTTTAATTTTAAAATCAAATTTATTCATATGCGCTATGTTTATACATACAATTGAAGAAAAAATTATGCATCATTAAATACCACACATATCCACGCAGTCAGTCCCTGTTACTGTGTGTGGTCCCCATTGGCTGGAGTCGGACAGCACAATCTAAGCTGATCCCGATTGGCTACTTCAAATGGAGCAGGGGTCTGGGCTACAGCAGCTGCAGGAAGAGCAGTTTCCGAACTAAGGGTGCCAAATAAGGAACAGCTGTGGGTTGTTACAGATTGGGAATGGATGTGGGTTACAGATTGAGAACAGATGTGTGTTACAGATTGGGAACGGCTGGAAGGTTGTTTACCGTAACTAGGGGCAAGGACGCAGGGAAGTTAGGCATTGAAAACAGAGAGCAAAGACAGAGGGAGTTGAACAAGCGGAACCTTTGAAGAGAAACTCACTGTATCCAACAATTTCCCCCTCTTTCTTTTTATAATTCTTCCTCTTCAAACTTTTTAGCATGTTTTGACTCTGCTGTTCTGCTTGGTTTTCTTAAAGTAGGAGCTTATCTGAATAAGACGGGGGAGAATTAAAGGTTTTGGTGAGAGCTGTTTTTATAGTCTCTGCACTAATCCATGAAGACAAGGTATAATGCAGCATTCTGCAAGAATAACCTGTAACAACTAAAAGAGGTAAGGCTTAAGGTCTTTTTAATTGTTCCATCAGGGGCTGTGTTATTAGGGATGGAATAAGGAAAGACTGGTTGGTAAGCTCTTGGAAGGGCTTAAGCTCCCTGCATCCCGTTAGGTCTCCAGCGAAGGCTAAATTTTCCCCCTGCCGTGAGAAACATGAGGTAAAATTGGCATCAGGAGACGGAGGCTGGATGGCCCTCGGGGGCTGACCTGCAGGGTGTCAGACTTCAGGGAACAGCAGAGAGAGAGAGAGCTCAGCAGAATTCATTACCCCAGGCTGTGGGGTCTTGGAAGAGAGCTACCATACAGCTCATGCCGGGTCGGCTGGAAGACCATCCGACTGGTCATTGGGTATGGAAGGGATAAAGGAGATATAAGAGGGTTCAATTTTTCTTAGCTTTAGTTTGGTAGGACTCTCCCCCAGAACAATGGTCCATGGCTCTGGAGGTGGTGATGCCTTCTTGACTCGGGTATGATAAGTCCACCCTCTTTATGCTGCGGTCTCGGTGGTTAGAAGCACTAGGTAGGGTCCTTCCCAAGCCGGTTTGAGTTTTCCTTCTTTGCGACCTTTGATGAGGATGTTATCCCCAGGCTGATGCTGGTATGCTGGGAACTCTAGGGGTAGTGTCTGTGCTAAAAGACCTTTAGTTCTGAGGGAAGAGAAAGTGGTAGACCAAGTATGAATGTCAGCAGTGGATTGTAAATAGGGCAACCCATATAGCATCTCATAAGGAGCTATACCAACATATTTCTGAGGGGCAGTTTGGATTCTTAACAAGGCAATGGGAAGGCATTTGGTCCATGGCAACCGTGTGTCTAAGACTAATTTGGTCAAGTGGCTCTTCAAAGTTTGGTTCATTTTCTCCACTCTTCCTGATGAAGGTGGGTGCCAGGGAGTATGGTATTCCCATGTTATGTCTAGTGTTTGGGTTAATTTCTTAATGACATGCACAGTGAAATGAGTCCCATTATCTGAATCAATATTTTCTATTCGTCCAAATTTTTCCAAAGGTGTGAGGTACCCCGAAGGCATACTTGGAATCAGTATAAATAGCCCCTTCCTGGTTTTGCAAGCGTTTCAAAGCCTGATTTAATGCAAATGATTCACAAGTTTGGGCAGACCAATTATTAGGCAATCTTCCTGACTCTATTTCTGTGAGAGCTTCCCCATAAACTACTGAATAACCTTTGCGTTTTTTCCCTTCAATTACCTGGGAAAAGCCATCTGAAAAAAGTGCTGCCCTGTTTTGAAAGGGGTCTGTATTAAATCGGACCTTACTTTTGTGTGATAATCAATTAAATCTAAACACTGATGCTCAGGTCCTTTTAGATTTGGATTCCCTGTTAGGAAACCTGCTGGGTTAAGTGAATTATCAGTGGTTAGGGTTAAATCATCCCTTTCTAATAGGATAGCTTCATACTTTAAAATCCTTGAGCCACTGATACTTTTAAATCAGTGAGCCATCTTCCTGCTTTCTGGTTTAAAATAGTTCTAACTTGATGGGATGTGCTTATAACCAAATTTCCCCAAAGGTTAGCTGTCTGCTTTCTTCAGTTAACAAGGTGGTGGCTGCAATAGATGGACCACATTCAGGCCATCCACAGGTTACGGGGTCTAAAACCTTTGATAGGAAGGCTACAGGTTGCCGGTGGCCCCCATGTTCTTGGGTAAGTACCCCTAAAGTTACTCCCTTGTTTACATTATCTTGTCCCCCAGTCTGGAGTGCAATGGTGTGATCTTGGCTCACTGCAACCCCCACCTCCTGGGTTCAAGCGATTCTACTGTCTCAGCCTCCCTAGTAGCTGGGATTACAGGTGTGTACCACCATGCCCAGCTAATTTTTTGTATTATTTAAGTAGAGATGGGGTTTCACCATGTTGGCCAGGCTGGTTTCAAACTCCTGACCTCAGTCGATCCACCTGCCTTGGCCTCCTAAAGTGTTGGGATTACAGGCATAAGCCACCATGCCCAGCTGACTGCGGGTCTTATTCTTAAAAATAAAATACATATATTATTTAGATTTATTTTATTTTATTTTTTTATTATTATACTTTATAGAGTTAATCTTTATATTAGTCCATGTGTCAATGGAGAGAGATTTGTGGTTTTTAAGTATATCATGTTTTAGTCAAAACATGTTATTTATCTACATATTAACTTTTCTATAATATTTCTTTTTTTAACCATGCACTCTTTCATTAATGAAAAATCATCTACCTGATTTGTACCCACTAGCAAGCTAACATCCATGCTTCTTTTTTTTAATTTTAATTTTAATTTTTAAATTTAATTTATTTTATTTTATTATTATTATACTTTAAGATTTAGGGTACATGTGCACAATGTGCAGGTTAGTTACATATGTATACATGTGCCATGCTGGTGTGCTGCACCCATTAACTCGTCATTTAGAATTAGGTATATCTCCTAATGCTATCCCTCCCCCCTCCCCCCACCCCACAACAGTCCCCAGAGTGTGATGATCCCCTTCCTGTATCCATGTGTTCTCAATGTTCAATTCCTACCTATGAGTGAGAACATGTGGTGTTTGGTTTTTTGTCCTTGGCGATAGTTTACTGAGAATGATGATTTCCAATTTCATCCATGTCCCTACAAAGGACATGAACTCATCATTTTGTATGGCTGCATAGTATTCCATGGTGTATATGTGCCACATTTTCTTAATCCAGTCTATCATTGTTGGACATTTGGGTTGGTTCCAAGTCTTTGCTATTGTGAATAGTGCCGCAATAAACATACGTGTGCATGTGTCTTTATAGCAGCATGATTTATAGTCCTTTGGGTATATACCCAGTAATGGGATGGCTGGGTCAAATGGTATTTCTAGTTCTAGATCCCTGAGGAATCGCCACACTGAGTTCCACAATGGTTGAACTAATTTACACTCCCACCAACAGTGTAAAAGCATTCCTATTTCTCCACATCCTCTCCAGCACCTGTTGTTTCCTGACTTTTTAATGATTGCCATTCTAACTGGTGTGAGATGGTATCTCATTGTGGTTTTGATTTGCATTTCTCTGATGGCCAGTGATGATGAGCATTTTTTCATGTGTCTTTTGGCTGCATAAATGTCTTCTTTTGAGAAGTGTCTGTTCATGTCCTTCACCCACTTTTTGATGGGGTTGTTTGTTTTTTTCTTGTAAGTTTGTTTGAGTTCATTGTAGATTCTGGATATTAGCCCTTTGTCAGATGAGTAGGTTGCAAAAATTTTCTCCCATTCTGTAGGTTGCCTGTTCACTCTGATGGTAGTTTCTTTTGCTGTGCAGAAGCTCTTTAGTTTAATTAGATCCCATTTGTCAATTTTGGCTTTTGTTGCCATTGCTTTTGGTGTTTTAGACATGAAGTCTTGCCCATGCCTATGTCCTGAATGGTAATGCCTAAGTTTTCTTCTAGGGTTTTTATGCGTGTAGGTCTAACATTTAAGTCTTTAATCCATCTTGAATTAATTTTTGTGTAAGGTGTAAGGAAGGGATCCAGCTTCAGCTTTCTACATATGGCTAGCCAGTTTTCCTAGCACCATTTATTAAATAGGGAATCCTTTCCCCATTGCTTGTTTTTCTCAGGTTTGTCAAAGGTCAGATAGTTGTAGATATGTGGCATTATTTCTGAGGGCTCTGTTCTGTTCCATTGATCTATATCTCTGTTTTGGTACCAGTACCATGCTGTTTTGGTTACTGTAGCCTTGTAGTATAGTTTGAAGTCAGGTGGCGTGATGCCTCCAGCTTTGTTCTTTTTGCTTAGGATTGACTTGGCGAAGCGGGCTCTGTTCTGGTTCCATATGAAGTTTAAAGTAGTTTTTTCCAATTCTGTGAAGAAAGTCATTGGTACCTTGATGGGGATGGCATTGAATCTATAAATTACCTTGGGGGGTATGGCCATTTTCACGATATTGATTCTTCCTACCCATGAGCAAGGAATGTTCTTCCATTTGTTTGTATCCTCTTTTATTTCATTGAGCAGTGGTTTGTAGTTCTCCTTGAAGAGGTCCTTCACATCCCTTGTAAGTTGGATTCCTAGGTATTTTATTCTCTTTGAAGCAATTGTGAATGGGAGTCCACTCATGATTTGGCTCTCTGTTTGTCTGTTATTGGTGTATAAGAATGCTTGTGATTTTTGTACATTGATTTTGTATCCTGAGACTTTGCTGAAGTTGCTTATCAGCTTAAGGCGATTTTGGGCTGAGACAATGGGGTTTTATAGATATACAATCATGTCATCTGCAAACAGGGACAATTTGTCTTCCTCTTTTCCTAATTGAATACCCTTTATTTCCTTGTCCTGCCTAATTGCCCTGGCCAGAACTTCCAACACTATGTTGAATAGGAGTGGTGAGAGAGGGCATCCCTGTCTTGTGCCAGTTTTCAAAGGGAATGCTTCCAGTTTTTGCCCATTCAGTATGATATTGGCTGTGGGTTTGTCATAGATAGCTCTTATGATTTTGAGATAAGTCCCATCAATACCTAATTTATTGAGAATTTTTAGCATGAAGGGTTGTTGAATTTTGTCAAAGGCCTTTTCTGCATCTACTGAGATAATCATGTGGTTTTTGTCTTTGGTTCTGTTTATATGCTGGATTACATTTATTGATTTGTGTATATTGAAGCAGCCTTGCATCCCAGGGATGAAGCCCACTTGATCATGGTGCATAAGCTTTTTGATGTGCTGCTGGATTCGGTTTGCCAGTATTTTATTGAGGATTTTTGCATCAATGTTCATCAAGGATATTGGTCTAAAATTCTCTTTTTTGGTTGTGTCTCTGCCTGGCTTTGGTATCAGGATGATGTTGGCCTCATAAAATGGGTTAGGGAGGATTCCCTCTTTTTCTATTGATTGGAATAGTTTCAGAAGGAATGGTACCAGTTCCTCCTTCTACCTCTGGTAGAATTCGGCTGTGAATCAATCTGGTCCTGGACTCTTTTTGGTTGGTAAGCTATTGATTATTGCCACAATTTCAGAGCCTGTTATTGGTCTATTCAGAGATTCAACTTCTTCCTGGTTTAGTCTTGGGAGGGTGTATGTGTCGAGGAATTTATCCATTTCTTCTCGATTTTCTAGTTTATTTGCGTAGAGGTGTTTGTAGTATTCTCTGATGGTAGTTTGTATTTCTGTGGGATCGGTGGTGATGTCCCCTTTGTCATTTTTTATTGCGTCTATTTGATTCTTCTCTCTTTTTTTTTTATTAGTCTTTCTAGCGGTCTATCAATTTTGTTGATCCTTTCAAAAAACCAGCTCCTGGATTCATTAATTTTTTGAAGGGTTTTTTGTGTCTCTATTTCCTTCAGTTGTGCTCTGGTTTTAGTTATTTCTTGCCTTCTGCTAGCTTTTGAATGTGTTTGCTCTTGCTTTTCTAGTTCTTTTAATTGTGATGTTAGGGTGTCAATTTTGGATCTTTCCTGCTTTCTCTTGTGGGCATTTAGTGCTATAAATTTCCCTCTACACACTGCTTTGAATGCATCCCAGAGATTCTGGCATGTTGTGTCTTTGTTCTCATTGGTTTCAAAGAACATCTTTATTTCTGCCTTCATTTCATTATGTACCCAGTAGTCATTCAGGAGCAGGTTGTTCAGTTTCCATGTAGTTGAGCAGTTTTGAGTGAGTTTCTTAACCCCAAGTTCTAGTTTGATTGCACTGTGGTCTGAGAGACAGTTTGTTATAATTTCTGTTCTTTTACATTTGCTGAGGAGTGCTTTACTTCCAACTATGTGGTCATTTTTGGAATAGGTGTGTTGCGGTGCTGAAAAAAATGTATATTGTGTTGATTTGGGGTGGAGAGTTCTGTAGATGTCTATTAGGTCCGCTTGGTGCAGAGCTGAATTCAATTGCTGGGTATCCTTGTTGATTTTCTGTCTCGTTGATCTGTCTAATGTTGACAGTGGGGTGTTAAAGTCTCCCATTATTATTGTGTGGGAGTCTAAGTCTCTTTGTAGGTCACTCAGGACTTGCTTTATGAACCTGGGTGGTCCTGTATTGGGTGCTTGCGCATGGTGCACTGCTCCCACTGTCCTGCACTCCCTAGTGAGATGAACCTGGTACCTCAGAGGGAAATGCAGAAATCACCCGTCTTCTGTGTCGCTCATGCTGGGAGCTGTAGACCGGAGTTGTTCCTATTCGGCCATCTTGGCTGCCACCCAATGGATTGCCCTAATTTTTAATGGATAAAAAGGATGCTCAGAAGAAAAACTTAGCTCCATAATTTTATAAGTGAGACAGTGCTGAAAGAACATATTTCTTTATGATTCTATAATTCTTAACCTTTGAGTTTCCTACTTCTAGTCATGCTTTATTGATCACTCAACTACAGAATTTACCACAATCACATGCTTTATAAGGTACCAAGTAAAGTTTTGCCAAATTAATGAACTGGTTTTGTTGTGCTAGGGAAAAAACATATTCATCATGGCATGGGAGAATCAGACCTTCAACTCCGGCTTCATCCTCCTGGGAATCTTCAGTCACAGCCCCACCCACACCTTCCTCTTCTTTCTGGTCCTGCGCATCTTTTAGGTGGCCTTCATGGGAAACTCCATCATGGTTCTCCTCATCTACCTGGATACCCAGCTCCATACCCCCATGTACTTCCTCCTCAGTCAACTGTCCCTCATGGACCTCATGCTCATCTGCACCACCGTACCCAAGATGGCCTTCAACTACTTGTCTGGCAGCAAGTCCATTTCTATGGCTGGCTGTGCCACACAAATTTTCTTCTGTGTATCACTGCTTGGCTCTGAATGCTTTCTGTTGGCTGTTATGGCTTATGACCGCTACACTGCCATTTGCCACCCTCTAAGATACACCAATCTCATGAGACCCAAAATTTGTGGACTTATGACTGCCTTCTCCTGGATCCTGGGCTCTACAGATGGAATCATTGATGCTGTAGCCACATTTTCCTTCTCCTACTGTAGGTCTCGGGAAATAGCCCACTTCTTCTGTGAGTTACCTTCCCTACTAATCCTCTCATGCAATGACACATCAATATTTGAAAAGGTTATTTTTATTTGCTCTATAGTAATGCTTGTTTTCCCTGTTGCAATCATCACTGCTTCCTATGCTGGAGTTATTCTGGCTGTCATTCACATGGGATCTGGAGAGGGTCATCGCAAAGCTTTCACCACCCGTTCCTCTCACCTCATGGTGGTGGGAATGTTCTATGGAGCATGTTTGTTCATGTACATACAGCCCACATCTGATCACTCCCCAATGCAGGACAAGATGGTGTCTGTATTCTACACCATCCTCACTCCCATGCTGAATCCCCTCATCTACAGCCTCCGCAACAAGGAAGTGACCAGAGCATTCATGAAGATCTTAGGAAAGGGCAAGTCTGGAGAGAGAGTTACCTCATAAACTTTATGTTTTGATGTCTGCTAAATTATTCTTTCTAATATCCTTCTTTTTCTATAAAGTCCTAAAAATATCATTGATTGTGTGCATTGTTCAACATATTTATGGGCAGGTATATAATTTATTTCAGATAAACTATTTTAGATATGTTTATATTCAATTCAGTTGTGACTACAATATAAGGCATTTTAAAGAAAGACATTAAATTTTTTTTAATTTTTAAATTATCTTTTTGGGAACCAAGTAGTGTTTGATTACATTAATAAGTTCTTTAGTGGTGATTTCTGAGATGTCGGTGCAGCCATCAACCAAGTAGTGTTCACTGTACCCAATATATAGTCTTTTTCCCTCTCCAGTCCCCAATATTTACTCCAAGTCCCCAAAGTCCAGTGTATCATTCTTATGCCTGGATGTCTCATAACTTAGCTGGCACATGTGAGTGAGAACGTATGATGTTTGGTTTTCCATTCCTGAGTGACTTCACTTTGTATAATAGTCTCCAATTCCAACCAGGTTGCTGCAAATGCTATTAATTCATTCCTTTTTATGTCTGAGTAGTATTCCATGGTGTATATATATATATATATATATATATATATATACATACATACATACATATATATACCAACTTTTATTTATCCACTCATTGAGTGATGGGCATTTAGGCTGCTTCCATATTGCTGCAATTGCAAATTGTGTTGCTATAAACATGCAACATGTAAGTATCTTTTTCGTATAATGACTTGTTTTCTTCTGAGTACTAACCTTGTAGTGGTATTGCTGGATCAAATGGTGAATCTACTTTTAGTTGTTTAAGGAATCTTCACACTGTTTTTCCTAGTCTTGTAACAGTTCACATTCCCATCAACTGTGTAAAAGGGTTTCCTTTTCACCACATCCGTGCCAACATCAGTTATTGTTTGATTTTCTGATTATGGCCATTCTTGCAAGAATGAAGTTGTATTGCACTGTGGTTTTGATTTGCATTTCTCTGATAATTAGTGATGTTCAGCATTTTTCCATATGCTTATTGGCCATTTGTATATCCTGTTGAGAATTGTCTATTCAAGTCCCTTAGCCCAATCCCAGTTTGATGGGATTGTTTGTTTTCTTCTTGCTGATTTGTTTGAGTTCTTTTTAGATTCTGGATATTATTCGATTGTCAGATGCATAGACTGTGAAGATTTTTCTCCCATTCTCTGGTTTGTCTCTTAACTCTGTTGATTATTTCTTTTGCTGTGCAGAAGTTTTTTAGTTTAATTTAGTCTTATTTTTTATCCCATTTTTTTTTTGCATTTTCTTTTGGGTTCTTAGTCATGAAGTCTTTGCCTAAGCCAATGTCTAGAAGGGTGTTGCCAATGTTATCTTGTAGAATCTTTATGGTTTCAGGTTTTAGATGTAAGGCTTTGATCCACCTTGAGTTTATTTTTGTATAAGGTGAGAGATGAGGATTCAGTTTCATTCTCCTACATGTGGCTTGCCAATTATTCCAGCACCATTTGTTGAATAGGTTGTCCTTTCTCCAGTTTATGTTTTTGTTTGCTGTGTGGAAAGCCAGTTAGCTGTAAACATTTGGCATTATTTCTGGGTTCTCTATTCTGTTCCATGAGTCTATGTGCCGATTTTTATACCACTACCCTGCTTTCATGATTATGGCTTTATAGCACAGTCTGAAGTTGGGCAATGTGATATTTCCAGATTTGTTATTTTTTAGTTTTGCTTTGGTTATGAAGGCTCCATTTTGATTCCATATGAATTTTATGACTTTTTTTCTAGTTTTGTGAAGAATGATGGTGGCATTTTGATGGGAATTGTATTGAATTTGTAGATTGCCTTTGGCAGTATGGTCAAATACTGAATAGGAGTGGTGAGAGTGGACGTGGACATCCTTGTCTTATCCCGTTTCTTAGGGGAAATGCTTTCAGCTTTTCCCCATTCAGATTATTATTGGCTGTGGATTTGTCACAATTGGCTTTGCTTATCTTATGGTATGTCCCTTCTACACCGATTTTGCTGAGGATTTTAATCGTAAAGGCATGCTGGATTTTGTCAAATGCTTTTTCTTGTCTATCATGATGATAATGTGATTTTCCTGTTTAATTCTGTTTATGTGGGATATATCATATTCATTGACTTACGTATGTTAAACCATCCCTGCATCCCCAGTATAAAACCCACTTGTACGTGGTGGATTATCTTTTTGATATGCTGTTGAATTTGGTTTGCTAGTATTTTTTTGATGAATTTTTCATCAGTGTTCATCGGGGATATTGGTCTGTAGTTTTATTTTTGTTATGTCCTTGTCTGCTTTTGGTATTAGGGTGATAGTGGCTTCATAGAATGATTTAGGGAAAATTCCCTCTTTATCTTTTGGAATAGGGTTAATAGGATTGGCACTAATTCTTCTTTGAATGTCTGATAGAATTCAACTGTGAACCTGTCTGGTCCTGGCCTTTTTGGTGTTGACATTTTGTTTATTACCATTTCAATCTCGCTGCTTATTTTTGGTCTGTTCAGAGATTTTATAACTTCCTCATTTAATCTTGGAGTTTTATACATTTCCAGAAATTTATCCATCTTCTCTAGGTCTTTTAGTTTATGTGCATAAAAGTGTTCATAGTAGCCTTGAGTAATTTTTTTGTGTTTCTGTGGTACCAGTTTTTTTTTATCGCCTGTTTCCTTCCTTCCTTCCTTCCTTCCTTCCTTCCTTCCTTCCTTCCTTCCTTCCTTCCTTTTCTCTTTCTTTCAACAGAGTCTTGTTTTGTTGCCCAGGCTGGAGTGCAGTGGTGCAATCTGGGCTCACTGCAACCTGTGCCTCCTGGGTTCAAGAGATTCTCCTGCCTCAGCCTTCTGAGTAGCTGGGATTACAGGCACATCCCACCATGCCTGGCTAATTTTCATATTTTTGGTAGAGACGGGGTTTGACCATGTTGGTCACGCTGGTCTCGAACTCCTGACCTCGTGATCTCCCTGCCTCGGCCTCCCAAAGTGCAAGGATTACAGGCATGAGCCACCACGTCTGGCACCTGTTTCATTTCTAGTTGAGCTTATTTAAATCTTTGCTTGGGTAATCTCACTAATTGTCTGTCTATTTTATTTATCTTCTCAAAGAATCAGCCTCTTGTTTCATTTATCTTTTGTATTTTTTTTTGTTTCAATGTCATTTAGTTCTCCTCTGATCTTTGTTATTTCTTCTCTTCATCAAGGCTTGGGTTTGGATTGTTTTTGTTTATCCAGTTCAGTGAGGTATGACCTTAGATTGTCTATTTGTGTTCTTTCAGACTTTTGATGTAGGCATTTAATGTTATGAACTTTCCTCTTAGTACTGCTTTTGCTGTATCCCAGTGGTTTTGATAGGCTGTGTCACTATTTTCATTCAGTTTAAATAATTCTTTTTTAGTTTCCATCTTGATTTTATTGTTTACTCAATGATCTTTCAGGTGCAGATTGTTGAAATTCCATGTATTTGCCTGGTTTTGAGTGTTCCTTTGGAGTTGATTTCCGATTTTATTCCACTGTGGTCTCAGAGAGTACTGGATATAATTTTGATTTTCTTAAATATACTGAGGCTTGTTTTGTGGCCTATCATATGGCCTATCTTAGAGAATGTTCCATATGCTGATGAATAGAATGTATATTCTGCAGTTGTTGGGTAGAATGTTCTGTAAATATCTGTTAAGTCCATTTGTTGTAGCATATATTTTAATTTCATTGTTTCTTAGTTGACTTTCTGTTTGGATGATATGTCTAGTGTTCTCCGTTGAGTATTAAAGTATCCCAGTATTTTTGTATTGTTGCCTATCTGATTTCTTAGGACTGGTAATTTTTTTTTATATATTTGGGAGTTTCACAATTAGGTGGATATATATTTACAATTATGATATTTTCCTGTTGTACTAGTCCTTTTATCATTATATACTGTTGCTCTTTGTCTTTTTTTTTATCTGCTGATGCTTTAAAGTTTGTTTTTTTTTCTGATATAATAGTAGGTACTCCTGTGCACCTTTGGTTTACATTTGCATGGAATATCTTCTTCCACCCCTTTATATTAAGTTTATGTAAGTCCTTACGTGTTAGGTGAATCTCATGAAGATGGGGATGCTTGGTTGTCAAATTCTTATCTATTCTGTCATTCTGTATCTTTTAAGTGGAACATTTAGGCCACTAACATTAATGATAGTATTGAGATGTGAAGTACTGTTCTATCTGTTGTGCTCTTTGTTGGTTTCATTTTCATTCTGTTATTGTTATGTATGTCATGTGATATTTATGCTTTAGGGTGGTTCTGTTTTGGTGTAATCCAAGAATTTGTTTCAACTTTAGAACTCCTTATAGCAGTTCTTATAGTGCTGGGTTGGTAATGGTGAATTCTCCCAGCATTTGTTTGTCTGGAAATGACTGTATCTTTACTTCCTTTAAGAAGATTAGTTTCACTGAATAGAAAATTCTTGGCTGATAATTGTTTTGTTCAAAGGGGCTGAAAATAAGACCCCAATTCCTTCTATCTTATAAAGTTTCTGGTGAGAAATCTGCTGTTAATCTGGCAGGTTTTTCTTTATAAGTTACCTGATGCTTTTGTGTCATAGCTCTTACGATTGTTTCCTTCATCTTGACTTTAGATAACCTGTTGTTATGTGCCCTAGGGGCACCTTTTCAAGTATTCATATTTCTCAGCTGGTGGGCATGGCCTTAGAGCACCCAAGAGATTATTACCTTTGTCTTCGGCCCCCAAGGTGGGTAGAGAAGGTCCACCAGGTGTGGGCTAAGATAAGCTTGTCTGAGCTCAGCCTCTCCTTGGGTGGAGCTTGCTGTGCTGCTGCTGTGAGGTCAATGGGGGTGTAGTTTCCAGTCCAATGGAGTTATATTCCCAGGGGGATTATGGCTACCTCTGCTGCAACAAACAGGTCACCAGGAAAGTGAGAGAAAGCCAGCGGTTACAGGCCTCACCCAGCTCCCACACAGCCAGGAGTCCTAAAGGCCAGTCATACTTTCAGCGTGCCTCCGCAACAGCACCGAGTCTGTTTCCAGGAAGCTGGTGACCAGGGCTGAGAACTTGTTCCAGAACACGAGCCTCTCTGTTGAGAAAGCAAGCAGACTCACAGGTTTTCTGTGTCTCAGGGAGCCTACAGCAGGAATCCAGTTCCTTCAAAGGGTCTGTGGATTCTCTCAGCTTTCCCGGTATGTTTCTGCAGTAGTTCTTGGAGCGAAAGTTCACAATGTTTGAGTTTCCAGATGCTACTCTGTCCATCTGAGTGGGAGCTGCAAGCTAGTCCTGCCTCTTATCCACCATCTTAATTCTTATCAGCACATTAAAGTTTTATGCATTTTCAGTATCATAAATTTTGTGCTATGCATCCAGGTAGCATACACATCTTCTTTTCCCAATGTATAAACTCAAAATTTTATTGATCCTCTTGAAATCTGCTTTGGAATTAAAGTTAATATACTGGAAGAGGGGCCAAGATGGCCGAATAGAAACAGCTCCCAGTGAGGCCAATGCAGAAGATGGGTGATTTCTGCATTTCCAACTGAGGTCCCCAGTTCATCTCATTGGGACTGGCTAAGTAGTGGGTGTGACCCACAGAGAGTGAGCAGAAGCAGGGCGGGGCATCGCTTCATCCAGGAGGTGCAAAGAGCCAGGGGACCTCCCTCCCCTAGCCAAGCAAAGAGGTGAGGGACTGTGCTGCCAGCCTGGGGTACTACGCTCTTTCCGTGGATTTTTGCAATCCACAGAATAAGATATTTCCTTGTGAGCCTACACTGCCAGGGCCCTGGGTTTCGAACACAAAACGGGGTGGCTGTTGGAGCTGGTGCTGAGTTGCAGGAGATTTTTCAGACTCCAACGGCACCTAGAACTCCAGTGCAACAGGAGAACTGTCCACTCCCCTGGAAAGGGGGCTGAAGCCAGTGAGCCAAGTGGTCTTGCTCTCCGAATCCTACTCCCATTGAGCCCAGCAAGCTAAGAACCACTGGCTTGAAATTCCCACTGACAGCACCGCAGTCTGGAGTCGGCCTGGGACTATCGAGTTTGGTGTTGGGGTGGGTGGGGAAACGAGGAGGTCACCGTTACTGTGGCTTAGTAGGCGGTTTTACCCTGCTAGTGCTAAGGAGAATGGGAGGTTTGTACTGAGCAGAATTCACCACAGCACAGCAAATGAGCTGTGGACAGACTGCTTTTCTAGATTTCTCCTCACAGGGCAGGGCATCTCTGCAGGAAATCCAGAAGCTCCATGCAGGGGCTTACAGACAGAACTGTCATCGTCCTGGGACAGAGCACCTGGGGGGAGGACAGGCTGCAGTCACAGGTTCAGTGGACTTAATCTTTCCTGCCTGCCAGGTCTGAAGAGAACAGCTGATTCTGACAAGGGGGTTCTCCCAGCACAGTGCTACAGCTCTGCTAAGGGACAGATAGCCTCCTCAGGCAGGTCCTGACCAGATGCCTCCTGACTGGGAGAGACCTCCCAATAGGGGTCGACAGACACCTCATACAGGAGAGCTCTGGCTGGCAACAAGCTGGTGCTCCTCTGGGACAAAGCTTTGAGGAAGGAGCAGACAGCGACCTTTGCTGTTTTATGGCCTCCACTGGTGATACCCAGGCCAACAGGGCCTGGAATGGGCCCCCAGCAAACTATAGCAGACCTCCAGAAGTGGGGCCTGGCTTAGAAGAAAAACTAACAGAAAGCAACAGCAATCAAAACATCAACAAAAATACCCACCCAAAAAACTGCTTCCAAAGATCATCAGCTTCAAAGATCAAAAGTAGGTAAATCCATGAAAATGAGGAAAAAACCAGTGCAAAACACTAAAATTTCCGGAAGACAGAATGTCTCTTCTCCTCCAAATGATTGCAATACCTTTCCAGGAAGGGTGCAGAACTGGATGGAAAATGAGATGGATGAATTGACGAAGTAGTCTTCAGAAGGTGGGTAATAACAAACTCCCTTGAGCTAAAGGAGCATGTTCTAACCCAAAGTAAAGAAGCTAAGAACCTGGATAAAAAGTTACTGTAGCTGCTTACTAAAATAACCAGTTTACAGAGGAACAAAAATGACAAGATGGAACTGAAAAACACAGCATGAGAACTTCCTGAAGCACACACAGGTATCAATAGCTGAATTGATCAAACAGAAGAAAGGACATCAGAGAATGAAGATCAACTTACTGAAATAAGGCATGTAGACAAGATTAGATATCAAGCAGACAAAAGGATATCAGAGTTTGAAGGCCATCCTGCTGACATAAAGCATGCAGACAAGATTAGAGAAAAAAGAATAAAAAGAAACAAACAAAACCTGTGAGAAATATGGGATAATGCATAAACACAAGACATTCAGAATGGCACCAAGTTGGAAAACACACTTCAGGATATCATCCGGGAGAACTTACCCCAACCTAGAAAGACAGGCCAACATTCAAATTCAGGAAATGCAGACAACACCACTGAGATATTTCATGAGTAGATCAACCCCAAAACGCATAATCATCAGATTCTCCAAGGTTGAAATGAAGGAAAAACTATTAAGGGCAGCCAGAGAGAAAGTTCAGGTCACCTGCAAAGGGAAGCCCATTAGACTAACAGCAGATATCTCAGCAGAAACCCTACAAGCTAGAAGAGAGTGGGGCAACTATTCAACATACTTAAAGAAAAGAATTTTCAACCCAGAATTTCATACCCAGGCAAACTAAGCTTCATAAGTGAAGGAGAAAGAAAATGCTTTCCACACAAGGAAATGATAAGGAACTTCATCACCACCAGGCCTGCCTTGCAAGAGGTCCCAAAGGAACCACTAAATATGAAAAGGAAAAACTGGTAGCAGCCACTGAAGTAACACAGCAAAATATGATGACCAATGATAGTATAAAGAAACTGCATCAACTAGTGTGCAAAATAACCAGCTAGCATCATGATGACAGGATCAAATTCACACATAACAATTTTAGCCTTAAATGTCAATGGGTGAAATCCCCAATTAAAAGACACAGACTGGCAAATTGGATAAAATATCAAGACCCATCAGTGTGCTATATTTAGGAGATCCATCTCATGCGCAAAGACACACAGAGGCTAAAATAAAGCGATAGAGGAGAGTTTACCAAGCAAATGGAAAGCAAAGGAAAGCAGAAGTTGCAATCCTACTCTCTGATAAAGCAGACTTTAAAGCAACAAAGATCAAAAAAGTAAAACAAGGGCATTAAATGACGGTAAAGGGATCAATTCAACAAGAGAAACTAACTATTCTAAACACAGATGCACCAAATACAGTAGCATCCAGATTCATAAAGCCAGTTATAAGAGACCTACAAGGAAACTTAGACTCCCACACAATAATAGTGGGAGACTTTAACCCCCAACTGTCAATATGAAACAGACCAACAATACAGAAATTTAACACGGATATTCAGGATTTGAACTCTGCTCTGGATCAAGTGGACCTAACAGACGTCTACAGAACTCTCCACCCCAAATCAAAAGAATATACACTATTCTCAGTGCCACGTGGGGCTTATTCTAAAATCAACCATAATTGGAAGTGAAACACTCCTCTGCAAATGCAAAGGAATGGAAATTATAACAAACAAGGGCAACTGTTATAAGTGCCCTTGTCAATGCAATCAAATTAGAACTCAGGATTCAGAAGCTCACTCAAACTGCACAGTTTCATGGATATTGAACAACCCGCCCCTCCTTGACTCCTAGCTAAATAACAAAAGTAATGCAGAAATCAAGAAATTCTTTGTAACCAATGAGAACAAAGAGACAACTTATCAGAATCACTGGGACATAGCTAAAGCATTGTTAAAAGGGAAATTTAGAGCACGAAGTGCCAACATCAGAAAGCTGGAAAGATCTCAAATCAACACCCTGACATCAGAATTAAAAGAACTAGAGAAGAAAGAGCAAACAAATCCAAAAGTTAGCAAAAGACAAGAAATGACTAAGATCAGTGCAGAATTGAAGGAGATAGAGACACACAAATCCCTTCAAAAAAATCAATGAATCCAGGGGCTAGTTTTTTTGAAAAAAAAAAAACAAAATAGATAGACCACAGGCTAGACTATTGAAGAAAGGAGAGAAGAATCAAATAGACACAATAAAAAATGATAAAGAGGATATCACCAATGGCCCCACAGATATACAAATTACCATCAGAGAATACTATAAACACTTCTATGTAAATAAACTAGAAAACCTAGAAGCAATGGATAAATTCCTGGACACATACATTCTCCCCAGACTAAACCAGGAAGAAGTCAAATCCCTGATTAAACCAATAACAAGTTCTGAAATGGAGGCAGTAATTAATAGCCTACCAACAAAAAAAGCCCAGGACCAGATGTATTCACAGCCAAATTCTACCAGAAGTATAAAGAGAGGTTGGCACCATTTATTCTGAAACTATTCCAAATAATTGAAAATGAGGGGCTCCTCCCTAACTGATTTTATGAGGCCAGCATCATCTTGCTAACACAACATGGCAGAGACAAAACAAAAAAAGAACACTTCAAGCCAATATCTCAGATGAACATTGATGTCAAAATCCTCAATAAAATACTAGCAAACTAAATCCAGCAGCACATCAAAAAGCTTATACACCCCAATCCAGCTGGCTTCATCTCTGGGATGCAAGGCTGGTTCAATATATGCAAATCAATAAATGTAACCCATCACATAAACAGAGCCAAAGGCAAAAACCACATGATTCTTTCAATAGATGCAGAAAAGTCCTTTGATAAAATTCAACATTCCTTCATATTAAAAACTCTCAATAAACTAGGTATTGGTGAAACATATCTCAAAATTATAAGTGCTATTTGTGACAAAGCCATAGGCAATATTATACTGAATCACAAAAGCTAGAAGTATTCCTGTTGAACACCAGCACAAGACAAGCATGCCCTCTCTCACCATTCCTATTCAATACAGTTTTGGAAGTTCTGGCCAGGGCAATCAGGCATTATATTTTAAAAAAGTATTCAAATAAAAAGAGAGGAAGTCAAATTGCCTTTTTGCAGGTGACATGATTCTATATTTAGAAAACTCCATCATCTCAGCCCAAAAACAACTTAAGCTGACAAACAGCTTCAGTAAAATCTCAGGGTACAAAATCAATGTGCAAAAATCACAAGCATTCCTATATACCAGCAATAGTCAAGCAGAGAGCCCGATCATGAATTAACTACCATTCTCAATTGCTACAAAGAGAATAAAATACCTAGGAATACAGCTAACAAGGGATGTGAAGGACCTCTCAAGGAGGACTACAAACCACTGCTCAAGGAAATAAGAGTGGACACAAAGAAATGGAAAAACATTCCATTCTTATGGATAGGAAGAATCAATATCATGTAAATGGCCATACTGCCCAAAGTAATTTATAGATTTAATGTTATTCCCTTCAAACTACCATTGACATTCTTCACAGCATTAGAAAATACTTCTTTAAATTTTATATGGAATCAAAAAAGAGCCTGTATAGCTAAGAAAATCCTAAACAAAAAGAACAAACCTAGAGGCATCATGCTACTTGACTTCAAACTATACTACAAGGCTACGGTAACCAAAACAGCATGGTGCTGGTACCAAAACAGACATATAGGCCAATAGAACAAAAGAGAAAATTCAGAAATAACACCGTATATCTACAGTCATCTAATTTTTGACAAATCTGAAAAAAACAAGCAATGGGGAAATTATTCCCTTTTTAATAAATATTGCTGGGAAAACAGGCTAACCATATGCAGAAAACTGAAACTAGATCCCCCTCCTTACATATTATACAAAAATTAAGATAGATTAAATACTTAAATATAAAACCCAAAAACATAAAATCACTAGAAGAAAACATAAGCAATACCATTCAGGACATAGTCATGGGAAAACACTTCATCACAAAAACACCAAAAGCAATTGCAACAAACCCAAAATTGACAAATTGGATCTAATTAAACTGAAGAGCTTCTGCACAGCCAAATAAACTAGCATCAGAGTGAAGAGGCAACCTACAGAATGGGAGAAAAATTTGCAGTCTACCCATCTCTCACGGTTCTAATATCCAGAATTTCACAAATGCATCATCCTGTTCTGCCAGTTTTGTGTTTGATTTCTTCATGCTCTTCTCGAATTTTCTCATCACATTCTTTCAGAAAACGTTCACAGACCTACTCATCCTGCCCTAGAGTAGACAAGACCTGTCTTTATTTAATGGTGAGGATGTTATAGATGAAGTCCTTTGAGGAGAAATGCACGTGACCGTGCATCGGAAGTACGAGGTGGATCTGTCGGTTGGAAACTAGTTTCTAAAACGCCTTCTCTTCCGCATGCGTTTATTCTCTTAGCTGCACAGAATTTGCTCCGTGGTGAGGCGAGAGGAGACTGGAGGGGGACAGCTCCGTTCCCAGCTACTGCTGGGCTGGTGGCGCGGAGGTGGGCGCAAAGGCTGAAGGTCGCACGTCCTGTGCTTCTGGAGGAGGTGCTGAACCCGGAGTCCACATGCTTCCTTTCCAGCGGGGCTCCTCTCACCTTGGTGCCCTGCTGGGTGGGACTGAGGAAGAGGACAGGAGAGGGAGACGAGAGAACGCAGGGACCAAGGGAGCCTAACCAGGGACTCAGATGGAGCCACGCGGATCGCGGGTTGTGCAGCGCCCTCCTGAGGCCTGGAGCCGCCTGAGGCCTGGAGCTCCCTGAGGCCTGGAGCCCCCTGAGGACTGGAGCCTCCTTACAGATTTTTGGAGTATGTACCCAGAAGTGAAATTGTTGGATCATAGGAAAATTCTATAATATTTTTAACTTTTTAAGTATAGTATTTTTTACTGTTGATATACCAGTTTGCCATTTGTATGTCTTCTTTGGAGAAAGTCTATTCCCATCTTTTGCACTTGATCCTCTCCTCTCCTATAGAGTTAAGACTAAGGGCTCTACCTGCTCTCGATCTCATGCCATGTGAGCAGTGTGCAACTATCAACCCCTCAACCATGCTTTCTCAGAAAACTCCATTTAAAATTTCAAAACATAATGAATTTTATTTCCCTATCTTGTTTTATTTTTACAGCATTTTCACCTCCTAGTACTCCATAAAATTTACTTGTGCAACTTGAGTTTTTGTACTTTGCTAGAGAAATATGCTTAAAAACAAACTCTCCTCAAAACCCAAGAATCCTCTTCATAAATTTAGAAGAAAATAAACAATTTAATTATTGAGTAAGTATTATAGGAGAATGTAATATGCATCACAGGCAACTCACCAAACTGCTTGCAAAGATAGAATGAAATCTCACTCTTTTTGATAGCTAACTCAATATAACCCACTTCATACTTTAAATAGGCTTTATAATGTGGGGTCAGATGACAGCAGAAGTTAGACCTATGGTTCTTCCTATAACCTGAAAGATGGGGTTGTTACCTTGCTTTATTACATTTCTTGACTTTTTAATAATCGCTATTCTGACTGATGTGAGATGGTGTCTCGTTGTGATTTGCATTTCTCTAATAATCACTGATGATGAGCTCTTTTTCATATGTTTGTTGCCTGCATAAATGTCTTCTTTTGAGAAGTGTCTGTTCATATGCTTTGCCCACTTTTTGATGAAGTTGTTTGGTTTTGTCTTGTACATTTATGTTCCTTATAGATTCTGTGTGTGAGTTAAAGAAAAAAAAAGTCAATGATGCATGTTAAAGCATAGTAAGGAAGGTTTTATTCAAAAACGTTGTGAGACAATATACAGGAATAATTCAGGGTGGTTGCAGAACAATATAAAAATCCAGGAAGAAGTTTTGCATGACTAGCAAAATTCATGCAAAACTCAGTTATTGCTTGTGAAAAGTCAATTATTGCTTTGCTTGAGTTTATAAATTATTCACTAAAAACAGCCTCAGGAAAACAGGACATTCAACAGAGATAAAAGAAAATACATCAACCAGCAACCCTAAAAATGGGCCAACCAGTCCAATAACAACATCTTGAAGGTGTACACAAGGTCACAAAGCATTGACCAAGAAAGCAATAATTAGCTGCCTTTTTAAGACTGTACGCATTTTACAATAATGTTTTTATTATTTCCCCTAATTTCTCTTAAAAACTCCTGAACCAGAGGCACAACTCAGAAAGGCAGTCTTTGAATGCCGTTTAATGGCTCCTCTAGGTTGTTCGCTTCTCAAATAAAGGTAACTTTTTTTTTAAACACCAAACCCTGTGTCTTCAGTTTGTGGCTTTCAGACTACAAGTGGTCCAGACCTCAGTTTGGCTAAAAGAGCAGTGTAAACCAAAAATCAAATTCTAAGCCCCCAACTGACTGATGAATCTGCCTCTCAGCCAAGAACATTCCAAAGTAAACTTCAAATTGTTGTTCAGGCCGTAATGGAAAGAGGGTGGAGGCTGAACATGCTTTATCCCTTATAAACTTCTCCCTTTGGAATTCAGGTACTACTGACCAACATCAACCATTAAAACAGATATATGTCTACAATAAAAACAGTAAAACATTGGTGCCATAAATTGAGTATGATACACAAAAAAGTAAAAATATTCCTTGTTGATGGATTTTAAGAATCAATATTGTTAAAACGTCTATACTACACAAAGCAATTTACAGATTCAAACTAATCTCTATCAAAATATCAATAACATTCTTCAAAAAATAGAAAAAATTCTAAAATGCATGTGGAATCCTAAAAGACCTAGAATACCCAAAGCAATCTTGAGCAAAAAGAAAAAAACTGGAGGAATCACATTGCCTGACTTAAAATTATACTATGGAGCTATAGTAACAGAAACAGCATGATACTGACATTAAAAACAAACACATAGACTAATAGCATGGAAGAGAGAACCAGGAAGCAAATCCATACAGGGAAGTAATTTTTGACAAAGATACCAAGAACATATATTGGGAAAATATAGTCTGTTCAATAAAATGGTGCTGGGAAAACTGAATATCCTTATGAAGAAGAATGAAACTAGACATCTGTTTCTTGGCTTATACAAAAATCAAAATGTTTTAAAGCCTTTAATCTAAGACCTCAAACTATGAAACGACTAACAGCAAACATTGGGGAAACTCCCCAGGACATTGGACTGGGCAAAGATTTCTTGAGCAATTCTCTGGAGGCACAGCCAATCAAAGCAAAGGTGGATAAATGGAATCAAATTAAGTTAAAAAGCATCTACAGCACAAAGAAAACAATAAACAAAGTAAAGAGACAATCCACAGAATGGGAGAAAATATTTTAAAACCACCCATCTAACAAGAAATTAGTACCCAGAATATATAAGGGGCTCAAACAACTCTATAGGAAAAAGTCTAATAATCCTTTTTTTTTTTGTAGTTTACATTATGGAGTGATCTTTTTTATTCCTACTAGTTTTTGCTTTTTATTATTATTATACTTTAAGTTCTAGGGTACATGTGCACAACGTGCGGGTTTGTTACATATGTATACATGTGCCATGCTGGTGTGCTGCACCCATTAACTCGTCATTTAGCATTAGGTGTATCTCCTAATGCTATCCCTCCCCCCCTCCCCCCACCCCACAACAGTCCCTGGTGTGTCATCCATTTTTAAAATGGGCAAAAGATGGGAATAGACTTTCTCCAAAGAAGACATACAAATGGCAAACTGGTATATCAACAGTAAAAAATACTATACTTAAAAAGTTAAAAATATTATAGAATTTTCCTATGATCCAACAATTTCACTTCTGGGTACATACTCCAAAAATCTGTAAGGAGGCTCCAGTCCTCAGGGGGCTCCAGGCCTCAGGGAGCTCCAGGCCTCAGGCGGCTCCAGGCCTCAGGAGGGCGCTGCACAACCCGCGATCCGCGTGGCTCCATCTGAGTCCCTGGTTAGGCTCCCTTGGTCCCTGCGTTCTCTCGTCTCCCTCTCCTGTCCTCTTCCTCAGTCCCACCCAGCAGGGCACCAAGGTGAGAGGAGCCCCGCTGGAAAGGAAGCATGTGGACTCCGGGTTCAGCACCTCCTCCAGAAGCACAGGACGTGCGACCTTCAGCCTTTGCGCCCACCTCCGCGCCACCAGCCCAGCAGTAGCTGGGAACGGAGCTGTCCCCCTCCAGTCTCCTCTCGCCTCACCACGGAGCAAATTCTGTGCAGCTAAGAGAATAAACGCATGCGGAAGAGAAGGCGTTTTAGAAACTAGTTTCCAACCGACAGATCCACCTCGTACTTCCGATGCACGGTCACGTGCATTTCTCCTCAAAGGACTTCATCTATAACATCCTCACCATTAAATAAAGACAGGTCTTGTCTACTCTAGGGCAGGATGAGTAGGTCTGTGAACGTTTTCTGAAAGAATGTGATGAGAAAATTCGAGAAGAGCATGAAGAAATCAAACACAAAACTGGCAGAACAGGATGATGCATTTGTGAAATTCACGCTTGGTGAAATAATGTGACGCTCTGGCGCTGGCTCTTACGTTTCATGACTCACACATTCTGCATTTGCCGCTGCCTTATTCCTGCTGACTTATTGCAAAGGGTCCCAATTTTGTCCTGACACAATGCCAGGATCCCTCGGTGAATACAGGTTTTTGCAAGCTTTTGACAATGGCACCCACTCTTAGGCCCTAGCAACTGGTTTTGGACATTTCCCCGATTTCAGCACCACTTAATGTGGACCTTTGCTACCTATATTAATACAGTTTTGGCTCCTTATTTTAATATGTTTGAAAAGGACTAAAGGGGGATATTCTAAAACATATCCTTCGCTGGTTATGTAAATAAAACTAGAATGACAATGCAGAGGAAGTTAGTGTGATTTTAATTGTGTGGTACAACCAGTACATAACCAGTTATTAAAAATTGAGAAAGTAATCCCAGGACAATCTGAAGCAAATAGCCACAGCACTTCTTGAGAAATAGTGAAGGGGGAAGCCATTCCTGTATTCCAGGAGTTCTTGGGCATTCACAATGGGTTTGTGATTTTTTAAGTGTTTTATTTTTTCTATCAGTCTTTTAAACACATGTTTATTATGGCATTTTTTCCAGTATATTATTGTTTTACCACTTTGGTAGTACTGGAATTTAGTTTAAAGAATAGAACATTTACTCCCTCGAAAAAAGAAAGAAACAAGTGAGAGTATTTAACAAAAAATGCAGGTTTTATTATGTCTAGAGGCAAAGAACAAAGAACATACATTCAGGTTATGTGCACACAGACTTCTACTAATTTCTAATATTTTATTTATTATTTTATTTTTATATTTTAAATGTTATTTTTGAGATGGAGTCTTGCACAGTCGCCCAGGCTGGAATGCCATGGCGTGATCTCAGCTCACTGCAACCTCCACCTCTCAAGTTGAAGTGATTCTCCTGCCTTAACCTCCTGAGCAGCTGGGATTACAGGCCTGTGCCACCACGCTGGCAAAGTTTTGTGTTTTGAGTTTAGAAGGAGTTTCACCATTTTGGTCAGGCTAGTCTCAAACTCCTAAACTCAAGTGATCCGTCAGCCTCAGCCTCCCAAAGTCCTAAGATTACAGGCATGAGGATCCGTACATGGTCTGTAATATTTTATTTTAAGCTGGTGATGGGTACATTGGTGTTTTATTTGTTTTATACATTATCTTCCACTGAAATATTTATGAAGATACAAAATAACTATCATTGTAATTGAGGCTATGAACAATTTAAGGAAAACAATACAATTATCAGTAAAAGCAGGATATCATTCAATACAATTCAGTGAACATTTATTGAACAAAGCATTGGTAAAAGAGATAAAATGGGATTTTGCTAATGTGCTGAATCTATCTACCTAAGCCTCAGACAAACACTATATCTAATGGAGAACCATAATTGCTAAAGGCTTAAGGTACTCATTAATATTATTCTTCAACATTTTAACAATATACATTTTAATCAATGAAGTAAGGAAAAATAGATTAATTTGGAAAGCGATCTAAAGTTGTTCAGCCATTGTATATAATATTTTTCTATGCAATAAGAAATACAAAAATAAAAATAGCATTCTTGGATTCAAGGTCTATAAGCAACAATTAATAGATTTCTATATATTAACTAAAAGAAATTGAAGAAGTAATACACACAATATTCCATACGCTAGAGCAACAAAATGGAAAATTCCCCATGAACATTTTATTTTATAATAATAACTTTTACAGAAAATATATACAGTAGTTTTAAGGGATAGAAAGCATATTAAGGAACATACATATAGAATTAGAATTATGTAGGGAACCTCAAGATGTTAAAAGTGCCAATTCTACCCAAGCATATCTTGCTTTGATGATGGAGCAGAAGGAACAGTGAAGAGAAACCATAGAAGAGGAAGGATATTAGCCCTGAATGCCCTGACTGCCATTCTCTAGCTCTGCGACTTAAGTCAATTTACTTAAGCTTCTGCCCTCAGTTTCACATGTAAAAAAAATGACAGTATAATTAAAGATATTATATTATAATATATACATGTGTCTAATAGGGGTATCTGACATACACAATGGTTGTAGGTGTTATGTGAGTTTACAGTTTTGTTTTGTTTTTTTTTTAACCATAGTGCCAGTTATACAGAAAGCACTTGGTGTGTTTGACCTCATCATGTGAGAGAGAGGGAGAAGTTTCAGAAAGTTTCCACTGATCTACAGGGAAGGGGACATAATTATCTTTGTAGTATTTTCAAGAAAAGGAAGCTAATTTGGCTTCATGTCCTAAGAGAGGAGATGGAAGGAAATACAAACTTTGATAATTAAAGACAAGGGAATGGATTCCCCAAGGGCTGAAAATTTAAGTTTTTGTCCTTTCATTCATTTGTCAATAACAATAAAGATTCCAACTGTATGTTAGGTGCTTTTTTCCTGATGATGGAAACATAAAAACATGTAAGATATTCATATATTTTTGCCTTTTTAGGAACCTGCAATCTTACTGAAAATACATATTATTCAGATAAGTACTAAGAGGTAAGTTAACCAAGCGCAAACAAGACTGTGTATAAGCTAGTACTGAAATTTCTGCTGAACGTGCTGATGATTGATTTCATTTCTTATGTCATTTTTGGGCTGAGAATTTTTTGAATTTTATTCTATTTTATCTGTACAATATGACTTTGAGAAATGTGGTACAACCTGAGGCAGAAGGAGTGGTTACCTGTCCCAGCTTATCAATGTGAAAGATTGGATAAAATCCATTATTTTTATTTTTTCATGTCCTGGCATTCTAGTTTTGTAAAAGATATTGATAGTGAATGGGAGTCAGAGGAGAAAAGTAGCAGATGAGAACAGGACATGATTTGAAAGTTTTGGCCACATTCTCTTTTCTTTTAATAATTGTAGCTCATGCAGGATGAGAACTCCTAAACCAAAAATCTAATATCCAAACTACTCCAAAATCGGAATCTTTTTGAGTGCTGACATGAGACTGTGTCACTCTTGCTTTCTGATGGTTCAGTGTAGACAAACTTTCTCCCTTACACAAAATTATTTTAAAATATGGCATAAAATTACCTTCAGGCTATGTGTATAAGGTATACATAGAACATAAGTTAATTTTGTCTCCACTCTTGGGTTCCATTCCCAGGACATCTCCTTATACATATGCAAATATTTCAAAGTGTGAGAAAAATCTGCAATCTGCAACACATCTGGTCCCAAGCATTTTGGATAAGGAATCCTCAACCTGTATTAATGAATGCTTACATCTGTCATGTGCTCCTCTAAGACATTTACACCTATTATTTAAATATGTTTTTAAACTTCAAGTATACAAAAATGTTTATTTACAACAAATATGTTGGATATACATTTTGTAAAATGCTTTAAAATATTACCAGTGCTTTTGAAACACAGCTTACCTCTCTGTGATCATGTAACCTTTCAGGCCAATTTTGTAGGTAATCATTATTCCAGTATTGCTGTGCTTTATAATAGATTTTTATATGTGTGTTTAAATTACTCATAATAGGATTCATGAAGTCATTCCCTGTAATCTACTTTGTTCATTCAACATTCTATTTGTGAGACTCATCAATGCTACTTCCTGTAGTTTTGGTTATAAATTCCATTTTCAGTGTGCATGCAGGGAGCAGTTTTATATTACAAATAAAGTTGCTATGCTCATTTTTGCTAATATGAGAAATTTGTTGTTTTCTTTTGTTTCCTGATCATTCCTCTTACAAAAGGGTTAATTATTATTACAAAAGTGTAAAGTCAGTTTAGCAACTACAGTGGATTACACATGCTGTCTGACAGTATTTCAGAACTGCTTTATTTCTTTTTTTAATAAAATTTTGTCCACTCAATGTCTCCTTTCCATCATCTAACTCAGTAACTTCTCAATTTCTGAACATGATTTTCATGGTTTCTGTGTTATATTGCTCTGGGAATGTGCACAGTATCACACTGTCATGAATTATGACCAGGATTTTCATAAGTTCTGTGTTACTATTGCTCTGGACATGTGCACAGTATCACAGTGTCATGAAATCTGATGACTCCTCTTCCAGATGTAACGAGGTTAATGTATAAAAAGACACTTGAAAAAACTAAATGTATGCACCATCTTTTTACAAAATGATGGAGTTAATTACAACAGATACAATGTGGATTAGATAAAATAAATAAAAATAGAAGCATGACATTACAACTAAGGAAAATAAATACTTGGCAGGCTATGTCTAGAGTTCAAAATGTTGTACATCATTATGTGAATGCTTTTGAGATGTCGATAGATATTCTGAAAAAAATTGAAAACAAGATGTCATAGTTTCAGATCCATTGTGAAAAGGCTGCTTTTTATTTTCCTCCTAGTACAGAGCTGCAACTCAAATGTTCTGCTGTGTTTGGCAGTGAATAGTCCTGCACAAATTAGAGTTGCAAAAAATATTTCACCACAAACCCATTTTTATAAGAATACAAACACATCTTGGATAACTTACACTGAGCTTCAGAATTTGGTCTCATATTCTTAGTGCCTAAAAGTAATCACAATCTGTCATATGTATCTTACTAACTTCGAAGAAATCTCTAATTTTCTCACAAGTAACAACTATTTCTCTTTCTAGAATTTTATTGAATAAATATTCATATGAATCTTAATATAGAAGGTACAAGGCAATGTAGTGCTCAATATTTTCAATTTTATCACTTATAAATTGTTATAAATTTGTGATATATCTTGCCACAGTCTCTGTGACAGGACAAACTCAATGAAGACAATTTTAGTACATGGGTATGAAGGGAATTTTGAGGCAATGGAAGGAGGTGAAAAAATACAACACAAATAAGAGTGAGTTTATATAAACTCAGCCTAAACTAATGTAACTGAGAAAAGTCAGAGGGATATGTGGATTTACATTCGTTATTCAATTGTTTTAACGCTTCATCATTCAGTGGAGTTTAAAACATATGTGGTAAAAATGTCTAAATGATCGAGTAGAATTATTCAACATTTTATTTCAATTTAGTGACTGGGAAGGAATGATTCTCAAATGTAAAGAACACTTTGCCAACTTAAAAACAAACATAGGAACAAGCTAACTTGACCAGATAGCTTCCTTCTTGGAGTAATATTGCAGACCTACTTAAAGAAAAATTATGATGGAAATTTGAGTCAATACAGTTTTGTTTGCATAAATTAGTGTATTACAACAGTTGACAAGATCAAGGCAACTGGGAATACTATGGTATGATGCTCACAATAGGTGGTTCCATAAAGTAAGTTGAGATGAGTTATTTTCCTGAAGTGAATTCAGCCAATACGTACTGGGAATTATTGAGGCAATATAAAGTCTTTTCTCCTGATTGACCTTAAAAGCCCACCTCCTCCTGAGGACAAAACAAGGGAACTCTGTGGTAGGAAACCCTCAACACTAAAGATCCCAGAGATGCCCATTTCTCATTCTGAAGACATTGACTGGACCTGGATCTGAGCTACCACTAATCAGCTTTATCCAACTTCTTGATAACTATTTGTTTTAAAACCTGAATGGAGGAAAGTTGCATCCTGTTTCTCTCTTCATACTGATTGAGAAAAATGATTTGTTTTTCTTTTAAAAATTGCTATTCTATTTCATGAGAGTCCCATAAGGAGGTTCCCTCTCTATCTTCCCAGCACTGAAGAGATATTTTTTGGTAGGTTTGTATTCTCAGGTCACAGTTGTTGTTGAATTAAAATTTAAACTACTTTTGAGTATTTTTTTTCTTTCTTACCCACAATATTATTCACAATTTATTTAAATAAATAAAACTCAAAAAAGTATACTTTACTACCTCATATTTAAAAAATTGTATTTCAACCCATCAGGCCGAATTCAAGATTCCATCTCCTCTGCAGATTTCTTCTAACTCCTTTGTTGCTCCTAGATTATTCAGCTTTCATTATTGCTGATTTTAGTCCCTTCAGTAAAATGTGATGCATGAATAAACATAAAAAGTACGTTTCTGTCAAATAAGTCTACTCACCAGGCTTGTCTTTCTGTTTATGACATCATTTTTTATTGTCTGGAATAATTTTCCTTCACAAATTGGCTTTGCTGATACATTTAGAATTATCTCATAGAATAAAATCTAAATGCCACAACATGCAAGAAATATAACTCTAAATTAGAAAACCCTATGTTTTCCCAAAATCTTCTAATTACTGCATATCATTTTGTGGAATGCATATATGGATAAACCTTTCCTGTGATCTGGTCTCTTTCTCACTTCCTCAGAGTCTTTGCGAAATGCCACTAGACGTGTGAGGTTTCCCTTGACTACTCTGTTCAAAGTTGAACATGCTCTTGCAATTCAAACACCTTTCTTTGACTTACTTTTCTCTGAAGCGTTTATCCTCTTATGACATAAAGTGGTTTATATGTCATCATCTGACCTCACTCCCTATGACCTGTGTGGGCATGGGCCTTCTTTGTTCTGATTATTGTGGTAGCCCCAGTGCTCAACACATAGCCGGGCTTCATAAGCATTTTTTGAAAGCGTGCATCTCATGCTTTTCTGAAATTCTGTTTTTCTTTGTACTTATTCTTCAGAGGAGATATTGGGTGTATTAGTTTCCTAGGAATGAGAATACAGAGTATCACAAACTGGTTACCTAAAACAACAGAAATTTGTTTTCTCACAGTTCTGCAGGCTAGAAATCTGAAATCAAGTTGTCAGCAGGGTTGGTTATTTCTGAGGGCTCTAAGAGGAGGAATCTTTCCCATTACTTTCTCCTAGGTTCTTGTGATAACTAACAGTTTTTGGCATTTCTTGGTTTGTAGATGCATCACTCCAATCCCTGCCTCCCCTATCACATGGTATCCTCAGTGTCTCAGTCTTCACATGGCCACCCTCTTATCAGAACATGAGTCATATCGGATTAGAGAGGCGCGCTCTGCTCCAATATGACCTCACCTTAACTAATTACAGTCTTTATGTTTTTCCAAACAAGCTCACATCCTGAATATCCTTTTGACAAAAAAATATAATTCAATCCATAACACAGGGCTATAGAAAAAAGGGCCTAGGTTTTAGATTTGAATAATTGAAAATCCTTTCGGTGTATCCACTTAGTGTATAGAAAACTCACTATGAGGAGTAGATCAAATACTCTAAACTGTAAAGTAATAGGCAACCAAATAGTTTCTGTTAACACTGGTAGAAAAGTGCCTACTATAATGTGAACAAAGACACAAATTTACTTTCAATTTCTACTATTGTGTTGGTCACATGCTGACTAAAGCTGAATTGCTGTATCAACTTATCTGTAAAAGACTTCTGATTTCTAAGGAAGTATCTGTTTGCTTTGGAGACATATTCTTTTTGGAAAAACTCCATCAATAATGTATTAAATATTGTTATTCTAATATTTCAGTTGAGAAAAAGGACACTCGGAAGAGAAACTTAGGACAGGCTCCATAATTTTATCAGTGAGGCAGTGCTGAAAGAACACATTTTGTTCTGATTCTATACTTTTTGAACTTTTAGTTTCTTACTTCTGGTCATACTGTATTGATCACTGACCTGCAAAATTTACCAAAATCACATGCTTTATAAGGTACTGGGTAAAGTTTTACCAAATCAATGAACTGGTTTTGTGTTACTAGGTAAAAAACATATTCATCATGGCATGGGAGAATCAGACCTTCAACTCTGACTTCCTCCTCCTGGGAATCTTCAATCACAGCCCCACCCACACCTTCCTCTTCTTTCTGGTCCTGGCCATCTTTTCAGTGGCCTTCATGGGAAACTCTGTCATGGTTCTCCTCATCTACCTGGACACCCAGCTCCACACCCCCATGTACTTCCTCCTCAATCAACTGTCCCTCATGGACCTCATGCTCATCTGCTCTACCGTACCCAAGATGGCCTTCAACTACTTGTCTGGCAGCAAGTCCATTTCTATGGCTGGTTGTGCCACACAAATTTTCTTCTATGTATCACTGCTTGGCTCTGAATGCTTTCTGTTGGCTGTTATGTCTTATGACCGCTACATTGCCATTTGCCACCCTCTAAGATACACCAATCTCATGAGACCCAAAATTTGTGGACTTATGACTGCCTTCTCCTGGATCCTGGGCTCTATGGATGCAATCATTGATGCTGTAGCGACATTTTCCTTCTCCTACTGTGGGTCTCGGGAAATAGCCCACTTCTTCTGTGACTTCCCTTCCGAACTACTAATCCTCTCATGCAATGACACATCAATATTTGAAAAGGTTCTTTTCATCTGCTGTAATGATTGTTTTTCCTGTTGCAATCATCATTGCTTCCTATGCTGGAGTTATTCTGGCTGTCATTCACATGGGATCTGGAGAGGGTCGTCACAAAGCTTTTACTACCTGTTCCTCTCACCTCATGGTGGTGGGAATGTACTATGGAGCAGGTTTGTTCATGTACATACGGCCCACATCTGATCGCTCCCCTATGCAGGACAAGATGGTGTCTGTATTCTACACCATCCTCACTCTCATGCTGAATCCCCTCATCTACAGCCTCCGCAACAAGGAGGTGACCAGAGCATTCAGGAAAGTGTTAGGAAAGGGCAAGTGTGGAGAGTGAGTACTTTGTAAACTTTATGCTTTGCTGTCTGCTAAATTCTTTTAAATGTCCCTTTTTTTCCATTAAGTCCTCAAAATAGCTTTCATTTTGTACATAAACGGGCACCTATATAATCTATTTCAGATAAACTATTTTAAATATTTCTTGTTTTATATTCAATGCAGTTGTTACTACAATATAAGGCATTTTCAATAATGACATTAAAGTTTTTTAAATTTTTTTATTTAAATAGGTTTTTGGGGAACAGATGGTGTTTGGTAACATGAATAAGTTCTTTGGTGATTTCTGAGATTTTTGTTCACCCATCACCCAAGCAGTGTTCACTGTACTCAATGTGTATTCTTTAATCCCTCTTCACCCCCACCTTTTCTCCAGGTCCCCAAAGTCCAATGTATCATTCTTATGCCTTGGTGTCTCATAGCCTGGCTCCCAGATATGAGTGAGAATATTCAATGTCTGGTTTTCCATTTCTTCATTACTTCACTTAGAATAATAGTCTCCTATTCTATCTTGGTTTCTGCAAAATGCTAATATTTTTTCCATTTTTTGGCTGATAGTATTCCATGGTCTGTCTATCTATCTATCTATCTATCTATCTATCTATCTATCTATCTATACACCACCTTTTCTTTATTCACTTGTTGATTGATGAGCTTTTGGGTTGGTTCCATATTTTTGCAATTGCAAATTTTGGTGCTATAATCGTGTGTGCAAATACTTTTTTTGTATAATGACTTCTTTTCCTCTGGGTATACACCTAGTAGTGGTGTTTCTGGATCAAATGGTAAATCTACCTTTAGTTGTTTATGGAATCTTCACAGTGTTTTCCATCTTCACAGTGTTTTCCATAGTGGTTGTACTAGTTTACATTCCCACCAAGAGTGTAAAAGTGCTCCCTTTTCAGCACATCCTGCCAACATTTTTTTTTGTTTGATTTTTTGATTTTGGCCATTCTTGCAGGACTGAGGTGGTATCACATTGTGGTTTTCATTTGCATTTCCCTGATAATTAGTGATGTCCAGCATTTTTCCATATGCTTGTTGGCCATTTGTATATCTTCTTTTGAGAATGGTCTATTCATGTCCCTTAGCCCACTATTTGATGGAATTTTTTTTCTTGCTGATTTGTTGGAGTTCTTTGTAGATTCTGGAAATTATTCCTTCATCAAATGAATAGACTGTGAAGATTTTCTCCCACTCTGTGTGTTGTCTGTAACTCTCCTGATTATATCTTTTGCTGTGCAGAAGCTTTTTAGTTTAATTAAGTCACATCTATTTATTTTTGTTTTTGTCACATTTGCTTTTGGGTTCTTGGTCATGAAGTCTTTTCCTAAGCCAATGTCTACGAGGGTGTTTCCGATGTAATCTTCTATAATCTTTATGGCATCAGGCCTTAGGTGTAAGTCCTTAATCCATCTTGAGTTGATTTTTGTATATGGTGAGAGATGAGGATCCACTTTCATTCTCCTACATGTGGCTTTTCAATTATTCCAGCACCATTTGTTGAATACCTTGTCCTTTCCCCACTTTATGTTTTGGTTTGCCTTGTTGAAGAACAGTTGGCTGTATTTGACTTTATTTCTGGGTTCTCTATTGAGTTTCATTGATCTATGTGCTTATTTTTATACCAGTACCATGTTGTTTTGATGACTATGGCTTTATAGTATAGTCTGAAGTCAGTTATTATGATGTCTCCAGATTTGTTCTTTTGCTTAGTGTTGCTTTGGCTATGCAGGCTCTTTTTTGGCTCTATATTCATTTCAGGATTGTTTCTTCTAGTTCTGTGAAGATTGATGGTGGCATTTTGATGGGAATTTCATGGAATTTATAGATTGCTTTTGGAAGTATTGTCATTTTCACACTACTGATTCCACCATCCCTGGGCATGAGATGTGTTTCCATTTGTGTGTATTGTCAATAATTTCTTTCAGCCATGTTTCGTAATGTTCACTGTAGAGGTCTTTCACGTCCCTGGTTAGGTATATTCCTAAGGTTTTTTGTTCTTGTTGTTATTGTTGTTTTTGCAGCTATTGTAAAAGGGATTGAGTTCCTGATTTGATTCTCAGCTTGTTCGCTGTTGGTGTACAGCAGAACTACTGATTTGTGTACATTAATTTGGTATCCTGAAACTTTGCTGAATTTATTTACCAGTTCTAGGAGCTTTTTGGATGTGTCTTTAGGGTTTTCTAGGTATACAATTATATCATCAGCAAACAGCAACAGTTCTACTTTCTTTTAACCAATTTGAATGCCCTTTATATCTTTCTCTTGTCTGATTGCTCTAGGTAGGACTTTCAGTACTATGTTGAATAGAAGTGGTGAAAATGGGCATCCTTTTCTTGTTCTAGTTCTCAGGGGAAATGCTTTTAACTTTTTTCCATTTGGTATAATGTTGGCTGTGAATTTGTCATAGATAGCTTTGATTATCTTAAGGTATGTCCCTTCTATGCTAATTTTGCTTAGGGTGTTAATTGTAAAGGGATGCTGCATTGTGTCAATTTTTTTGTGTGTGTCTATTGAGATAGATGATCATGTGATGTTTGTTTTTAATTCTGTTTACATGGTGTATCATATTTATTGACTTACTTATGTTAAACCATCCCTCCATTCCTGGTATGAAACCTACTTGATCATGGTGGATTATCTTTTTGACATGCTGTTGGATTCAGTTTGGCCATATTTTTGAGGATTTTTGCATCTATATTCATCAGGGATATTCATCTGTAGTTTTCTGTTTTTTGTTGTGTGCACCCCTGCTTTTGGTATTAGGGTGATAGTGACTTTATAGAATAATTTAGAGAGGATTCCCTCTTTATCTTTTGGAATAGTGTCAATAGGATTGGTACTAATTCTTCTTTGAATGTCTGATAGAATTCAGCTGTGAATCAGGTCCTGGACTTTTTTTTGTGTAAGCAGTTTTTTTTTTTTTTATTACCATTTCAGTCTCGCTGCTTGTTATTGGTCTGTTCAGAGATTCTATATCTTCTTTGTTTTAGCTAGAATGGTTATATATTTCCAGGAATTTATCCATCTCCTCTAGGTTTCCCAGTTTATTCACATTAAGGTGTTCATAGTAGCCTTGAATACTCTTTTGTATTTCTGTGGAATCAGTTGTTATATCTCCCATTTCATTTCTAATTGAGCTTATTTGGATCTTCTCTCTTTTTCTTGGTTAATTTTACTAATGGTCTATAAATTTTATTTATCTTTTCAAAGAACCAGCTGTTTGTTTCATTTCTCTTTTGTATTGTCTTTTGGTTTCAATTTCATTTAGTTCTGCTCTGATCTTTGTTATTTCTTTTCTTCTGCCGGGTTTGGGTTTGGATTGTTCTTGTATCCCCAGTTCCATGAGATGTGACTTTAGATTGTCTATTTGTGCTCTGTCAGACTTTTTGATGTAGGCATTTAATGGTATGAACTTTCCTCTTAGCATTGCTTTTGCTGTATTGCAGAGGTTTAGATAGGTTGTGTCACTATTATCATTCAAGTTAAATAATTTTTAGTTTCCATCTCTATTTCATTGTCGACTCAATGATCTTTCAGGAGCAGGTTATTTAATTTCCATGTATTTGCACGTTTTTGAGTGTTCTTTTGGGAGTTGATTCCAATTTTATTCCACTGTGTTCTGTGAGAGTACTTGATATAATTTCTATTTTCTTAACTTTACTGAGATTGCTTTGTATCCTGTCATATGGTCTTAGAGAACGTTCCATGTGCTGATGTATATTCGACAGTTGTTGGGTAGAATATTCTGTAAATAGGCTGGGCACGGTGGCTCACACCTATAATACCAACATTTTGGGAGGCCAAGTTGGGCAGGTCAGCTGAGGTTAGGCTTTTGAGAACAGCCTGGACAACATGGAGAAACCTCATTTCCATAAAAATAAAAATAGCCAGGTGTGGTGGCAGGCACCTGTAATCCCAGCTACTCAGGAGGCTGAGGCAGAATAATCACTTGAAACCCAGAGGTGGAGTTTGTAGTGAGCTGAGATCATGCCATTGCACTCCAGCCTGGTGACAAGAGCAGAACTGCATCTCAAAGAAATAAAAAAAGAATGCTGTGTAAATATCTGTTAAGCCCATTTGTTGTGGGGTATGGTTTCAGTACATAGTTGACTTTCTGTTTTGATGACCTGCATAGTGTTCTCAGTGGAGTATTAAAATCTGCCATTATTTTTTATAAGAATTTTTTATTATATTTATTTTATATATATATATTTTTATTATACTTTAAGTTCTAGGGTACATCGAACACCGCATGTTCTCACTCATAGATGGGAATTGAACAATGAGAACACTTGGACACAGGAAGGGGAACATCGAACACCGCCACTATTTTTGTGTTGTCATCTATCTCATTTCTTAGGTCTAGTAGTAATCGTTTTATAAATTTGGGAGTTCCACTGTTAGGGGCATATATATTTGTGATTGTGATATTTTCCTGTTGGCGTAGTCCTTTTATCATTATATAATGTCCCCTTTTGTCTTTTTTAACTACTGTTGCTTTAAAGTTTTTTTTTCTGATATAATAATAGCTACTCATGCTCACTTTTCTTGTCCATTTGCATGGAATATCTTCTTCCACCACTTTAAGTTTATGTAAGTCCTTATGTGTTAGGTGAGTCTCTTGAAGATGCAGAAACATCTTTGGTTAATTCTTAACCATTCTGCCATTCTGTATCTTTTATGTGGAACACTGAGACCACTAACATCTGTGTCAGTATTGAGATGTGAGGTACTATTCTATATGTCGTGCTATTTGTTGCCTGAATACCTTGTTTTTTTTTTTTCATTCTGTTATTGTTATATAGATCCTGTGAGATTTATGTTTTAAGGAGGTTCTATTTTGGTGTATTCTAAGAATTTGTTTCAAAATTTAGAGCTCTTTTTAGCAGTTATTATAATGCTGGCTTGGTAGTGTTGAATTGTCTCAGCATTTGTTTGTCTGGAAAAGACTGTCTCGTTCTTTCATTTATAAAGGTTAGTTCCATTGAATACAAAATTCTTGGCTGATAACTGTTTTGTGTAAAGAGGCTGAAAATAGGTCCACAATTCCTTCTAGCTTGTAAGGTTTTTCATGAGAAATCTGCTGTTAATCTGGTACGGTTTTCTTTATAGATTACCTGCTGCTTTTGTCTCATAGCTCATAAGATTCTTTCCTTCATCTTGACTTTAGATAACCTGTTGATTATGTGCCAGGTGATGAGATCTTTTGCAATGAGTTTCCCAGGTTTTCTTGGAGCTTCTTGTGTTTGGATGTCTAGATCTCTAGCAAGGCTGGGGATGTTTTCTTCAATTATTCCCTCAAATACGTTTTCCAAACTTTTAGATGTCTCATCTTATCAGGAACATCAATTATTCTCAGGTTTGGACACGTAACATAGTCGCAAATTTCTTGGAGGCTTTGTTCATTTTTAAAAATTCTTTTTCTTTGTCTTGGATGGATTGAGTTAATTCAAAAACCTAGCCTTCAATCTCTGAGGTTCTTTCTTCTGCTTGTTCGATTCTATTGGTCATGCTTTCCAGTGCATTTTGCATTTCTCTCAGTGTTTCCTTGATTTCCAGAAGTTGTGATTGTTTTTTATTTATGCCATCTATTTCATTGGAGAAATTTCTTTGCAGCTCCTGTATCGTGTTTTTGATTTCTTTAAGTTGGACTTCACCTTTCTCTGGTTCCACCTTGATTAGCTTAATAATCAACCTTCTGAATGCTTTTTCTGGCAATCCAGAGATTTCATCTTGGTTTGGATCCATTGTTGGTGAGCTGGTGTGATCTTTTGGGGGTATGAATGAACCTTGTTTTGGCATATTACCAGAATTGTTTTTTGTTTCCTTCTCATTGGGTAGACTTGTCAGAAGGAAGAGCTGAGATTCAAGGGCTGCTATTCAGATTTTTTTGTCCCACTGTGTGTTCCCTTGAGGTGGTGTTCTCCCCCCTCCCCTAGGAATGGGGCTTCCTGAAAGCCAAACTGTATTGGTTTTTATGCTCTTCTGGGTCTAGCCACACAACAAAGCTACCAGACTCTTGGCGGGTACTGGGGAATGTCTGCAAAGAGTCCTGTGATGGGATCCCTCTAAAGGTGTTGCAGCCATGAATACTAGCACCTGCTCAGGTGGAGGCAGCAGGGGATTTAAGTGGACTTTGTAAGGGTCCTTGGGTCCTTTTTGTGTTGGTTGTGGTTGGCCTCCAGCCAGGAGGTGGCGCTTTCCAGAGTGCATCAGCAGTGGCCCTGTAGGGAGGATGCAAACTTGCCCTACCTACAACTGGTCAAGTATTCAGGTTTCTAAGGTGGTGGGCGGGGCCATAGAGCTCACAAGAGATTATGACCTTTGTCTTCAGCTACAAAGGTTGGTAGATAAATACCACCAGGTGGGGGCAAGTATAGGTGTGTCTGAGCTCAGCCTCGCCTTGGTTGGGCCTTGCTGCTCCTGCTGCTGTAAGGGATGGGGGTGTGGTTTCCAGTCTAATGGGAGTTATATTCCCAGGAGGACAATGGCTGTCTCTGCTGCAGCACAGAGGTTACCAGAGAAGTAGCAGAAAGCCAGCCATCACAGGCCTCACTCAGCTCCCACACAGCCTGCAGTTCTGAAGGCCAATCTCACTTCCCTGTTGCCCCCACAACAGCAACAAGTCTATTTGCAGGCAGCTGGTGACCAGGGCTGACAACTTGCCCCAGACCATGGGCCTGTCTTTTGAGAAGGCAAACAGGCTCACAAGTTCTGAGACTCTCAGGGAGCCTGCATCACTGATCCAGTTCCTTCAAAGGGTCTCTGGATTCTCTCAGCTTTCCTGGTATGTTCCTGTAGTAGTTCTTGGTGCAAACATTCACCATGTGAGTTTCCACACGCTACTCTGTCCATCTGAGTGGGAGCTGAAAGCTAGTCCTCCCTCCTATCCATCATCTAAATCAGGATGTTAAAGTTCCATGTTTTTTCAGTATTATAAACTGCATAGTATGTAGCCAAGTAGCAAAGAAATCTTCTTTTCCAAAGGTATAAACTCCAAATTTTATTGAACGTCTCGAAATTCACTTTGAAATAAAAGTTAATACACCGATTTTTACATATTTAGTCAGCGTTTCTTCTTGATTTTTTTATTTTTGGTGGCTCTTGGAAGATACTGCCGTAACTTCAACCCAGACGACATCATAATTTTTCACCTCTAATTGCTTCCATCCAAAAAATTTAACTTTTACTATGGGATACCAGATCCAACTCTCTTTCAAGTTGTTAAAATTAATCAAATCTTCATGCACTGATCCAACAAAGAAATAGTTTTGTTATTTAGATTCCCAGTGAATAGATAATTTACAAGTGCCCCTAAATTACACACTGATACTTAAATATTTTAGTAATGATTATTGGACTTACATTGAAATTCACAATATAAGTAAACTTTTCTGAATTTTCAAATGTAAATATCTTTTTACATAATAGTAAGAATAAAATTTTTGTAACTCTGTTGCTGTCACATTCCCAATAATGAAAAATCATTTAATCTTAGTTGGACTGACTTTATTTGTCTTATTGATTCATAGGTGAAGCAAATTTTTCTATAATTGGTAAATGCTTCAGTGGTTCTGCTTATTGAAAAGGATTAGAGTGTTTGGAATATATTTCCAGTCCTTGAAGTTGTTTTAAAGAAAATCATATCAGGCATATGGATTAAATGGCCAAAGACATATATCCACAGTGGCTCAAAGTAATAAACTAAGAAAATAACATTTAGACTTTATTCTGTGACTATAATAGATGTTCCTTACCTTGAAATAAGTAGTGAACCTGTACATAAAACAAAAAATATGGTAATAGCTAACAAATATTTTTAAAATTAATCCATAATACTATACGTTAATGACTATGCATCACAACAATGTATATATTGGGTTGAAGGAAATAAAGAGAGAATATTCATTAATTGTTATCTTTTTTTATTATACTTTAAGTTCTGGGGTACATGTGCACAATGTGTAGGTTTGTTATATAGGTATACATGTGCGATGTTCGTTTGCTGCATCCATCAACTCGTCATTTACATTAGGTATTCCTCCTAACGCTGTCCCTCCCCAGGCCCCCCACCCAATAATCCTTATCTTTTTAACAATTAAGAAAAAAGCATGATCATAGTTATTTAAAATCACTTGGCTAAATTAGAAAATTAAATTTTGTAATATCTGCTTCTAAGCATAATACACTTTTGATTACATAAAGTTAGATTTATTTATATCCATAAATCTATGGTATTATGAGATATAGATAATTTCATTCAGGCCACCATCTGATTTTTCAAAACTCAAATAGTTTCTAAATTATCAAAATTATTTTCTAATCCAGTTGTTTTCTTCTTCTTGGTCTAGTATTAATGAAGTATTTTACTGAAGTTAATTTATAATTTGAAACGTAATAGTTTTTGCAAGTTAATTGAAATTACTGATAAGGAAAAAGAATCTAGACGCTATTTAAATTTATACAGGCCATGCAAAACAGAAACCAGGCTCATGTCTTTGTTCCTGGTGTCTCCTATGTCTAGCAGGGAGCACAATATTATTCTATAGAGTGGTGTTCTACAATGCCCTATTTGTTTCAAACTCAATGTTACTAATAATTTAACATCTTCTTACATCATTTTGTTTTGCTCATGTTATAAAAGATTGTGTATCTCTGTGGGTATGGAATATCCAGTATGTATTTTAAAATTTCTGAAACCACTGAGAACAATAAAAACATATTTAATAGATTATTATTTGTGAAGATAATTACCATCATTCTGGTCACTGTGAAGAGTAAGCTCTCTTTGCTGTTTTTTCCTTCTTCCTCCATATCTCTGTTTCTTTGATGTTCACTAAAAATGGTTAGCATTGCTTGGTACTGAAACATCAGAGTCTGTTTCTAAATCTAGAGGCTGTATCTATTTGTGTTCAGGAAATTTTCTCTTCATATCATGTAAAAACAATACATATCTCCATTTTTCCTGATATCTCCAGCCCCTGCTCTTGTCTCATTGTACCCATGAAACTCCCACTTCCATCAGTCCTGCTGATTATCAATGCAACTTTGTTAGTGGACATTCAAGACTATCTGCAACTATTATTGCTTACACCCTAATCATAATAATGTGTAACATTTTTTTCCTTTCATATATATATATAATTGTATACAAACACATACACACACATATATAATTTAACCATTTAATGAGGCCATTTGTACTTACATCAATGTAATTCTAGAACAAAATACCAGAAGCAAAATGTATAATAGCATAAAACCTCATCATTGGTTCATTTTGAAGAATGTAGATATGGTATTAATTCAACAATAACTCAATTTACACACATATCTTTGTATCAGCCTTATATTGTTTTATGCTTTTTAAACTTGTACTATAGGCTTCTACCTGCAGCCTCCACTACGTGTACCTTATGTGCGCGTGTGTGTACGCACACATACACACACACACACACACACACACAAACGAACTATCTATTTTTTGGGGTACTTAGATGACACTTTAGTTCTGCAATCTTACTGGTATTTCTGGCCATATCATGGTTCCTTGGTTTTGGGATTAGAACAAGTTCCTCTGGCAGTATGGGTCCAATTAAGAGACAGAAAGTACAAGGGGATTTTTAAAAGGAGACATTTAATATACAGAATTACTGTCTATAATAAAGTGTAACTATAATGTATATTATTTTAAAACTCTGTATAATATTTGGAATTTCTTGACCTAGGGCGAGGGAGAGTACCCAAAAAAGACAAAGTTGGAAAAGGTACACAGCTCACTGGAGAAAGGATGGTTCAAAGCAGTAAAGTTTGCTGGTTTAGCCAGGGCAGAGCTGGTATAGAGCTGCTGGGAAAAAAACAGGAAACTGTCCAGAGTGCAGTCCAGAGAGCAGGCAAGCAACAAGCAGTGACCTGAGAATATAGCTGAAGTCCAGGTGCCAATGGAGGTAGAAGGACTTCAGAATACAGAGGCCAAATACCATGACAGCAGTGAACTTACAGAAGGAGCTACTGCTCAGCATGTGACTTTCTGGGCCACAGACACTATTGAGCATGTTACACAGGCCTTTGTTTCCATGGCAACAGGACTACAGGAAGGTTATGGCCAGACTGACGTAGACAGTGTTCTAGGTATCTTCCTGAGGAAGGATCTACTAGAAATTATGGTACTCAAACCTCTCTGACACCCTGCAGAGATTGTAGAAAGTGTCTTCTCCCAGCGGAGTCCCTCTAGTACTAAATACTGAAAAAGCATAATGTCATGTTCACTTTAAATGAAAAACACTCAAATTCCATTGTTCACCACAGAAATTATATTAAAGGATGCACTTGGAGCTGAAGGACGATAGATCGAACATTGACACTCTATTATTTTGGCCAGTCAGCTTCCATATGCATCTTTCAATACATGTTTTACCTTTTTTGTAACAGCAAAACAATTCTATATTCCTGTATAGCAATATATATCTGTAGCTCTTTCAAGTAAAGAAGTTCTCACTCTTCTCTAGAATAAGAAGACACACAATCCTATCATTTATATATTGTGGGCTATATTAATTTTTTCCAACTTACTCATGGTCTCACTGAATACATTATCACCTAAGGACTAAGTTTTAAAATTTACCTTCCATAAGTCTTACATAATTTTTAAGTGAGAAGCTATAGAAAAATAGAATGGTTAGTATATGTACAAATAAACACCCGCATGTAACAAGCATAGAGAAAATATGAAATGCCATCACAATCCTCATTTCTATAACTGGATATTAATTTGTAATTAATATTTATCACTTCTTTCTTCAATCTGTTCCATGTAATACCCTGAGCTTTCTTTTAAATCATACTTTAAGTTCGAGGGTACATGTGCACAACGCGCAGGTTCGTTACATATGTATACATGTGCCATGTTGGTGTGCTGCACCCATTAACTCATCATTTACATTAGGTATATCTCCTAATGCTATCCCTTCCCCCTCCCTACACCCCATGACAGGCCCCAGTGTGTGATGTTCCCCTTCCTGTGTCCAAGTGTTCTCATTGTTCAATTCCCACCTATGAGTGAGAACATGCGGTGTTTGATTTTCTGTTCTTGCAATAGTTTGCTGAGAATGATGGTTTCCAGCTTCATCCATGTCCCTGCAAAGGACATGAACTCATCCTTTTTATGGCTGCATGGTATTCCATGGTGTATATGTGCCACATTTTCTTAATCCAGTCTATCATTATTGGACATTTGGGTTGGTTCCAAGTCTTTGCTATTGTGAATAGTGCTGCAATAAACATACGTGTGCATGTGTCTTTATAGCAGCATGACTTATAGTCCTTTGGGTGTATACCCAGTAATGGGATGGGTGGGTCAAATGGTATTTCTAGTTCTAGATCCCTGAGGAATCGCCACACTGTCTTCCACAATGGTTGAACTAATTTACACTTCCACCAACAGTGTAAAAGTGTTCCTATTTCTCCACATCCTCTCCAGCACCTGTTGTTTCCTGACTTTTTAATGATTGCCATTCTAACTGGTGTGAGATGGTATCTCATTGTGGTTTTGATTTGCATTTCTCTGATGGCAAGTGATGATGAGCATTTTTTCACGTGTCTTTTGGCTGCATAAATGTCTTCTTTTGAGAAGTGTCTGTTCATATCCTTTGCCCACTTTTTGATGGGATTGTTTGTTTTTTTCTCGTAAGTTTGTTTGAGTTCTTTGTAGATTCTGGATATTAGCTCTTTGTCAGATGAGTAGATTGCAAAAATTTTCTCCCATTTTGTAGGTTGCCTGTCCACTCTGATGGTAGTTTCTTTTGCTGTGCAGAAGCTCTTTAGTTTAATTAGATCCCATTTGTCAATTTTGGCTTTTGTTGCCATTGCTTTTGGTGTTTTAGACATGAAGTCCTTGCCCATGCCTATGTCCTGAATGGTATTGCCTAGGTTTTTGACTAGGTTTTCTTCTAGGGTTTTTATGGTTTTAGGTCTAACATGTAAGTCTTTAATCTATCTTGAATTAATTTTTGTATAAGGTGTTAAGGAAGGGATACTGTTTCAGCTTTCTACATATGGCTTGCCAGTTTTCCCAGCACCATTTATTAAATAGGGAATCCTTTCCCCATTGCTTGTTTTTCTCAGGTTTGTCAAAGATCAGATGGTTGTAGATGTGTGTTATTGTTTCTGAGGGCTCTGTTCTGTTCCATTGGTCTATATTTCTGTTTTGGTACCAGTACCATGCTGTTTTGGTTACTGTAGCCTTGTAGTATTGTTTGAAGTCAGGTAGCGTGATGCCTCCAGCTTTGTTCTTTTGGCTTACAATTGTCTTGGCAATGCAGGCCCTTTTTTGGTTCCATATGAACTTTAAAGTAGTTTTTTCCAATTCTGTGAAGAAAGTCATGGTAGCTTGATGGGGATGGCATTGAATCTATAAATTACCTTTGGCAGTATGGCCATTTTCATGATATTGATTCTTCCTATCCATGAGCATGGAATGTTATTCCATTTGTTTGTGTCCTCTTTTATTTCGTTGAGCAGTGGTTTGCAGTTCTTCTTGAAGAGGTCCTTCACATCCCTTGTAAGTTGGATTCTTAGGTATTTTATTCTCTTTGAAGCAATTTGAATGGGAGTTCACTCATGATTTGGCTTTCTGTTTGTCTGCTATTGGTGTATAGGAATGCTTGTGATTTTTGCACATTGATTTTGTTGTTGAGACTTTGCTGAAGTTGCTTATCAGCTTAAGGAGATTATGGGCTGAGACAATGGGGTTTTGTAAATATACAATCATGTCATCTGCAAACACATTCTTTACTAGGTAAAGTGACCCAAACCTTTATTTTCAAATGTTATGAGTCATCAGTCATTCTGCATTTTTTTATTTGTGTGATTTTACAGTTATTTATATTGTCAGTCATGAAAATATTAAAAGTTACACTAGCGAATTCCCTGGGCCTGACTTACAGAATTTCTTCCTTTTATTGGATAGCAGCAACCAAAGTTTTGCCTAGGTAAGCAGTATCAATCACCCCGTTCCATAAATTGAGCTCTCTTTTTATTTATAGGTTCAGTGTCATAAGGGGCATTAAATGGTTGAATGTCAGTTTCATCTTCTAATTCAGGGCAACTGTAGCTGCATTCACAATGGAATAATTTTCCCCTTGTGGAACAAAATCTTTAAACCAACAGAGGTCAAAATGTCTAGGACAGAAGGTACATATTCTGCAAATGGATAATTAAATATAATGATGAGAGAAGCCACATCGTTTCTATTACTTCATTCTCAGATCATGGGTTCTGGCCAGGAAGGAGGCAGAATTCTACAAGCAAAAAGAATACCCTGTAAAGCAGAAGCGCATGTGTTCAAGGGGTTTTATCCTGAGTGGTGCTGCAATTAAATTTTTTTATAATCAATTCCACCCTTCAACTAGGTCAACTTCTTCTTGGCAATGAGGTATATGGTATGACAAGTTGATTCCAAGACCATAAACCCGTTCTTAAACTTCCTTTGCTGTGAAATAATTCCTTTGATCTAATTCACTTTTCCACTGGATACCATGATAGTGGATTAGACATTCTGTGAATCCACAATAGTGGTGCTGGCAGAGCATTATGATCAACGAAGGCAAATCCACATAAAAAATATGTGCTTATTCCAGTGAGGACAAATGTGTGTTCCATTATGGAATAGGTCTAATGGGGGAAGTCTGGTACCCAGGGTAATAATAGGATGTAGGGAACTCAGAGTTGTTCTGCGCTATCTTCAGAGTAAGCACTCAGTAATAGGAGTAACCAGGTCATTTTGATAAGGGAAAGTTTAGAATGTTGATCCCAGGCATAGCTTTCATCCATGCCACTATGGTCATTTTGTTCAAAAATCATTAACCAGGAAAAGAAGCTGACTACTTTTTATAGAGCACATAATTTCATTCAATGGTGGATAAGAGTCTCCTGTGGGACAGATGCCCTTGCATTGTGTAAAACACAGGTATCTTCACAATCCATGCCAATTATGGGAGGTTTATCCACATACTTCTTCATCAAAATTCCTTGCCACCAATCTTCTTATTTTCTTCCTCCAACTTCTTGACTGTCAGCAAAACCATTCATTGCTGATGTGTACAGCAGTTGTGCTGCAGCCTGATCCTTCAGCAGAGACTTTCCTTGCTCTAGTCTCCACTCAAAACAGCCTTACAGCGACTTTTTACATGAGTCAATGTAAAACACTTAAATGTGGTCCATGCTGCTTCCAAAATCCAAACATTTTGCCTATTTCTTTGTCCTGGTGGGTAAATCAACTTGTTTTCCATCTTGGAGGGAAGCTCTCATTATGTTTTAAATCACTGTGACCTTCACTGAGATGGTGAGTTCTTTAAACTGACTGGGGCTATTTTCTAGCCTCTTATTTTAATATTCCCTATTGAAGCATTTAAAGTCCTTGCTACTTTCTACTAAACAGAACCAATCAGCCTAAGTTAATCAAAGAGTCAACCAATGTGATGATCTTTGGAATATCAAAAGAATAAATACTTCAGCAAACCATATTATAGCAAAGAGCAGAGAAATTTGCGTAGCCCTGAGGTGCTATATTGCTGGCCCTGACAAGTAAAAGCAAATTGCCTTTGGTGGTAGTTACATACTGTTATAGAGAGATTAGAAAACAAGTTAATGGCCACATACCAAGTAGCAGGAGTTGTTATAACTGACTGCAGAAAAGACCGAACATCTGAGACAGCAGCTGTTATTGGATTTCCCATGGGTTAAGTTGATGATAGCCCATACTCATATTCTAATACCCATCTGACTTCTGCACAGGCCACACTGATGAACTAAATGGGATGTGATTGTTATCACTATTTTTTGTTTTTTTAACAAATGTCCTTTTTTTTTTTTACAATTACCCCCCCCTTTTTTTTTTACAACTGCCCTATATTGAGAGAAAACTTAATATTATTTTTTGTTTTTGTTTTTTTAATTGGCATAGATTTTTTTTCTTATAGTTCATTCTGCATTGCACTGTTTTCTTTTTTTTTAATTATTATTATACTTTAAGTTTTAGGGTACATATGCACAATGTGCAAGTTAGTTACATATGTATACATGCGCCATGCTGGTGTGCTGCACCCAAAAACTTAATATTATACCCATTTTAAAGGAATTTTTAATGAAATTCCATGTTACAGAGTGTATTTTGAAGGGTGCATTCAGAGCTGAAATGAAATACGTTGATGATTGATGAAGGTGACTCAGAAAGAAAGATTTGTTCAAAAGTCTGATGTGCTAAGCTTCTGAGTACCCTTCACATTCCATCTATCCCTCCAGACACAGTACACAATCATTCCCATTGGAGAGAAACTTTAAAATGTTATAAAGTTTGACATGTCATAACTGATGCGTTATGACTTTCTCTGTCTATAAAAACAAAGAAATCAGAGCTTCATTAAATAATGCAGTATTCAAATTCAGGGTCAAGAAATCAATTTGACACATGAGGGTGGAACAGCTAAAGGCATAGGAAAAGTAACACTAAACAATTAGAAGCAAAAGAGGTGGAGATATAACATGAAAACTCACACACATAACATAAAATTGCAGGAAAATTTATAAACATTGCCTTGGATAAGATGAACCATTAAAAGACAGAGCTGCAAAAGATGGATTTTTTTTTTTTTTTTGAGACGCAGTCTCGCCCTGTTGCCCATGCTGGAGTGCACTGGTGAAATCTTGGCTCACTGCAACCTCCACCTTTTGCGTTCAAGCGATTCTCCTATGTGAATCTCCCGAGTAACTGGGACTACAGGTGCACGCCACGCCTGGCTAATTTTTGTATATATACACACACACACACACACACACACACACATATATATATATATTTTTTTTTTTTTTATAGTAGAGACGGGATTTCACCATGTTGGCCAGGCTGGTCGAACTCCTGACCTCAGGTGATCCGACTGCCTCAGCCTCCCAACACGTTGGGATTACAGGCGTGAGCCACCACGCCCATCCAAAAGATTGATTTTTAAGATGATTGATTTTTAAGATGATTTACATATGCTTAAGAAAAGCTGCATAAAATTACAGAGAAATATTTTCGTTGGGCAAATTTTAAAAAGCAATTCAGACCTGCTAATTCAATATAACATGAAATAAAATGCAATGTAAAATGAAATAAAATTATCAATGAAAGATATTTCATAATGAAAAATTAGTAACAAAAAAGATACAACTATAAATTTGTAAGAACTAAGAAGTTTATTTTCAACAAAAAACCCAAAAATAGAAATGCAAGGAAATATTGATACTTCCACATTCTTTTTTTAACTTTTATTTTAGTTCAGGGCACATGTGCGGGTTTGTTATATAGGTACATTTTGTTTTATGGGAGTTTGATGTAGAGATTTCATCAACCAGGTAATAAACAACGTAACTGATAGGAAGTTCTTGCTCATAAGTGGGAGTTGAACAATGAGACCACATGGACACAGGGAGGGGAACATGACACACTGGGGCCTTTCAGGCTATAGGTGGCCAGGGGAGGGATAACATTAGGAGAAATACCTAATGTAGATGGTATGCTTGTTGATGGGTGCAGCAAACCACCACGGCACGTGTATAGCTATGTAATAAGTCTGCACGTTCTGCACATGTATCCCAGAACTTAAAGTACAACTGAAAAAAAATAAAAAAAAGAGGAATAACAAAGAAAGGCAACACATCATCTGACTTTGATTATTTTGCTATGTAAGAATTATTGTTGGGATATTGGCAAAATTTTAATAGGGTCTGTAGACTAGATGGTAGTAATGTATCGATGGTAACTTCATGGTTTGGGTGGTTTTATTTGTTTCTTATGTTGGAGAAAGGTCTCTATTTGTAGCAAAGCCTCTAAGATATTATTAACAAGTGATGGTTCAAATCTCAAATGGTTCAGAGGAGAAAAATTTTGTGTTGTTATTGCAACTTTTGAACAACTTTGAGAATGTTTCCAAACAAGCCTTAAAACTACATATTTGAAAAAAGAGCTCATTTGCTATAAAATTAAAATTACACTTTCCATATTACAGAGATGCAGTTTATATTTTCTCCAATAGAAATTGTAAAATCGAAGACTACCAGTTGATCTGGCTTTGAAATTTCAGTAAGATGCAAAAAAATGTACTGCTAAAGATAATAAAACTATCAATTAAATTTAGTAAAGTTGCTAGATGCAAATCAATGTAATAACTACTATTTTGTTTTTATGTCAACAAATAAATAAAATAAAATTACAAAGTTACAACTACTTACGACAATGTCACAAAACATTATATACCCAAAAGATGTGCCAAGTCCCTGTTTTAGGTCCTTAAGATATAACAGAAAACAACCGAGAAAACACCAACAATTACTTTTATGTAGCTGACATCCAGAGTCAGGTTTGCTAGATGGTCAAATTAAGCAAATCAAGACACAGGACAACAGTTACATTTGAATATCAGATAAATAACAAAGAATTTATTAGTATAAGTTTGCTAAAAAATACTGCATGGAACAGAATAATATTTCATTGTTTATCTGAAATTCAAATTTAATTGGGTGCTACTTATTTTGTGGTAACAATATTCAGGTGGTAGACCAAACAATTCAAAAGTGTATCAATAGTTACTTTTGGCTAAGCATAAAGAGCGTTAGAAATTTAAATATCTTCCTGCTGACAATGTAAATTATTACAGTCTGCGAGAAGTGTGGAAATTTTGTAAAATTCATACATGAAAATTCTTTTTCACCATAATTCCACTTCTCATTTATTTTCTGGATAGACTTGAGCATATATCTGAAGGAAAATATGAACCCAAGAAATAGCATTGCTTTTAATTTTCCAACAAGGGAAGAAATAGAAGGCTGCAATTTATTAAAACTGAAAAAAGCACAGCTACATGTGGCTACATGTTTCAACATGGAAGAAGTCCACCGAGATTTCTGAAAGAAAGAGCATAGCTTACAAAATCGTACTTTTTACTAATAAATGCAGACATTAAAGACATAAAGAGCCCCGTGTCGTGCTGCCTCTCCTGACTAGGCCTCCGGGCCCGCCTTGGCCTCTGTCCCTGAAGTGGACACAATTGCGGCGGCTCCAGTCCTCAGGGGACTCCAGTCCTCAGGGGGGTGCTCCAGTCCTCAGGGGGGCGTTCCAGTCCTCAGGGGGCTCCAGTCCTCAGGGTCTCCTGTCCTCAGGGGGCTCCAGTCCTCAGGGTCTCCTGTCCTCAGGGGGCTCCAGTCCTCAGGGTGCTCCAGTCCTCAGGGCGGCTCCAGTCCTCGGGGGGCTCCAGTCCTCGGGGGTCTCCAGTCCTCAGGCGGCTCCAATCCTCAGGGGGCTCCAGTCCTCGGGGGGCTCCAGTCCTCAGGGCGGCTCCAGTCCTCGGGGGGCTCCAGTCCTCGGGGGTCTCCAGTCCTCAGGCGGCTCCAATCCTCAGGGGGCTCCAGTCCTCGGGGGGCTCCAGTCCTCAGGGCGGCTCCAGTCCTCGGGGGGCTCCAGTCCTCAGGGGGCTCCAGTCTTCAGGCGGCTCCAGTCCTCAGGGGTATCCAGTCCTCAGGGTGCTCCAGTCCTCAGGTGGCTCCAGTCCTCAGGGGGCTCCAGTTCTCAGGAGGGCGCTCCAGCACCCGTGACTCGCCAGGCTCCGTCTGAGACCCGTGCTAGGCTCCCTCTGTCCCTGCGTTCCCTCGCCTCTCTCTCCAGTTGTTTTTCCCATTCTCACACCAGCACTGCACCAAGGTGAGAGGAGCCCTGCTGGAAAGGAAGCATTCGGACTCCGGTTTCAGCACCTCCTCCGGAAGCACAGGATGTGCGACCTTCAGCCTTTGCGCCCACCTCCGAGCCACCAGCTCCGCAGAAGTAGCTGGGAATGGAACTGTCCTCCTCCAGAGACGTCTCCTCCAGGCTCACCACGGAGCAAATTCTGTGCAGAACAGAATAAACGCATGCGGAAGAGAAGGCGTTTCAGAAGCCAGTTTCCAAACGACAGATCCATTGTACTTCTCAGATGCACGTCACAAGCATTTCTCCTCAAAGGACTTCATCTATAACATCCTCACCATTAAATAAAGACAGGCCTTGTCTACTCTAGGGCAGGATGAGTAGGTCTGTGAACGTTTTCTGAAAGAATGTGATGAGAAAATTCGAGAAGAGCATGAAGAAATCAAACACAAAACTGGCAGAACAGGATGATGCATTTGTGAAGTTCACGCTTGGTGAAATAATGTGACGCTCTGGCGCTGGCTCTTACGTTTCATGACTCACACATTCTGCATTTGCCGCTGCCTTATTCCTGCTGACTTATTGCAAAGGGTCCCAATTTTGACCTGATACAATGCCAGGATCCCTCGGTGAATACAGGTTTCTGCACGCTTTTGTCAATGGCACCCACTCTTAGGCCCTAGCAACTGGTTTTGGACATTTCCCCGATGTCAGCACCACTTGAATGTAGACTTTGCTACCTGTATTCATACAGTTTGGCTCCTTATTTTAATATGTTTGAAAAGAATTAAAGGGGGTATTCTAGAACATGTCCTTCACTAGTTGTGTAATAAAACTAGAATGACAATGCAGAGGAAGTTAGCGTGATTTTAATTGTATGCTACAACCAAGCTGTAACCAGTTATTAATAATTTAGAATGTAATCTCAGGGCAATCTGAAGCAAATAGCCTACAGTGCTTCTTCAGAAATAGTGAAGGAGGAAGCCATTTCTGTATTCCAGGAGTTCTTGGGCATTCAGAATGGGTTTATGATTTTTTAATAGTTTTATTTATTTTATCAGTCTTTTAAACAAATGTTTGTTGCTGCATTTTTTCCAGCATATTATTGTTTTGCCTCTTTTGTACTACTGGAATTTAGTTGAAAGAATAAAACATTTGCTTCAAAAAATAAAAAAAGAAGTGAGACTATTTAACAAAAAATACAGGCTTTTGTTATCTCTGGAGGCACAGAAAAAAGGACATACATTCAGGGTATGTGCACACAGACTTGTATTAATCTCTAATGTTTTATTTACTATTTTTTTCACATATTTTATATTTTATTTTTGAGATGGAGTCTTGCTCTGTCACCTAGGCTAGAGTGCAGTGGTGTGATCTCAGTTCACTGCAACCTCCACCTTCCTAGTTCAAGCAATTCTCCTCCTTTAGCCTCCCAAGTAGCTGAAATTAAAGGACTGTGCTACCATGCCCTACTCATTTTTGTATTTTCAGTTGAGATGGGGTTTCACCATATTGGCCAGGCTGGTCTCAAACTCCTGGCCTCAAGTGATCTGCCCGCCTTGGTCTCCCAAAGTGCTGGGATTGCAGGTGTGAGCCACCGTGTGCGGCCTGTAATATTTTATTTTAAGTTGGGGATGGGTACATTGGTGTTTAATTTGTCTTATACGTTATCTTCCACTGAAATATTTCTGAAGATACAAAATAACTATCATTGTAATTCAGGCTATGAACAATTTAAGGAAAACAATACAATTAACTCAGTAAAAGCAGGACATCATTTAATACAATTCAGTGAACATTCATTGAACAAAGCATTGGTAAAAGAAATAAAATGAGATTTTGCTAACGTGGTGAATATATCTACCAAACCTCAGACTAACACTATGAGTAATGGTGAACTATATTGCTAAAGACTTCAAGTACTCAAGAATATTGTTCTTCAACATTTTAAGTATATATGTATATATTAATCAAATGATGTAAGAAAAAATAGATAAAATTGGAAAGAGATATAGGCTTGTTTCATCTATTGTATGTAATATTTTTCCCTGCAATAAGGAATACAAAAATAAAAGTTAGCATTCTTAGATTCAAGGTCTACAAGCAACAATTAATAGATTTCTAAATATTAACAAACGAAATAGAAGCAGTAATAGAGGCTGGGTTTTGTGGCTCATGCGTGTAATCCCAGCACTTTGCGAGGCCGAGGTGGGCGGATTGCCTAAGCTCAGGAGTTCAAGACCAGCCTGGGCAACATGGTGAAATCCCATCTCTACTAAAATACAAAAAATTAGCCAGGCGTGGTCACGTGTGCCTGTAGTCCCAACTACTTGGGAGACTGAGGCAGGAGAATTGCTTGAACCCCGGAGGCAGAGGTTGCAGTGAGCCCGGATCATGCCACTGCACTCCAGCCTGGGTGATAGAGCTAGACTCCGTCTCAAAAAAAAAAAAAAAAAGTAATAGAAACAATATTCCACACACTAGAGCAAGAAAATATAAAATACCCATGAACATTTGTGTTTTATAATAATATTCTTTGCAGAAAATATATTCCGTAGTTTTAAGGGATGGAAAACATATTAAAGAACAAACAAATAGAATCTCTATTGATGTTCTCTACAGAATTATATAGAAAACATCAAGATGTTAAAAATGCCAATTCCACCCAAGCATATCTTGCTTTTATGATCGAGCAGAAGGAAGAGTGAAGACGACTGCCATTCTCTAGCTCTGCAACATCAGGCAATTTTCTTAAGCTTCTGCACTTAGTTTCATCATGTAAAAAAAAAAGAGATTATAAAATTAAAGATAATATATAATAATATCTACATGTGTCTAATAAGGGCATCTGACATACACAATGGTTGTAGGTGTTAGGCGAGTTTACAAATTTTTTTTAAACCACAGTGCCAGTTACACAGAAAGCACTGGTGTTTTTTTCCTCATCATGCGAGAGACAGCGAGAAGTTTCAGAAAGTTCACACTCATCTACAAGGAAGGAGGCATAATTATCTTATTATGTAGTATTTTCAAGAAAAGAAAAGTAGTATTTTCAAGAAAAGAGGCTAATTCTGCTTCATGTCCTAGGAGAGGAGATAGAAGGTAATACAAACTTTGATAATTAAAGACAAGGGAATGGATTCCCCACAGGTAAAAATTTAAGCTTCTGTCTTTTTATTCATCTGTCAATAGCAATAAAGATTCCAACTGTGCTTTCTCTGATGATGGAAATATAAAAACATGTAAGATACTTATAGATTTTTGCCTTTCCAGGAACCTAAAATCACATTGAAAATACACACTATTCAGATCAGTACTAAGAGGTAAGTTAACTAAGCCCAAGCAAGACTGTGTGGAAGCTAGCATCAAAATTTCTGCCGAACATGGTGATGATTGATTTCATTTCTTTAGTCATTTTTTGTGCTATGAATTTTATAAACATTATTCTACTTTATCTGTACAATATTACTTTGAGAAATGTGGTATCGCTTTAGGCAGAAGGAGTGGTTACCTGCCCCCGCTTACCAATGTGAAAGATTGGATAAAATCCATTATTTTTGTTTTTTATATCCTGGAATCCCAGATTTGAGAAATAAATTGATAGTGAATAGGTGTCAGAAGAGAAAAGAGCAGATGAGAACAGGATATAACCAAATGATTTGAACATTTTTACCACATTCTCTTTTGTTTCAATAATTGTAGCTCATGCAGGATGAGAATCCCTAAACCAAAAATCTAATATCCAAAATACTCCAAAACCTGAATCTTTTGACTGCTGACATGAGATTGTGACATTTTTGCTTTCTAATGTTTCAATGTACACAAACTTTCTCCCATATACAAAATTATTTTAAAATACTGCATAAAATTACCTTCAGGCTATGTGTATATGGTATACAATGAACATAAATGAATGTTGTCTCCACACTTGGGTTCCACTCCCAGGATATATCATTATCTACATGCAGATATTCCAAAGTCTGAAAAAAGCCTGAAATCTGCAATACATCTGGTCCCAAGCATTTCGGATAAGGAATCCTCAACCAGTTTAATGATTGCTTTACATTTGTCATGTGCTCTTCTAAAGCATTTACACATATTATTTAAATATTTTATTAAACTTCAAGTGTATAAAAATGTTTATTTACAACAAATATGTTACATCTATATTTTGTAAAATGTTTTAAAATATTTACCAGTGCTTTTGAAAAACAATTTAACTCTCTCTGATCATGTGACCTTTCAGGTCCATTTTGTAGTAATCATTATACCAGTATTGCTGTGCTTTATATATAATTTTTACATGTATGTTTAGGTTTCTCATAATAGGACTCATGAGGGTGTTCCCTGTGATCTACTTTGTTCATTCAGCATTCTATTGGTGAGACTCACCAATGCTACTTCTTGTAGTTATGGTTATAAATTCCATTGTCAGTGCACATGCAGGTTGCCTTTTTATATTACAAGTCATGTTGCTATGCTCATTTTTGCAAATATGAGAGATGTGTTTTTTTTTGTTTCCTGATCATTCCTGTTACAAAAGGGTAAAGTCATTTTAGCAACCTCAGTGGATTACACAGTGGATTACACATGCTGTCTGACATTATTTCACATAATGCTTTACATTTTTTCATCAAATTTTGTTCACTCGATGTCTCTTTTCCATCATCTCACTCAGTGACTTCTCAATTTCCGACCATGATTTTCATGGTTTCTGTGTTACTATTGCTCCGGCATGTGCACAGCACCACACTGTCATGAAATCTGATGACTCCTCTTCCAGACGTGATAAGGTTAATATATAAAAAGACATTTGAAAAATCTAAATGTATGCACCATCTTTTTACAAAATGATGGAGTTGATTACAAAAGAAACAGTGTGAATTCAATAAAATAAATAAAAATAGAAGCATAAAATTACAATTAAGGAAAAAAAATACTTGTCAGGCAATGTCTAATCCGAATTCAAAATGTTGTACATCATTATGTGAATAGTTTTGAGATGTCAAAGGTATTCTGAAAAAAAATAAAAAACAAGATGTCATAATCTCAGATCCATTTTGACAAAGCTGCTTTTTATATTCCTCCTACTACAGTGCTGAAACTCAGAATGTTCTTTGTTTGGCAATGAATAGTCCTATAAACTTGGAGTTGCAGAAATATTTCATCACAGATCCATTTTTATAGGAATATATACAGATACCTCTTGGAAACCCAATTTTACCTTCACTGCATTTTCAGATTGTTTATATCCTGAATAACTTACACTGAGCTTCAGGATTGGGTCTCACATTCCTAGTGCCCAAAGATAAGTACAATCTGTCACATGTATCTTAGAAGAAATATCTAATTTTCATGAGAAACAACATTATTTTTCTTTATAGGATTTTACTGAATAAATGTTCATACAGATCTTAACATAGAAGGTACAGTGCTCAATATTTTCAATATTATCACTGTTTGTTATAAATTTGTGATATAGCTTGACACATTCTCTGTGACAGGACAAACTCAATGAAGACAATTGTCAATGAAGATAGTTTTAGTAACTGGATATGAAGGGAAATTTGAGGCAATGAAAGGAGGTGACAAAATACGAGACAAATAAGAGTGTGTTTGTATAAGTTCATCCTAAACTAATGTAACTGAGAAAATTCAGAGGGTTATGTAGATTTACATTTGTTATTCAATTTTGTTTTAATGCTTCATCATTCAGTAGAGTTTAAAACATATGTCGTAGAAATGTCTAAAAGATAGAGTAGAATTACTCAACATTTTACATCCATTTAGTGACTGGGAAGGAATGGTTCTCAAATGTAAAGAACACTTTGCCAACTTAAAAAGATATATAGGTATAAGCTAACTAGACCAGATAGCTTCCTTCTTGGAGTAATACTGCAGACTGACCTAAGGAAAAATTATGGTGGAAATTTAAGGTAATACAATTTTGTTTGGATTTATTAGTGTCTTACAACAGTTGACAAGATCAAGATAACTGGGAAAGCTATGGTACGATGGTCAAAATAGGTCATTCCATAAAGGAAGTTGATATGAATTATTTTCTTGCAGTAAATTCAGCTCATAAGCACTGGAAATTATTGAGGCAATACAAAGTTTTTTCCCCTGATTGACCTTAACAGACTACCTCCTTTGAGGACAACATAACAAGGGAAACTTAGGGTAGGAAACCCTGAACACAAAAGATCCCAGAGATGCCCATTTCTGCTTATCAAGACGTTGACTTGACCTGGATCTGAGCTACCAAACAGGTTTATCCAACTTCTTGATAACCATTTTTTAAAAACCAGAATGGAAGTTGAGACCTGTTTCTCTCTTCAGGCTGATTGACAAAAATGATTTGTTTTTCTTTTAGAGATTGCTATTCTATCTCATGAGTGTCACATAAGGAGGTTCCTTCTCTATCTTCCCAGCACTGAAGAGGCATTTTTTGGTAGGTTAGTATTTCCACATAATAGCTGTTCTTGAATGAAAATTTAAAACTGCTTTTGAGAGGTTTTTTCTTTCATATTCACAATATTATTCACAATTTATATAAATAAATAAAACTCAAAGAGGTATACTTTACTACCCACCTATTTAAAAAATTGTATTTCACCCCATGAGGACAAATTCCAGATTCCATCACCTCTGCAGATTTCTTCTAACTCTCTTGTTGCTCCTGGTTTATTCAGCTTTCATTGTTGTTTTTAGTCTCTTCATAAAAATGTGATGCGTGAATAAATTTAAAAAGCACATTTCTGTCTAATGAACCTACTCACTAGGCATATCTTTCTGTTTATGACCTCGTTTTTTATTGCCCATAATAATCTCCCTTCATACATTGGCTTTGCTCATACATTTATAATTATCTCATACAATAAAAACTAAATGCCACAACATACAAGCAATATACCTTAAATTAGAAAACCATGTTTTTATTCCCAAAATCTTCTATACATTTCTATTTTCTCTATGTATATTCTGATTATTGCATTTCATTTTGTGGAATGCATAGATGTACAACCCTTTCCTGTGATCTGGTCTCTTTCTCACGTCCTCAGAGTCTTTGTCAAATGCCACGAGATGTGTGAGGTTTCCCTTGACTACTCTGTTCAAAGATGAACATGCTCATGCAATTCTAACACCCATCTTTGACTTACTTTTCTCCAAAACATTTATCCTTTTATGATATAAAGTGGTTTATAGTCATCATCTGATCTCACTCACTATGACCTGTATGAACAAGGGCTTTCTTTGTTCTAATTACTGTGGTAGCCACAGTGGTCAACATATAGCCAGACTTCACAAGTGTTGTTTGAAAGGATGGATCTCATGCTTTTCTGAATTTCTGTTTTTGTATGTACTTATTTTCTAGAGGAGATAGTGTGTGTATTAGTTTCCTAAGAATGCCAATACAGAGTATCTCAAACTGATTATCTTGAAACAACATAAATTTACCTCACAGTTCTGGAGGCAAGAAATCTGAAATCAAGATGTCAGCAGTGTTGGTTATTTCTGAGGGCTCTAAGAGGACGAATCTGTCCCATTCCTCTCTCCTAGGTTCTTGTGATAACTAACAGTTCTTGGCATTTCTTGGTTTGTAGATGCATCACTCCAGTTGCTGCCTCCCCTATCACATGGTATTCCCAGTGTCTCGGTCTTCACATGGCCACTGTGTTATCAGAACATGAGTCATATTGCATTAGAGAGACCCACTCTGCTCCAATATTACCTCACATTAACTAATTACCATCTTTACGTATTTCCAAACAAGCTCACATGCTGAGTATCTTTTTGGGAAGAAATATAATTCAATCCATAACACTGGGCTAGAGAAAAAGGGCCTAGGTTTTAGAGATGCATAATTGAAAATCTTTCCAGTGTATCCACTTACCATATACAACAAAGCTTACTATAAAGTGTAGATCAAATATTCTAAACTGTAAAGTAATAAGCAAACATACAGATTTTGTTAACACTGGTGTAAAAATGCCTATTATTATGAGAGCGAAGCATACATTTATTCTACATTTGTAGTATTGTGTTGGTCACATGTTGACTGAAGCTGAATTAGCCTATCAATTTGCCTCTGAAATACTTCTCATGTTTAGGAACTATCTGTTTGCTTTGGAGACATATTCTTTTTGGAAAACTCCATCAATCATTTATTAGATATTTTTATTCTAATTTTTCAATTGAAAAAGGATGCCCAGAATAAATCTTAGAACAAGCTCCATAATTTTATAAGTGAGGCTGTATTGAAAGAACATATTTCGTTCAGATTCTATACTTCTTGACCTTTTAGTTTCCTACTTCTATTCATGCTGTATTGATCACCCAACTACAGAATTTACCAAAATCACACGATTTATAAGACACTGGGTAAATGTTTACCAAATTAATAAGATGGTTTTGTGGTACTAGGTAAAAAGCACATTCATCATGGCATGGGAGAATCAGACCTTCAACTCTGACTTCATCCTCCTGGGAATCTTCAATCACAGCCCACCACACACCTTCCTCTTCTTTCTGGTCCTGGGCATCTTTTTAGTGGCCTTCATGGGAAACTCTGTCATGGTTCTCCTCATCTACCTGGACACCCAGCTCCACACCCCCATGTACTTCCTCCTCAGCCAACTGTCCCTCATGGACCTCATGCTCATCTGCACCACTGTACCCAAGATGGCCTTCAACTACCTGTCTGGCAGCAAGTCCATTTCTATGGCTGGTTGTGTCACACAAATTTTCTTCTATATATCACTGTCTGGCTCTGAATGTTTTCTTTTGGCTGTTATGGCTTATGACCGCTATATTGCTATTTGCCACCCTCTAAGATACACCAATCTCATGAGTCCTAAAATTTGTGGACTTATGGCTACCTTCTCCTGGATCCTGGGCTCTACAGATGGAATCATCGATGCTGTAGCCACATTTTCCTTCTCCTATTGTGGGTCTCGGGAAATAGCCCACTTCTTCTGTGAATTCCCTTCCCTACTAATCCTCTCATGCAATGACACATCAATACTTGAAGAGGTTATTTTCATCTGCTGTATAGTAATGCTTGTTTTCCCTGTTGCAATCATCATTGCTTCCTATGCTCGAGTTATTCTGGCTGTCATTCACATGGGATCTGGAGAGGGTCGTCGCAAAGCTTTCACGACCTGTTCCTCTCACCTCATGGTGGTGGGAATGTACTATGGAGCAGCTTTGTTCATGTACATACGGCCCACATCTGATCACTCCGCTATGCAGGACAAGATGGTGTCTGTATTCTACACCATCCTCACTCCCATGCTCAATCCCCTCATCTACAGCCTCCGCAACAAGGAGGTGACTAGAGCATTCATGAAGATCTTAGGAAAGGGCAAGTCTGGAGAGTGAGTTACCTCATAAACTTTATGTTTTGCTGTTTGCTAAATTCTTCTTTCTAATATCCATCTTTTTCTATGATGTCAAAATACTAGCATTGATTATGTACATTGCCTAACATATTTATGGGCACCTATACAATTTATTTCAGGTAAACCATTTTATATATTTATTTTTGTATATTCAGTTATGACTACAATATAAGTCATTTTCAATAAGGACATTAAAGTATTTCTTTAAATTACTTTTTAGTTTCAATATCTTTTTGGGGAACAGGCAGTGTTTGGTTTCATTAATAAGTTCTTTAGTGGCGATTTCTGAGATTTTGGTGCATCCATCACCCAAGCAGTGTTCACTTTATCCAATGTGTGGTCTTTTATCCCTTGCCACCCCCCCACCGTTTCCATGAAGTCCCCAAAGTTTATGGTCTCATTTTTATGCCTTGGTGTCTCGTAGCTTAGCTTGCACATATGAGTGAAAACATGTGATGTTTGGTTTTCCATTCCTGAGTTATTTCACTTTGAATAATAGTCTCCAATTCCAACCAGGTTGCTGCGAATCCTATTAATTCATTCCTTTTTATGGCTGAGTTATATTCCGTGGTAATTTATATATATCTCACATTTTCTATATCCACTCCTTGATTGATGGGCATTTAGGCAGGTTCCACATTTTTGCAATTGCAAATTGTGCTCCTAAAAACCTGCAAGTATAAATATCTTTTTCATTTAATGACTTCTTTACTTCTGAGTGTATACCTAGTAGTGGTATTACTGGATCAAATGGTAAATCTACTTTTAGTTCTTTAAGGAATCTTCACATTGTTGGCCATAGTGGTTGTACTGGTTTACATTCCCACCAAGAGTGTAAAAGTTTTCCCTTTTCACTGCATCCATGCCAACATCTATTATTGTTTGATTTTTTTATTATGGTCATTCTTGCAGGAGTGAGGTGGTATTGCACTGTGGTTTTGATTTGCATTTCCTTGATAATTAGTGATGTTGAACATTTTTCCATATGCTTGTTGGCCATTTGTATATCTTCTTTTGAAAATTGTCTATTTATGTCCCTTAGACCACTTTTTGATGGGATTGTTTGTTTTCTTCTTGCTGATTTGAGTTCTTTGTAGATTCTGGATATTATTCTTTTGTCAGGTGTATAGATTGTGAAGATTTTCTTCCACTCGGTGGGTTGTCTGTTAACCCTGAGGATTATTTCTTTTGCTGTACAGAAGCTTTTTAGCTTAATTAAGTCCTCTCTATTTATCTTTGTTTTGTTTGTTTGTTTCTTTTTTGCATTTGCTATTGGGTTCTTGGTCATGAAGTCTTTGCCTAAGCCAATGTCTAGAAGGGTTTTTCTGATTTTACCTTCTAGAATCTTTATGGTTTCAGGTCTTAGATGTAAGTCTTTGATCCATCCTGAGTTGATTTTTTATAAGGTGAGAGATGAAGATCCAGTTTCATTCTCCTATATGTGGCTTGCCAATTATCCCAGCACCATCTGTTGAATAGGTTGTCCTTTCCCTACTTTATGTTTTTGTTTGCTTTGTTGAAGACCAGTTGGATGCAAATATTTTGGTTTATTTCTGGGTTCTCTCTTCTGTTCCATTGGTCTATGTGCCTATTTTTATACCAGTACCATGTTGTTTGGTGACTGTGGCTTTAGAATATAGTCTGAAATTGGGTCATGTGATGCCTTCAGATTTGCTCTTTTTGCTTAGTCTTGCTTTGGCTATGTAGGCTTTTTTTTTTTGGTTCTATATGAATTTTAGAATTGTTTCTTCTAGTTCTCTGAACAATGATGGTGGCATTTTGATGGGAATCTCATGGAATTTGTAGATTGCTTTTGGCAGTATGGTTATTTTCCACTATTGATTCTACCCATCCATGAGCATGGGATGTATTTCCAGTTTTTATGTTGTCAATGATATTTTCCTGCAGTTTTTTATAGTTTTCCTTGTAGAGGTCTTTTACCTCCTTGGATAAGTATATTCCTATGTTTTTGGTTTTGGCTTTTTGCAGCTATTATAATAGGGATTGAATTCTTGATTTGATTCTCTGCTTGGTCACTGTTAGTGTATAGCAAAGCCACTGATTTGTGTGCATTAATTTTGTGTCCTGAAACTTTGCTGAATTCATTTACCAGTTCTAGGAGCTTTTTGAATGAGTCTTAAGGGTTTTCTAAGTATATACTTATATCATCAGTAAACACTGAGTTTTACCTCCTCTTTACCAATTTGGATGCCCTTTACTTATTTCTCTTGTCTTACTGCTCTAGCTAGGACTTCCAGTACTATCTTGAATAGGAGTGGTGACAGTGGATATCCTTGTCTTATTCCAGTTCTCAGGAGAAATGCTTTCAACTTTTGCCCATTCAGCTTAATGTTGGCTGTAGGTTTGTCATAGATGGTTTTGATTATATTATGATAATTCCCTTCTATGCCGATTTTGCTGAGGATTTTAATCGTAAAGGGATGCTGGATTTTGTCAAATGCTTTTTGTGTCTATTGATATGATAATGTAATTTTTGTTTTTAATTCTGTTTATGTGGTTTATCACATGTATTGACATACATATGTTAAACCATTCCTGCATTCCCGGTATGAAACCCACTTGATCATCGTGGATTATCTTTTTGATATGCTGTTGGATTCAGTTTGCTAGTATTTTGTTGAGGAGTTTTGCATGTATGTTCATCAGGAATAATGGTCTGCAGTTTTCTTTTTTTGTTGTTTCCTTCCCTGATTTTGGTATTATGGTGATAGTGGCTTCAGAGAATGATTTAGGGAAGATTCCCTCTTTATCTTTTGGAATTATGTTAGTAGGATTGGTACTAATTCTTCTTTGAATGTCTGATAAAATTCAGCTGTGAATCTCTCTGGTCTTGGACTTTATTTTGTTGGCCTGTTTCTTTTTTTATTTTTAAATTATCATTTCAGTCTCTCTGCTTGTTATTGGTCTGTTCACAGATTCTATATCTTCCTTGTTTAGTCTTGGAGGTTTATATATTTCCAGAAATGTATCCATCTCCTCTAGGTTTTTTAGTTTATGTGCAGAAAGGTGTTCACAGTAGCCTTGAATAATCTTTTGTGTTTCTGGGGTACCGATTGTAATACCGCCTGTTTCATTTCTAATTGAGCTTATTTGGATCCTCTCTCTTCTTTTCTTCGTTAATCTTGCTAATTGCCTATGAATGTTATTTATCTTTTCAAAGAACCAGCTTTTTGTCTCACTTACCATTGCATTGATTTTGGTTTCAATTTCGTTTAGTTCTGCTCTGATGTTTCTTATTTCTTTTCTTCTTCTGGGTGTGGGTTTGGATTGTTTTTGTTTCTCCAGTTCAGTGAGGTATGACCTTAGATTGTCTATTTGAGCTCTTTCAGACTTTTTGATGTAGGCATTTACTGGTATGAACTTTCCTCTTAGCACTGCTTTTGCTGTGTCCCAGAGGTTTTGATAGGTTGTGTTAACTATTATCATTCAGTTTAAATAATTTTTAAATTTCCATCCTCATTTCAACGTTGAGCCAATGATCTTTCAGGAGCAGATTATTTAATTTCCATGTATTTGCATGGTTTTTAGAGTTCACTTGGAAGTTGATTTTCAATTTTGTTCCACTGCGGTCCAAGAGAGTACTTCATAAAATTTCAATTTCCTCAGTTTTACTGAGGCTTGTTTTGTGGCCTATCATATGGTCTATCTTAGAGAATATTTCATATGCTGATGAATAAAATGTACATTCTGCAGTTGTTGGGTAGAATATTCTGTAAATATCTGGGTCCTTTTGTTGTGGTGTATAGTTTGAGTTCATTGTTTCTTAGTCAACTTTCTATTTTGATGACATGTCTAGTGTTCTCTGTTGAGTATTAAAGTCCCGAAGTAATTCTGTGTTGTTGACTATCTGATTTCTTAGGTCTAGTAGTAATTGTTTTATTAATTTGGATTTCCACAGTTAGGTGCATATATATTTGTGATTTGGTATAGTCCTCTTGCACTAATCCATTTATCATTATATAATGTTCCTCTTTGCCTTTTGTAACTGCTGATACCTGAAGGTTTTGCTTTTTCTGATATAAGAATAGCTATTACTGCTTGCTTTTGGTGTCCATTTACATGGAATATCTTCTTCCACCCCTTTATCTTAAGTTTATGTGAGTCCTTAAATGTTAATTGAGTCTCCTGAGGATGCAGAAACTTGTTTGTCGAATTCCTATCTATTCTGCCACTCTGTATCTTTTATATGGAACATTTAGGCCAATACATTAATGTTAGGATTGAGATATGAGGTACTATTCTATACATTGTGCTATTTGTTGCCTGAATACCTTTGTTTATTTTCATTCTGTTATTGTTATATAGGTCCTGTGATATTTATGCTTTAAGGAAGTTCTATTTTGGTGTATTCCAAGAATTTGTTTCAAGGTTTAGAACTCCTTTTAGCAGTTCTTGTAGTGCTGGCTTGGTAGTGGTGAATTCTCTCAGCTTTTCTTTGCCTAGAAAAGACTGTGCCTTTCCTTCATTTGTGAGTCTTAGTTTCACTGAATACAGAATTATTTGCTGATAACTGTTTTGTTTAAAGAGGCTGAAAACAGGACCCCAGTCCCTTCTAGCTTGTAGGGTTTCTGCTGAGAAATCTGCTGTTAATCTGGTAGGATTTTCTTCATAGGTTACCTGATGCTTTTGTCTCACAGCTTTTACAATTTTTTCGTTCATCTTGACTTCAGTTAACATGTTGGCTATGTGCAATGATCTTTTTGCAATGAATTTCCTGGGTGATGTTTGTGCTGCTCTCATTTGGATGTCTAGGGCTCTAGCAAGGCCAGGGAAGTCTTCTTTAATTATTCCCTCGAATATATTTTCCAAACTCTTAGACTTCTCTTCTTCCCTGGAACACCAGGGAACACCAATTATTCTTATGTTAGGATGTTTAACATAGTCCCAAACTTCTTGGAGGCTTTGTTCATTACTTAAAATTATTTTTTCTTTGCCTTGGATGGATTGGGTTGATTTGAAAACCTTGTCTTCAATCTCTGCGTTTTTTCTTCTGATTGTTCAATTCTATTTGTCAGACTTACCAGTGCATTTTGCATTTCTTTCAGTGCTTCCTTGATTTCCAGAAGTTATGACATTGTTTATGCTATCTATTTCACTGAAGAATTTTCCTTTCAGATTCATATTCTGTATTATGTTTTTTATTTCTTTAAGTTGGTCTTCACCTTTATCTGTTTCCTCCTTGATTAGCTTAATAATCAACCTTCTGATTTTTTTCTGGCAATTCAGAGATTTTATCTTGGTTTGGATCCATTTGTGGTGAGCTGCTGTGATCTTCTGGGGGTAATAATGAACCTTGTTTTGTCACATTACCAGAATTGTTTTCCTGGTCCCTTCTCATTTTGGTAAACTATGTCTAAAAGAAGATCTGGGGTTTAAGGACTGCTGTTCAGATTTCTTTAATGCACTGGGTGCTCCCTTGACGTGGTGTTCTCCCCGCTCCCCTAGGAATGGGGCTTCCTGACATCCAAACTGTAGTGGTTGTTTTTGCTGTTCTGTTTCTAGCCATGCCGTGGAACCACCAAGCTCTGGGCTAGTACTGGGCAGTGTCTGCAAAGAGTCATGTGATGTGATCTGTCTTCGGGTTTTGCAGCCATGGATACCAGCACCTGCTCCAGTGGAGGTAGCGGGGGAGTGAAGTGGACTCTGTAAAAGTCTTCAGTTGTGTTTTTGTTTATTGTGCTGGTTTTGTGTTGCTTGGCCTCCAGCCAGGAGGTGGTGCTTTCCAGAGTGCATCAGCAGTGGCTGTAGGGATGATGCAAACTTGCCCTAAGATCACCTGGTCAAGTATTCAGGTTTCTCAGGTGATGGGTGAGGCCACAGAGGTAACAAGAGATTATGACCTTTGTCTTCAGCTACCAAGGTGGGTAGAGAAAGACCACCTGGTCAGGGCAGGGATTGCTGTGTCTGAGCTCAGCCTTTTCTTGGGTGGGGCTTGCTGCTGCTGCTGCTGTGGGGGAAATGGGCATGCAGTTTCCAGTCCAATGGAATTATATTCCCAGGGAGATTATGGCTGCCTCTGCTGCAACACACAGGTCACCAGGGAAGTGAGAGAAAGCCAGCAATCATGGGCCTCACCCAGCTCCCACACAGAAGGCAGTCCTAAAGGCCAGTCGTGCTCCCACCGTGCCCACACAACAGCACCAAGTCTATTTCCAGGCAGCTGGTGACCAGGGCTGAGAATTTGCCCCAGACCATGAGCCTCTCTGTTGAGAAAGCAAATGGACTCACAGGTTTTCAGTGTCTCAGGGAGCCTGCAGTGGTGATCCAGTTCCTTCAAAGGATCTGTGGATTCTCTCAGCTTTCCTGGTATGTTCCTGCAGTAGTTCTTGGAGCAAAAATCCACATTGTGAGTTTCCACACACTACACTGTCCATCTGAGTGGGAGCTGCAAGCTAGTCCTGTCTCCTATCCACCATCTTAATTCTAGTCAGGACATTGAAGTTTGTTTTTATTCAGTATCATAAATTTTGTGGTATGCAGCCAGGTAGCCAACAAGTCTTTTTTTTCCCAAGGTATAAACTCAAAATTTTATTGAGCCTCTTGAAACTCACTTTGGAATAAACGTTAATACATTGTAGGAGGGGCCAAGATGACTGAGCAGAAACAGCTCTGGTGTGCAGCCCCCAGCAAGGCCAATGCAGAAGGTGAGTGATTTCTGCGTTTCCAACAGAGGTACCCAGTTCATCTCACTGGGAATGGCTAGGGAGTGGGTGTGACCCACAGAGAGTGAGCAGAAGCAGGATGGGACATTGCTTTGCCCGGGTAAGGCATAGACCTAGTGCACCTCCCTCTCCCAGCCAAGGGAAGCAGTGAGGGACTGTGCTACCTGCCCAGGGTACTACGCTTTTCCCACGGATTTTTGCAATCCACAGATCAGGATTCTCCCTTGTGAGCTGACAACACCAGCTCCCTGGGTTTTAGGCACAAAACTGGGTGGCTGTTCGGCTGGCACAGAGCTGCAGGAGTTTTTTTCATGCTCCAGTGGTGCCTGGAACTTCAGTGAGACAGGAGAACTGTCCGCTCCCTGGAAAGGGGGCTGAAGCCAGGGAGCCAGTTGGTCTTGCTCAGCGAATCCTACTCCCACAGAGCCCAGAAAGGTAATAACCACTGGCTTGAAATTCTCACTGCCAGGACCGCAGTCTGGAGTCTGCGTGTTTGATAGTTTGGTGGAGGGAGGGGCGACCGCCACTACTGTGGCTTTAGTAGGCGGTTTTCTCTTGACAGTGCTAAGAAGAGTGGGAGTTCTGGACTGAACGGAATTCACCACAGCGCAGCCAAGCGGCTGTGGACAGACTGCCTCTCTAGATTTCTCCTGACCGGGCAGGGCATCTCTGCAGGAGATCCAGGCCCTCCAGTCAGGGGCTGACAGACAGACCTCTCATCTCCCTGGAACAGAGCCCTGGGGGAGAGGGGCGGCTGTGGGTGCAGCTTCAGCAGACTTAACCTTTCCTGCCTGCGGGCTCTGAACAGAGCAGCTGATCCTGACAAGGGGGCTTCTCCCAGCGCAGCACACCAGCTCTGCTAAGGGACAGATGGCCTCCTCAAGCGGGTGCCTGACGCCATGCATCCTGACTGGGAGAGACCTCCCAGGAGGGGTCGAAAGACACCTCATACAAGAGAGCTCTGACTGGCATCAGGCCGGCACCGCTCTGGGACGAAGCTTCCAGTGGAAGTAGCAGGAAGTAATCTTTGCTGTTCTGCAGCCTCCACTGGTGATACCCAGGTGAACGGGGTCTGGAGTGAACCCCTAGCAAACTGCAGCGGACCTCCAGAAGAGGGGCCTGACTGTCAGAAGAAAAACTAACAGACAGAAAGCAGCAGCAACAACAACAACATCAACAAAAAATACTCCCCCTTCACAAAAACCCCATCCAAATGTCATCAGGCTCAAAGATCAAAGGTGGATAAATCCCTCAAGATGAGGAAAATCCAGCTCCCAAACACAGAAATTCCAAAAGACAGAATGTCTCTTTTCCTCCAAATGACTGCAACACCTCTCCAGCAAGGGCAAAGAACTGGATGGAGAATGAGATAGATGAATTGACAAAACTAGGCTTCAGAAGGTGGGTAAATAACAAACTGCACTGAGCTAAAGGAGCATGTTCTAACCCAATGCAAAGAAGCTAAGAACTGGATAAAAGTTTACAGGAGCTGCTAACTAGAATAACCAGTTTAGAGAGGAACATAAACACCTGACATAGCTTAAAAACATAGCATAACAACTTCATGAAGCATACGCAAGTATCAATAGCTAAATTTATCAAGTGAAAAAAGGATACGAGGGTCTAAAGACCATCTTGCTGAAATAAGGCATGCAGACAAAATTAAAGAAAAAGAAGAATAAAAAGGAATGAACAAAACCTCTGAGAAATATGGGACTATGTAAAAAGATGGAATCTACAATTGATTGGAGTACCTGAAACACATAAGGAGAATGGAACCAAGTTGGAAAACACACTTCAGGATATTATCCAGGAGAGCTTCCCCAACCTAGCAAAACAGGCCAACATTCAAATTCAGGAAATACAGAGAACACCAATAAGATACTCCACGAGAAGATCAACCCCAAGGCACATAATCATCAGGTTCTCCAAGGTCAAAATGAGGGAAAAAGTGTTAAGGGCAGCCAGAGAGAAAGGTCAGGTCACCTACAAAGGGAGATCCAGCAGACTATTAGCAGATACCTCAGCAGAAACCCTACAAGCCAGAAAAGAGTAAGTTCAACATTCAAGATTCTCAAAGAAAATCATTTTCAATCCAGAATTTTATATCCAGCCAAATTCAGCTTCATAAGTGAAGGAGAAATGAAATGCTTTCCAGACAAGCAACTGTTAAGGTGATTTCATCACCACCAGGCCTGCCTCACAAGGGGTCCCCAGTGAAGCATTAAATAGGGAAAGAAAAAACGGGTACCAGCCATTGCAAAAACAGACCCAAATGTGAAGACCAATGACACTATGAAGAAACTGCATCAACTAATGCAGTTGGTGCAATATAACCAGCTAGCATCATGATGACAGGATCAAATTCACACATAACAATATTAACCTGAAATGGAAATGGGCTAGATGCTCCTATTAAAAGACACAGACTGGCAAATTGGATGAAGAGTCAAGACCCATTGGTGTGCTGTATTCAGGAGATCCATCTCACGTGCAAAGACACACATAGGCTCAAAATAAAGGGGTGGAGGAAAATTTACCAAGCAAATGGAAAGCAACAACAACAACAACAAAAAGCAAGGGTCGTACTCTGAGTCTCTGATAAAACAGACTTTAAACCAACAAAGATCAAAAAAGACAAACAAGGGCATTATATAATGGTAAAGGGATCAATGCAACAAGAAGAGCTAACTATCTTAAATATAGATGCAACCAATACAGGAGCACCCAGACTCATGAAATGAGTTCTTAAGAGACTTGCAGAGTGACTTAGACTCCCATACAATAACAGTGGGAGACTTTAACAACCAACTGTCAATATTAGACAGATCAACGAGACAGAAAATTAACAAGGATATCTAGGACTTGAACGTTGCTCTGGATCAAGTGGACCTAATAGACATCTACAGAACTTTCCACCCCAAATCAACAGAATATACATTCTTCTCAGCACCACGTAGCACTTATCCTAAAATTGACCACGTAATTGGAAATAAAACTCTCCTCAGCAAATGCAAAAGAACTGAAATTGTAACAAACAGTCTCTCAGACCACAATGCAATCAAATTGGTACTTAAGATAAAGAAACTCACTCAAAACCACACAACTATATAGAAATTGAGCAGCCTGCTTGTCAATGACTCCTGGGTAAATAACAAAATTAAGGCAGAAATCAAGACGTTCTTTGAATCCAATGAGAAGTAAGAGACAACTTACCAGAATCTCTGGGACACAACAAAGCAGTGGTAGGAGGGAAATTTATAGCACTAAATGCCCACAACAAAAAGCTGGAAATATCTCAAACTGACAACCAGATGTCACAATTAAAAGAACTAGAGAAGCAAGAGCAAACAAATCCAAAAGTTAGCAGAAGACAAAAAATCACTAAGATCCGAGCAAAACTGAAGAAAATAGAGTCACAAAAAACTCTTCAAAAAATCAATGAATTCAGGAGCTAACTTTTGGAAAAAAATTAACAAAATAGATAGACCGCAGGCTAGACTAATAAACAATAAAGAATCAAATACACACAATAAAAAATGATAAAGGGGATGTCACCAACGGCCCCACAGAAATACAAACTACCGTCAGAGAATACTATAAAAACCTCTATGCAAATAAATTGGAAAATCTAGAAAAAATGGATAAATTCCTGGACACATACATTCTCCCAGGACTAAACCAGGAAGAAATGAAATCCCTGAATAGACCAATAACAATTCTGAAATTGAGGTAGTAATTAATAGCCTACCATCCAAAAAAAAGTCCATGGTCAGATGGATTCACAGCCAAATTCTACCAGAGGTACAAAGAAGAGCTGGTACCCTAGCTTCTGAAACTATTGCAAAGAATTGAAAAGGAGGGACTTCTCTCTAACTCATTTTATGAGATCAGCATCATCCTGATACCAAAACCTGTCAAGGACACACACACACAAAAAAAGAAAACATCAGGCCAATATCTCTGATGAACATTGATGTGAATGAAAATCCTCAATAAAATACCTGCAAACAAAATCCAACAGCACATCAAATGCCTCTACAACCCAATCAAGTCTGCTTCATCCCTGAGATGCAAGACTGGTTCAACATATGCAAACCAATAAAAGTAATCCATCACATAAACAGAACCAAAGGAAAAAAAAGTTATTTCTCAACAGATGCAGAAAAGGCCTTCGAGAAATTTCAACATCCCTTTCATGTTAAAAACTCTCAATAAACTAGGTGTTGATGAAACATATCTCAAAATAATAAAAGCTACTTATGACAAACGCATAGTCAATATGATACTGAATGGGCAAAAGCTGAAAGCATTCCCTTTGAAAACTAGCACAAGACAAGGATGTCCTCTCTCACCACTCCTATTCAGTATAGTATTGGAAGTCCTGGCCACAGCAATCAGGCAAGAAAAAAAAAAAAGCATATTTAAACAGGAAGAGAGAAAGTCAAATTGTTTCAGTTTGTGGATGATATGATTCTATATTTAGAAAACCCCATCATCTCAGGTCCAAAATTCCCTAAGCTGATAAGCAACTTGAGCAAAGTCCCAGGATACAAAATAAATGTCCGAAAATCACAAGCATTCCTATACACTAACAATAGAGGCAATTCATGAATTAACTCTCATTCACAATGACTACACAGATAATAAAGTACCTAGGCATACAGCTAACAAGGGATGTAAAGGACCTCTTCAAGGATAACTACAAATCACTCCTCAAGGAAATAGGAGAGGACACAAACAAATGGAAAAACATTTCACCCTTGTGGATAGGAAGAATCTATATCATAAAAATGGCCATATCGAGCAAAGAAATTTATAGATTCAATGCTAATCCCATCAAACTACCATTGACATTCTTCACAGAATTAGAAAAAAACTTCTTTTAATTTCATATGGAACCAAAAAAGAGCCTGTATAGTCAAGACAATCTTAAGCAAGAAGAACAAAGCTGGAGGCATCATGCTACCTGACTTCAAACAATATTGCAAGGCTACCATAACCAAAACAGCATGGTAGTGGTGCCAAAACAGATATATAGACCAATGGAACAGAACAGTGACCTCAGAAATAGCACCACACATCTACAACCATCTAATCTTTGACAAACCTGACAAAAAAAGCAATGGGGAAATTATTCCCTTTTTAATAAATGGTGCTGGGAGAGCTGGCTAGCCATAAGCAGAAAACAGAAACTAGACCCCTTCCTTACACCTTATATAAAAATTAACTCAAGATGGATTAAAGACTTAAATGTAAAACTCAAAACCATGAAAACCCTGGAAAAAAACCTAGGCAATACCATTCAGGACATAGGTATAGGCAAAGACTTCATGACAAAAACCACCAAGAGCAATTGCAGCAAAAGCCAAAATTGACAAATGAGATCTAATTAAACTGAAGTGCTTCTGCACAGCAAAAGAAACTAGCATCAGAGTGAACAGGCAACCTATGGAATGGGAACAAATTTTCACAATCTATCCATCTGACAAAGGTCTAACATCCAGAATCTACAAGGAACATAACCAAATTTACCAGAAAAAAACAACCTCATCAAAAAATGGGAAAAGTATATGAACAGACACTTCTCAAAAAAAGACATTTATGCATCCAACTAACATGTGAAAAAAAAGCTCATCATCACTTATCATTAGAGAAATCCAAATCAAAACCGCAATGAGATACCATCCAACTCCAGTCAGAATGGCCATTATACTTCCTGCAGAAGTAGCTGGGAATGGAGCTGTCCCCCTCCAGTCTCCTCTCGCCTCACCACGGAGCAAATTCTGTGCAGCTAAGAGAATAAACGCATGTGGAAGAGAAGGCGTTTCAGAAACTAGTTTCCAACCGACAGATCCACCTCGTACTTCCGATGCACGGTCACGTGCATTTCTCCTCAAAGGACTTCATCTATAACATCCCCACCATTAAATAAAGACAGGCCTTGTCTACTCTAGGGCAGGATGAGTAGGTCTGTGAACGTTTTCTGAAAGAATGTGATGAGAAAATTCGAGAAGAGCATGAAGAAATCAAACACAAAACTGGCAGAACAGGATGATGCATTTGTGAAGTTCACGCTTGGTGAAATAATGTGACGCTCTGGCGCTGGCACTTACGTTTCATGACTCACACATTCTGCATTTGCCGCTGCCTTATTCCTGCTGACTTATTGCAAAGGGTCCCAATTTTGTCCTGACACAATGCCAGGATCCCTCGGTGAATACAGGTTTTTGCAAGCTTTTGACAATGGCAACCACTCTTAGGCCCTAGCAACTGGTTTTGGAAATTTCCCCAATTTCAGCACCACTTAATGTGGACCTTTGCTACCTATATTAATACAGTTTTGGCTCCTTATTTTAACATGTTTGAAAAGGATTAAAGGGGGTATTCTAAAACATGTTTAGAACATATTTCGCTGGTTGCTTAAATAAAACTAGAATGACAATGCAGAGGACGTTAGTGAGATTTTAATTGTGTACTACAACGAGGACATAACCAGTAATAACTGATTGAGAAAGTAATCCCAGGACAATCTGAAGCAAATAGCCACAGCACTTCTTGAGAAATAGTGAAGGAGGAAGCCATTCTGTATTCCAGGACTTCTTGGGCATTCAGAATAGGCTTATGGTTTTTTAAGAGTTTTATTTATTTTACCAGTCTTTCAAACAAATGTTTATTGCTGCACTTTTGTCCCAGTACATCATTGTTTTACCTCTTTCGAAGTACTGGAATTTAGCTGGAAGGATGAAACATTTACTTCTAAAATAAAGAAAGGAGAGTATTTAACCAAAAATGTAGGCTTCTGTTATCTCTAGAGGCAAATAATAAATAACATACATTCAGGTTATGTGCACACAGACATCTATTAATCTGTAATATTTTATTTATTTTGTTTTATTTTTATATGGTATATTTTATATTTGAGATGGAGTCTTGCTCTGTCGCTGAGGCTGGAGTGCAGTGGCGCAATCTCAGCTCACTGCAATCTCCACCTCTCAAGTTCAAGCGATTATCCTGCCTTAGCCTCCTGAGTAGGTGGGACAGGCCTGAGCCACCATGCCCTGCTAATTTTTGTATTTTCAGTTGAGATGGGGTTTCACCATATTGGCCAGGCTGGTCTCAAACTCCTGGCCTCAAGTGATCCACCCGCCTTGGCCTCCCAAAGTGCTGGGATTACAGGCGTGAGCCACTGTGCCCAGCCTGTAATATTTTATTTTAAGCTGGTGATGGGTACATTGGTGTTTTATTTGTTTTATACATTGTCATCCACTGAAATATTTCTAAATATACAAATAGCTATCCTTGTAATTCAGGCTATGAACAATTTAAGAAAAACAATAACATTATCTCAGTAAAAACAGGATATCATTCAATACAATTCAGTGAACATTTATTGAACAAAGCATTGGTAAAAGAAATACAATGGGATTTTGCTAATGTGCTGAATACACCTACCAAAACCTCAAACAAACACTATACGTAATGGTGAACTATATCGCTAAAGGCTTCAGGTACTCAAGAATATTGTTCTTCAACATTTTAAATATATATATTTTAATCAAATGATGCAAGGAAAATAGATAAAATTGGAAAGACATATAAAGTTGTTTCATCCATTGTATGTAATATTTTTCTTTTCACTAAGGAATACAAAAAAAATACCATTCTTGGATTCAAGGTCTATAAGCAACAATTAACAGATTTCTATATATTAACAAAAACAAATAGAAGATGTAATAGAAACAATAATCCATACACTAGAGCAACGAAATATAAAATACCTATAAACATTTCAATTTTATAATGACTTTGACAGAAAATATATACAGGCGTTTTAAGGGATAGAAAACATATTAAAGAACATACAAATAGAATTAGAATTATGTAGGGAACTTTAAGATGTTAAAAATGCCAATTCTACCCAAGCATATCTTGCTTTGATGATGGAGCAGAAGGAAGAGTGAAGAGAAGCCATGGAAGAGGAACGATATTAGCCTGGAACGCCCTGACGGCCATTCTCTAGCTCTGAGACTTCAATTTACTTCTGCCCTCAGTTTCACATGTAAAACATATGACAATATAATTAAATATATTATATAATAATATATACATGTGTCTAATAGGGGTATCTGGCATACACAATGGTTGTAAGTATTATGTTAATTTACAAACCTTTTTTTTTAAACATAGTGCCAGTTACACAGAAAGCACTTAGTGTGTTTCACCTCATCATGTGAGAGAGAGGGGGAAGTTTCAGAAAGTTCACCCTAATCTACAAGGAAGGAGGCGTAATTATCTTTGTAGTATTTTCGAGAAAAGGAAGCTAATTCGGCTTCATGTCCTAGGAGAGGAGATAGAAGGAAATACAAACTTTTAAAATTAAAGACAAGGGAATGGATTCCCCAAGGGCTGAAAATTTAAGTTTTTGTCTTTTCATTTATTTGTCAATAACCATAAAGATTCCAACTGTACGTTAGGTGCTTTTTTTTCTTATTATGGAAACATAAAACCTGTAAGATATTTATATATTTTTGCCTTTCCAGGAACCCACAATCTCACTGAAAATATACACTATTCAGGTAAGTACTAAGAGGTAAGTTAACCAAGCGCAAGCATGACTTTGTATAAGCTAGTGCTGAAATTTCTGCTGAACATGGTGATGATTGATCTCATTTCTTAGGTCATTTTTTGTGCTAAGAATTTTATAAACATTATTCTATTTTATCTGTAGAATATTACTTTGAGAAATGTGGTACAACCTGAGGCAGAAGGAGCGGTTACTTGCCCCAGCTTATCAGTGTGAAAGATTGGATAAAATCCATTACTTTTGTTTTTCCATGTCCTGGTATTCCAGATTTGAAAAAGAAATTGACAGTGAATAGATGTCAGAGGAGAAGAGTAGCAGATGAGAACCATAAACAATGATTTGAAAATTTTGGCCACATTCTCTTTTCTTTTAATAATTTTAGCTCATGCAGGATGAGAATTCCTAAACCAAAATCTAATACCCAAAGCACTCCAAAATCAGAACCTTTTCAGTGCTGACATGAGATGGTGACACTTTTGCTTCCTGATGGTTCAGAAACTTTCTCCCATACACAAAATTGTTTTAAAATACTGCATAAAATTACCTTCAGGCTATTTGTATAAGGTATACATAGAACATAAATTTTTTCTTTACACTTGGTTCTATTCCAAAAAAATCTCATTATTAGCTATGCAGATATTCCAAAGTGTGAAAAAAAAAATCTGAAATCTGCAACACGTCTGGTCCCAAGCATTTTGGATAAGGAATCCTCAACCCGTATTAATGAATGCTTTACATTTGTCATGTGTTCTTTTAAGACATTTACACCTATTTTTAAAATATTTTATTAAACTTCAAGTATATAAAATGTTTATTTACAAAAATATGTTAGATATACATTTCGTAAAATGCTTTAGAATATTACCAGTGCTTTTGAAAAACAGTTTAACTCTCTCTGATTATATAACTTTTCAGGCCCATTTTGTAGGTAGTCATTATTCCAGTATTGCTGTGCTTCATAAATGATTTTTAGATGTGTGTTTAAATTACTCATAATAGAATTCATGAGGGCATTCCTTGTGATCTACTTTGTTCATTCAACATTCTATTTGTGAGACTCATCAACGCTACTTCTTGTAGTTATGCTTATAAATTCCATCGTCAGTGCGCATGCAGGTTGCATTTTTATATTACATATAAAGTTGCTATGCTCATTTTTGCTAATATGAGAGATTTGTTGTTTTGTGTTGTTTCCTGATCATTCCTATTACAAAAGGGTAAAGTCAGTTTAGCAACCTCAGTGGATTACACAGTGGATTATACATGCTGTCTGATACATAATGCTTTACAACTTTTTTGATCAAATTCTGGCCACTCAGTGTCTCTTTTCCATCATCTCCCTCAGTGACTTCTCAATTTCTCAACAAGATTTTCATGGTTTCTGTGTTACTATTGCTCTGGCAGGTGTACAGTATCACAGTGTCATGAAATCTCATCATGATTTTCATAATTTCTGTGTTGGCATTGCTCAGGCATGTGCACAGTATCACAGTGTCATGAAATCTGATGATGATTTTCATGATTTCTGTTACTATTGCCCTGGGTATGTGCAAATGTCACGTGTCATGAAATATGACCATGAATTTCATGACTTCTGTGTTACTATTGCTCTGGGCCTGGGCACAGTACCACAGTGTGATGAAATCTGATGACTCTTCTTCCTGATGTGATAAGGTTCATACATAAAAATAATTTTTAATATTAAATATATGCACCATCTTTTTACAAAATAATGAAGTTTATTACAAAAGAAACATAGTAGATTAGATGAAATAAATAAAAATGGAAGCACAATATTACAATTAAGAAAAAAATACTTGGCAGGCAATGTCTAATCCAGAGTTCAAAATGTTGTACCTCATTATGTGAATACTTTTGATATGCCAGTGGGTATTCTGAAAAAAATAAAATAAACAAGATGTCATAATTTCAGATCCTTTCTGAAAAAACTGCCTTTTTTATTCCTCTTAATACAGTGCTGCAACTCAAAATATTCTGGGTTTTTTTGACAGTGAATGGTCCTGAGTAACTTGGAGTTGCAAAAAATATTTCGCCACAGGTCCATTTTTATAAGACTACATACAAATACCTCTTTGAATCCCAATTTTATCTTTACTGCATTTTCAGATTGTTTATATCCTGGATAACTTACAATGACTTTCAGAGTTGGATCTCATATTCCTAGTGCCTAAATTAAGCACAATCTGTCATATGTGTCTTACTAACTTAGAAGAAATATTTAATTTCCTCATGAGTAACACATTAGTTCTTTTTATAGAATTTTATTGAATAAATATTCACATGGATCTTAATACTAAAGGTACAGGGCAATGTAATAGTCAATATTTTCAATTTTGTGACTTCTAAATTTTTATAAATTTATGATATACCTTGCCATATTCTCTGTGACAGGACAAACTCAATGAAGACAATTTTAGCACATGGATATGAAGGAGGTGAAAAATACAACACAAATAATAGTGCATTTATATAAGTTCAGCCTAAACTAATGTAACTGAGAAAATTCAGAGGGATATGTAGATTTACACTTGTTATTCAATTTTGTTTTAATGCTTCATGATTCAGTGGAGTTTAAAACATATGTGGTGGAAATGGATAAATGATGGAGTAGAATTATTCAACATTTTATGTCAATTTGGTGACTGGGAAGGAATGATTCTCAAATGTAAAGAACACTTTGCCAACTTAAAAAGAAGCATAGGAACAAGCTAACTTGACAAGACAGCTTCCTTCTTGGAGTAATATTGCAGACCTACTTAAAGAAAAATTATGGTGGAACTTTGAGGTAATATAGTTTTGTTTGCATAAATTAGTGTATTACAACAGTTGACAACTTCAAGGTAACTGGGAAGGCTATGGTATGATGGTCAGAATAGGTGGTTCCATAAAGTAAGTTGAGACGAGTTATTTTCTTAAGATGAATTAAGCTCATCGGCACTGAAAATTATTGAGGCAATACAAAGTCTTTCCCCCTGATTGACTTTAAAAGCCCACCTCTTCTTGAAGACAACACAAGGGAACCCTGTGGTAGGAAACCCCCAACACTGAAGATCCCAGAGATGCCCATTTCTCATTCTCAAGACATTGACTGGACCTAGATCTGAGCTACCAATAATCAGCTTTATCCAACTTCTTGGTAACCATTTGTTTTAACACCAGAAAGGGAGGAGGTTGAGGCCTGTTTCTCTCTTTATACTGATTGACAAAAATGATTTGTTTTTCTTTTAGAGATTGCTATCCTATCTCATGAGTGTCACTTAAGGAGATTCCTTCTGCATCTTCCCAGCCCTTAAGAGGCATTTCTTAGTATTCCCAGGTCAAAGTTGTCCTTGGGTTAAAATTTAACATTACTTTTGAGTATTTTTTTCTTACACACAATATTATTCAAAATTTATATAAATAAATAAAACTCAAAAAGATACACTTTACTATCTCCCTATTTAAAAAATTTTATCTCAACCCATGAGGCCAAATTCCAGATTCCATCTCCTCTGTAGATTTCTTCCAACTCCCTTGCTCTTCCTAGATTTTTCAGCTTTCATTGTTGTTGTTGTTTTCAGTCTCTTCATAAAAATGTGATGCATGAATAAATGAGGAAAAGTACATTTCTGTCTAATAAGTCTACTCACCAGGCTTCTTTTTCTGTTTAGAACATAATTTTTTACTGCCTGGGATAATCTCCCTTCACATATTGGCTTTGCTCATACATGTATAATTATCTCCTACAATAAAATCTAAATGCCACAACATATGAGAAACATAATTCTAAATTTTAAAACCCTGTGTTTTCTCAAAATCTTATACACATTTCTATTTTTTTCTGTGTATGTTCTATTTATGCATTTCAGTTTGTGGAATTCCTATTTGGATAACCCTTTCCTGTGAGCTGCTCTCTTTCTCACTTCCTCAGTGTCTTTGCCAAATGCCATTATAAGTGTGAGGTTTCCCTTGACTACTCTATTCAAAGTTGAACATACTCATGCAATTCTAACACCCTTCTTTAACTAAGTTTTCTCCAAAGCATTTATCCTCTTTTTTATTATTTTTATTGTTATTATACTTTAAGTTTTAGGGTACATGTGCACAATGTGCAGGTTAGTTACATATGTATACATGTGCCATGCTGGTGCGCTGCACCCACTAACTCGTCATCTAACATTAGGTATATCTCCTAATGCTATCCCTCCCCCCTCCCCCCACAACAGTCCCCAGAGTGTGATGTTCCCCTTCCTGTGTCCATGTGTTCTCATTATTCAATTCCCATCTATGAGTGAGAACATGCGGTGTTTGGTTTTTTGTCCTTGTGATAGTTTACTGAGAATGATGATTTCCAATTTCATCCATGTCCCTACAAAGGACATGAACTCATCATTTTTTATGGTTGCATAGAATGATGAGGCTGCATTTATCCTCTTATAACATAAATTGTTTTATATGTCATCATCTGATCACACTCACTGTGACCTGTATGCACAGGGACTTTGTTCTGATCACTGTGGTAGCCACAGTGGTCAACACGTAGCCAGGCTTCATAAGTGTGGTTGGAAAGAGTGGATTTCATGCTTTTCTCAATTTCTGTTTTTGTATGTACTCATTCTCTAGAGGAGATATTGGATGTATTAGTTTCCTAGGAATGCCAATACAGTATCACAAACTGGTTACCTAAAACAACAGAATTTTATTCTCTCACAGTTTTGGAGGCTAGAAATCTGAAATCAAGATGTCACCAGGGTTGGTTACTTCTGAGGGCTCTAAGCAGATGAATCTGTCCCATTCCTCTCTCCTAGGTTCTTGTCATAACTAACAGTTGTTGACATTTCTTGGTTTGCAGATGCATCACTCTAATCCCTGCCTCCCCTATCACACGGTAATCCCCAGTGTCTCAGTCTTCACATGGCCATCCTTTTATCAGAACATGAGTCATAACTGATTAGAGAAACCCACTCTAATCCAATATGATCTCACCTTAACTAGTTACACTCTTTATGTATTTCCAAACAAGCTCACATGCTGAGTATCTTTTTGGGAAGAAATACAACTCAATCCGTAACACTGGGCTATGGAAAAAATGGCCTAGGTTTTAGATTTGTATAATTGAAAATCTTTTCAGTGTATCCAATTACTGTATAGAAAACTTACTACAAAGTGTACATCAAACACTCTAAAGTAATAGACAAACAGATTTTGTTAACACTTCTAGTAAAAATGTCTACTATTATGTGAGCAAAGGCACACATTTATTCTCCATTTCTAGTACTGTGATGTCACATGCTGACTGAAGCTGAATTTCTCTATCAATGTGTCTGTAAAAGACTTCTAATTTTATAGGAACTATCTGTTTCCCTTGGAGACTTTAAAAAAAAAAACTCCATCGATTATTTATTAGATACTATAATTCTAATTTTTCAATGGAGAAAAGGGATGCTCAGAAGAAAACCTTAGGACAAGCTCTATAATTTCGTGAGACAGTGTTGAAAGAACATATTTCGTTCAGATTCTATATTTCTTGACCTTTTAGTTTCCTACTTCTATTCATGCTGTATTGATCACCCAACTACAGAAGTTACCACAATCACATGATTTATAAGGCACTGAGTAAAGTTTTACCAAATTAATAAGCTGGTTTTGTGGTACTAGGTAAAAAGCATACACATCATGGCAAGGGAGAATTCGACCTTCAACTCCGACTTCCTCCTCCTGGGAATCTTCAATCACAGCCCCACCCACACCTTCCTCTTCTTTCTGGTCCTGGGCATCTTTTCAGTGGCCTTCATGGGAAACTCTGTCATGGTTCTCCTCATCTACCTGGACACCCAGCTCCACACCCCCATGTACCTCCTCCTCAGCCAACTGTCCCTCATGGACCTCATGCTCATCTGCACCACCGTACCCAAGATGGCCTTCAACTACTTGTCTGGCAGCAAGTCCATCTCTATGGCTGGTTGTGCCACACAAATTTTCTTCTATACATCATTGCTTGGCTCTGAATGCTTTCTTTTGGCTGTTATGGCTTATGACCGCTACACTGCCATTTGCCACCCTCTAAGATACACCAATCTCATGAGCCCTAAAATTTGTGGACTTATGACTGCCTTTTCCTGGATCCTGGGCTCTACGGATGGAATTATTGATGTTGTAGCGACATTTTCCTTCTCCTACTGTGGGTCTCGGGAAATAGCCCACTTCTTCTGTGACTTCCCCTCCCTACTAATCCTCTCATGCAGTGACACATCAATATTTGAAAAGGTTCTTTTCATCTGCTGTATAGTAATGATTGTTTTCCCTGTTGCAATCATCATCGCTTCCTATGCTCGAGTTATTCTGGCTGTCATTCACATGGGATCTGGAGAGGGTCGTCGCAAAGCTTTTACTACTTGTTCCTCTCACCTCTTGGTGGTGGGAATGTACTATGGAGCAGCTTTGTTCATGTACATACGGCCCACATCTGATCACTCCCCAACACAGGACAAGATGGTGTCTGTATTCTACACCATCCTCACTCCCATGCTGAATCCCCTCATCTATAGCCTCCGCAACAAGGAGGTGACTAGAGCATTCATGAAGATCTTAGGAAAGGGCAAGTCTGGAGAGTGAGTTACCTGATAAACTTCATGTTTTGCTGTGTGCTAAATCCTTTTTTTAAATGGTCCTCTTTTTCCATTAAGCCTTGAAAATGGGATTCATTGTGTACATAAATCTGTAATGACATATTTATGGGCACCTATATAATTTATTTCAGATAAACGATTATAACTATTTATTATTTTATATTCAGTTCTGCTATGACCACAATGTAAGTCATTTCCAATAAGAATATTAAAGTTTTAAAAATTATTTTTAATTTCAATAGGTTTTTGGAGAACAGGTAGTGTTTGGTTTTATGAATAAGTTCTTTAGTGATGATTTCTGAGATTTTGGTGCACCCATCACCCAAGCAGTGTTCACTGTACCCAATGTGTAGTCTTTTATCCCTTGTCATTCCCCGTATTTCCCTCATGTCCCCAAAGTCCAGTGTATCATTCTTATGACTTTTTGTCTCATAGTTTAGTTTCAACATATGAATGTGAACGTATGATGTTTGGTTTTTCATTCCTGAGTTACTTTACTTAGAATAATAGTCTCTAATTCCATCCCAGTTGCTGTGAATGCCATTATTTTGTATTTTTTGTGACTGAGTAGTATTCCATGGTATGTGTGTGTATATATATATATATATATATATATGTATATATATACACACATATATATATATAACCTTTTCTTTATCCACTCGTTGATTGATGGGCATTTGGACTGGTTCCATATTTTTGCAATTGCAAATTGTGCTGCTTTATACATGCACCTGCAGGTATCTTTTTTGTATAATAACTTCTTTTCCTCTGTGTAGTTAGTAGTGGTATCGCTAGATCAAAGGTAGATCCACTTTTAGTTCTTTAAGGAATGTTCACACTGTTTTTTACAGTGGTTGTACTAGTTTGCATTCCCACCAGCAGTGTAAAAGTTCCCTTTTGACCACATCCACACCAACATCTATTATTGTTTGATTGATTATGGCCATTCTTGCAGAAGTGAGGTGGTATTGCATTGTGGTTTTGATTTGCATTTCCCTGATAATTAGTGATGTCAAGCATTTTTCTAGATGCTTGTTGGCTATTTGTATATCTCCTTTTGAGAATTGTCTATTCATATCCTAGGCCCACTTTTTGATGGGATCATTTGTTTTCTTCTTGCTGATTTGTTTGAGTTCTTTGTAGATTCTGGAAATTAATCCCTTCTCGGATGTATAAATTGTGAAGATTTTCTCCCACTCTGTGGGTTGTCTATTTACTCTGCTGACCGTTCCTTTTGCAGTGCAAAAGGTCTTTAGTTTAATTAGTTCCCAGCTATTTATCTTTGTTTTTATTGCATTAGTTTTTGGGTTCTTGCTCATGAAACCCTTGCCTAAGCCAATGTCTACAAGGATTTCTCTGATGTTATCTTCTGGAATCTTTATGTTTTCAGGACTTAGATTTAAGGTTTTTATCCATCTTGAGTTGATTTTTGTATAAGGTGAGCGATGAGGATCCAGTTTCATTCTTCTACATGTGGCCTGTCAGTTAGCCTAGCACCATTTGTTGAATATGGTGTTGTTTCCCCCACTTCATGTTTTTGTTTGCGTTGTTGAAGATCAGACGGCTGTAAGTATTTTGGTTTATTTCTGGGTTCTCTATTCCGTTTTGTCTGTCTATGTCTCTATTTTTATCCAGTACCATGCTGTTTTGGTGACTATGGCTTTATAGTATAATTTGAAGTTGGGTATGTGGTGCCTCCAGATTTGTTCTTTTTGCTTATTCTTGCTATGGCTATGCAGGACTTTTTTATTCCATGTGAATTTTAGGATTGTTCTTTCTAGTTCTGTTAAGAAGGATGGTGATATTTTAGTGGGAATTGCATTGAATTTGTAAATTGCTTTTGGCAGCATGGTCATTTTTACAATATTGTTTCTACCCATCCATGAGTATGGGATGTATTTCCATTTATTTGTGTTGTCAATGATTTTTTTCAGCAGTGTTTTGTATTTTTCCTTGTAGAAGTCTTTCACATCCTTGGTTAGGTATACTCCTTAATATTTTGTGTTGTTGTTGTTATATTATTTGCTTCTATCATGAAAGGGTTGAGTTCTTGATTTGATTCTCAGCTGGTTGCCATTAGTATATAGCAGAGCTACTGATTTGTGTACATTAATTGTGTGTCCTGAAACTGTTGAATTTATTTACCAGTTCTAGGAGCTTTTTAGATGAGCCGTTAGGGTTTTCTATGTATTCCATCATATCATCAGCAAACAGCGACAGTTTTCCTTTCTCTTTACCATTTTGGATGTCCTTTATTTCTTTCTCTTGTCTGACTGCTCTAGCTAGGACTTTCAGTATTATCTTGAACAGACATGGTGAAAGTGGACATCCTTGTCTTGTTCCAGTTCTCAGGGGGAATGCTTTCCAATTTTCCCCTTTCAGTATAATGTTTGCTGTGGATTTCTCATAGAAGGCTTTGATTACCTTAACGTCACCTCTATGTCCCTTCTGTGTTGATTTTGCTTAGAATTTTAATTGTAAAGGGATGTGGGATTTCATCAAATGCTTTTTCTCTGTCTATTGAGATGATCATGTGATTTTTGTTTTTAATTCTGTTTATGTGGTGTATCATATTTATTGACTTATGTATCTTAAACCATCCCTACATCCCTGGTATGAAACTCACTTAACTATGGGTGGATTAGCTTTTCGATATGCTGTGGGATTCAGTTCTCTAGTATTATGTTGAGGATTTTTGCATCTATGTTCATCAGGGATATTGGTCTGTAGTCTGTAGTTTTCTTTTTTTGTTATGTCTTTCACTGGTTTTGGTATTAGGGTGACAATGGCTTCACAGAATGATTTACAAAGGATTCCCTCTTTATCCTTTGGAATAGTGTCAATAGGATTGGTATTAATTCTTCTTTGAGTGTCTGATAGAATTCAGCTGTGAATCTGTCTGGTCCTGCACTTTTTTTTGGCAATTTTTTTTTATTACAATTTCAGTCATGCTGCTTGTTACTGGTCTGATCAGAGATTCTATATCTTCCTTTTTTAATCCAGGAGGGTTGTATAGTTCCAGGAATTTAGTTATCTCTTCCAGGTTTTTTAGTTTATCTGCACAAAGGTGTTCATAGTAGCCTTGATTAATCATTTGTTTTTCTATGGAATCAGTTGTAATATCTCCCGTTTCATTTCTAATTGTGTTTATTTGCATCTTCTCTATTCTTTTTTGGTTAATCTTGCTAATGGTCTATCAACTTGATTCATCTTTTTAAAGAGCTAGCTTTTTGTTTCATTTATCTTTTGTATTTTTTTTGTTTCAATTTCATTTAGTTCTGCTCTGATCTTCATTATTTCTTTCCTTCTGCTGGGTTTGGGTTTGGATTGTTCTTGTTTCTCCTGTTCTGTGAGGTGCGACCTAAGATTATCTCTTTGTGCTGTCTCACACTTTTTGATGTAGGCATCTAATGGAATGAACTTTCCTCTTAGCACTGCTTTTGCTGTATCCCAGAAGTTTTGCTAGGTTTTGTCACTATTATCATCCAGTTCAAAGAACTTTTAAATTTCCCTCTTGATTGCAATGTTGTCCCAATAATCATCCAGGAGCAGGTTATTTAATTTCCATGTATTTGCAAGGTTTTGAGGTTCCTTTTGGAGTTGATTTTCAATTTTATTCTACTGTGGTCTGAGACAGTACTTGATATAATTTTGATTTTCTTAAATTCACTGAGACTTGTTTTTTGGCCTATCATATGGTCTATCTTGGAGAATGTTCTGTGTGCTGATGTATACTCTGCAGTTGCTTAGTAGAATGTTCTGTAAATATCTGTTAATCCCATTTCCTGTTAGACTAGCCCTTTTATCATTACAAAATGTCCCTCTTTGTCTTTTTTTAACTGCTCTTGCTTTAAAGTTTGTTTTTTTCTAATATAAGAATATCTATTCCAGCTTGCTTTTGGTGTCAATTTACATGGAATATGTTCTTTCACCCCTTTAACTTAAGTTTATGTGAGTCCTTATGTGTTTGGTGAGTTTCCTGAAGATGCACAAACTTGGTTGGTGAATTCTTATCCATTCTGCCATTCTGTATTTTTTAAGTGGAATATTTAGGCCACTAACATCAATGTCGGAATTGAGATGTGAGGTACTATTCTATACATCGTGCTATTTGTTACCTGAATATCTGAAGTTTTTTTGTTTGTTTTCATTATGTTATTGTTATATAGGTCCTGTAATATTTATGCTTTAAGGAGGCTCTATTTGGTGTATTCCAAGAATTTGTTTCAAGGTTTAGAGCTCCTTTCAGCAGTTCTTGTTGTGCAGGCTTGATAGTGTTGAATTCTCTCAGCATTTGTTTGTCTGAAAAAGATGGTGCCTTTCCTTCATTTCTGAAGCTTAGCTTCGCTGGATACAAAATTCTTAGCTAATAATTATTTTGTTTAAGGAGGCTGATGATAGAGCGCCAATCCCTTCTAGCTTGTAGGGCTTCTGCTAATAAATCTGCTATCAATCTGATAGGTTTTTCTTTACAGGTCACCTGATGCTTTTCTCTCACGGCTGACATTTTTTCCTTTGCCTTGACTTTAGATAACTTGTTATGTACCTAGGGAATGATCTTTTTGTCATGAATTTCCCAGGTGTTCTTTGAGCTTCTTGAGTTTGGATGTTTAGATCCAGCAAGGCTGGTAGTAATTTTCCTCTATTATTCCTTCAAATATATTTTCCAAACTTTTAGATTTCTCTTCTTCCTCAAGAACACCAATTATTCTTAGGTCCGGACGTTTGATATAGTATCAAACTTCTTGGAGGCTTTGTTTTTAATTTTTTTTTCTTGTCTTGAATGAACTGGGTTAATTTGAAAGCCTTGTCTTCAAGCTCTGAGGTTCTTTCTTCTGCTCGTTGGATTTTATTGGTGAGAATTTCCAGTGCATTTCACATTTCTCTAAGTGTGTCCTTGATTTTTAGAAGTTGTGAGTGTTTTTATTTATGCTGTTTATTTCATTGAAGAATTTTTCTTTTATTTTCTTTATCATGATTTTTATTTCTTTACGTTAGACTTCACTTTTCTCTGGTGCCTCTTTGATTAGCTTAATAATTGGCAATACTTTTTCTGGCAATTCAGAGATTTCCTCTTGGTTTGGATCCATTGGTGGTGAACTGGTGTGATCTTTTGGGGGTATTACAGAACCTTGTTTTATAATATTACAGGATTTTTTTTTTTCTGGTTCCTTCTTATTTGGGTAGACTATGTCAGAGGGAAGACCTGGGATTCAAGTTCTGCTGTTCAGTGTCTTTTGTCCCACTGAGTGCTCCCTCGATGTGGTGTTCTCATTCCCCTAGGAATGAGGCTTCCTGAGAGCCAAACTGTAGTGGCTGTCTAGCCACACAGTGGAGCTACCAGGTTCCAGACTGGTACTGGGGAGTGTCTGCAAAGATCCTGTAATTTGATCTGTCTTCAGGTCTTGCAGCCATGGATACCAGTTCCTGCTCCAGTCGATGTAGCAGGGGAGTGAAAGGAACTCTGCTAGGGTCTTTGGTTGTGTTTTTGTTTATTGTGCTGGTTGTTTTGTTGGCCTTCAGCCAGGAGGTAGTGCTTTCCAGAGTGCATCAGCGGCCCTTAGGGAGGATGCAAACTTGCCCTAGGGACACCTTGTCAAGTATTCAGGTTTCTCAGGTGATGGGTGAGGCCATAGAGGTAACAAGAGATTATGACCTTTGTCTTCAGCTACCAAGGTGGGTACAGAAAGACCACCAGGTCAGGGTAGGGATGGCTGTGTCTGAGTTCAGCCTCTTCTTGGGTGGGGCTTGCTGCTGCTGCTGCTGTGGCGGATGGGGGTGTGGTTTCCAGTCCATTGGAGTTATATTCCTAGGGAGATTATCGCTGCCTCTGCTGCCATAATCTGGTGACACATAGGTCACCAGAAAAGTGGGAGAAAGCCGGCAGTCACCAGCTTCACTCAGCTCCCACACAGCCCACAGTCCTAAAGGCCAGTCGTGCTCCCGCCGTGCCCACACAACAGCACCAAGTCTATTTCCAGGCAGCTGGTGACCAGGGCTGAGAATTTGCCCCAGACCATGAACCTCTCTGTTGAGAAAGCAAATGGACTCACAGGTTTTCATTGTCTCAGGGAGCCTGCAGTGGTGATCCAGTTCCTTCAAAGGATCTGTGGATTCTCTCAGCTTTCCTGGTATGTTACTGCAGTAGTTCTTGGCACAAAAGTTCACACGGTATTTGTGTCAGGCCTCTGAGCCCAAGCTAAGCCTTCATATCCCTTGTGACCTGCATGTATACATCCAGATGGCCTGAAGCAACTGAAGATCCACAAAAGAAGTGAAAATAGCCTTAACTGATGACATTCCACCATTGTGATTTGTTTCTGCCCCACCCTAACTGATCAGTGTACTTTGTAATCTCCCCCACCCTTAAGAAGGTTCTTTGTAATCTCCCCCACTCTTAAGAAGGTTCTTTGTAATTCTCCCCACTCTTGAGAGTGTACTTTGTGAGATCCACCACCTGCCCCCAGAACATTCCTCCTAACTCCACTGCCTATCCCAAAACCTGTAAGAACTAATGATAATCCCACCACACTTTGCTGATTCTCTTTTCGGACTCAGCCCACCTGCACCCAGGTGAAATAAACAGCCTTGTTGCTCACACAAAGCCTGTTTGGTGGTTTCTTCACATGGACACTTGAGACACTCTGTCCATCTGAGTGGGAGCTGCAAGCTAGTCCTGCCTCCTATCCACCATCTTAATCCTAGTCAGGACATTAAAGTTTTCTATTTATTCAATATCATAAATGTTGAAGTATGCACCAAGGTAGCAAACAAATCTTCTTTTCCCAGGGTATAAACTCAAAATTTTATTGAGACTCTTGAAACTCACTTTGGAGTAAAAGTTAATACACTGGACTTTTACATTTTTAGTCTGTATTTTATAGTGACATTTTTATTTTGGGGGGACTCCTGGAGATGCTGCTGTGACTTCAACCCAGGTGACATCTTAACATTTTATCTCTAATTACTTCCATCACAAAAAGTTAACTTTTATTATGGGATCCCAGATCCAAATTTCTTTCAAGTTGTTAAAATTCATCTAAGCTTCACACACTGATCCAACAGAGAAATTGTTTCATTATTTAAATTCTCAGTGGATAGATAATTTACATGTGCCCCTAAATTGCACACTGATACTTAAACATTTTATTAATAATTACAGGACTTATATTGAAATTTAGAATATAAGTAAATGTTTCTGAATTTTCAAATGTAAGTATCTTTTTACATAATAGTAATTTTTTTTTTTTTAAATTACAGAGTCTCGCTCTGGGGCCCAGGCTGGAGTGCGGTGGTGCGATCTTGGCTCACTGCAACCTCCTCCTTCCGGGTTCAAGCAATTCTCCCTGCCTCAGCCTCCCAAGTAGCTGAGACTACAGGGGCCTGCTAATCTCTCAGGTCCCATGCTAAATCTATCTCAATCAAAAGTGCATTATTCTTAGAAGCAGATATTACAAAATTTAATTTCCTAATTTGGCCAAGTGGCATGGGCTGAGCTAATTTTTGTATTTTTCAGTAGAGATGGGGTTTTGCCATAAAATAAAATTGTAATAACTCTATTGCTGTCACATTCCCTATAAGGAAAATCATTTAATCTTAGTTGCACAGGCTTTATTTATATTATTGATTCACAAGATAATCAAATTTTTCTAAACTTGGTCAATTATTTTAGCATTTCTGCTCTTTGAATAGGATTAGAGTTTATGGAACAATGTAAAATCCTATAATATATTTCCAGTCTTTGAAGTCCTTTTAAAGAAAATCATGTCCAGCATATAGATTAAGTGGTCAAATAGATATTTCCACAGTGGCTCAAAGTAATACATTAAGAGAATAACATTTAGACTTTATTACATGACTACAGTACATGTGCCTTACCTTGAAATAAATAGTGAAACTGTACATGAAACAAGAAGTATACTAATAGCCATCAAATATTTTAAATATTAATTCATAATGCTATACATTAATGACTCTAGAATATGCATCACAACCATTTATATATTAGGTAGAAAGAAAGAAAGAAAATATTCAATAATCCTTATCTTTTTAACAATTAAGCAAAATGCATAATTAATTATAGTTATCTTAAATCACTTGGCCAAATAAGGAAAATAAATTTTGTAAAACCTGCTTCTAAATATAATGCACTTTTTATTAAGATAGATTCATTTATATCCACAGATCTATGGTTATACTGAAGTATAGATAATTTAATTCAGGCCAAAAACTGATTTTTAAAAACTCATATGGTTTCTAAATTATCCAAATTATTTTCTAACTTAGTTTTTTTTTCTTTTTCTTGGTCTGGTATTAAAGAAGCATTTTCCAAAAGTTATTGTTTTATAATTTTAAACATAATTTTTTTCTAAGTTAATTGAAATTACTGATAAGGAAAATGAATAAAGACACTATTTAAATTTATGCTGGCTATGAAAAACAGAAACCAGGCTCCTGTCTTTGTTTCCAGTCTCACCTATTTTCAGCAGACAGGACAATATTTATTCTACAGAGTGTTGTTTTACAACGTCCTATGTGAACTCATTTCTCTTTTGAACTCACTGTTACTAATAATTTAACATGTTTTTACATCATTTTGTTTTATTCATATTATAAAGGATTATATATCTGTTGTGGGTGTGAATTATCTAGTATACATTTTGATATTTCTAAAACCACTAAGAACAATAAAAACTTGTTCAATAAATTATTGATTCTTAAAGTAATTACCATCACTGTGATTACAGTGAAGAGTAAGCTCCCTTTGCAGTTCCTTCTTTCTTTCTCAATATCTCTGTTTCTTTGGTGTAGACTAAAATGGTTAGAATTGCTTGGTACTAAACCATCAGAGTCTGTTTCTAAATCTAGAGGCTGTATCTCTTTATGTTCAGAAAATTTTCTCTTAATATCACCTATAAACAATACTAATCTCCATTTTCCCTTACATCTTCAGCCCCTGCTCCTGTCTCATCCTACACACCGAACTCCTACTTCCATCAGTCCTGCTGATTACAAATGCAATTTTATTAGTGGACATTCAAGATTACCTGCAAATATTACTGTTTACACCCTAATCATGATAATGTGTAATATTTTTTCTTCAGTTAACCGTATATATATATATACACACACACACACACACATTTACACACACACACATATATATATTTGATGATTTAATTAGGCCATTTATGTTTATATCAATTTAAATCACAAACAAAATAATGGAAGTAAAATATATAAGAAGGTAAAACCTCAACATTGGTTTATTTTGAGGAATATAGGTATGATATTAATTCAACAATAGCTCAATTAACACACATATCTTTGTATCAGCCTTATATGATTTTTATGCTTTTTAAACTTGTACTATAGACTCCTACCTGCAGGCTCTACTACATGTACCATATGCACACACACATACATACATAAAGCATCCATTATTTGGGGTTACATAGCTGACATTTTAGTTCTAAAATCTTACTGGTATACCTGGCCATATAATAGTTCCTTGGAGATGGGATTAGAACAAGTTCCTATGGCAGTTTGGGTTCACTCAGGAGACAGGAACTACACAGGGATTTTAAAAAGGAGACATTTAATATATAGAATTATTAGCTATAATAAAGTGTAACTATAATGTATATTATTTTAAAACTCAGAATAAAATTAGGAATTTCTTGACTTAGGGCAAGGGAGAGTACCCAAGAAGGACAAAGTTGGAAAAGGTGCACAGCTCGGTGGAGAAAGGATGGTTCAAAACAGTAGAGTTTGCTGGTTCAGCCGGGGCAAAGCTGGTATAGAGCTGCTAGGAAAGAAGTAGGAAACTGTCCAGAGAGCAGGCCAGGGAGCAGGTACGCAACAAACAGTGACCTGAGCATAGAGTTAAGTCTAGGTGCCAATGGAGGTAGAAGGACTTCGGAATACAGATGCTAAATAGAATGACAGCAGTGAACACAGAAGGAACTACTGCTCATCAAGTGATCTTCTGGGTAACAGCCTCATGCACGTTACACAGGGCTTTGTTTCTGTGGCAACAGGACTGCAGAAAGGATATGGCCAGGCTGATGTAGACAGTGTTCTAGGTTTCTTCCTGAGGAAGGATATACTCGATGGATTAAAGTCTTCAATGTAAAACTGAAAACCATAAAACCCTAGAAGAAAACCTAGGCAATACCATTCAGGACATAGGCATGGGCAAAGAATTTGTGACTAAAACACCAAAAGCAATGGCAACAAAAGCCAACATTGACAAATGGGATCTAATTAAACTGAAGAGCTTCTGCACAGCAAAAGAAACCATCATCAGAGTGAAAAGGCAACCTACGGAATGGGAGAACGTTTTTGCAATCTATCCATCTGACAAAGAGCTAATATCCAGAATCTACAAGGAACTTAAACAAATTTACAAGAAAAAAAAATCAAAAAGTGGGCAAAGGATATGAACAGACACTTCTCAAAAGAAGACATTTATGTGGCCAAGAAACATATTTCAAAAAGCTCATTGTCACTGGTCGTTAGAGAAATGCAAATCAAAACCACAAAGGGATACCATCTCACGCCAGTTAGAATAAGGATCATTAAAAAGTCAGGAAACAACAGATGCTGGAGAGGATGTGGAGAAATAGGAATGCTTTTCCACTGTTGCTGGGAGTGTAAATTAGTTCAACTATTGTGGAAGACAATGTGACAATTCTTTAAGCATCTAGAACCGGAAATACCATTTGACCCAGCAATCCCATTACTGGGTATAGACTCAAAAAATTATAAATCATTCTACTATAAAGTCACATGCACATGTATGTTTATTGTGGCACTGTTCACAATAGCAAAGACTTGGAACCAACCCAAAAGCCCATCAATGATAGACTGGATTAAGAAAATGTAGCACCTATACACCATGGAGTACTATGCAGCCATAAAAAAGGATGAGTTCATGTCCTTTGCAGGGACATGGATGAAGCTGGAAACCATCATTCTCAGCAAACTAATGCAGGAACAGAAAACCAAACACCACATGTTCTGATTCATAAGTGGGAGTTGAACAATGAGAGCATACGGATACAGGGAGGGGAATATCACACACCGGGGCCTGTCGGGGGATGGGGGGCTAGGGGAGGGATAGCATTAGGAGAAATACCTAATGTAGATGACAGATTGATGCGTGCAGCAAACCACCATGGTATGTGCATACTTATGAAACAAACCTGCACATTCTGCAGATGTGTCCCAGAACTTAAAGTATAATAACAATAAATAAATAAATAAAAGAGAAATAACAGAATGATTAGTATATGCAAATGAACACCTGAAAGTAACAAGCACAGAGAAAATATGAAATGCCACCACAGTTCTTATTTCTGTAACTGGACATGAGTTCATATTTTACATCTATGGTTTCTTTCTTCAATTTCTGTTCCATTATTCCCCTGAGCTAGCACCTCAGCTATACTCCATTCTTTACTAGGTAAATTGACCCAAACCTTTATTTTGAAACATTCTGCAATTTCAGTCACCCTGCATTTATTTTTTTATTTCTGTGATTTTACATTGATTTTATTATCGGACATAAAAATACTAAAAGTTACCCTAGGGAATTACCTGGGCTCAACATAAAGAATTTCTTCCTTTAATTGTATAGCAGCAACTAAAATTTTGCCTAGGTAAGCAGAAACAATCACTCCACTTCATAAATGAAGCTCTCTTTTTTTGTTGTTGGTTTAGTGGCATAAGGAGCATTAAATGGTTGAATGTCAGTTTCATCTTCTAATTCAGGGCTACTGTAGCTGCATTCACAATGGAATAATTTTCCCCTTATGGAACCAAACCTTCAAACCAACAGAGGTCAACATTTCTAGGACAGAAAGTAAATATTCTGCAAATGGGTAATTAAACGTAATGTTGAGAGGAGCCACGCCGTTTCTATTACTTCATTCTCAGACTCATGGATTCTGGCCAGGAAGGAGGCAGAATTCTATAAGCAAAAGCTATACCCTGTAAAGCAGAACCCCATCTGATCAAGGGGTTGTTTCCTGAGTGGTGCCGCAATTAATTTTTTATAATCAACTTCACCCTTCCATTAGGCCAACTTCCTCTAAGCAATGAGGTATGTGGTAAGACAAGTGGATTCCATCACCATAATCCCATTGTTGCACTTCCTATGCTGTGAAATATTTCCCTTCATCTAAGTCAGTTCTCCATAGAATACCATGATAGTGGATTAGACATTCTGTGAATCCACAATAGTGGTGCTGGCAGAGCATTATCATCAAGGAAGGCAAACACGTATCCAAAATATGGGTTTATTCCAGTGAGGACAAATATTTGTTTCCTCTACTGTGGTGTGGGTCTAATGGTGGCAGTCTCTTATCCAGGGTAATAATATGATGTAAGGAACTCAGTGTTGTTCTCTGCTTTTTGCAGAATAAGCACTCAGTAATAGGAGTAAGCAGGTTATTTCGATAAGGGAAAGTTTAGAATGTTGAGCTCAGGCATAGCCTTCATCCATGCCACTGTGGTCATTTTGCAGGGACCATTGACCAGAAAAAGAAGCTGACTAAGTTTTATACAGTGCATAATTTCATTCAATGGTGGATAAGAGTTTCCTCTGGGACAGATGCTTTTGGACTGTATAAAACACAGATATCTTCACAATCCATGCCAATTATGAGAGGTTTACCCACATACTTCCTCATCAAACTTCCTTGCCACCAATCTTCTGATTTTTTCCTTCCAGTTTCTTGACTATCAGCAAAATCATTCACCACTGATGTGTAGAGCAGTTGTGCTGCAGCCTGATTCTTCAGCAGAGACTTTCCTTGCTCTAGTCTCCACTCAAAACAGACAGCCTTACAGTGACTCTGTAGATGGGTCAATGTAAAACACTCAAATATGGTCTATGCTGCTTCCAAAATCCAAAATATTTGCCTATGTCTTTATGGTAGGTCCTGGTAGGTAAATCAACTTGTTTTCTACCTTGGAGGGAATACCTCCTTATGTTTTAGATCACTATAACCTTCACTGAGATGGTAAATTCTTTAAATTGTCTGGGGCTATTTTCTAGCCTTTTACTTCAATACACCTTATTAAAGCATTTAAAGTCCTTGCTACTTTCTACTAAATAGAACCAATCAGCATAAGTTCATCAATATAGTAAACCAATGTGATGATCTTGGGAATATCAAGGAAATAAAGATTTCAGCAGACAATATTATGGCAAACAGTAGAGAAATTTGTGTAGCCCTGATATAACATATATATTGCTGGCCCCAACAGGTAAAAGCAAACTGCCTGTTGTGGTAGTTATATATTGTTATAGAGAAAACAGAAAACAAGTTAATGGCCACATACCAAGTAGCAGGAGTTGTTATAATTGACTGCAGAAAAGACAGAATATTTGAGACAGCAGGTTTTATTGGATTTACCCTCTGGTTAAGTTGATGATAGCCCACAGTCATATTCTAATATCCATCTGACTTCTGCACAGGCTGCAATGATGAACTGAATGAGATGTGATTGTTATCACTGCTTCACCTGTTTTTATGTCTTTGAAAGTAGCATTAATCTCTGCAACTCCCCTAGGGAGACACATTGCTTCTAGTTTACTGTCTTGGCAGAAAGGTGAAGTTCCAGGTGGTTTCATTTTGCCTTTTGCATTATAATATCCCTCATCCCATGGGTCAAATTCTCAACTTCAGGATTCTACCAGTATGATATTTACCAAATATGCTTATCCCAATTATACATTCAGGAACTGGGGAAATAGCAACAGGGTGGTTCTGTGGACCAACAGGTCTCACCGTGAGTCAGACATGAGATACAACTCCATGTATCATCATAAGTCTCTACTTTGACTGGTCAACCACAATGATATTTTGACAGACCAGTAATTAGCATCATTCAGAGCTGGCGTTTAGTAATCCTTCAAAGTTGTGGCTACTTTCTTCCCCTAATGTATGGTTACTCTAGTAAATGGCCTCAGGCCATGTTGGGAAAAGCTCAAAGACAGTAACTTACCCATATCAACTCATCTATACCCATCTAGTGTTATATTTTTCTCTATTTGGTTTGCCATCCTGAGAGTTTATTCACACACACGTTGCCTAGCTACCTGCTTCACACAATATTGCAATGATTTTAGTGCATTAACTACTTTCTCTTAGATCATAGTGTGAGCTTATCTCTTGGAACATGTTGAAATTTGACTCTAGTTATGTGTCTAGTGTCAACAAGGGGTGATTGTGTTAGGCCCTAAGGATGATGATAGTTTACTTTCAATGGCCTTCTCAACAGGTATTGCATGTTTTCCAACTAAGGAAGTCTACTCAGATATCAGAGGGCAAGCTGCTTTCACTGGAAAAGGAGTGTCTTTGTCCAGCTGGGCTGCTGGATAACAAAATACCATAAACTGGGTAGCTTATAAACAACAGAAATGTAAACCTTGCAGTTCTGGAGGAAGGTGCTGGCAGATTTGGTGTCTTTTGAGGGTGTGCTTCCTAGTTCACACTCAGAGCCTTCTTGCTCTATCTTCACGTGGTAGAAGAGACAGCTAGTTCTCTTGTGTCCCTTTTATACATGTGCAAATGCCAATCATGAGTTCTCTTCGTTCATGATCTAATCAACTCCTCCCAAATACACATCCTATTACCGTCATCTTGGGGGTTAGAATTTCGACGTGAATTTTGTGAGGACACAGGCATTCAGACTATAGCAGGTGGATTAAAATGACTTGGGATTTCAGGATTGTCAGTTATACCTTAGTATAACCAAATGTCTCTATTCAATTTTTAGGCTGTGAATCTGTCTGATCTTGGGCTTCTTTTGGTTGCTAGGCTATTAATTACTGCCGCAATTTCAGAAAATGTTATTGGTCTATTCAAGGATTTGAACTCTTCCTGGTTTATTCTGAGGGGTGTTCCTGTGTCCAGGAATGTATCCATTTCTTCTAGATTTTCTAGTTTATTTGCATAGAGGTGTTTACAGTATTCTCTGATGGTAGTGTGTATTTCTGTGGGATCAGGGGTGATATCTCTTTTACTACTTTTTATTGTGTCTATTTGATTCTTCTCTCTTTTCTTCTTTATTAGTTTGGCTAGTGGTCTATCTATTTTGTTAATCTTTTCAAAAAACCAGTTCCTAGATTCATTGATTCTTTTGAAGGATTTTTTTGTCTCTCTCTCCTTCAGTTCTGCTCTGATCTTAGTTATTTCTTGTCTTCTGCTAGCTTTTGTATTAGTTTGCTCTTGCTTCTCTAGTTTTTTTTTTAATTTTGATGTTTGTGTGTTGATTGTAAATCTTTCGTGATTTCTGATGTGGGCATTTAGTGCTATAAATTTCCCTCTAAACACTGCTTTAGCTATGTTCCAGAGGTTCTGGTACATTGTCTCTCTGTTCTCATTGGTTTCAAAAAGCTTCTTTATTTCTGCCTTAATTTCATTGTTTACCCAGTAGTCATTCAGGAGCAGGTTGTTCAGTTTTCATGTAGCAGTGTGGTTTTGAGTGAGTTTCCTAATCTTGAATTCTAATTTGATTGCACTGTTGTCTGAGAGCCTGTTTGTTACAATTTTCATTCTTTTTGCATTTGCTGAGGAGTGTTTTACTTCCAGTTACGTAGTTGATTTTAGAATAAGTGTTACGTGGCACTGAGAAGAATGTATATTCTGTTGATTTGGGGTTGAGAGTTCTGTAGATGTCTGTCAGGTCTACTTGGTCCAGAGCTGAGTTCAAATCCTGAATATCCTTGTTAATTTTCTGTCTTGTGGATCTGTCTAATATTGACAGTAGGGTGTTAAAGTCTCCCACTATTATTGTCTGGGAGTCTAAGTCTCTTTGTAGGTATCTAAGAACTTGCTTTATCAATCTGGGTGCTCCTGTATTGCACGCATTTATATTTAGAATATTAGCTCTTCTTATTGCATTGATCCCTTTACCATTATGTAATGCCCTCCTTTGTCTTTTTTGAACTTCGCGGGTTGAAAGTCTTTTTTTTATCAGAGACTAGGATTGCAACCCCTGCTTTTTATGCTTTCCATTTGCTTGGTAAATATTCCTCCATCCCTTTATTTTGAGCCCATGTGTGTCTTTGCATGTGAGATGCGTTTCCTGAATACAGCACACTGATGGTTCTTGACTCTTTAACCAGTTTGCTCATCTGTTTCTTTTAATTGGGGCATTTTCATTTTTTCCCACTTAACTTGCACACAAAAAACATGTGGCTAGAATGAATTTAACTGTTGTTGTATCTTTGCAATTTACACAATTAAATTTTATGTTTTGTTTCAGGCAACATTGTAAATAGATACTTCTGGTGCTAACATGGAAGCTGTCTGATTTTCCAGTCATGAACTGAAGTGCAAGTTAATGGAGCTGAGCTTGTCATTTTCCCTCTAGACATACATATGCAAACTTAAAAGAATCCAATACACATAACTGTCCTTACAGTCATTATTACTGCCCTCAGGGTCAGGTCCAGTAGCCATCTAAGTGTCCAATGCAAGTGCTCCATTGGCATTTTATTACAATAAACCATGAGTGATATCTTGATTAATTGTGATGCCACTGCACGCCATGAATTACTAGTATCCCATTTCCCATTGAAAAGGAGCTAACCATCATGCTTAATCCTGAAGCCATGACCAAAACAATCTGTAAACTGCATCTTTCTGGACAAGCAATATGAAATTCTCAGGAGGGCAAGTAATCAGCAACCCATAGCCTGTGTATGCAATTAGAGACCTTCAGAGGACACAAACCACACAGTCAAAGGTGGGAGGCTGGGGCCTTGCTGAAGAAACACTGATTGGCCTGAACCTTTGGGCCATAGGCAGCTGCATACAATGCACAGCAGGACTTGCCACGAGAGTCTGGGCAGGTGGCTGCATACAGAAAATATGGGGATTTGACAAGAGAGTTCACTTCCTACAGGTGCCAGCATGAAGAAGGTGTGCAGCCTTGCAGAGGGAGTCTGGATAGACAGCTGTGCCTGGGCCACATAGAGCTCTGTCCTCCATGTTCAGAGGACTGCAGAAGTCTTAACCCTAAACCCAGATTACAAGATTGTTCAGTGACTGCATTCTGTGCCTGACGCTAGAGGAGGATCTGCAGAATATTCTCATATTCACAACACAAAAGTCCCTGGGCTACACAGAAACACCCAGTCTCTTCCTCCTGCAAGGAACCATAAGTGCCCTATACTGAGAAAACTTAATATTATACTCATTTTAAAGCAATTTTAATGAAATTCCATATTACAGAGTTTATTTTGAAAGGGGCATGAAGAGCAGAAATGAAATACATTGACAATTGATGAAGGTGACTCAGAAAGAAAGATTTGTTCAAAAATTTGACATGCTAAGCTTCAGAGTATCCTTCAAATTCTATCTGTGGCCCCAGACACAGTACACAATCATTCCCATAGGAAAAAAACTTTAAAAGGTTACAAAGTTTGACATGTCATAACGGATGTTATGATTTTCTCTGTCTATAAAAAAAAGAAATCAGAGCTTCACTAAATTATGTGGTACTCAAATTCAGAGTCAAGGAAACAATTTGAAACATGTTGGTGGAACAGCTAGAGGCATAGGCAAAGTAAAACTAAACAATTAGAAGCAAAGGGAATGGAGATGTAACATGCAAACACACACATAACATAAGATTGCAGGAAAAACTGTAAATATAAGCTTGGATAAGGTGAACCATTAGAAGATAAAGCTGCCAAAGACTGATTTTTAAGATGTAGTTATGTAAGTTTAAAATAAAGTCCCATAAAATTACAGAGAAATATTTTAGTTGGGCAAATGTTAACAAGAAATTCAGTCCAGCTATTTTAATAAAACATAAAATGCAATGTAAAATGAAATAAAATTATCAATGATAGATATTTCATAATGAAAAAGTAGTAACAATTAAAGAAAGGATCCAACTAGAAACTTGTAAGAACTAAGAAGTTTATTTTCAACATGAAATCCTCAAATTGTTAGAAATGGAAAGAAATATTGGTACTTCCACATTATGTTTTTAACTTTTATTTTAGGTCGGGGTACATGCGCAGCTTGTTTATATCGGTAAATTTTGTGTTATGAGAGTTTGATGTACAGGTTATTTCATCACCCAGTTAATACATATATTACCTGAAAGGACGTTATTTGACCCTCAGCCTCCCTCCTAGCTGCCACACTCATTTGTGTCCACATGTACTCTATGTTTAGCTCCCACATATAAGTGAGAACATGCAATATTTGGTTTTCAGTTCCTCTGTTAGTTTACTTAGGATAATGGCATCCAGCTCCTTCCATGTTGCTGCAAAGGATATGATCTCATTCTTTTTTATGGTTGTGTAGTATTATATGGTATATATGTACCAAATTTTCTTTATGCAGTCTACCATTGATGAGTATCTAAGTTTATTCAATATCTTTGTTATTGTGAATAGTGCTGCGATGAACATACATGTGCAGGTGACTTTCTGGCCAAATGAGTTATATTCCTTTGAGTACATACACAATAACAGGATTGCTGGGTCAAATGGTAGTTCTGTTTTAAGTTGTTTGAGAAATCACCAAACTCCTTTCCACAATGGCTGAACTAATTTACATTCCCACCAGCAGTGTGTAAGTACTCCCTTTTCTCTACAATCTCACCAGCATGTGTTATGTATAGACTTTTTAATAATAGTTGTTTTGACTGGTGTGAGATGATATCTCTTTGTGGTTTTTATTTGCATTTCTCTAATGATTATTGATGTTGAGCATGTTTTCATATGCTTGTTGGCAACACTTATGTCTTCTTTCGTAAAATGTCTATTTTTATCCTTTGCCAACTTTTAATGGAGTTGTTTTTTGCTTGTTAATTTGTTTGTTATAATACTTATAAATACTGTATATTAGACTGTGTTGAATGCATAGTTTTCAAATGTTTTCTTCCTTTCTGTAGTTCGTCTATTAACTCCGTTAATAGTTTCTTTTGCTGTCCAGAAGGTCTTTAGTTTAATGGAGTCCCATTTGTCAATTTTTGATTATGTACAATTGCTTTTGGTATGTTCCTCAGGAAATATTTGCCAGGGCTTCTGTCCAAAATGGTATTTCCTAGGATATTTTTCAGAGTACTAATCATTTTAGGTTCTACATGTAAGTCTTTAATCTGCCTTGAGTTTATTTGTGTATAATGGTGCAAAAAGGGTCCAGTATCAGTCTTCTGCATATGGCTAGCCAGCTATGCCAGCACCACTTATTGAATAGGGTGTCCTTTCCTGATTGCTTGTTTCTGTTGACTTTTTTGAAGATCAGATGGTTGTAGGTGCAACTTTATTTCTGGGCTCTATATACTGTTCCATTGATCTATATGTCTTTTTTTTTTTTTTGGTAGCAGTTATTATGCTATTTTGCTTACTGCAGCCTTGTAGTATAGTTTAAAATCAGGTGATGTCATACCTCCAGATTTTCTCATTTTGCTTAAGGTTACTATTGCTATTTGAGCTTTTTTGGTTCCATATAAATTTTAGAATTTTTTTTTTTTCAGATTTTCACTCTTGTCACCCAGGCTGGAGTGCAATGGCACAATCTTGGCTCACTGCAATCTCTATCTCCAGGGTTCAAGAGATTTTCCTGCCTCAGCCTCCTGAGTAGCTGAGATTACAGGTGCACACCACCATGCCTGGCTAATTTGTTTTTAGTTTTTAGTAGAGATGGGGTTTTGCCATGTTGTCTGGGCTGGTCTCGAACTCCTGACCTCAGGTGATCTGCCCACCTTGGCCTCCCAAAATGCTGGGATTACAGGCGTGAGCCACTGCACCTGGCACAATGTTTTTTTCTAATTCTGTGAAGAATGTCATCAGTAGTTTAATAGGAATAGCATTAAATCTGTAAATTACTTTGAGCAGTATGACCATTTAAACTATATTGATTCTTCCTATTCATAAGCATGGAATGTTTTTCCATTTGTTTATATCATCTCTGATTTCTTTCAGCAGTGTCGTAATTTTTGTTGTAGATGTCTTTCACCTCTCTGGCTAGCTGTATTTTATTCTTTTTGTGGCTATTGTGAATGGAACTGTACTCATGATTTGGCTCTTAGCTGGGGCATTATTGGTTTATAGAAATGCTGCTAATGTATGTACATTGATTTTGTACCCTGAAACATTGTTGAAGTTGTTTATGGGATCAATAAACTTTTGGGGAGAGACTATGGGGTATTCTAAGTATAGAATCATATCGTCTGCAAACAGAGACAACTTGGCTTCCTCTTTTCCCATTTAGATGCCTTTTATTTCTCTCTTGCCTAATTGCTGTGACTAGGAATTCTAGTTCTATGTTGAATAGCAGTGGTGATAGAGGGCATCTGTGTCTTGTGCTGGTTTTCAAGGAGAATGCTTCCAGCTTTTGCCCATTCAGTATGATGTTGCCTGTGCATTTGTCATAGATGGATATTATAATTTTGAATTATGTTCCTTCAATGTCAGTTTGTTGATGATGTTTGTCATAAAGAATGTTGAATTTTATCAAAAGCCTTTTCTGCATCTATTGAAATGATTATATGCTTTCTGCTTTCAGTTCTGTTTATGTGATGAATCACATTTATTGATTTGCGTATGTTTAACCAATTGCACATTCCTGGAATAAAGCCTACTTGATTGTGGTGGATTAGCTGGATTCAGTTTGCTAGTATTTTGTTGAAAATGTTTGCATTCATTTTCATCAAGGATATCATCCTAAAGTTTTCTTTTTGTATGTGTGTCTCCCTCAGGTTTTGGTATCAGAATAATGCTGTCCTGAAACAATGAATTAGGGACCATTCCCCTCTCTTCAATATTTTGGAATAGTTTCAGTAAGAATGGTACCAGCTCTTCTTTATGCATCTGGTAGAATTTGGCTGTGAATCAAATCTGGGCATGGGACTTTTCTATTTGGTAGGCTGTTTATCACTGACTCAACTTTTGGAGCTCAGTATTGGTCTGTTCAGGGTTTCCATTTCTTCCTGGTTCAATTTTGAGAGGTCGTATGTTTTCAGGAATTTATCCATTTCTTGTAAGTTTTCTAATTTATATGCATAGAGGTGTTCATAATAGTCTCTGAGGGATTTTTGTATTTCTGTGGGGTCAGTGATATTATCCCTTTTGTGATTTCTTATTTTGTTTATTTGAATCTTCTCAAATTTTTCCTTATTAGTCTAGCTAATGGTCTATCAATCTCATTTGTTATTTCAAAAAACTAATTCATGGATTTCTTGATATTTTGTATGTTTTTTTTTAAATATCAGTATCATTCAGTTCAGCACTGATTTTATTTCTTGTGTTTTGCTTGCTTTGGGATGCTTTGCTCTTGTTTTTCTACTTGCTGTAGGTGTAATGTTAGGTTTTTAATTTGAGATCTCTTTAACTTTTTTGATGTGGAAGTTCAGCATTATAAAGTTTATTCTTAATGCTGCTGTGTCCCAGAGATTATGGTATATTGTACCTTTGTTTTCATTACTTTCAAAGAATTTCTTGCTTTCTGCCTTAATTTCATTGCTTACCCAAAAGTCATTCAGGAGTTTAATTTCCATGTGATAGTATGTTTTGAGTGATTTTCTAAATATTAGTTTATGTTTTTATTTTTCTGTGGTCCAACAGTATGATTGGTATGACTTCAGTTTTTTGCAGTTTGGTGAGAATTATATTATGACTAATTATGTCATCAAGTTTTAAAGTATGTGGCTTGTGCAGATGAGAAGAATGTATATTATGTTTCTTTGGCTGGAGAGTTGTGTAGATGTGTGTTAGGTCTATTTGGCCAAGTATTGAGTTCAGATCCCAGGTATCTTTGTTAATTTCCTGGCTTGAATACTGTCAGTGGGGAGTCAATGTCTCCCAGTATCATTGTATGTTCATCTACATCTCTTCATATGTCTCTAACTATTTGTTTTATAAATCTGTGTACTCCTGTATAGATTGTGTAATATTTAACATAGATAGGTCCTCTTGTTGAATTAAACCCTTCTTCATTATGTAATGCACTTCTTTGTGTTTTTTTATCTTTCTTGGTTTACAGACTGTTTTGTCTGAAATTGGAGTAGATGTTCCCCACTAACAGTAGTTAGAGACATATGAAGGGATGTAGATAAACATGTGCAGATGAGAATAATGTATATACTGTTTTTTTTTTTTTTTGGTTACAGAGTTCCGTAGATGTGTGTTAGGTATATTAGGCCAGGGGTTGAGTACAGATCCCAGGCTCTCCTCTTATTTTCTGTTTGTTTGGTAGACTTTTCTCCATTCCTTTATTTTGAGCCTATGGGTGCCATTAAGTGATGTTTGTCTCTTGAAGACAGCATACATTGGGTTTTACTTCTTTATCCAACTTAACACTTTGTGTCTTTAAATTGGGGCACTTAGCTTATTTACATTCAAAGTTAATATTGATATCTGCAGATTTGATCCTGTCATCACATTGTTAACTTGTTATTATGCAGACTCGATTGTGTAGTTGCTTTATAGTTTTAGTGGTCTATGTACTTGTGTGCATTTTCATGGTCTTTCATTTCCATATTTAGCAGTCCTTTAATTATTTCTTGTAAGACAGGTCTCATGGTAACAAATTTTCTTAGTGTTTGCTTGTCCAAAATGACTCTTATTTTCTTCATGTATGCAGTTTAGTTTGGCTGGATATGAAATTCTTGCTGGGAATTCCTTTTCTTTATGTATACCAAATATAGGCCCCAAACTTTTCCGGCTGATAAGGTTTTTGCCGAGAGGTCTTCTGTTAGCCTTATGGAGTTCCCTTTGTAGGTGACCTACCCCTTCTGTCTGGCTGCCTTTAACATTTTTTATTTCATTTTAAATTTGGAGAATATGATAACTATATGTCTTGAGGATGGTCATCTTGTATAGTATCATGCAGGGGTTCTCTGAATATCCTAAATTTGAATATTGGCCTCTCTAGTATGATTGGGGACATTTATATAGATGATATTATTAAATATTTTTTCCAGTTGCTTGCTTTCTCTCCCTCTTTTTCATGAATGTCAATGATTTGTGGATTTGATCTCTTTACATAATCCTATATTTCACAGAGGTTTTGTTCACTATTTTTTATTATTTTTCTTTATTTTTGTCAAGCAGTTTTTGTGCCCTGAGATTCTTTCCTCAGCTTCATCAGTTCTGCAGTTAATACTTGAGATTGTATCATGAAATTCTGGGAGTGAGTTTTATAGCTCTATCAGATCAATTTGTTCTTTCTTAAAATTACCACTTCATCTTTTCATTCCTATATCATTGTATTGTGTTCCTTAGATTCTTTGAATTGGGTGTTGATTTTCTCCTGAATCTCAATGGTCTCCATTCCTATCCATATTTTATGTCTGTCATTTCAGCCATTTCAACATGCTTAAGAACCATAGCTAGGGTGTTAATGCAGTCATTTTGAGACAAGAAGACACTCTGGCATTTTTTAGTTGCCAGAGTTCTTATACTGTTTTTTGTTTGCTTGTTTTTCCAGTCTGGTTGGGCTCATGTTCCCTTAGTCTTTGAAGCTGCTGTCCCTTGGATGGTGTTTTTTTTTTTTTTTTGCTTTGATCTTCTTTGATGTCCTTGGGAGTTTGATTGTGGTACATGGTGGGTTCAATGATATGGCTTTGTTTCTGGAAGCTTTTAGGGGCCAAGTTTCAATGGAGTACCTTTGGGCTGTGTGTTCTAACTCTGGGGGTCTGGAGCTGGGCCCTAGCTTTGATCTCTGGCCTTTTGATGTTAGAAACCTACTGCACTGGAGGGGCTTAGGTGCTTCTTGTCTACTGGCACAACACTCCAATGGTGCATGCTGGCCAAAGCACTTAGTCAGGGTGGTAGCATTGGGATTAGTTCTTGCTCGCATGTATCAGCATTTTTGGTAGTGCAGTGGGAGGCATGAACATCAACTGGGGCAGGATATCAGCAGAAGCAGGGTGGCAGTGCTCCTGTACGTGCTCATGCTGGTTGTGGCAGAGTGGGGGTGAGGCTGCTGGTATTCAGACTTGCACTTGCTCTGATTGTCATGACAGAGGTGCAGTGCGGTAACTGTGCATTTTCAGAACTAGGGAACCAGCAGGAGCAGGGCAGTGGTGTCTGTGCACACTTTCACAGTGGCTTTTGTGGCAGATAAGTGGTGGTGGGCCTCTGGCAGTGGTGGGGGTTGCTAGCATCAGTGCACACAGATGTGTTAGTGGTAGGGGTGCAACAGGCTGTCTGTGCATCTGTGAATACTAGGAGGCAGGGTACACTCATGCTGGTAGAGTGGGGTGGCAGGGAGTACATGCATACCTGTGCCTGCAAGGGATGGGAGATGAATTCCCTTAGAAAGCAGTGGGCATGTCCCAGCAAAGCAGTAGTGGAAGGCTTCAGCTGGGGGAGCTATAGGTCAGCTGGTGCATGTCTGTAGGGCCAGTCCGCAGGATCTCTCTGACAGGAGCAGCCTGTGGCAAAGTGGTGACGATGAAAGCCCCCAGGAAGCACATATGTTGGGCATCCAAAGCTGTGCTGCAAGCAGGCATGGCCAGGCTGGGGACCCAGAAGAGGCTGGCAGATGAAGAGCCTTCAGATTAGACTGGCCCTGTCCCACAGGCAAGACCAATCTGCTCTGTCCAGTTCTGACAGTCGCCCAAAGCCTTATAGAAGAGCCTGGTGAGCCTGGGGGGATGGGCGTCCCTGGCTGTGATCCACTGCAGTCACTTCAATGCCAAACTGTCTGGGCTTTACGCAGGATGGAGTCCTGCCCCTGTCATCTCTCTAAGTAGCTCTCCTTGCAGCTCAAGTATCTTTGAGAATCATAGAGTCTTGTGCTGCCAGAATTCTGGAGATCCACGTTGAAAGCTGGCTACTCTTCACCTGTTCAACTCATGCCTTCCCCAGGAGTTGCATGCAAGGCTTAAAACCTAGATGATGGCCAGGCATGGTGGCTCACACCCGTAATCCCAGCACTTTGGGAGGCTGGATCACAAGGTCAGGAGATCAAGACCATCCTGGCCAACATGGTGAAATCACATCTCTACTAAAATACCAAAAAAAAAAAAAAAATTAGCCAGGCATGGTGGCATGCATCTGTAGTCCCAGCTACTCAGGAGGCTGAGGCAGGGGAATCGCTTGAACCCAGGAGGCGGAGGTTGCAGTGAGCTGAGATCGTGCCACTCCACTCCAGCCTGGCAACAGAGCGAGACTCCGTCTCAAAAAAATAATAATAATAAATAAAAATAAATAAATTTTAAACAAGTCTAGATGATGGGTTGATGTGTGCAGCAAACTACCATGGCACATGTAACAAACTTGCATATTCTGCACACGTATCCCAGAACTTAAATTAAACTTTAAAAAAAGTCATTGCTGCAGGCAAATGAAAGCTTTTGAGAGTGGAGAGAAGCAAGACCAAATGTAGACTTGTTTTGAATTAGTACAGTGAATTTACTAGAAAATGCAAAGGATATATCTTAAAGATATAGGCCACATACAAGTCTTTAGTGCCCCTTTAAATCGTCACTCACATGCTTGCATACGTTTAGGCATCTAAGAGCTTATTTACATTTATATCAGCTTAAGCATTTGGTGTTTTTTTGTTTCTGTTTTTGTTTTTGTTTTTTTGACGGAGTCTCGCTCTGCCACCAGGCTGGAGTACAGTGGCGCGATCTTGGCTCACTGCAACCTCCACCTCCCGAGTTCAAGCGAGTCTCCTGCCTCAGCCTCCTGAGAAGCTGGGACTATAGGCACGTGCCACCAAGCCCGGCTAATTTTTTTTTTTTTCTGTATTTTAAGTAGAGATGGGGTTTCACCGTGTTAGCCAGGATGGTCTCCATCTCCTGACCTTGTGATCCGTCTGCCTTGGACTTCCAAAGTGCTGGGATTACAGGCATGAACCACTGCACCCGGCCCAGCTTAAGTATTTGATACAATATACTAGAAATAAGTTAAAAATGTTAACACAATTGAGAAGGCAGGTTGACAGATTTCATTTACTTTGTAATAAATATTCCCTGTTTTAATTTTAATCGCATTTTAATAATCTGTAAAGATTTAAGTTTCTCATTAACACAATTACTTCCTAAAGAAAAGTAGGCAGCCATTTATGACTTTATAGCAAGTAAAGAATGACAGTATTGGCAAAAAGTAACTAGAGCCTTGGGGTCCACATGGATTTTGTTTCCTAGGAGAAATTCTGAAAGAAGGCATGCCATCTATAATTGATGTCAAGGGATTTAACATTTTGTGGAGGTATAGAATTTAAGGTCCATGATGCTGTAGGGTGGATAGGCCTGCGGACAAGTGGGTCATTTGGACTACTGGAGTTGCTGCTTTTGAATCTTTTCTAGAAGAGAAAGAAGAAAAGGTTGTAATACAGCTCAGGCAGTGATTATTATATTCCAGAGTATAAAGAACCCAGAATTGATTTGGCGAATTTTCCCCTTGATCACCACCTGTGAGTAAGACATATAACACTCTTTAAAAGAAAAAAAATTCCGTTACGTCTTGTGCTGACCTTATATGACTTTATTGAGGAAAATCATGAGTTCATGTGCATTAAAAAGCTTTTGGAACACTATACAGAATCACACAAGTGTAAGCCTTCCTCAATCTGATTATTACAATTAGGTAGTTCTTCACAACTACCTAATTGTGGAATATCCTGGAAATGTCCTCATTTCTCCTGCAATCCTGGACTCTCTTTCTGTTTCATACTAAAAATGAAGGAAAAGAAGAAAGAGAGACATAGTATTCTTAATGGTTATTTTAATTTATTGAATATTTATTGAAGCCTTTATGAGAAACGTAACTATCTTCTACCTGGTGGATCCACACCTCAACATGAATTTACAAAAACAATCATATACCAAGTGGTGTCTATCTACTGCTTCAAACATACATGAAAATTTGGACTTAAAAATTTTCTACATACCACCCAGTGTAAATTTTTAGTTTAGAAATTATTGGGGAAGTGATTCACTCCCACAAAGTACCCAGTTTTCTTATTTGTGTTCTTAATTTTTCATGAAATATACTAATTCATAAAATTCTGACAATCAATGTTATAAAGACGAAGTAAAGAAAAATTTAATAAAATCTGATTTAGTTAAATTCCACAGTGTGTGAGACATTCTTGAAATCTGGACACATTGAATATGCTACAATACGTGGTTGGAAATCTTCAGGTTGGTAAAAATCACAAGGTCTAGGGAAAAGCTGGAGTCAGTGGGGTTGAGCTTCTTTCCAAAGACTTTGTGCCCACTTAGATCTCTTCATAGTTTATGTTGTTTCTCCTTCTCTGATCGCCATTAATATTCCAAAATTTCTTATCACTTCAGGCCCTCTTAATATTATTTTGTTTTCTTTTTATTTCTATTTTAGCTCTAATTTTAGCACTTATTTTCCTCATATGCCTTCACCTCTCTTCCAGACACTTAATTCTTCCTCTCACTTAGTCAAGTGCCTTCTATCATTTTCCTCATTCTTCTCCATTTTTCATTAATAATTGACATAAAATCATATGGAAGAATCAAAATAGTTCTAGCAATGTGAGGATTTTACAATTTCATGTGACATTGTAACGCAATTCTATTCTTAAAATGGAAGAGCAAAGAAAGGTACTGCTCCTTCTTTATGTTGATACCTTCAAAATGAGGCTAGATTTTGTATTCATTTAGAGAGGCATCAATATTTTTATATATTCTTGTAGGAAATTTGGATTCCCTCTACATCTATGCAGGATTAAAATAAAAGGAGTACCTAGAACATAGTAATCATACAAATGAATGAATGTGTCACCAGCTGAGGAGTTATTCTCTAGTTCAACATTTGCTATATCTTGTTATTTATCACATTCTTCTATTTCTAAACGTTACAATGGATAATGTAAATTTTATTTTGGAATATTGACATAACAGTTTAATTTAGTTAAGATAAAATAAAGCCATATTACTTTTTGTGTGTCATGAACATAAGTAAAGGGGTCTCTGTTATTTAGTTTTCCTGCTTTAAAAGGGATTTTACCATTAATTATAATCAGCAGAAGTTCATTTAGAGTACCAAGATATAAACAGAACATTTCCTGGGGAAGGTGTTAGCAGCAAAAGGATTTCAAACTAGTTTTCACTTTATAAATAAAGTGTTGTGATAGGCATATGCCACACACCATTAAGATGTAACAGAATCTGCTCTGGCCTTAAGGGTGTATAATACTTGGTTTGATGTACAAATTTGAATATATAGCTTGCTGATATGAAGTAGGAAAGCTTGCTATATGTCTACTTATGGGATGAGTCATGGATACGTCCAAGAAAAAAGAGGAGATAATTGGATTTCTTTATAATTTCATTGAATTCCACAGAATAAATTTGAAAACTACTACCTGCTTGGTATTTCTTAATGGAATAAAAAATAAACACCAAGGATAAACACTCACAATGGTAAATAATCTTCAGAAAATGGTCAGTATCAAAAAAAAATTATATGAGTATGCAAAAATATTGATGTTTCTATACAGCTAAATACATTTTGAAAAATAGTAGTAGGAAATAACAACAAAGACATTTCATCATTTCAAGCTTTGAAATCTGGAAATTCAAAAAAAATTTGGTGGCAGTTATGTATATCAGGCAGAAATAACAGCAGGACTAGCTTTGGATTGAGTTTTATTTGGGATATAATTAATTTGGGACTCCAGGGTACTGTTTTACAATATGATGTTTTAGAGCCATGTTTGAAAAAAAGGCGGGGGAGGGGCTAGAGATAATAATTGAGAGCTTTTTACAAAGACCTGATGGTTGATTTTATTTCCACCATCTTCTTCTTCCACTGTTATTGCCTGGAGTTTTACCCTGGCTCCCTTGGATAAAGAAGGTGTTTGCTCCATGATCTTCAGGCTCGCAGATTTAACCTGTTCAAAGCATCAAATGTGCAATGTCCAAGATATTTTCTCAATGCAAAATCATTTTACTTCACTTCACATCTTTAGTCCACAACATAAATTTCCTCTTTGATATTTGCTTAATTAGAAACAAAATTGAAATGTATTTAAATACTCTGATTCTTTATATTTCTCCAGATGCATTTCTTGTAGTGCTCCCTGCTCCACACAACTACATCCTGAGTTCTGCCCATCTTGAACTGGGCTGAGTCAAATATTTCTTTTTTTTTTTAATTTGTATTTTATTATAGGTTCCAGGATACATGTGCAGAACATGCAGGTTTGTTACATAGGTAAATGTGTGCCATGGTGGTTTGCTGCACCTATCAACCCATCACCTAGGTATTAAGCCTCACATGCATTAAGTATTAGTCCTGATGCTCTCTGTCCCCTCAACCCCCTTAACAGGCCCCAGGGTGTGTTGTTCCCCCACCGCTGTGTCCATGTGTTTCAACTGTTCAGTTCCCACCTGTGAGTGAGAACATGCGGTGTTTTGTTTTCAGTTCCCATTCTATAGGTTGCCTGTTTGCCCTGATGAATTATTCTTAGAAAACTGAAACACCTTCATTCATGTCCCTGCAAAGGACATGATGTCCTTCCTTTTTATGGCTGCATAGTTTTCCATGTTGTATATGTGCCACAATTTCTTTATGAGATGGTATCTCATTGTGGTTTTGATGTGCATTTCTCTAATGATCAGTGATGTTGAGCCTTTTTTTTTAATAGGTATGTTGGGCACATATATGTCTTCTTTGAGAAGTGTTCATGTCCTTTGCCTACTTTTCGATGGGGTTGTTTTTTCTTATAAATGTAAGTTCCTTGTAAATCCTGGATATTAGACCTTTATCATATGGGTAGATTCCAAAATTTTTCTCCCATTCTATAGGTTGCCTGTTTGCTCTGGTGATAGTTTATTTTGCTGTGCAGAAGCCCTTTAGTTTAATTAGATTCTATTTTTCAATTTTAGCTCTTATTGCAATTGCTTTAGGTGATTTTATGATAAAACCTTTGCCCATGCCTATTTCCTGAATCGTATTGCCTAGATTTTCTTCTAGGGTTTTTATGGTTTGGAATTTTACATTTAAGTCTTTAATCCATCTTGAGCTTATTTTTGTATAAGGTGTAAGATAAAGGTCCAGTTTCAGTTTTCTACATATGGCTAGCCAGTTTTCCCAGCACCATTTACTAAATAGGGACTCCTTTCCCCATTGCTTGTTTTTGTCAGGTTTGTCAAAGATCAGATGGTTGTAGATGTCAGGTCTTATTTCTGAGATCTCTATTCTGTTCTATTGGTCTATGTGTCTGTTTTGGTACCAGTGCCATGCTGTTTTGATTACTGTAGCCTTGTAGTAAAGTTTGACGTCGAGTAGTGTGATGCCTCCAGCTTTGTTCTTTTTGTTTAGGATTGACTTGGCTACATGGGCTTCTTTTTGGTTCCATAGGACTTTTAAAGTAGTTTATCTAATTCTGTGAAAAACGTCCATGGTAGTTTGATGGGAATAGCATTAAAGGGCATACATTGAGCAGTATAGCCATTTTCATGATATTGATTCTTCCCATCCATTAGCATGGAATATTTTTCCATTTGTTAGAGTCTTCTCTTATTTCCTTGAGCAGTGGTTTGCAGTTCTCTTTGAAGGGGCCCTTCACATCCCTTGTTAGCTGTATTCCTAGGTATTTTATTCTCTTTGTAGCAATTGTAAATGGAAGTTCATTCATGAGTTGGCTCTCTGCTTGTCTATTGTTTGTGCATAGGAATGCTTGTAATTTTTGGACATTGATTTTTGTATCCTGACATGTTGTTGAAGTTGCTTGTCAGCTTAAAGAACTTTTGGGCTGAGACAATGGGGTTTTCTAGGCATAGGATTGTCATCTGCAAACAGAGACAATTTGACTTCCTCTCTTCCTATTTGAATACCCTTTGTTTCTCTCTTGCCTTAATGCCCCGACCATAACTTCCAATACTATGTTGAATAGGAGTGGTAAGAGAGGGTATCTACAGAACTCTCCAGTACAAAGTAACATAATATACATTTTTATCAGTGCCACATAGCACCCACATAGCACTTACTCTAAAATAGATTACATAATTGGTAATAAAGCACTCCTCAACAAATGCAAAAGAGCTGAAATCATACCAAACAGTCTCTCGGACCAAAGCACAATAAAATTAGAACTCAAGACCAAGAAACTCACTCAAAACCACACAACTACATAGAAATTGAACAACCTGCTCCCAAATGACTCCTGGATAAATAATTAAATTGAGACAGAAATCAAGGAGTTCTTTGAAACCAATGAGAACAAAGAGACAATGTATCAAAATCTCTGGGATGCAGCTAAAGCAGTGTTAAGAGGGAAACTTAGAGCACTAAATGCCCACATCAGAAAGTAAGAAAGATCTCAAATTGACACCCTAACATCACAACTAAAAGAACTAGGGAAGCATGAGCAAACAAATCCAAAGGCTAGCAGAAGACAAGAAATAACTAAGATCAGAGTGAAACTGAAGGAGATAGAGACACACAAAAAAAGCCTTGAAAAAAATTAATGAATCCAAGAGTTGATTTTTTGAAAAATAAAATAAAATAAAATAGACTGCTGGCTAGGCTAATAAAGAAGAAAGAGAGAATAATCAGATAGACCCAATAAAAAATGATAAAGGGGATATCACCACTGACCCCATAGAAATACAAACTACCATCTGAGAATACTATTAACACCTCTACACAAAAAACTAGAAAATCTAGAAAAAATGGATAAATTCATGGACACATACACCCTCCTAAGACTAAATCAGGAAGAAATTGAATCCTTGCATAGATCAGTAACAAGTTCTGAAATTGAGGCAGTACTAAATGGCCTACCAACCAAAAAATGCCCAGGACCAGATGGATTCACAACCTGATTCTATCAGAGGTACAAAGAGGAGCTGGTACCATTCTTCTGAAACTATTCCAAACAATTGAAAAAAGGGGACTTCTTCCTAACTCATTTATGAGGCCAGCATCATCCTGATACCAAAACCTGGCAGAGACACAACAAAAAGGGAACACTTCAGGCCAATATCCCTGGTAAATATCAAGGCAAAAATTCTCAGTAAAATACTAGCAAACCAAATCCAGCAGCACATCAAAAATATTATCTACCACGATCAAGTCAGCTTCATCCCTGGTTCAACATACAATAAACAATAAACATAATTCATCACATAAACAACCAATGACAACAACCACATGATTATCTCAATAGACACAGAAAAGGCCTTAGATAAAATCCAACATCGCTTCGTGTTAAAAACTCTCAATAGCCAGGCACGGTGGCTCATGCGTGTAATCCCAGCACTTTGGGAGGCTGAGGTGGGTGGATCACCTGAGGTCAGGAGTTTGAGACGAGCCTGACCAACATGGTGTAAACCTATCTCTACTAAAATACAAAAATTAGCCAGGTGTAGTGGCGGGCGCCTGTAATCTCAGCTACTTGGGAGGCTGAGGTGGGAAAATTGCTTGAAACCAGGAGGCAGAGTTTGCATTGGGCCAAGACTGCGCCATTGCACTCCAGCCTGACAACAGAGAGAGACTCTGTCCCCCCCAAAAACAAAACAAAACAAAACAAAAAACTCTCAATAAACTAGGTATTGATGGAACATACATCAAATTAATAAGAGCTATTTATGACAGACTCATAGCCAATATCACACTGAATGAGCAAAACCTGGAAGCATTCCCTCTGAAAACCGGCACAAGATGAGCCACGTTTCATACAGTTGAGCCTTTGCTCACTGTGGTAGAACACGCCCCGTAAGTCTCCAAAGTAGCACATTGCAGTGAAGCTGTTAAAGACCACAGAAGGGTTTTCTTTTGTCCCTAGATGTTTATCTGATTTGATTTATAACACTTTATTGTAAAAAGAAGAAATCAATTTTTTCAAAAATACAAAGGTTTTTGAATGTCCTCACTACAAAAAAATGATAAATGCATGAGGTGATGGTCACACTAAATACCCTGATTTGATCATTATGCAAAATATGTTTTGAAATGTCAAAATGTGCCCCCATAGATATTTACAACTTTAATGTATCAACTTAATAAAATTAAAAATAGAAACAAAACAAGCAAATAAACAAACAAAAAATGCAGCTTCTTTTCCACACAGAATTGGAAGGAAAAAAATTATCCTCAGAAGATAAGTGGACGATTTAGTCTTCCTTAGAAAAATATTTTAATGGGTGTTTTGATTAAATAAGACAAGACTTCACGACTTGGTCTGAGATAGAAAAGTTAAAACATAGAGTACTATACCCTTCTCTGAATTAAAGTGTACAGGTGTCCCCAAGGAGTAATGTCATTGATCTCATATAATCCTTCACTGGGCTGCAGGTAGGATGGTAGGGAAAAAAACCATGCGAACAGGAATTCTGTTGTCAACGAGACTACTAACCTGGAGAAATATTAGGACAGAAGGAGAAAAAATTCTGTAAGGAATTTTCTTTTATGAGGTATGATCCTAAAATTTAGCAATAAAGGCATACAATGATTTTTCTCCTAGGTTTTCTATTGACTGTACATGTGGGTAAGTAGGGAAGCTCTTATACACTTCAGCATTCTTGTCTGTAAAGTAAATGTCCAAATGTACTCCATGTATACTCTGTGAAAGTTGGATGAGGAAATAATTGTAAAAGCAATGGACTAATCCACACAATTTACCATGACTAAAGGAAGGTAACTGAAGGTTGGTGAGAAGGCCTTATGCATGCATATAAACTGCCCAGTAGAGTATGTCACAGTATGTATTTGAAAACTGAATTGATAAATAAGCTTGTACCTTCTTTGGAATTCTCAGATAAGGCAAATTATCCAGGATGGTGTGGGAAAACCAGACCTTCAACTCCATCTTCATCCTGCTGGGAATCTTCAATCACAGCCCCACCCATACCTTCCTTTTTTCTCTGGTCCTGGGCATCTTCTCATGGGCCTTCATGGAAAATATTGCCATGGTTCTCCTCATCTACATAGAGAAACAGCTCCACACCCCCATGTACTTCCTCCTCAGTCAACTGTCCCTTATGGACCTCATGCTCATCTGCACCACTCTACCCAAGATGATCTTCAGCTACTTGTCTGGGAAGAAATCTATCTCTCTGGCAGGTTGTGGAACTCAGATATTCTTCTATGTGTCCCTGCTTGGAGCTGAATGTTTCTTGTTGGCTGTCATGGCTTATGACCGCTATGTGGCTATATGTCACCCTCTTCGGTACACCATCCTCATGAATCCGAAACTCTGTGTCTTCATGACTGTTGCTTCCTGGACCTTGGGGTCTCTTGATGGGATTATAGTGCTTGCAGCTGTCCTGTCATTTTCTTACTGCAGCTCTCTGGAAATTCATCATTTTTTCTGTGATGTTGCTGCCCTTTTACCTCTATCCTGCACAGAAACATCTGCATTTGAAAGACTACTTGTCATTTGTTGTGTGGTAATGCTAATCTTTCCAGTTTCAGTTATCATACTTTCCTATTCCCATGTCCTTCGAGCCGTCATCCACATGGGCTCTGGGGAAAGTCGTCGCAAGGCCTTCACTACCTGCTCCTCCCACCTGTCTGTGGTCGGACTCTACTACGGTGCTGCTATGTTCATGTACATGAGACCAGCTTCTAAACATACGCCAGACCAGGACAAGATGGTGTCGGCCTTCTACACTATTCTCACCCCTATGCTGAACCCTCTCATTTATAGCCTCCGCAACAAAGAAGTGTTCAGGGCACTACAGAAGGTACTGAAGAAAAGAAAGTTAATATGACCTTATCAAAATCTTTTTGAGTGCCTACTGTGGTCAACACTCATTCAAAAAAACTGGAATCTCTTAAATTATTCTATTTCTATTTCTGGTAATTTCTATTAATATTTTCCACTTCTTTTCAAAATTATCTATTCAGTATATTATTACATATACATCGCTTGTATACTAAGCTAGATTTGGATGTTAGTATAAGTGGTTTAATCCCTGTGAATGACAATTATATTATTAGGTGTCACACATGGGTGGTACTTGATTTTAGGATGCTTACTTTTGAAGCCAGGTATAAGTCTGAAGGGTCTTAGCTGTATCAAAAAGCAAAGCTTGGAGTTGATCCTCTGTTTTTGGAGAGATGCTTCTTTGTTCACAAATTACTTACCTATTAGTACTTGTTTTTAATTTGCCCATCCTCAAACCCAAGAATGACTATTTTAATACTGATTCTTCTTTACTTGACTCCCAAGTATTTAAAAGTGCGGAGTTAGTATCAACACTTTCTTCAATCAAGTTTTATGTCTGCATAAAATATTTCCTAGAAACTCGTATAAACATACACACACTTAAGTATATATGTGTGTGATCTTTATGCTAATAAAATTAAATATTTTAAGGAGTCCACATAAAATATCTATTTGGTTGGGCTGCACAGTCAACATCTGTATCATGTCTGCTTTTATTCCTTATAATCCTTATATTAACCATCAGAATCTGAAGGCAGAGCAAGATGATGGAATAGAAGACTCCACTGATTGTTCACATGCAAGGACAGCAATTTAACAATAATCCACACACGAACAACACATTCGTGAGAGCCAAAAATCAGGTGAGCCCTCATAGTACCTGGTTTTAACTTTATGTCACTGAAGAGGCAGTGAAGAGGTAGAAAAAACAACTTGAACAGACAATGCCACCCCTCTCTCACCACTGACAGAAGGAACAGTGTGCTAAGAGTGTCTCTGGGCTCTGGTGAGAAAGAACACAGCAATTGTGAGGCTTTGAGCTCAGTGCTGTCCTGTAAGAGCAGAAAGGAAAACCAGATAAAATTCAGCTGATGCCTGGCCACAGACAGAGCATTTAAACCAGCCCTTGTCAGAGGGGAATTACTGATCCCAGTGGTCAAAACTTGTGTTCCCACAAACCTTGACACTGAGGGCTAAAATGCGCTGAGGCTCTAAGTAAACTTAAAAGGCGGTCTATGCCATAAGTACTGCAACTCTTAGGTGAGTCCTAGTGCTGAATTGGGCCCCGAGATAGTGGACTGTGCGGGGGGCACATGAACTACAGAGACACCAGCTGGGGCAACTAAGGTTGTGCTGGCATCACCCTTGCCTAACCTCAGGCTGCACAGCTCATGGCTCCAAAAGAGTTCTTCCACTTGAGAAGAGGAGAAGAAAGAGTGGAGAGGACTTTGTCTCACATCTTGGATACCAGTTTAGCCACAGCAAGAAAATGCACTCGTCAAAGCTGTGAGGCCCTTATTCCAGGACCTCCATCCCAGACAACATTTCTATATACACCCTGGGCAAGAAGGGACTAACACTGTTGCTTAATATTTTGCTTCGTAAGCACCAATGGTTGATTCAATTGAAATTTTTGTACTCACCACAGTAATATTCATAATTATTATTTAGATTGACATGCTTATTTTTAAGTATAGTATAATCAAATGTTTTCTAATTTAAAAATGTGCTAGCAAATTTTAAAAATTAAAACAAAGGCTAATTTTATCCTTAAAAAAATAATTTCTGGGCCGGGTGCAGTGGCTCATGCCTGTAATCCCAGCACTTTGGGAGGCCGAGGTGGGCAGATTATCTGAGGTTGGGAGTTCAAGGCCAGCCTGACCAACATGGAGAAATTTCATCTCGACTAAAAAAATACAAAATCAGCTGGGTGTGGTGGCCCATGCCTGTAATCCCAGCTACTCTCGAGGCTGAGGCAGGAGAATCACTTGAATTTGGGAAGTGGAGTTTGCTGTGAGCCGAGATCATGCCATTGCACTCCAGCTTGGGCAACAAGAGCAAAACTCTATCTCAGTAAATAAATAAATAAATCATTTCTGTTAAATATAAAAAGTAGTTTTTATCATAGCAAATGTCGCCCTAGCTATGTCAAGTCAAAAATTTAGATTTATTGGGATTTTAAAAGAAGATAATACTATGTCCCTATGTGTTTCATTCCACTTTATGATACACGCTGGAAATGTTTATGCTCAGTTTTTGGAAGCAGAATATATGTGTCGTGGGTACAGTTGCTCAATTTATTCAATTTATACTTGTAAATGCTGATTCTTCACCAATGAATTCAATTTTATTAATTCAATTAATTAAATTTTATAATACAAAACAGTGAATTTAATGACATATCTTTGCCAGTCAGTGTTCACTGGTTGAGCCAGAAAGAGTTTTACAAAATTTTTTTTTGAGACGGAGTCTTGCTCTGTCACCAGGCTGGAGTGCAATGGTGGGATCTTGGCTCACCGCAACCTCCACGTCCTGGGTCCAAGTGATTCTCCTGCCTCAGCCTCCTGAGTAGCCAGGACTACAGGTGCATGCTACCACACCTGGCTAATTTTTGTATTTTTAGTAGAGATGGGATTTCACCATGTTGGCCAGGATGGTCTCAATCTCTTGACCTCGTGATCCGCCCGCCTTGGCCTCCCAAAGTGCCTGGATTACATGCGTCAGCCACAGCGCCCAGCCCCGAGTTTTACAAAGATTTACTGTACTTTCACTCCCACTCCGGATCTTCTTTAATCAAAATATATAGCAAGCATTTCAATAATCATGATAACAAATAGAAGTGTGATTTACATTTTGTCAGCAACATCACACCTCATGTGAAACAGGTAAATTTAGAACAACCAGAAAAGAAAGACTTATCTGTGATCTACTAAGAGAAGTATGAAAATTGAGCTTGAAATGGAAACATTTTATGATACGAATCGATAATGATTTTGTACATTTTATGATTTTACACATAATATGCAGAAAAAAGTAATTTCAATATGCAATTATGTAAATTGCAAAATCTACAAGAAACATTTCAAAACAATTTTGATATTGATGAATTTAAAGTTACTTTTTAGTTTATATGTTAAATTTTTGAATTTGATGTTAATAATACCGACTTGAAAGAAGTTATATTGCTTACTCAATTTAGTGAAGAAAAATGTTTTGAGTATGTTTGGGACATTGCGTATATGTGAATCTAATTTTTGAACTGTAAATTTTATTAAATTTAAATGCAGACCAAGTATTTTTGAAAAAAAATTAGTGTCTGAATTATGAGCTGAAAATGTAAAATAAACGCTTGATTTTAAAAAGTTTATACATAAAATGTAAAGTATATCATTATTAATTTTTAAGGTTGCTTGCCTATTGAAACAATATTTTGGACATATTAGTTTTAACTTAATTTTTGGTGTTGAAGTTTGGGCTGTAATCCAGTAGATGGCGCCTAAGAGTAATGCCCGTAGAGAGGCTCTTGATTGGCCACTTGGCTCTTTCGTGTTTCCTGGCATTCGCAGGCACGCTGTCCGGTGGGGGTTGAGAGAGATGACTCCTTACCAGGACGACTCCTGAGCCTTGGAGGAGGCCCCTCCAATTACTAGCACCTCGCCTGCATTTCTTTTGTTAGATGTTTCGGGCTACAGCCCTCCCTCAGGCAGAGGCCACAGCAGAGAGAGCTACCTTTCAGCATATACAGAAATTAACTCGAGATGGATTAAAGACTTAAACGTAAGAAAATCCTAGAAGAAAACTTAGGAAATGCCGTTCTTGATATCAGGCTTGGCAAATAATTTTTGACTAATTTCCCAAAAACATTAGCAACAAAAATTGACAAGCTAGACCTAATTAAAGAGCTTCTTCACAGCAACAGAAATTATCAGCAGAGTAAACAGACAATCTACAGAATGGGAGAAGATATTAGCAAAACGTGCATCCAGCAAAGGTCTAACATCCAGATTCTATACGGAACTTAAGTCAACAAGCAAAACCCCGTTAAATAATCCCATTAAAAAGTGGGCAAAGCACATGACCATACATTTCTCAAAAGAAGGCATATGAGCAGCCAACAAACATGAAAAAATGGTCATCATAGTTAGTTATGAGAGAAATGCAAATCAAAACCTAAATGAGAGACCATCTCACACCAGTCCCGTCAAAATGACCATTAATAAAGTCAAATAATAACTAATACTAGTGAAGCTGTGGAGAAAAGGAACACATATACACCATTGGTGGGAATGTAAATTATAGTTGAGCCACTGTGGAAAGCAGTTTGGAGATTTCTCGAAGAACTTAAAACAGGGCTGCTACTTGACCCAGGAATGCTATTACTGGGGATACATCCAAAAGAAAATAAATTGTTCTACCCCAAAGACAAATTACTCATTCATTCATTGCAGTGTTATTCCCAATAGCAAGGAATCAACCTACATGCCCATCAATGGTGGATTGGATAAAGAAAATGTAGCACATAAACACCACAGAGTGCTACATAGCCATAAAAAAGAACAAAATCATGTCCTTTGCAGCAACATGGATGCAACTGGAGGCCATTATCCTAAGTGAATTAATGCAGTAACAAAAAACCAAATACTGCATGTTCTCACTTATACGTAGGAGCTAAACTTTGGGTACTCAAGGATGTAAAGATGGAAACAATAGACACTGTGGACTACCAAATGGGGAAGGAAGGAAGGAGAGTGTGGGTTGCAAAACTACCTATGGGATACTATGCTCACAACCTGGGTGATGGGATCTATACCCCAAACCTCAGCGTGATGAAATATACCCATGTAACAAACACGCACATGTACCCACTGTGTCTAAAATAAAAGATGAAATCATTTAAAAAATAATTTAACATTTCATCTTAACTTTTAAAACTGTGGTCACTAGTATATTTTTAAATTACCTAGGTGGCATATTATATTTCTTTTGAAGTATGTTTATCTAGATGACTAAGATATGGTGATTTCCATTGTATTTCTGTTAATTTACTACTTTAACCTCTTCAAAACCCACACAATTCCTGAAACTCCAGTAAGTAGAAGTTCCTACGTTAGACTCAGTATCTTTTCTAGAGCAAATTAAGATGGTCTTATGCACCTACTATTGATTTGGTAAATGAGCTCTTTTCTATCACTCTGAGGAAAGAATATCAAGAACAACTCACATTCATAAGGATCAGACATCTTCTATTTATAATACCTTGGTCTATGCTTATCCTCCTGTCCTCTGTCGTGATGTAAGTGAAAGAAATACAAGCTACTTGGACATGCTGCATAAAAAAAAAGTACTAAATTTAGATGACAATATGCTAACTGGACTGAGCTGTAAGAAATAGCTAGCACACTGGAGACACTGTAATACATTTGTTATCCAAAGGTGCAAGATATACCTTACCAATATCAGCGGTCTTCCACAAAAATAAAGGTTGTAGGAAGTTGCATGCCACTTAAAGTCTCATGGGATATCCAAAGCAAAGGAAGGATTACTGCATCTTGCCCTCTCATCAAAAGATAGATACGTGATAGATAGATAGATAAATAGATAGATAGATGGATAGATAGGTAGATAACAGATAGATAGACAACACCTGGTATACCTTTTTGGGTTTTGACGGCAGCATATACCACACCTGGATTATTATTTAGATCTATATAGTGGGTTACGCAAAAAGATACTGACTTTGAGTAACTTCAATAACAGAAAGAGGATTCACTGCAATCCAGGATGCAGCGCAAGCAACTCTGAAACTTGGACCATGCAAGTGTTAGAATCTGTAGTATTAGAGATATTATTATTGGGAAATTACATTGTGTGGCATTTATTGTACATTCCCATGGGATAATTCAAATGAAATCAGTAAAATTCTGGAGTAAAATCATGCTATCCACATTAAATATTTTAGACCTTTTTATTTTTAATTTTTACTTTCTGTGAGTACATAGTAGGTGTATATATTTATGGGGTACATGAGATATTTTGGTACATGCATGCAATGCATAATAATCATATCAGATAATTGAGGTATCCATCATCCCAAGCATTTGTCCTTTATGTTACAAAATATCCAGTTATACTTTTAGTTATTTTTAAATGCACAATTATCATTGGCTATAGTCACTCCGTTGTGCTATCAAACACTAAGGCATTCATGCTTTCTAATTATATTTTGTACCCATTAAATATCCCCACTTATTCTTCCTAATCTCCAACCCCACTACCCTTCTCAGCCTGTGATAACCATCCTTCTACTCTCTATCTCCATGAGCCCAGTTGTTTTAATTTTTAACTCCCACCAATAAGGGAGAACATTTAAAGTCTGTCTTTCTGTGTCTGGCTTATTTCATTTAATATAATAACCTCCAGTTCTATCCATGTTGTTGCAAATGACAGGATCTCATTATTTTTTATGGCTGAATAGTACTTCATTGTGTATATGTACCACATTTTCTTTATCCATTCATCTGTTGATAGACATAGTTTGCTTGCAAATCTTAGTTATTGTGAATACTGCTCCAATAAACATGGAGTGCAGATATCTCTTCAATATACTGATTCCCTTTCTTTTGGATGTATGCCTAGCAGTAGAATTGCTGAATCATATGGTAACTCTGTTTTTAGTTTTTTGAGGAACCTCCAAACTGTCCTTTATGGTGGTTGTACTAATTCACATTCCCACCAGCAGTGTAGGAGGGCTCCATTTTCTCCACATTCTGGCATAATTTGGTACTGCCTTTCTTTTATATGAAAGTCATTTTGCCTGGGGTGAGATGATATCTCACTGTTGTTTTAATTTACACGTTTCTTATGATCAACATGTTGAGCACCTTTTCATATACCTGTTTGCCATTTGTATGTCTTCTTTGGAGAAATGTCGATTCAAATCTCACCCATTTTTAAATTGGACTAATACATTTTTTCCTATAGAGTTGTTTGAGCTCCTTATATATTCTGGTTATTAATCCCTTGTCAGATGAGTAGTTTGAAAATTTTTTCTTTCATTCTGTGGGTTTTCTCTTCACTTTATTGTTTCCTATGCTATGCAGAAGCTTTTTAAATTGATGTGATCTTATTTGTCCATTTTTGCTTCAGTTGCCTGTGCTTGTTGTATATTTTTACATTTCAAATTATTGTGAGCCTTGGAAGTAATATCTTATCTCCCATTATTTAAAATTCATGACCAACGTAACCCTGATTTCATAATCAAACAAGAAGCAAGCAAAAAGGAACTTAAAAAAAAACCCTCTACACTTTAACTTCATACCTTCACTTTGTAACTTTTTGTTGTTTCAGTTTATATCTTATTGTACTGTCTATGTCTTACAAAGTTGTTGTAGTTATCATTTTTGATTGGTTCATCTTTTCATCTTTCTACTTAAGATATGAGTAGTTTACACACCACAATTACAGCATTATAATAGTCTGTCTTTTCCTGTGTACTTACCATTACCAGAGAGATTTGTACCTTCAGATACTTTCCTATTGCTCATTAATACTTTTTTTCTTTCATGTTGAAGAACTCTCTCTAGCATTTCTTGTAAGACAGGTCTGGTGTTGATAAAATCCCTCAGCTTTTCTTTATCTGGAAAAGTCTATATTTATAAAGAATTAATACAGAGAAGGAAAGGAAGTTAATAAAGTGTGTTTTATTGAGTAAGCTACTACAGAGGGCAAATCCAACCTAATCCTGTGGCTCACTTCTGAGAAAGTATATAAAATGCACACCCTTGAGAATCATTCTTGCCTGTGAGAGAGGAGACAGAACTTGATTTTCACCAGGGGTTGTTTGGGGGCTTCTCTGCTGGCGATTTTTATTCTCTGGCACTTCTAGTCTGTGTACGCATAGACAGAGTGACCTTCTATGGAGATTGAAGGAATGTGGTTGCTGCTCAGAGTGCCGGCTGGAAATTCATGTGTAATTAGAAACCTCAATTGGCATACCAACCAAGTGCAACATGCAGCATTTTTTTTTGTGTTTGGGTGTCTTCATCCAAATAAGTCAATTGTAAGACATGAGATTATTGAGATTATTAAGAAATGTGCTTACAGATGTCCTATTAGATGACATTGTGGAAATACTGTTAATTGTATTTGTGTGATAAGGTATTATGGTTAAGTACAAAGGAAGAAACTATGAATTCAAGATTAGGTATAATGAAGAAGTGATAAAATGTCTAAACAAATGGCCGGGCACGGTGATTCACGCCTGTAATCCCAACACTTTGGGAGGCCAAGGCAGGCAGATCACAATGTCAGGAGTTCAAGACCAGCCGGACCAACAAGGTGAAACCCATCTCTACTAAAAATACAAAAATTAGCCAGACATGGTGGCACACACCTATAATCAGCTACTCAGGACGCTGAGGCAGGAGAATCGCTTGAACCCGGGAGGCAGAGGTTGCAGTGAGCTGAGATCGTACCACTGCACTGGGGAACAGAGCAGGACTCCATCTCAAAACAAAACAAAACTCCACAAACATTAAATGCATGTAGATTTGTTGGGTGGATAAATATGAAACAAGATTTTTTGGATCCATGGTAGTTCCTTAATTTTGTTTTCTTTGATGTGGTGCTCTATTTTTTAAAAATTAAAAAATTTTAAAAGAAATATGGGTATTTCAGCAAAAGAAAAAAAGGGAGTGACAGAGGGAGGAAGGGAGGAAGAAACGGAGGAAAAAGAGAAACCCTCCCCGGGGTGCTTTCTTGCACATTATATTTTTCACTGTGGCTGTTCAATGGAGATGTCCCAAGGAAACCCAGGCAGGGACTCTGTCTTCCTAGGTCCCTGAAGCTGCACCACCAAGCGGTACATGTCCACACTTCCAACACTGCTACAAAAACAAGAAGTAAGCTTCATTTGGATGTAAGACATTATACATTATTGTGACTAATTTTTATTACAATTAATCGGCCTCAAATAATACCACTTTTTGAAGAAATGTAAATCTACTTAATTTTAATAAAATTATTGAGAAAATATTACTTATAGGGAGATATATTAAATTTAGTTCCTAGTGAACAATGTACAAAAATCAACCTCAACTGTATTAAAAACACATATTGAAAACACAACAAATATTTGTTTTAAATTATAGGCAAATATTCACGAGCAGACATCAATTTCTTAAGCAAGTCATACAAAGTAATAACTATAAATACAATCATTGACAAATGTGACCAAGTTAAAAATTTTAAACTTTGTCCATTGATAGATACCTCAAATAGGTGGAAATTCTAGTTATGCACTAAGATGAAACAGTATACTAAATATACACCTATATTTAATAATATTATTTGATTCAACTTCATATATATATATATACTGAAAAATAAGAAAAATATATGAGCAGTTATTTCACAGAAAAATAGACACACATGGCCAGTAAACTTCTGACATAATTGTCAAGAATGGTATTTTATCCCCATTCCAGCAGAAAAAATAGAAAACTCAAACAATACTAAATGTTGTTGAGTATGTTTATTAGCAAAACAATTTAGCATTGCCGACTAGAATGAAAACCAATATTAGCAGTTTGGAAAAGAAATCAGCACCATGTTTTATATTGGACTTTTACATTCCAAACAGTCCAACCATTCTATTTCTCTCCATAGAACCCAAGAAACTTCTTCCAGTATACTAGGAGTCACACAAAGGCATGTTCATAAGGTTTGTTTCTATGGTAGATATATAAAATTTCTGTGTCTAAATAATATGATAAATAATTTTTCTTGTATTCACAAAATGGAATATTTTACAAGAGCTGAAAGCAATATATTTGAGCAATAAAAAAGTAGAATGAATCTTAATAATACCATAAAGCAAGCTCAGGAAGATTACTTGCTGCACAATAGCTTTTCTAAAATTTTATGAATCATTAAAGAATCAAAACAAAAGATGTTTAACATCTACATAAAGCTAAATGAACATGAGAATGAGAGGATGTGGAACACTGGGTTTAGGATGCTTAAAATTTTGGCAGTAGAAATAGTGAAATGGAGTAAGGTGAGGCCACATGTTATATGTAAATTGCTATTGAGTTCTTAGATTTTATGTTGGGTGAAAGGTTCAAATGTACTTTTTAGATAACCAAAATTTAACTACCACTTAAAGGATATTTAAAGAGTCTTTTCTTCCATAATGACAGGCAATTGTAACACTTAGATGCCTATTTCAGTATGAATACAAATAGAATTGTGACATGGTAAACTGAGTGATCCAAGCAGTGTTTGAAACACAAGTTTCAAAACAAACAAAACAATTTTGCTTTGTTTTGTTTTATTTTTTTTTTATGGAGAGGCCTTCCTTTACCTTCCTCTTAGTGTGTGAGCCTTCCTGTGGCCACATCTATAAAGACATGAGCTTGCCTGTGAATTTAGGCAGAAAGTACATAGAGGGAACACAGGGTATTTAAAAAAGCTCCATAAGCAACTAAATTGAGGAGTGAAGAAAAACGGACAAAAATAATGAGATTTTAAAAGGGTCTTCTGCAAATCTCACATATTCTCACTCATATGTGGGAACTAAAAAAGATGATCTCATGGAGTTAGAAGATAAAATGATAGATACCAGAGACTGGGAAGAGTGTGTGTAGAAGGAGATGAAGAGAAGTTGATTAGTGGGTACAAGCATACAGTTAAATAGAAGGAATATGTTGTAATGCTCAATAACAGAGTACAGTGACTATACTTAAAAACAATGCATTATACATTTCAAAATAGCTAGAAGAGAGAACTTGAAATATTCCCAAAACCTAGAAATGATAAATACTCGAGGTGACAGACATCCCAAATACCCTGACATTATCATTATACATTATATGCATGTAACAGAATATCACATGTATCCCATAAGTATACAAATATTTGCATCAATAAAAAATAACACAAAATAAAAATAAAGGGTCTTTTTTCCTGGCATTGATCACTGTATGTATTTCCTTCAGGGAGGCATCTAAGTGAGTGGCTATGAGAATCAATGTGTGAAGATGAGCTTCTGAGTCTTTGGATCAGTATGCTTATGATTTATACTAATCTACAATGCCTTAACACTCTCATGCCTACCTATCATTGAAAGTAAAATATTATCAGTTATATATTACAGCTGTAGTTAGGGATGAAAAGGATCTCAGAAAAAAAAGGTTTAATACCTCTCACTCCTTTTTGTACAAATATAGATATAAATAAAATTATTGCCTGAAAGATTATCTAGTGGGTTATTATTTATAATATTCTTAAATGCTTGTACATTAAAATATTAAGAAGCAAAGAGAGACTAGAATTAATATCATCTCAACAACTTTTTAGCTTTCAGAGTTTGCCACACAATCTCTCTCAACCACTATTAGGTTTGTTGGACTTATTATAATATCCTTTATATATATACATATATTTTAATTTATATTTATTCTAAAAATGTTTAAGAAAGATTCTGAGGTCTTCTATTACTCAACAGATCATTAACAAAGTTAGTACACAGAAGTCGAAGGGCACTTCCACTGCCCTGAAAGCATTGATAAACTCTACAAAACTTTAATTATTTTGTTTTCCCTTATAATAATGGAGATGGGGTTGATCATTAACAAAGACAGCAAATCACTAATCACAGGCAACTGTTTCTCTGCTCCAAGCACGGGGAAGAAGGGAGTTAATTGGAAGAATGCTGTTCCGGGGCTTGTTAAATCAGGCTTCTGGGATTGTGATATGAAAACTTTTAATGAGTTTGTCAAAGCTGAACACCCACAGAGTCTTATTAAATAGCCTCTCATTAGCAAGAGTTAAAACTTTATTTTATTCACTCTGAAGTTGTAGCTAATTGGAGCCTTATTCTATTAGATAAATTCGGGGAAATTCTCAGAGACTAATAAGAACCCTTTATTAGAAAACCCAAAGGAGACAAACTTGTGTGGTTGCCATGGTGATGCTTGGCAGAGAAATGAGTCTCATACCGGTCAAGTCATCTTTCTATCTCTATGAATTTGAATATTCTAGTATGCCATATGTTTCCTTTTATGCATAGCTTCACTTCATCTAAGTTTTATCTATGTTGTAGCATGAACCAGAATTTTATTCTTTTTTAAGGTTATATAATGTTCCATTGCATGTATATACATTTTGTTTCTCCCTTCATCCATTAAGGAATATTTAGGTCATTTTTTCTCTTTTGACTATTGTGAATAATGATGCTATAAACATAGGTATGCAAATATCTGTTCAAATTCAAGCTTTCAATTCTTTTGTGCATAAGCCAAGAAGTGGAATTGCTGGATAACATGATAATTCTTTCACTTTTTAAAGGATGTACCATTTGGTTTCCACAGTGGCTGCAGGGGCAATGCACAGAAGTCCCAATTTCTGCACATCTTCCCCAACACTTTCTGCTTCTGATTTTCTTTGTTTATTTTAATAATAACCATTTTAATAGGTATAAAGTGGTATCTCACTGAGGTTTTGATTTGCATTTACCTAATGATTAGTGATGCACAACTTTTTTTCACATCCTTATTGGTCACATGCTTATCTTTTTAAAGAAATGCCTATTTAAGCTCTTTGCCTATTTTTCAGTTGGGTTGTCTATTTTGTTGTTATTTCATTGTAAGTTTTAAAAATATATTGTAGATTTAATTTCTTATCAGCTATGTATTTTGCAACTATTTTTCCCATTATGAGAGAGCTGCCTTTTTACTTTTCTGAAAGTGTCCTTTGATGTGCAAAATGTTAATTTTGATGAAATAAATTTTATTTGTTTTCTTCTTTTAATGCCTATACTTCTGGTTTTTACATACAAAAAATTATTGCCAAATACACTGTCATGATTTTTCCCTTTGTTTTCTTCTAAGAGTTTTGTCATTTTGGTTCTTATATTAAAGTTTTTTATCTACTTGAATTAATCTTTACATGGTGTAAGATAAAAGCCTGACTTCACTATTTTGCATATGGATATACTGTTTCTCATCACCACTAGTTGAATAGACTGCTTGTTTTCAGCATATAAAAACACAACTAGGGAGGAGCCAAGATGGCCAAATAGGAAGAGCTCCGGTCTATGGCTCCAAGTGTGAGCGACGCAGAAGACGGGTGATTTCTGCATTTCCATCTGAGGTACCGGGTTCATCTTACTAGGGAGGGCCAGACAGTGGGCGCAGGTCAGTGGGTGCATGCACCATGTGCGAGCCGAAGCAGGGCGAGACATTGCATCACTCGGGAAGTGCAAGGGGTCAGGGAGCTCCCTTTCCTAGTCAAAGAAAGTGGTGACAGACAGAACCTGGAAAATCGGGTCACTCCCACCCGAATACTGCACTTTTCCGATGGGCTTAAAATACGGCGCACCAGGAGATTATATCCCGCACATGGCTCGGAGGGTCCTACGCCCACGGAGTCTCGCAGATTGCTAGCACAGCAGTCTGAGATCAAACTGCAAGGTGGCAGCGAGGCTGGGGGAGGGGCGCCCGCCATTACCCAGGCTTGCTTAGGTAAACAAAGAAGCCGGGAAGCTCGAACTGGGTGGAGCCCATCACAGCTCAAGGAGGCCTGCCTGCCTCTGTAGGCTCCACCTCTGGGGGCAGGGCACAGACAAACAGAAAGACAGCAGTAACCTCTGAAGACTTAAATGTCCCTGTCTGACAGCTTTGAAGACAGCAGTGGTTCTGCCAGCACGCAGCTGGAGATCTGAGAACGGGCAGACTGCCTCCTCAAGTGGGTCCCTGACCCCTGACCCCCGAGCAGCCTAACTGGGAGGCACCCCGCAGCAGGGGCAGACTGACACCTCACACGGCCGGGTACTCCAACAGACCTGCAGCTGAGGGTCCTGTGTGTTAGAAGGAAAACTAACCAACAGAAAGGACATCCACACCAAAAACCCATCTGTACATCACCATCATCAAAGACCAAAAGTAGATAAAACCACAAAGATGGGGAAAAAACAGAGCAAAAAAACTGGAAACTGTAAAAAGCAGAGTGCCTCTCCTTCTCCAAAGGAACGCAGTTCCTCACCAGCAATGGAACAAAGCTGGACGGAGAATGACTTTGACGAGCTGAGAGAAGAAGGCTTCAGATGATCAAATTACTCCGAGCTACGGGAGGACATTCAAACCAAAGGCAAAGAAGTTGGAAACTTTGAAAAAAATTTAGACGAATATATAACTAGAATAACCAATACAGAGAAGTGCTTAAAGGAGCTGATGGAGCTGAAAGCCAAGGCTCGAGAATGACGTGAAGAATGCAGAAGCCTCAGGAGCCGATGCGATCAACTGGTAAAAAGGGTATCAGCGATGGAGGATGAAATGAATGAAATTAAGTGAGAAGCGAAGTTTCGAGAAAAAAGAATAAAAAGAAAAAAGCAAAGCCTCCAAGAAATACGGGACTATGTGAAAAGACCAAATCTACGTCTGATTGGTGTACCTGAAAGTGACGGGAGGAATGGAACCAAGTTGGAAAACACTCTTCAGGATATTATCCAGGAGAACTTCCCCAATCTAGCAAGGCAGGCCAACATTCAGATTCAGGAAATACACAGAACGCCACAAAGATACTCCTCGAGAAGATCAACACCAAGACACATAATTGTCAGATTCACCAAAGTTGAAATGAAGGAAAAAATGTTAAGGGCAGCCAGAGAAAAAGGTCAGGTTACCCTCAAAGGGAAGCCCATCAGACTAACAGCAGATCTCTCGGCAGAAACTCTACAAGCCAGAAGAGAGCAGGGGCCAATATTCAACATTCTTAAAGAAAAGAATTTTCAAACCAGAATTTCATATCCAGCCAAACTAAGCTTCATAACTGAAGGAGAAATAAAATACTTTACAGACAAGCAAATGCTGAGAGATTTTTGTCACCACAAGGCCTGCCCTAAAAGAGCTCCTGAAGGAAGTGCTAAACATGGAAAGGAACGACCAGTAGCAGCCACTGGAAAATCATGCCAAAATGTAAAGGCCATCGAGACTAGGAAGAAACTGCATCAACTAACGAGCAAAATAACCAGCTAACATCATAATGACAGGATCAAATTCACACATAACAATATTAACTTTAAATGTAAATGGACTAAATGCTCTGATTAAAAGACACAGACTGGCAAATTGGATAAAGAGTCAAGACCCATCAGTGTGCTGTATTCAGGAAACCCGTCTCACGGGCAGAGACACACATAGGCTCAAAATAAAAGGATGGAGGCAAATCTACCAAGCAAAAGGAAAACAAAAAAAGGGAGGGGTTGCAATCCTAGTCTCTGGTAAAACAGCCTTTAAACCAACAAAGATCAAAAGACACAAAGAAGGCAATCACATAATGGTAAAGGGATCAATTCAACAAGAAGAGCTAACTATCCTAAATATATGTGCACCCAATACAGGAGCACCCAGATTCATAAAGAAAGTCCTGAGTGACCTACAAAGAGACTTAGACTCCCACACATTAATAATGGGAGACTTTACCACCCCACTGTCAACATTAGACAGATCAACGAGACAGAAAGTTAACAAGGATACCCAGGAATTGGACTCAGCTCTGCACCAAGCGGACGTAATAGACATCTACAGAACTCTGCACCCCAAATCAACAGAATATACATTTTTTTCAGCACCACACCACACCTATTCCAAAATTGACCACATAGTTGGAAGTAAAGCTCTCCTCAGCAAATGTAAAAGAACAGAAATTATAACAAACTATCTCTCAGACCACAGTGCAATCAAACTAGAACTAAGGATTAAGAATCTCACTCAAAACCGCTCAACTACATGGAAACTGAACAACCTGCTCCTGAATGACTACTGGGTATATAACGAAATGAAGGCAGAAATAAAGATGTTCTTTGAAACCAATGAGAACAAAGACACAACATGCCAGAATCTCTGGGATGCATTGAAAGCAGTGTGTAGAGGGAAATTTATAGCACTAAATGCCCACAAGAGAAAGCAGGAAAGATCCAAAATTGACATCCTAACATCACAATTAAAAGAACTAGAAAAGCAAGAGCAAACACATTGAAAAGCTAGCAGAAGGCAAGAAATAACTAAAATCAGAGCAGAACTGAAGGAAATAGAGACACAAAAAACCCTTCAAAAAATTAACGAATCCAGGAGCTGGTTTTTTGAAAGGATCAACAAAATTGATAGACCGCTAGCAAGACTAATAAAAAAAAAGAGAGAAGAATCAAATAGAAGCAATAAAAAATGATAAGGGGGATATCACCACTGATCCCACAGAAATACAAACTACCATCAGAGAATACTACAAACACCTCTATGCAAATAAACTAGAAAATCTAGAAGAAATGGATAAATTCCTCGACACATACACCCTCCCAAGACTAAACCAGGAAGAAGTTGTATCTCTGAATAGACCGATAACAGGAGCTGAAATTGTGGCAATAATCAATAGCTTACCAACCAAAAAGAGTCCAGGACCAGATGGATTCACAGCCGAATTCTACCAGAGGTACAAGGAGGAACTGGTACCATTCCTTCTGAAACTATTCCAATCAATAGAAAAAGAGGGAATCCTCCCTAACTCATTTTATGAGGCCAGCATCATCCTGATACCAAAGCTGGGCAGAGACACAACCAAAAAAGGGAATTTTAGACCAATAACCTTGATGAACATTGATGCAAAAATCCTCAATAAAATACTGGCAAACCGAATCCAGCAGCACATCAAAAACTTATCCACCACGATCAAGTGGGCTTCATCCCTGGGATGCAAGGCTGGTTCAATATATGCAAATCAAACAGTGTAATCCAGCATATAAACAGAACCAAAGACAAAAACCACATGATTATCTCAATAGATGCAGAAAAGGCCTTTGACAAAATTCAACAACCCTTCATGCTAAAAACTCTCAATAAATTAGGTATTGATGGGACATATCTCAAAATAATAAGAGCTATCTATGACAAACCCACAGCCAATATCATACTGAATGGGCAAAAACTGGAAGCATTCCCTTTGAAAACTGGCAGAAGACAGGGATGCCCTCTCTCACCACTCCTATTCAACATAGTGTTGGAAGTTCTGGCCAGGGCAATTAGGCAGGACAAGGAAATAAAGGGTATTCAATTGGGAAAAGACGAAGTCAAATTGTCCCTGTTTGCAGATGACATGATTGTATATCTAGAAAACCCCATTGTCTCAGCCCAAAATCTCCTTAAGCTGATAAGCAATTTCAGCAAAGTCTCAGGATACGAAATCAATGTACAAAAATCACAAGCATTCTTATACACCAATAACAGACAAACAGAGAGCCAAATCATGAGTGAACTCCCATTCACAATTGCTTCAAAGAGAATAAAATACCTAGGAATCCAACTTACAAGGGATGTGAAGGACCTCTTTAAGGAGAACTACAAACCACTGCTCAAGGAAATAAAAGAGGATACAAAGAAATGGAAGAACATTCCATGCTCACAGGTAGGAAGAATTGATATCGTGAAAATGGCCATACTGCCCAAGGTAATTTATAGATTCAATGCCATCCCCATCAAGCTACCAATGCCTTTCTTCACAGAATTGGAAAAAAATACTTGAAAGTTCATATGGAACCAAAAAAGAGCCCACATCGCCAAGTCAATCCTGAGCCAAAAGAACAAAGCTGGAGGCATCACACTACCTGACTTCAAACTATACTACAAGGCTATAGTAACCAAAACAGCATGGTACTGGTACCAAAACAGAGATATAGATCAATGGAACAGAACAGAGCCCTCAGAAATAACGCCACATATCTACAACTATCTGATCTTTGACAAACCTGAGAAAAACAAGCAATGGGGAAAGGATTCCTTATTTAATAAATGGTGCTGGGAAAACTGGCTAGCCATATGTAGAAAGCTGAAACTGGATCCCTTCCTTATACCTTATACAAAAATCAATTCAAAATGGATTAAAGACTTAAACATTAGATGTAAAACCATAAAAACCCTAGAAGAAAACATAGGCATTACCATTCAGGACATAGGCATGTACAAGGACTTCATGTCTAAAACACCAAAAGCAATGGCAACAAAAGCCAAAATTGACAAATGGGATCTAATTAAACTAAAGAGCTTCTGCACAGCAAAAGAAACTACCATCAGAGTGAACAGGCAACCGACAAAATGGGAGAAAATTTTCGCAACCTACTCATCTGACAAAGGGCTAATATCCAGAATCTACAATGAACTCAAACAAATTTACAAGAAAAAAACAAACAACCCCATCAAAAAGTGGGCAAAGTACATGAACAGACACTTCTCAAAAGAAGACATTTATTCAGCCAAAAAACACATGAAAAAATGCTCACCATCCCTGGCCATCAGAGAAATGCAAATCAAAACCACAATGAGATACCATCTCACACCAGTTAGAATGGCAATCATTAAAAAGTCAGGAAACAACAGGTGCTGATGAGGATGTGGAGAAATAGTAACACTTTTACTCTGTTGGTGGGACTGTAAACTAGTCCAAGCATTGTGGAAGTCAGTGTGGCCATTCCTCAGGGATCTAGAACTAGAAATACCATTTGACCCAGCCATCCCATTACTGGGTATATACCCAAAGGACTAAAATCATGCTGCTATAAAGACACATGCACATGTATGTTTATTGCGGCATTGTTCACAGTAGCAAAGACTTGGAACCAACCCAATTGTCCAACAATGATAGCCTGGATTAAGAAAATGTGGCACATATACACCATGGAATACTATGCAGCCATAAAAAATGATGAGTTCATGTCCTTTGTAGGGACATGGATGAAATTGGAAATCATCATTCTCAGTAAACTATTGCAAGAACAAAAAAACAAACACCACATATTCTCACTCATAGGTGGGAATTGAATAATGAGAACACATGGACACAGGACGGGGAACATCACACTCTGGGGACTGTTGTGGGGTGGGGGTAGGGGGGAGGGATAGCATTGGGAGATATACCTAATGTTAGATGATGAGTTAGTGGGTGCAGCGCACCAGCATGGCACATGTATACATATGTAACTAACCTGCACATTGTGCACATGTACCCTAAAACTTAAAGTATAATAATAAAAAAGAAATTAAAAAAAGAAAATTAAAAAAAAACAGAACTAATTTTTGCATGTTGATATTTTCTTTTTACTGAATTCATTTCCTAGCTCTAACAGTTTTATTAATGGAGTCTTTGAGGTTTTTCTATATACATGTCATCTGCAAACAGAGACAATTTTATGTCTTCCTTTCAGATTTTGATGATTTTTATTTATTTTTATTTCCTATGTTTTCCTAGCCTCTAACTAGGACTTATAGTACTGTGTTAAATAGAAGTGGCAAGAGCAAACATCATTCTCTTGTTCCTGATCTTAGAAGAAAATATTTCAGCTTTCCACCATTACATATGATGTTACCTCTGGGCTTGGTATATATGCCCTCTATTTTGTTGAAGTAGGCTATCTATTAATGCCTCAATTTCAGAACTCATTTTTGGTCTGTTCAGGGATTCAATTTTTTTCCTGGTTCAGTCTTGGGGGTGGGTACGTGTCCAGGAATTCATCCATTTCTTCTAGATTTTCTAGTTTATGTGCATAGAGGTGTTTATAAATTTTTAACAAAATACTGGCAAACTGAATCCAGTAGCACATCAAAAAGTTCATTCATCATGGTCAAGTAGGCATTATCCCTGGAATGCAAGGTTGGTTCAACATACACAGATCAACAAATGTGATTCATCACACAGATGGAACTAAAGACAAAAACCACATGATTATCTCAATAGATGCAGAAAAGGCATTCAATAAAATTCAACATCCATTCATGTTAAAAACTCTCAATAAACTAGGTATTGAAGAAACATAGCTCAAAATAATAAGAGCCATCTATGACATACCCACAGCCAATATCATACTAAAGGGTCTAAAGCTGGAAGTATTCTCTTAAAAACTGGAACAAGACAAAGACGCCATCTCTCACCACTCCTATTCAACATAGGAGATTGTTTGGGAAGTTCTGTCCCAAACAATCAGGCAAGAGAAAGAAATAAAGGGCATCTAAATAGGAAGAGAGGAAGTCAAACTATCTCTGTTTGCAGATGGCATGATCTTGTATCTAGAAAACTCCATAGCCTCAGCCTAAAATCTTCTTACATTGATAAACAACTTCAGCAAAGTCTCAGGATAGAAACTCAATATGCAGAAGTCACCAGCATTTTAATATACCAACAACAGTCAAGCCGAGAGCCAAATCAGGAATGCATTCCCATTCACAATTGCCACAAAAAGAAGAAAATACCTAGGGATAGAGCTAACAAGGGAGGTGAAAGACTCAACAAAGAGAACTACAAACCACTGCTTAAAGGAATTATAGATGACACAAGCAAATGAAAAAAAATTCCATGCTCATGAATAGTAAGAATCAAAATAATAAAAATTACCATGTTGCCCAAAGCAATTTACAGAGTCAGTGCTACCATTGACATTCTTCACAGGACTAAAAAAACAAAACTAACTATTTAAAAAATTATATGGAACCCAAATAGAAGCTCAAAAGGCCAAGGCAATCCTAAGAAAAAAGAAAAAAGCTGGAGGCATCACGCGATCTAACTTAAAACTATGGTACTGGGCTACAGTAACCAAAACAGCATAGATCCTGTTACAAAAACAGAGGCATAGACCAATGGAACAGAATAGAGAACCCAGAAATAAGACCATACACCTGCAATCATCTGATCTTTGACAAACCTGACAAAAACAAGCAATGGGAAAAATATTCCCTATTTAATAATTGGTGCTGGGAGAACTGGCTAGAGATATGCAGAAAATTCAAATAAAACCAAAAAAGAGCCCATATACTCAAGACAATCCTAAGCAAAAAGAACAAAGCTGGAGGTATCATGCTACCTGACTTCAAACTACATTGCATGGTTAGAGTAACCAAAAGAGCATGGTAGTGGTACAAAAACAAACACATAGAACAATGGAACAGAACAGAGAACCCAGAAATTAGACCAGACACTACAACTATCTGCTCTTTGGCAAACCTGACAAAAACAAACAATGAGTAAAGGATTCCCTATTCAATAAATAGTGCTGGGATAACTGGCTAGCTATATGCAGAAGATTAAAACTGGACCCATTTCTTACACCATATATAAAAATTAATGCAAGATGGATCAAAGACTTAAATGTAAAACCCAAAAACACCCTGGAAAACAACCTAGGTAATACCATTCAGGACATAGGAATGAGCAAATATTTCATGATGAAGATGCGAAAAGTATTTGCAACAAAAGCAAAAATTGACAAATGGAACCTAATTGAACTAACGAGCATCTGCACAGCAAAATAAACTCTCAGCAGAATAAACACACAACCTACGAAATGGGAGAACATTTCTGCAAACTATGCGTCTGACAAAGGTCTAATATCCAGCATCTATAAAGAACTGAAAACAAATTTACAAGAAAACAACAAATAACCCCATAAAAATGTAGGCAAAGGACAAGAACAGATGCTTTTCAAAAGAAGACGTACATGCAGCTGACAATCATATTTAATAAAGCTCAGCATCACTGATCATTAGAGAAATGCAAATCAAAACACAATGAGACACCATCTAACACCAGTTAGAATGGCTATTATTAAAAAGTCAAAAAATTACAGATGCTAGCAAGGTTGCAGAGAAAAAGCACCGATTATACACTGTTGGTAGGTAATGGTAAATTAGTTCAACCATTGTGGAAAACAGTGTGGCATCCCTCAAAGACCTAAAAACAGAAATAGCATTCCACCTAGCCATCTCTATATTAGGTGTATTCCCAAAGGAGTGTAAATTGTTCTACAGTGAAGTCACCTGCTTCATTTGTATGTTCATCACAGCACTATTCCCAATAGCGAAGACATGGAATCAACCTAAACGTCCAACAGTGACAGACTTGTTAAAGAAAATGTGGTACATATACACCATGGAGTACTGTACAGCCACTAAAAACAAAATCATGTTCTTTACAGCAACATAGATGGAGCTGGAGGCTATTATCCTTAGCAAATAAACACAGGAACAGAAAACCAAATACTACATGTCATCACTTATAAGTGAGAGCTGAATGATGGAAACACATCGACACACAGAGGGAAACAACACACACTGGGGCCTCTTAAAGGGTGGAGTGTGGGAGGAGGGAGATGTCAGGAAAAATAACTAATGGGGACTAGTTATGATAATGATGAAATAATGTGTACAACGAACCCCCATGAAACAAGTCCCATGTAACAAACCTGCGCAGGTACCCTGAACTTAAAATACATTAAAACTTTTTTTTAAAAAAGATTATCCTTTCCTTTGGACACTTTGTTGATATCAATTGGCTATAAATGTGTAGGTTTAATTCTGCGCTGTCTGTCACATTCTTTTGGTTGCTGGCTGTTTTTATGCCAGTACCATGCTCTTTTTGTTACCATTGCTTTGTAGAATTTTTAAAGTTCAGGTAGTGTGAGGCCTCCAGCTTTCTTTTGCTGAAGATTGCTTTGTCTATTAAGATTTTTTGGTTCCATACAAGTTTCATAGTATTCTCTATTTCTGTGAAAAGAAAATGTCATTGGAATTTTCATAGGGATTGCATTAAATCTGTAGATCACGTTGGTTGGGTGGTTTGATTGAGCACTTAAAAATATTAATTGTTCCAATACATGAATATGAGATATCTTTCTATTTACTTGTATCATCTACAATTTCCTTTATCAGTGTTTTTTAGTTTTCAACATACAGATCTTCCCTGCTTAAATTTATTCCTATTTTTATTTCAACGTTTATTTTAGATTTGGGGTACATGTGCTTGTTTGTTGCATTGGTATATTGCATGATGCTGAGGTTTGGGGGTACAACTGATCCCATAACCCAGGTGCTGAGCATAGTACCCAGTCTTTGCTCACCTCCCTCCCTTGCCCCTCTGATAATCCCCAGTGTCTATTCTTCCATCTTAGTGTCCATTTACCCTTAGCTTTTTTGATACTGTTGCAAATGGGATTGTTTTCTTCATTTGTTTTTCAGATAGTTCACTGTTAGTGTATACAAATTATTTTTTTTCTGTTGCTTTTGTAACCTGAAAGTTCACTGTATTCTAAGTTCTAAAAGTTTGCTGGAGGTGTCTTTAGAATATTCTATGTGTAAAATGACATCATTAGCAAACAGCAAAAAAAAAATTACTTCTTTCTTATTTGGATGCTTTTTGTTTCTTTCTTCTGCTTAATTGCTTTTGCTTAGACCTCCAGGACTACGTTGAATACAAGTGGTGAGAGTGGGCATCTTTGTCGCTTTGTCTTTTCCTGACACTAGAGGAAACACTTTCACCTTTTAACCTTTCAATACAATGGAGGCTCTCAGCTTTTTATATATGACTTGAATTATATGTAGATACCTTCCTTCTTGGCCTATTTTTTGAATATTTTTATTATGAAAGGATATTGAATTTTTCAAATTCTTTTCCTGCAACTATTGAGATAATCATATAGTCTTTTAACCTTTGTTCTGTTAATGTGGCAATTACATTTATATACATGCATATTCTGAATCAACCTTGGATCACAGGGAAAAATCTCACTTGACCATAGTGAATGATCCTCTTAATTTTCTGTTGAATTTGGTTTCCTAGTAATTCATTAAGCACTTTTGAATTTATGTTCATGATGAATATTAAAATCGGATTTTCTAGTTTTAAAGTGTTCTTTTTTGGCTTTGGTGTCAGAATAAAGGTGTCCTCAGAGCATGACTTTGAAAATATTTTATCCTCTTCTGTTTTTTGAAGAGTTTGAGAAGAACCGATGTTACTTCTTTTTTAGATGTTTGGTGGAATTCTACCACAGAAACATCAGTTCTGAGCTGCTTTTTGTTGGAAGAATTTTTAATTACTGATTTAATCTTCTTACTCATTTTTGGTCTGTTCTGATTTTCTATTTCTTCCTCATTTAGTTCTGGTTAGAAGACACGTGTCTGGGAATTCATCCCTTTCTTCCAGATTATCCAATTTGTGGGTACATAATTTTCCACAGTAATTTTTTGTGATGCTTTGTATTTCTGTGGTATTGGTTGTAATGTCTCCTCTTTCATTTCTCATTCCATTTGTTTGAATCCTCTCTCTTTTTTTCTTAGTCTAGCTGAATGTCTATAAATTTTGTTTATCTTTTCAAAAAATTAACTCTGTATTTTAAAATTTTCTATTGTTTTTGTTTTTTCTCTATTTCAATAATTTCTGCTCTGATCTTTGTTCTTTTCTTCCTTTGGCTAACTTTGGGCTTGGTTTGTTCTTTTTCTAGTTGTCTAACATTATTTTGTTTATTAGAGATATTTTATTAAATGTAGGCATTTATTTTCATAAACTTTCCTCTAAGAATTATGTTTGTTGCAACACATACATTTTGGTATGTGTATATCTCAATTAGTTTCATTTGTTCTAAAGTGTAATTCAAGTCCAGTATTTTCTTACTGATTTTATATCTTGATGAGTTGCCCATTATTAAAATTGGGGTATTAAAAGTCTCCTACTATTATTGTACTGCAGTCTGATTCTCTGAAATATTTGCTTTATGTATTTAAATGCTACAATGTTGAGTGCATATATATTTACAATTGTTATATCCTCTTAATGAATTGACTCTTTATCATTTTGCAATGACTTTTATCTCCTTTTCCATTTTTGTCTTAATATCAGTTGCATAGGATGTCTCTTCATATCTTCAGTTCCATTCCATATGTATCTTTAAAGTTGAAGTAAGCCTTTTGAAGTAATACATAGTTAGGTCTTTTTTTGGTAAGAGTCATTCAGCCACTCTATGTCTTTTTGTTGGAAACTTTAATCCATTTACATTCAAATTAATTATTGATAAGCAAAACTAGTGCCATTTTGTTCATTTGGAAGGGGGATGCTTTGCAGATTCTTTGTTCCTTTCCTCCTCTCTTGCTTTCTTCCTCTGTGTTTTGATAGTTTTCTACAGTGATATGCTTGGAATCCTTTCTAAAAATATTTTTTGTGTGTTTACTATAGGATCTTTATTTGTGGATACCCTGAGGCATAGTATTCCATGGTGTACAAGCACCATATTTTCTTTATTCAATCCACCATTGATGGGCCCCTAGATCGATTCTTTGGCTTTGCTAATGTAAATAGTGCTGCAATGAGCATACATGTGCATGTGTCTTTTTGGTAAAATGATATATTTTCCTTTGGGTATACACCTAGTTATGGGATTGCTGGTAATGGCATTCCCACCAACGATGTATAAGAAGTATTTCCTTTTCACTGAAACCTCCCCAGCATCTGGTATTTTTTGACTTTTTAGTGATGGCCATTCTCACTGGTGTGAGATGATATCTCATTGTGGGTTTGATATACATTTCTCTGAAAATTAGTGATGTTTAGCAATTTTTCATTTGTAAGTCTTCTTGAGAAGTGTCTGTTCATGTCTTTTGTAAAGGGTATTTTATCTGTTCTTTTCCCTCTTTAAAATGTTCTCAATACTTTGTTTTGTTGTCTTACTTGCTAAATGTCTATATTCAAATCTCATTTCCTCCAAGAGAAATCAATGTCTTTTCTGACCACTAGCAACATTACTTCTTTTAGCCCAGAGTATTTCTTTCTGATGTTAAGATACATTCTGAGTTTTGTTCAGATAGTTTCAGAAACTGAAAAGAAATTAAATATTTTCAGAAATATTTACAAAGTAATGATACTTTACTAACCAGTCTATCATCTGGTTAAAACAATTTACTAACCAGTCTATCATCTGGTTAAAACAATTTACTAACCAGTCTATCATCTGGGTAATCAATCTCTTGCCCAAAAGTACAATTTTGCACTCACTTCCCATAACCACATTACACATGAGCTTTATTTATCAACAAAGACAAAGGCAGGATCAAGAGATCTTAAATACTCAAGTCAAAAAAAAATATTTTCTACTGACATAAGAATATTTTATCACATAGGGATATCTGTATCATGTTTTACAGGTATAAATCGTGGGCAAAATGTCTCTCTCTTTTTTTATCAAAACACTCAACATCTTATACTCTCTGGTTTGAGTTCCGTCCAGTCTCTCCGGATTTATTTTTTATTTCTTTTAATTTTTTTATTGGCACTTGGTTGATATCCTCATTTCTCTTTTAGCTACTCCAAAACTTATTAATTTGTCTTCTTGCCTTTGGTATTTCAACGTCTCTTTCATATCTCTCCACAATACCAATTCATGCTGAAAAAAATCAGAACTCTTTCATATAAGAAGACGATTGGAGAGGGGAACAAGGAAATGTGCAAAACAAAGATTTTTATCTTTATTTGTGAACAGTGTTCTATGAATATAATTATATTGATCAGTTCATTCTCATGTTGGTGAGCTGTTTCCAGTTTGGAGCTATTATGAATGAACCTCCTATAAAAATTCTTTTTTTAAGTACTTTTGTCAACATGTTGTCTATTTTTTATGTTTTTCATTGTCTAAGAGTTGAATTGCTCAAAGGAAAGACCTATATTTAACTTATAAGAAATCAGCAGACTATTTTTCAAATTGATTGTACAATTTACCTTACCTGGGAATATATGTGAGAACCCTGGCTTCTCTACCTTTTAACAATATTTGCTATTATTATTTTTAAAGTATTAGCTATTGTGGTTATGTGGAATTAAATATCAACTTGGTTTCAATTTGCATTTTCCTAATGAGGAATGCTGTTGACTACGTTTTGCATGTGCTTGTGGGCCATTTATATATCTTCATTACATTTGTTAAGGGATCGTGTGAGACATTCATTCATTTTTATTTTATTGTCATTCCATTACTTGTTAACTCTTTCTACTAGTCTTTTTAAGTAATGTTTAATTTTTCACCTTTTTATTTATGGCTTTCTTTTCTTTGCCTTGTTGGACAGATATTTTTCCTACCCCACATCATGAAGACAGTCCCCTATGTTCTTGTTTGTTTGATAAAATACGTAGACTTTAACTCTTGAATGAGATGCATAACTTACCTCAAATTAAGTTTGTGAATGTTATTAGGTAGAGGGCAAGATACAAATTGTATATGAATATATGGTTGTTCCATCATCATTGGTTTAAAAAATATCTTAATTCTCCTGATGAAATTACTTGGGATGTGTGTCAAATAAATCTTAAAATACTTTTTGTTAATTTTTATTAAGTAGTGTACTGAAATTAAATTGGAATTGGTTAAATCTATAGATTGTTAAATTGAATATATTGCTAAATTGAATATATAAAGGTTAAATTGAAATTCATTCAATTCATGTAATTCTTAAATTTCTATCAGCTAACTTTTATAATTTTTGGTATAGAAATCATACATAACATGAAAAAAATACTAAGTTTTTAATCTATTTTTGATACAAATATAAATGAAAATTTAATTTTTTACTGCTAATATTACTTATTTAAAATTTTAAGTCTTAATCATTAAATATCTCTAATATCACATATATATTTCAATGTATATAATTATAAAGTAACACTTCTTCCTTGTCAATTTGTGTGGCTTGTACTAAATTGTATTAATTTTTCTTTATTTAAGATGTCTTTATTTCCTCTTTATTCTTCAATAATATGTTCTCTGGAATCAAAATCAAGATTTACATTTCTTTTATTTCTACACTTGAGAGATGTGGTGTCAGTTCTTCCTGGTTTCCATGATTTCCATAGTTCCCACTGTTTTCATGAAATCCACTCTTAAGCAATTTATCCCCTTTATATAAAATGTCATTTTTTTGTTGTTGTTACTTTCTTTGTTGTATTTAGTTTTTAGAAATTTGATTATGATATGTTGTAGTGTAGATTTCCCAGGTGTTTTCTTGTTTGATGTTCTCTAGTTTGGTGGCTACCTTGTTGAATCTGTAGGTTTATTTATTTACACTTAACTAAATTTGAGAAGTTGTCAGCCATTATTTTCTTAAATTACTTTTGACTTTTTTAGCCTCTACTATTTCTATTCTTTTTTGAGGCTCTGATGACATGGATATGAGGTCTTTTGTTTTAGTTCCACAAAACTTCTGAGTCTCTGTTCATTTGTTTTTTCAGTTTACTTTTTATCTTTCTTTTATTGATTAATGAAAGAAAAAATACCTATTGTGCTATCTTCATGTTCACTGATTATTTTCTATATTATTACCATTTAGTAGTTTAGCTCAGCCAATATATATATTTTTAATTTTGGGTGATGTATCTTGCAGTTCTAAGATGTCCATTTCATTCTGTTTTCAACCTTTTCTTTCTTTATTGGCATGCTTTATTTCTTTGTTGAGGCTTCCTATTTATTTATTTCAGCTGTGTTTAAAATTAATCACTTTGTCATTTTTATGATATCTCTATTAAAATCCTTGTCAGAGAAATTGAACACCTATGTTTTCACTATCAACCTCTCTTAGTCATGATTTTCAGGTTGTCATTTTTTTATTATTTGTATAAGAAGCTATTTTCAATTGTATTCTGAGCATTTCGGTTATTGCGCTTTTAACTTTGGATCTTATTTAAACCTTCTATTTTACTCAATCTTCTCTGACACCTTACTGGTGGAGGAAGAGAGCTGTCACATGGTTACAGTCTGGCAGGAATGCAAGCCCAGGTTTTCCACACGGTCTCATTTGACACCTTGTGGCAGACAGGCACCTCACAACTGTTCCTCAGATGGTCTCCACTCACACTTCTAGAGGTGGCCTTTTAACCAACCAGGGGGGAATGAAGCATGTATATTAATAATGGACACTGATATGTATTATTTAGTGTAATTTCTCATACCATGATATCAATGTTTTGTTAGTTAAATAACATGAGTTTGGATATGTTCCTTCCTATTCCATGTTCTTAAATGGTTGTGTAATAGCAGTAGTTTTATTTTCCATTATATAACTGATTGAGTATACTACTGAAACCATACAGACCAAGACTTTTTTGTTACTAAATATTTTGATAAATTACGTGATTATTATCATTATTTTTTGTGTGTTTGTTTTAGGCTTTTCATTGTTATTTTTTTCTTTTTCTCTTCTTTTATCTAGAAGTTTTTAGCCTAATTGAAAAAAAAAACTCAAAGTTTATGGAAAAAGTAAACAAGTCTGAAAAAGTGAAAAAGAACATACAGTACAGTCCAAAACAAAATACATTGCACTTAATTCTACAATTATATGTAAAAATTTTTAAATAAACATTTTGCTTAAACCAAATAACAAAATAAATAAAAATAAATATATGAAAATCTATACAAGATGTTTATGCTTGATTCCATAAAATTTGCTTAGAAATATTATAGAAAAATTAATATGTAGATAAATAACATGTTTTGACTGAAACATAATACACTTAAAAACCACAAATGTCTCTAAATTGATCTGTGGTCTAATATAAATATTAAATCTATAACGCTCTAAAAAAGAAGATGCCTTATAATCCTTTGGGTATATACCTAGTAATGGGATGGCTGGGTCAAATGGTATTTCTAGTTCTAGATCCTTGAGGAATCGCCACACTGTCTTCCACAGTGGTTGAACTAGTTTACAGTCCCACCAACAGTGTAAAAGTGTTCCTATTTCTCCACATCCTCACCAGCACCTGTTGTTTCCTGACTTTTTAATGATCGCCATTCTAACTGGTGTGAGATGGTATCTCATTGTGGTTTTGATTTGCGTTTCTCTGATGGCCAGTGATGATGAGCATTTTTTCATGTGTCTTTTGGCTGCATAAATGTCTTCTTTTAAGAAGTGTCTCTTCATATCCTTCGCCCACTTTTTGATCGGGTTGTTTCTTTGTTTTTTGTAAATTTGTTTGAGTTCCTTGTAGATTCTGGATATTAGCCCTTTGTCAGATGAGTAAATTGCAAAATTTTTTTCCCATTCTGCAGGTTGCCTATTCACTCTGATGGTAGTTTCTTTTACTGTGCAAAAGCTCTTTAGTTTAATTAGATCCCATTTGTCAATTTTGGCTTTTGTTGCCATTGCTTTTGGTGTTTTAGACATGAAGTCCTTGCCCATGCCTATGTCCTGAATGGTATTGCCTAGATTTTCTTCTACGGTTTTTATGGTTTTAGTTCTAACATTTAAGTCTCTATCTTGAATTAATTTTTGTATAAGGTGTAAGGAAGGGATCCAGTTTCAGCTTTCTACATACGGCTAGCCAGTTTTCCCAGCACCTATATACCCAAGGATTATAAATCATGCTGCTATAAAGACACATGCACACATATGTTTATTGAGGCAGTATTCACAATAGCAAAGACTTGGAACCAACCCAAATTTCCAGCAGTGATAGACTGGATTAAGATAATGTGGCACATATATACCATGGAATACTATGCAGCCATAAAAAAGGATGAGTTCATGTCCTTTGTAGGGACACGGATGAAGCTGGAAACCATCATTCTCAGCAAACTATCGCAAGGACAAAAAACCAAACACAGCATGTTCTCACTCATAGGTGGGAATTGAACAATGAGAACACTTGGACACAGAAAGGGGAACATCACACACCGGGGCCTGTTGTGGGGTGGGGGAAGCGGGGAGGGATAGCACTAGGAGATATACCTAATGTAAATGACGAGTTAATGAGTGCAGCACACCAACATGACACATGTATACATATGTAACAAGCCTGCACGTTGTGCACATGTACCCTAGAACTTAAAGAATAATTTTAAAGAAAAAGTGAAAGAAGCCAGACATAAAAGCTCATATCTTTTATGATTCCATTTACATAAAATATCTACAGTAGATAAATCCAGAGAGACAAAATGCAGATTGGCAGTTGCTAGGGGCTGAAATGGGGAGAAAAACTGCTTAATGGATGAGGGGTTTTACTTTGGAGTGATGGAAGTGTTTTGGAATTAGTGATGACGGTCGTACAACATTGCGAATGTAGTAAATGCCACTGAGTTGTTCACATTAAAATGCTAATTTCATGTTAAAAAAATAGATGCCATCCTTTAATTCTTGAAGTATATAATTGTTTATAGAGATAATACATAAGAAACACCCACTAATCGTAGAAAACAAAATTATATATTGGACTTCACAAAAATTAAAATCTCTGCTCTGAAAAATATACCATTAAAATAACAAACAGGCTAGCCAAAAAGCAGGAAAAAATATTTGTAGTACAGATGTTTGTCAAAATACTTTTGTCCAGAATAAATAAAAAATTTAAAACTGAGTAAAATAAATAAAAACAAAAACATTTTGGCCAAAGATATAAAGATACTTTTCTTAAAATTACATATATCAATGACTGGTCAGCATCTAAGAAGGCACTGAACTTCATTATTCTCTAGGTAATGGCATATTTTAAAATGACATAAAGACACCACCACTAGAAGGGTTAAAATTAAAAATATTCAAATGCCAAATGCTAGTTGTTTTAGTTTTCTCCTGTATATTAGGCTTAATTTTCTGGTTAGAATATTTTATCCTTACAAAATTTTATAGGCTTAGTTTACCATTTTTAGCTCAACATGTTCTAAAATAATTTCTCTGATGGTGAATGAACCTGGTATGAGTAATGAAATTTCCATGACTACATTTACTTGTGTAAATTTCACCCATTCTAAGAGAAGATTTTTTTAGATGGTATAAATGACAGAATTTGTGCAGTTTTGCTCCTTTCTCACCCTAACACTGGGTAAGGAGATAATTAAGAGTAGCAAACAAAAGTATCAAACAGATGACACTCTCTCCTTTCATCCTCAAGTCTTCCAAGGAGAAAACAGTTTACTGAATAACCTTCTCTTGAGACATGGGCTCAGGATCTGCATGCACTGGTTAAGGTACTATCTTAAATATGTTACTGCTTTGGAACCTGAAGCTCTAGACGAAGCAGAAAACTCCTTTCATTTGTTCTAAAACAAGTCCCTTTTGAAATTCAGGATGGCCAGAAATGGCAGGTTCACTTTCAGACACTTATATTAAAGATACATTGTCCCTGGAAGCTCTTAGTTATGTCCCACTGTGTGTTTAAAACTTATATTATTTCTTAAGTGTGTTTTACATACAGGAAATATAGCCTTTATCATAAAACTCTCTAAGACAATTTGATATCCAGTCTCTGGTTACAATTTGGCTTTGATAACCACAGCTTTCTGCCATCACTATCTAGCTTGTGTCTTTATTAATAGAATAGTCTTCTTTTTTTTGTTTTGCAAACCCCAGATCTTTAGAAGGTGTCCCAAATTTTTCAACAGAAATATCTCTAATTACCTATGTCTTGGCAGAAGTAAGGTGGTGACACAATAATGTATAAGGTTGTTGAGTGTTACTCAGTTTTGATAATTCATTGTTAGTAACTGTCAAGATTGAGCATGATTATGCAATTCAGAGTTCATATCGATGGAGGTATGTCAATCAGTCAAGGTAACCTTAAAGCACGTGTAGAAAACAGAACTTAGTTGTAGTTTAAAACAATTTTCCAATTCAATTACAATGAGGCCCTGGAAAAAAAAATAATACTTAAATGAAAGGTTACATAAATTAAAAAAGGTTTACCTTTAAACACCAAATAGACTGTTGAAAAAATACAAAAAAATTGTGGCAATATAGCAGTTACATTTGAGTTGGGAACTTTCCGTTTTGTCCTGCATCTATATTTTAAAATATAACATAAAAATAATATTTTTCTTTGGTAGAGTCCTCATATTTAGTTTTTAATTGTAGAGCATACACCTATGAAATAACACTCAAAATACATTATTGAACAGAAATAAACTATTCCAAGTTAAGGAACAAGCTCTGGAGTCACTTATTATTATTTCCTTGCTGTGTGAAATTGGGAACAATATTTACCTTTCCATGCATTAATTTCTTTTTTTAGAAAGTAGGAGATATTGTCAACCGTACTTATATCATGTGGTTGTTGTAGGATACAAAGTAATCCATAGATACTACTTCACTTGAAGAAAAGTATATAAATGCTAAAAATGGTATCTCTCAATACAATTAGCTCACTTAATTCTTAAAAATATCCTATTATATCAACGCAAAAACTTAATTTTCTGTTCATGAACTACTAAAGGGAGAGAATTACAATGTGTTAAAATGTCAATAAATTCAGGAACTTAGAGTCATTTGACACTAGATCATCTTGACCTGTGGGCCTCATTTTGCTGGTGTTTTAGGTTTACACACATCCCCAGCCACTGTTTCAGGGCTTCCTTGACCTCACTGTTCCTCACACTGTAGATGAGGGGGTTTAGTAAAGGGGTAAACATACTATAGAAGGTTGACACAACCTTGTCGTGGTTAGTGGACCTGTGGGATTTGGGTCTCATATAGGTAAAAATGGCAGCTCCATAAAAGAGTCCCACCACAGCCACATGTGAAGAGCAGGTGGCAAAGGCCTTCTTGCGGGCTTCTGTAGAGCGCATGTGCAGAACAGCAGCGAGGATGAGACCATAGGAGGACAGGATGAGAGACAAGGGCACCAGGAGCATTAACACACAGCAGATGTACATGGCGTTTTCGAAGACTGAAGTGTCAGCACAAGCCAAACGCACCAGCACGGGGGTCTCGCAGAAGAAGTGATCGATCTCGTGTGCACCGCAATATGGGAAGCTCAGGGTAGCAACAGCCTGCAGGAGGCCGTCAGCTGCACCCAGGAGCCAACACGACATGGTCATCCTCAGGCACAGCTGCCAGCTCATGAGAGTGGGATATCGGAGTGGGTGGCAGACAGCCGCATAGCGGTCATAGGCCATGGCTACTAAGAGGAAGCACTCTCCACCACCCAGTGTGGGGAGGAAGAAGATCTGCACACCACAGCCAGCGCGGGAGATGGCCTTATTTCCGGTCAAGTAGTCAGCCGCCATTTTGGGCACAGTGGTGGAAACCAGCATCACGTCCATGAGGGAGAGTTGGCTCAGGAGGAAGTACATGGGCGTGTGGAGCCGGCGGTCCCGGTGAATCAGGAGAATCATGAGGGCATTGCTAAACAGGGAGGTCAAAACGGTGGCCAGAAGCATCATGAAGAGGACTTGGTGGGCTCTGGTGTGGTTAAAGAGTCCTAGGAGAATAAAGTCTGGGGTAGTATTTCTCATCTCCATAATTTCCCCTGGTATGATGGTGCAAATGGAAAAATAGAGAAGGAAGAGGCTTTTATGGTCTGAATAACTGTTTGACTGCACAGTTTCCAGACATACGTACTGGATATGTTATCCCAGGTCGTGATTCAAAGCCCTGACTCCCAGTAGGCACAGCTTTTCCTGACCTGGCATTCACTTCTCTATAGCTCAACTTTTTAATGTTTTAACTGAGATCGTGTACTACAAACAGGAGTATATTTACAGATCAAAATGAATAAAAATATTTTTTAAACTCTCAAGAATTAGTGGTAAAGTGTTATTATGATTTTTATATTACTCGTATTAATATTATTGTGTTTTTGTTATGTATACTGATGGAAAAAGGAAGGAAACACTGACTTAAAAGTGTCTCATTCAGATTTGAGTCACAGTTTATTTATATTCAACTTTTGGAAACCCAAACATATTCAAGATAGGTCTTTTAAAAACTAAACAAGAAGTTACAGTTGCTTTATTTTAGGTTACACAAGGACCACATAATGGAATATGTGAGTGTAAATAAAACATTTTTTCCTTTGAAGAACAATAATATCTCACACAACTGATGAAATTGTTCTCCTTCCTCCCACTACTTACCTTCTTAGTTGTCTTATTGTTAAATGCACTCATTCTAGTTTACCTCCTCCTGCTTTGAAACCTTTAGCATCTGCCCTTCACTCTTCAAATAAAATTCAGAATTCTATCCCGCACTTACAGTGGCTTGTAGACATGCCTCACACAACATTTTGCCATGCAGTATACTGCCATGGAGACCTAGAAGGGTTGGGTGAATATGAGAGGGAAGCATGAGAGAATCTTTGATATTGATAAATGCTGGGGGAGAGTAGTAGTAACTGTAATGAGTAAGTAGTACTTCGAGTAAGAAAAGAATAGGAAACAGCTTAAAAATGGTTGAGTGTTGCTATTGGTCACAGACAAGTTATCGAAAAGATTTGCAAATTAAAAAGCCACTATTATTGTAAATACTTAAATTGATATTTGGCCTGTCTGTTTCAGATTTTTAAAATATTTAACAAAATCGATTTATTTTCTTAGGAGACACAATCAAAGTAACTGAGCTAACAAAAATGTGTACAACTTCATTTAGAAAGCTTTTGCAGGTTGAGGACTGTTACATATTGAACATAAAAAAAGTTTTTTAGTGTTTACCATTTTTAAACTCCATACAAAGAAGAAAACTTGTCAACTCATAAAGAGAAGAGCACAAAGATGCAAAGAGCTAATTTCCCACTTTTATTCATAGAATATTCGCAATGTCATGCCTCTGTATATTTGCAGGATTTTAGACCTCATCTCACACACAGATGGTCTCATTCAGGGCCTTCAGAAAGGCAGTGCCAATGACTGGTTAAATTACTACATCCACTATATGAGCATTCAGATGTGAGCAGACACAAACACACAGTAACACCAGCGTCTTTGAGATGGCTTATTTAAGCATTGGCTATCAGCGAAATAAACAAAGATTATAGGACAATAAAACAGGCAAAATAGGCAAAGACTACATGTGCCAAGCCTGTGCCAAGCCTTGTTGGTTGCATTACTGTCTTCCTATGTAGTGTATGCAGTCCCTTTATTTTACATACTATTTAAATAATCTTTCTCATGTGATTGCCACAGACCACTGACTCCTTGACCACAGGCCTCCACTGCCTCCATTATAACTTTAAACCACTGTCAGACTACTTTTATTAATGCAGAATGCATGGATAAAGGAGGGCAGGACTTGATATTAAAAAGTCCTTGTTTAAAAATCACTGTTGTCCAAACCACCATCGCGCGTGTATACCTGTGTAATGAACCTGCATATTTGGCACATGTATCCCAGAACTCAGAGTAAAATAAAATAGAATAATAAAATAGAGTATGCAGAGAAGCACCAAAAAAAAAAAAAAAAATCACCTGTGTCTAGTCAGCTTTTTCCAGATTACAGTAGGTGTACCACTGCTGGTATGTGTCATGATTTTAGGAAGTATGTGAAATAACATTTTCTACCTGAAAAGTTACATGACTTTTATTTGTGCTAAGAAAAAGGTAAACATTAAATCATGGGAAAAAAGAATCATTTCTGTCATTTTATATTATGATATAAGGGGAAAGTTACTTAAAATTTTTGTTTTCTTTTCTTTTGTTTTGTTTACTCATATATTTTTAAATCAGCGGTCCCCAACCTTTTCCACAGATGGGGGTTGTAGGAGAGGGGATGGTTTCAGGATGATACTGTTTCACCTCGGATCATCAGGCATTAGATTCTCATAAAAAGCATGTGATCTAGATCCCTTGCACGTGCAGTTCACAATAGGACTCACACTCTTGTGAGAACCTAATGCTGCTGCTGATCTGAAGGAGGCAGAGCTCAGTGGGTAATGCTCCTTCACCTGACGCTCACCTCCTATGCAGCCCAGGTCCTAACAGGCCACAGATCAATACTGAACTTTCTAAAAAGATTACTAAAAAGAAATTACATGATTTTTGCATATAACAGAGTTTGAAAATAGTTTTTTAATGTCATGTTGCACACCAAAACAAAATTTTAATTTTTAATTTAATTTATTAGTTTAGTTCATTTTATGGTGCCATATTTTGATGTATTCAGAAGCTTGACAATCACAGCATAAAATATTAATTAGATTATTGAACTGAAGGCTATGGTGACATGATGGTGAAAGTCTAAGATCTGAAAATTCTTAGATTCTCTAAATGCTTATATTTTTTCATTCTGAATGGTTATACTTATTCAAAATTGAATTCTCTTCTCTACAGACAGAGGTAAAGAGTAAACATCACTTTAATTTGGAACCATTGTTTTTTTCTTTAACATTAAAAGGTAACAAAAATAAATAAACCAGCATCATCCTAAGCTGTGAAAAATTATGATGTATAATATTGTTATAGATGAGACTTTTCAGCACATTGTATCAGTGAGATAATTTAATAGAAAAATTGGTTTAACTGTATTAATTCTTCTTTCAGGTATACAGAGCTATTGCAGCTTGACTGTTTTTACTAATTACCATCCAATGTATTTTTTGAATAAAGGATTTTTTGGCATTGTAAATATACAGCTATATTTATTTGTCAAGTGGACCATTAATCCATCAACTAAAGGCTATATTAACTCAGCAAATTATAATAATGTGAACAGATGCTTAAAATATTTCTTCTTCAAGTCAATTCATGGGCTGATATTAATTCTAAGCTATTAAATAGGATAGCTGGACTTAAACATTTTAATATTTTTATATTTTATGTATAAAATATATATTTATATATTTTTCTACATATATTTATATATATTTCTAGTATATATATTTACTTCTATTTGTCTTTCTTAGCTCTTCTAGGCAATTTCTTTAGATGTAGGTGAGGAATGTTATGTCTATTAACTTCAAAACCATGCCCTTTCTGAAGCTGGTAGGTAAACTGATTATCATCCCCTTCCCCACATTCATACTTACTTGAAAACAGACACAGATCACTGTTCTGGAACAATAGAGTTCCACTCAACAATCTTATTTTCTCTTCTTTCTGACATCCTACCCTCCACAAAGGCAGTGTCTGTATGTCCACAAGCTATTGATATGACATGGGGAAAATATTGAAACAGCCACACTGTTCAGTAGAAAAGAATCCTCTAATACAAATTCAATCATTTGACTTAATTAACAACTTTATTCAATAATTTTTGGCTTTTTGGTTGTGGGTAGACACAGACTGCATCTTACCTATTCAAAACACCCCGTAGATGACAGGAAAACATTTACTTTGTGTGATTTGTCGCTCAACTTTACAAAGGTTACTTTACAATTCAAAATTCATATGTAGAATGCCAAATACATAATAAATATGAGTAATTTGAAATTACTGCCTAAAGTAAAGGAAAAATAATTCTCAAACAAATTAGACTCACCTTTGTAGTGGAGAATCACAGCCAGTGTGACATATATATGGGACTGAATCTTTCTGATGGGTTGACTACAAATGTTTGCTTGATCTTAGTGTTGTGGATACTGCTTTGTGCCTCTGGTCTCATGCTCTATTTAGTTAAAAATCCTATGTGGTCACTGAAAGTTTCCAACAACCAAATATCTTCCCTGGAGCTATGCCACTTGGAAAGGTAAATCACCTTTGGCAAGGGAATACAGATTTCAGTATTTCCTAAGGGTGAATATATGTAGTGAACTAATTTAGCATCCAAGTTTTGGTAAAAGCAAAATGACTGTGATTGGGAAGATGAACAGATATGTCCCTGGCCAAGGATAGCAAGTGCAATGAATTAGTAAAGACAAAATCCAGAATTCTGATCATTGACAATCCCTGAACTGAATAAATATGACTTCATTACCTGAAATAAGTTTTTAATTTTCTGTAATTGTATCATGATAATAATAATATATTTCATTTATTGAACATTTCTACATGCTAGTGAATATGCTCGGCATTTTACATGCATTTACATGCGTGTTATTTAATCTTTTAATTAGCTGTTTGTTCTGTGAACTTCTACATTAATATAGCAATGTAAACAATGCTAACAGTTTTAAATACCATATTTATATTAACTGTCATGAGGTAGCAGAGTGAAAGAACTTTGATGTTCACATCATAGATTTGTGCTTCTTAAAGATTGAGGAACATCTGAATCATTCAGAATACTTACGGATTACACTTTGAGAGATACTGCCTTCTATAAAAAAAATCTGAAGGGGAATTTCAACTATTTTGAACTGGGTCACAATGCTTTGATAGCCTATAAACTAATCAATTCCCAACTTTGCATGTTTAAATGTTTAAATGTTTTTGTATTTTGTTTTGAATCTAGCTTCTATTCCTTACCCATTTCATGATTTTTGGATAACATGATCTTCATGTTCCTTTCCTATAAAACATGCATAATAAAATTGCTTGCTTTGTAGCATTATTGAAAGGAATAAATAAAATACTTGTAAACCACCTGGGAGACTATCTGGCCCATAGTATATTCTCTATCCATGTTCATTGATATCATTATTGTGATTGTTCTGAAAGAAAAAAAAATCCCTCTAAGGCAGAGTAATGTTGATTCTGGTCTAAATATTATAAAAACTTATCTAAAAGAAAATAAGATAAGGGCAGGGTAGCCTGTTCTTTCGGTGTTTAATAGTTCTGCTGAAAGACTATTTAGTGCTCTGGGTGAATGCTTCTGTGTTTGATTTGCTATTTACCATAAATTACGGTCCAGAATCTGTGAAGTTGTTATGTCAAGCAGACATGTAAAGAATTTCTGTCCATGCCAAGTAAGACATCAACCAGTTTTATAATAATTGGAAACAAAACAAAAATAGCGAAACTTTTTTTTCTTTTGAAATCAAATTCACAGTGTCTTTTCCAATACTACTTCTCCAACTCTCACACCAACTAAGTGTCTTACTATTTAATTTAGTCCTGACACTGACTGGAGTCTGGAGCATCAGACTCCAGATGTTGAAGGAATCAATCCCACAAGACTGCCTTCTCTTCAGATGTCAGTCTCAAGTAGGGGGTATCCAGGTTACTTCTACCTGATTTGGATACAAAGTTGGAGGTTCTCACAACCACTCTGCTTCAGGTTATATAACTGGCTAGAATGAAGCATGGAAATAAAGAAAATGCTACACTCACTATTATAGTTTATTATAAGGGATACAAATAAGAGTCAGATGAAGAGGTACATCTGGGAAGTTCCAGAAGAATCCCAAGCCCATGAGCTCCTGTCTGTGGAGTTGGGGTCTGCAATCCTCTGGGCAAGTAAATGTGTTTGCCAATTCAGAAGCTCCCTGAACCCTTTCATTATGGGTTTTATGGTGGTTTCATTATATAGACATTAATGTGGCTATTGGTAATTGACTCAATCTACAGCCCCCACCTCCCCAGAAGTTGGGTAATGGGGCATGAGATGAAGCGGGGACCCCTCTTAGTGACCTGCAAGTTCCTCCAAGTACAGAGATAAAGGAAAAGCTTAAGTTCCTTCAGGGAAATTCCAGGCACCTAGCTAGTACTGAGAAATAAACAAGCAACTTCATAAGTAAGAAGGTAATAATTGCCTAATGCAATAGCCAAGGAAGTTAAAAATCACAGAATGTTTAGTTCCATTATAAAAACTAAAATAACATCTTTCCATATGTTCATGAGTTGTTTTTCAGAAACCTGGAACCCCACTAAATAGATCTACTGGCACATAGACCTCAGATAAGGAGGAACTGAGGACAGAACTCAGACCACCACTTTTTCTTCTGAATTTCTTCCTGAGAGGCCTGGAGGAAGTCACACCCATGGATGAGAGCTAACATTCTTTTCTGCTGATTCCAATTTTTTAGACAAAACTTTGCCTCGTTAACCAATCACAAATCAGAAAATGTTTGACTCTACCTAAGATGTGTGGGCCCTCACTTTGAGATGTCCCATTTTTTCAGGTTAAGCCCATATACAATGTCCATATACTGATTTATGACTTTGCCTGTAACCTCTGTCTCCCTGCCTTTAAAAACTTACCTGTAAGCCATCCATCAGAGAGTTCAGATCTTAAGCATTAGCTGCCCACTTCTCCTTGCTTGGCCCCCTGTAATAAATTCCTCCTGTTCTTTTGCGGCAATCTGCATGTCGGCATTTGACTTTGCTGTATCAGGCAGGCTGACGTACGTTTCATTTGGCAACATCTCTGTGGACTTGGAGTGTGCCACTCTCAGGGTATGTAAATGTGTTTGCTGACACACAAACTCCCTGAACCCTCTTGTTTATTGAGGATTTTTTTTAAAACTTCTAGTTTCTGGGGTACATGTGTACATTTGTCATACAGGTATGACACAGGGGTTTGATATACCCAGGTAATAAGCATGGTACCCAATAGGTGGTTTCTCATTGTCTCTCACCTTCCACCCTCAAGTAGGCCCCGGTGTCTGTTGCTCCCTTCTTTGTGTCCATGTGTACTTAATGTTTAGCTCCCACTTATAAGTGAGAACATGCAGTATTTGGTTTGTAGTTCCTTTGTTGCTTTGCTTAGACTAATGGCCTCCACTTCATCCATGTTGCTGCAAAGGACATAATCTCAGTCTTTTTATGGATGCATAGTATTTCATGGTGTATATGTACTACATTTTTGTTATGCAGTCTACTATTGATGGGCATGGAGGTAGATTCCATGTCTTCGCTACTGTGAATAGTGCTGGAATGAACATACATGTGCAGGTTATTTTACTACAGAACAATGTATACTCCTTTGGGTATACAAGTAATATTGAGATGGGTGGGTCGAATGGTAGTTCAGTTTTAAGTTCTTTGAGAAATCACAAAGCTGCTTTCCACAATGGTTGAACTAATTTACATTCTTACCAAGGGTGTATAAGCGTTCCCTTTTCTCTGCAACCTCACCATCATTTGTTATTTTTAGATTTTTTAATAATATCCATTCTGACTGGTATGAGATGTTATCTCATTGCGGTTTTGTTGCGCATTTCTCTAATGATTAGTATGTTGAGCACTTTTCCATATGCTTATTGGCAACATGAATGTCATCTTTTGAAAAGGGTCTATTCATGTCCTTTGCCCACTTTTTATTGGAGTTATTTGTTTTCTGTTAATTTGATTAAATTTCTTGTAGATTCTAGATAGTAAATTTTGTTGCATGCATATTTGCAAATATTTTATCCCATTCTGTAGTTTGTGTTTTCTCCTTTAATAATTTCTTTTTTGCTGCAAGGGCTCTTTAATTTAATTAGGTTCCACTTGTTAATTTATGGGGTTTTTTTTGTTGCAATCAATTTTGGCATCTTCGTTGTAAAATCTTTGCCAGGTCCTATGTCCAGAATGGCATTTCCTAAATTAGTTTTCAGAGTATTTGTAGTTTTATGTTTTACATTTAAGTATTTAGTCCATCTAAAGTTGACTTTTGTATGTGATTTGAGGAAGGGTTCCAGTTACAATCTTCCGCATTTGACTAGACAGTTATCCCAGCACCATTTTTTGAACAGGAAGTCATTTCTCTATTGATTATTTTGGTAGACTTTGGCGAAAATCACATGGCTGTAGGTGTACGGCATTATTTCTGGGCTCTCCATTCTGTTCCATTGGTCTATGTGTCTGTTGTTGTACCAGTAACATGCTGTTTTGATTATTGTAGCCTTGTAGTATAGTTTGACGTCAGGTAGTGCAATGCCTCCAGCTTTGTTCTTTTGGCTTAGGATTGCCTTGGCTATTTGGGTTCTTTTTTGATTCCATATGAATTTTAAAATTGTTTTCTCTAATTCTGTGAGGAATGTCATTGGTAGTTTGACCTAGGAATAGTATTGAATCTGTAAATTGCTTTGGGCAGTAGGACCATTTTAACAATATTGATTTTTTCCTATCCATGAACATGGGAAGTTTTTCCATTTGTGTGTGTCATCTCCAATTTCTTTGATCAGTGTTTTATATCTCTCATTGTAGAGATCTTTCAGTACCCTGGTTAGCTGTATTCTTGTCATGGTCCTTGTGAATAGTATTGAGTTCCTGGTTTGACTCTTACCTTAGCTGCTATTGGTGTATGGAAATGCCACTGTTTTTTGTACATTGATTTTGTATGCTGAAACTTTGCTGAAGTTTATCAGATCAGGGATATTTTGGACAAATGCTATGGGGTTTTCCAGATATAGAATGTTATCATCTATGAAGAGAGATATGTTGACTTCCTCTCTTCCTGTTTAAATGTTTTTCATTTTTTTCTCTTGCCTAATTGCTCTGGTTAGGACTTTCAGAATTATGTTGAATAAATGTGATGAGAAAGGGTATCCTTGTCTTGTTTAAGTTTTCAAAGAGAATGCTTCCAGGTTTTGACTATCCAGTATGATGTTGGCTATGGAGTTGTTGTATATGGCTTTTATTATTTTTGAATATGTTTCTTTAATGCCCAGTTTGCTGAGGAATTTTAACATGAAGGTATGTTGTGCTGAATATCCAAGGCCTTTTTTGCATCTTTTGAGATGACTATGTGGCCTTTATGTGTTGAATCAAATTTATTGATTTTCTGTTTATGTGATGAATCACATTTATTGATTTGTGTATACTGAACAAATCTTGCATCCCAGGAATAACCCTACTTGATTGTGGTGGATTAGCTTTTTGATGTTCTGCTAGATTTGGTTTGCTAGTATTCTGTTGAGGATTTTTGCATTTATGTTTATCCAAATATTGGCCTGAATTTTTCTCTTTTGTGTGTGTCTGTGAAGTTTTGGTATTAGAATTATTTGGGTCTCATAGAGTGAGTTAGAGAGAAGTTCCTCTCCTCAATTATTTTGCAATAGTTTCAGTAGGATTGCAACTAGCTCTTCTTTTACATCTGATAGAATTTGGCTGTGAATCTTTCTGCTCCTGGGCTTTTTCTAGTTGGTAGGCTTTTTAGTATTGATTCAATTTGGAACTAAATATTGGTCTGTTCAGGATTTCCATTTCTTCCTGGTTCAATCTTGGGAGGTTGCATGTTTCCAGGAATGTATAAATTTCTTGTAGGTTTTCTAATTTGTGTGCATATAGGTATTCATAATTATCTCTGTTTTTTTAAAATATCTTTGGGGTTGGTTTGTAATCTACCCCTTGTTATTTCTGATTTTGTTTATTTGGATTTTCTCTTTATTTTCTCTTTTAGTCTAGCTAGCATTCTATCCATCTTATTTACTCTTTCAACAAACCAATTTCTGGATTCATTGGTCTTTTGTATAATTTTCGGCATCTCAACTTCATTTGGTTCAACTCTGATTTTGGTTATTTCTTGTCTTCTGCTAGCTTTGGTTTTGGTTTGCTCTTGTTTCTCTAGTTCCTGTAGGTGTAATGTTAGGTTGTTAATTCGAGATCTTTCTAATTTTTTATACGGACATTTCACACTATAAACTTTCTTTTTAACAGCGCTTTAGTTGTGTTACAGGGATTCTGGTATGTTATAATTTTGTACTCATTCGTTTCAAAGAATGTCTTGATTTCTGTCTTAATTTCATTATAACCCAAAAGTCGTCAGAAGCAGGTTGTTGAGTTTTCATGTAAATGTGTATTTTGAGCCATCTTCTTAGTATTCGTTTCTATTTTCATTGCTCTGTAGTTGGTATAATTTATGTGTTTTTTATTTAATTGAGTGAGGATTGTTTTATGGCTGATTGTGTGGTTGATTCTAGAGTATGTGCCAGGTGCATATGAGAAGAATGTATATTCTGTTGTTTGGAGGGGGAGACATCTGTAGATGTCTATTAGGTCCATTTGGTCAAGTATCAAGTTCAGGTCCCAAATATATTTGTTAGTTTTCTGCCTGGATGATCTGTCTAACACTGTCAATGGGTTGTTGAAGTCTTCCCCTGTTATGTGGTTATCGAAATCTCTTTGTAGGTCTCTAAGAACTTGCTTTATGAATCTGGATGGTTCTGTGTTGGGTGCATATACATTTAACATGGTTAGGTCTTCTTGATGACCTGAAACCTTTACCATTATGTCTCCTCCTTCTTTGTCTTCTTTGATCTTTGTTGGCTTTGTTGGTCTGTTTTGTCTGACTTTAAGATTGTAACCTCTGCTTTTTTGTTTTGTTTTGTTTTCCATTTGCATGGTAGATTTTTCTTCCATCCCTTTATGCTGAGCCTACGGATGTCCTGGCATGTGAGATGGATCTCTTGAAGATAGCATACAGTTGGCTTTTGCTTCTTTATCCAACTTGCCACTCTGTTCCTTTTAATTCGGGGCATTTAGCCCATTTGAATTCCACCTTAATATTGAGATGTGTGTATTTGATCCTGTCATTGTATTGTTAGCAGCTTATTATGCAGACTTGTTTGTGTGGTTGCTTTATAGTGTCAATGGTCTCTACTTATGTGTGTGTGGTTTCTGTGTTTGTTTTGGTGGACAGTAATCATCTTTCTTTTCCATATTCTTCCATATTTAGCACTCCCTTCAGGACCTCTTGCAAGGCAGGAGGTGACAAATTCCGTTTAGCCCAGACAGTAATTTTTTAAAAATTTTGGGTGACGTATCTTGCAGTTCTACAATATCCATTTCATTCTTTTTCAATGTTTTATTTCTTTATTGTGATGCTTTATTTCTTTGTTGAGTCTTCTTATTTATTTCAGCTGTATTTAAACTTACTTGCTTTGTCATTTTTATGATATCTCTACTAAAATCCTTGTCAGAGAAATTGAACACCTATATTTTCACCATCAACCTCTTGTTAGTCATGATTTTCAGGTTGTCATTTTCTCATTTATTTGTATAAGAAGCTATTTTCAATTGTATTCTGGGCATTTCTATTATTGTGCTTTTAACTTTGGATCTTATTTAAACCTTCTATTTTACTCAGTCTTCTCTGACACCTTACTGGTGGAAGAAGAGAGCTGTCACATGGTTACAGTCTGGCAGCAATGCAAGCCCAGGTTTTCCACACGGTCTCACTTGACACCTTGTGGCAGAGAGGCACCTCACTACTGCTCCCCAGATGGTCTCCACTCACACTTCTAGAGGTAGCCTTTGTACCAACCAGGAGGTAATGATGCATGTATATTAATAATGGACACTGATATGTATTATTTAGTGTAATTTCTCACATCATGATATCAATGTTTTGTTGACAACATGAGTTGGGATAGGTTCCTTCCTATTATATGTTATTAAATGATTGTGTAATATTAGTAGTATTATTTTTCCCTCATATAATTGATTGAGTATACTACTGAAACCATATGGACTGAGATTTTTTGTTACTAAATAATTTGATAAATTACATGCTTATCATTATTTTTTATTTGTTTTTTAAGGCTTTTCATTGTAATTTTTTCTTTTACCCTTCTTTTTATCTAGAAGCTTTTAGCCTAATTGAAAAAATAAAAACCTCAAATATAATGTAAAACGTAAACAAATCTGGAAAAGTAGCAGAAGACAGAGTATGTTCAAAACAAAATACATTGTATTTATTTCTACAATTATATTTAAAAATTTTAAAATAAACATTTTGATTAAACCAAATAAACAAATTTTTTTTTTTGAGATGGAGTCTCACTCTGTGGCCCAGGCTGGAGTGCAGTGGCATGATCTCGGCTCACTGCAACCTCTGCCTCCCTGGCTCAAGTGATTCTTCTGCCTCAGCCTCCCAGATAGCTGAGATTACACTCGGGTAGCTGGGGTGCATGCCACCAGACCTGGCTAATTTTTTTTTTTGTATTTTTAGTAGAGATGGGGTTTCACCATGTTGGCCAGGCTGGTCTTGAACTCCTGACCTCAGGTGATCCACCCACCTCAGCCTCCCAAAGTGCTGGGATTACAGGCATGAGCCACCACGCCCGGCTAACAAAAAATTTTTAAATAAACATTTTGATTAAACCAAATAACAAAATGCATAAAAATAAATATATGAAAATCTATGCAAGATGTTTATGTTTGATTCCATAAAAATTTGCTTAGATATGCTATAGAAAAATTAATATGTATATAACATGTTTTGACTAAAATATGATACACTTGAAAAACCACTAATCTCTCTCAAGTGATCTATGGACTAATATAAATAATAAATCTATAAAGCACTAAAAAATAAGATGCTACCCTTTAATTCTTGAAGTGTACTTTTTTTGTAGAGAAAATACATAAGAAAAGCCCACTAATTCTATGAAAAAAAATTATACATTGGACTTTACAAAAATTAAAATCTCTGCTGTGCAAAACATACCATTAAAATAATAAACAGGCTAGCCAAAAAGGAGGAAAAATATTTATAGTACAGATGTTTGACAAAATATTTTTGCCCAGCATAAATAAAAAATTTTAAACTGAATGAAATAAATAAAAACAAAAATATTTTGGCGAAATATATAAAGATACTCTTCTTAAAATAACATATATCAATGACAGGTAAGCATCTAAGAAGGTGCTGAACTTCATTATTCTCCAGGTAATGGAATATTTTAAAATGACATAAAGATACCACAACTAGAAGGATTAAAATTAAAAATATTCAAATGCCAAATGCTAGTGATGATGGAGAGTAATATGACCTCTCTGTCATCACTCACACTAGTGGGGGGAGGTAAAATGTTTTAAAAAAAGAAGTCAAATTATTTTTCTTCTTTGATGATATGGTTCTATACCTAGAAAACCCCAAAGACACAGCCAAAAGGCTCCTAGAACTGATAACTTCAGCAAAGTTTCAGAATACAAAATAAACAGACAAAAGTCAATAGCATTTCTATACACCAATAACATTCAAGCTGAGAGCAGGAACAGCAAAGTAAATAGTGAATGTTCTCACTTATAAGTGCAAGCTAAACATTGAGTACAGAAGGACACAAGCATGGGAACAAAAAACACTGAAGACTACTAAAGAGGTTAAGGAGGGGGAAACGTGGGGTGCAAAATTACCTATTGGGTGCTATGCTCACTATCTGGATGACAGAATTTGTACCCCAAAGTTCAGTAACATGTAATATAACATTTAACAAAACTGCACCTGTACCCCCCGAATCTAAAATAAAAGTTGAAGTTATAAATAAGAATAAAAATTTTAGAAGATATAGAAGAAAAATCTTTATGACTTGGGGTTAGGCAAATAATTCTTGGGCATGACAGCAATGACATGACCCATTAAGAAAAACTAAGTAGGACTTCATGAAAATTAAAAGCTTTTGTACTGTTAAAGGGAGATTAGGAGAAAATATTTACAAATCACATCTCCGTCAAAAGACTTATTTAGAAAATATACAGATAACTCTATACATTTAACAGTAAATAAAAACTAAATCCAATCAGACTAGGAGTCAAAGGGTTAAACAGACAACTCATGAATGAAATATATGTATGTCAATATACGCAAATCATAAATGTGACAAAGGGCTATTCTCTAGAATGTTTAAAAAACACTAAAAGTCAACAGTGAAAATAAATGATAAAAACATTGAGACATTTCAGCAAATAGGATTAACAGCTAAATAAGCAAAACAAACAAAAACACTAAAATGGTTTCCAAAATATTTTTATAATGAAAATTAAATCTGTGATAAAATAAACTACATGCCTATTAGAATAAAAATATTGACAATACCAAGTGCTAAAGAAGATGCAATGCAACTGAGTATTTCAAAAATTGCTGGTGGGAATAAAAAATGGTACAACTGGCCGGGCACGGTGCCTCACTCCTGTAATCCCAGCATTTTGGGAGGCCAAGGTGGGTGGATCATAAGGTCAGGAGACAGAAACCATCCTGGGCAACATGATGAAACCCCGTCTCTACTAAAAATACAAAAATTAAATACACATTTATTATACAACACAAGGATGGCAATGATTCATTTTACAACCCCATGTTCCTGCATAGTTATCCTAGAGAAATAAAAACTTACAGTCATTCAAAAACCTGACATGAATGTCCATAGCAGCTTCATTTGTAATAGCAAAACCTATAAACAACACAAATGTCCTTCAATACAAATGCATAAACAAACTTTGGTACAATTAGACACTAGAATGCTATTCAGGAATTAAAAAGAAGAAATTATTGACACATACAATGACCTGGATAGAGCTCAAGGGCGTTGTACTTTGTAAAAAAAGGAAAGCCAATCTGAAAAGTTCACATATTGTATGTTTTATATCTATATCTGTATCTGTGCAATGAAATTATAGTGATGTAGAACAGATCTTTGGTCTCCAGGGGTTAGGAGGTTTGGGGAGAGGATGTGACTGACTATTGAGAAATAACAAGAGGAAGTTTCTTTGCGGTAATAAAACAGTTCTGTATCCTGATTGGGGTGATGGTTACATAAATCTACACGTGTGAAAAATTTCATAGAATTCTACAAACCACCACACACACACAAAATACATGTAACAACTGGTGAAATTTGAATGAGTTAATAGTATTCTACCAAAGTGAATTTCCTGGGTTTGATAATGTACTATGGTTATATAAGATAGTATCGTTGGGACAAGCTGGGTGAAGGATACACAGGAATTTTCTGTACTTTTTTAAATGTCCCATAACTCAAATACAAATAACGGCAACAAAAAAATTCAATGCAAAAATTGTAATAATAAAGCAAAAAAGTAATCTTTAAGTTATAATTTTTCCCTAAATTGAGCTGAATACTTACTGAATCTCAATTTTAAAATTACAGAAGTTTTGTTTGTGAAATTAAAAGCAGAGTCTAAAATTTCTACAGGAATGCAAAGAATCAAAAACAGGAAAACTTGAAAACAAAAAGAAAGAAAAAAAAACAAGATAGGATAATTATTCTACCTAATATCAAAACGTTTTATAAGGCTACAGAAATTAATATACTGTGGTATCTATTCAGTAATAGAAATATAGACAAAGGGTAAAAATGGCAGACCAGTTAATGGGTGCAGCACACCAACATGGCACATGTATACATATGTAACAAACCTGCATGTTGTGCACATGTACCCTAAAACTTAAAGTATAATAAAAAAAGTGGCTAGTCTATTAATTCCCCCACATCGATACATAATTAATAATAATACCTAATCTGCCACTGAGGCCTTTTCAATAAATGATGCTGGGTCAGTATGTAATGATCCAACAACATATATGCACCAACTAATTGGAAAAGAATTACAACGTTAGCATAGTAGACTATCTTTATGTCTTGGATTAGACCAAGATTTCTTAAAGAACACCAAAAGAAAAACCGTGAAATAAAAGATGGATGATTTATCCTCACGCAACTAAAACTTTCTGCTCATGAAACAGCTCCATTATGAATAAAGATGCAAGCCACACATTGGAAGATATTGCGCAAAATATTGATATCCAACATGCATAAAAAATTCTTAACAAATCAGCAAGAGGAGTCAGCTCTCCCTCCCCACCAGTATGTTAGAATAATGATTTCCTTTGTGAAGGTATCGACTTGGAAGAGACAAAAGGAATACATAAAGGGTACTAGATGATCTTTGTTGTAGTTACACAGATACATATGATTTTTTACATATGTAAAAACATTATCAGTTGTACAATTAAGATTTGCATTAACTGTATTAAATAAATCTGTATTAATGTAAATCAATCGCACATTGAAGATGAATGAATTCTTTTTTATTGTATTAGGTATTTATTTTAATTTATTAAAATTATACTTTAAGTTCTGGGGTACATGTGCAGAACATGCAGGTTTGTTACATAGGTACACACGTGCCATGGTGGTTTGTTGGACCCATCAACTCATCATCTACATTAGGTATCTCTCCTAATGCTGTACCTCCTGTAGCCCCCCACCCCCCAATAGGTCCCAATGTGTGATGTTTCCCTCCCTGTGTCCATGTATTCTCATTGTTCATGAACAGAGGCCTCATAAACAGAACAGAGGCCTCAGAATTAATGCCATACAACCATCTGTTCTTTGACAACCCTGACAAAAACAAGCAATGGGGAAAGGATTCCCTATTTAATTCCACTTATGAATGAGAACATGCAGTGTTTGGTTTTCTGCTCCTGTGTTAGTTTCCTGGGAATGATGGTCTCCAGCTTCATCCATGTCCCTGCAAAGGACATAAACTCATCCTTTCCAATGGGAGTATAGTATTTGTGGTGTATATGTGCCACATCTACTTTAGCCAGTCTATCATTGACGGGCTTTTGGGTTGGATTCACATATTTGCTATTGGGAACAACTGCAATAAACATATGTGAGCATGTGTCATTTTAGTGGAATGATTTAAAATCCTTTGTGTATATACCCAGAAATGGGATTTCTGGGTCAAATGGTATTTCTAGTTCTAGATCCTTGAGGAATCACCACACTGTCTTCCACAATGGTTGAACTAATTTACACTCCCAAAACAACATGGTAAAAGCGTTGCTATTTCTCCACATCTGTGCCAGCATCTGTTGTTTCCTGACTTTTTTTACTTTATTTTATTATACTTTAAGTTTTAGGGTACATGTGCACAATGTGCAGGTTTGTTACATATGTATACATGTGCCATGTTGGTGACTTTTTAATAATTGCCACTCTAACTGGTGTGACATGGTATCTCACTGTGGTTTCGATTTGCATTTCTATAAGGACCAGTGATGATGAGCTTTTTTTCATATATTTCTTGGCCACATAAATGTCTTAGTTTGAGAAATGTCTGTTCATATACTTTGCCCACTTTTTGATGGGGTTATTTTTTTCTTATAAATATGTTTAAGTTCCTTGTAGATTCTTGATATTAGCCATTTGTCAGATGGATAGATTGCAAAAATTTTCTCCCATTCTCTAAGTTGCCTGTTTACTCTGATGAATCCAAATGAAGAGAGGAAGTCAAACTGTCTGTGTTTGCAGATTACATGATTGCATATTTAGAACACCCCATCATCTCAGCTCAAAATCTCCTTAAGCTGATAAGCAACTTCAGCAAAGTCTCAGGATACAAAATCAATGTGTAAAAATCACAAGCTTTCCCATACACCAATAATAGACAGACAGCCAAATCATGAGTGAATTCCCATTCAGAATTGCTACAAAGGGAATAAAACACCTAGGAATACAACTTATAAGGGATATGAAGGACCTCTTCAAGGAGAACTACAAACCACTGCTCAAGGAAATAAGAGAGGACACAAACAAATGAAAAAATATTCCATGCTCATGGATAGGAAGAATCAATACCATGAAAATCACCATACTGCCCAAAGTAATTAATACATTCAATGCTATCCCCATCAAGCTACCATAGACTTTCTTCACAGAATTAGAAAAAAATACTTTAAATTTCATATGGAATCAATAAAGAGCCCATTTAGCCAAGACAATCCTAAGCAAAAAGAACAAAGCTGGTGGCATCACGCTACCTGACTTTAAACTTTAGTACAAGGCTACAGTAACCAAAACAGCATGGTACTGGTACCAAAACAGATATATAGACCAATAAACAGAACAGAGGCCTCAGAATTAATGCCATACAACCATCTGTTCTTTGACAAACCTGACAAAAACAAGTAATGGGGAACGGATTCCCTATTTAATAAATGATGTTGGGAAAACTGGCTAGCCATATGGAGAAAACTGAAACTGGACCCCTTCCTTCAACTTTATACAAAAATTCACTCAAGATGAAGACTTAAACATAAAACATAAAACCATAAAAACCCTAGAAGAAAACCTAGGCAGTACCATTCAGGACATAGGCATGGGCAAAGACTTCATGACTAAAACACCAAAGCAATGGCAACAAAAGCCAAAATTGACAAATGCGATCTAATTAAACTAAAGAGCTTCTGCACAGCAGAAGATGAATAAGTTCTAGTCAGAGCCACAACATTATGTTTCTTAATGATTTAAAAATTACACATTAAAGAGAATATATAGGCAGTGTAAAGGAAAGAGCCAGAATGATTGAAGATAGCAGGTAATATCCAAGATTAGTTCAAAGCCGCATCTTGATTCCGTGTTACTGGGTGCTAGAGCTTCATATGTTCGAAGTAACTCCTCATTCAAAATTTTGTTTCTACCATTCATGCTCTTGTATACTCTGTCTCTATCAGGTACTCCTTCTTTAACTTTAGAGATTCATAAGAACCATATCTGCTCATTTTCAAACACACAATGGGAAATAACTAAAAGCTTCCAGAGACAATGTATCTTCAATATAAGTGTCTGAAAGTTAACCTGTCATTTTGAAGATTTTGAAGATTTTTCTATGCAAACCTTTATTAAGAAAATAAGAGTAGAAACATCTGCAAGTTACAAAAGCAATAAGAAATGAACATATAATTTCTAAAAGTATTTAAAATTTTTATTTCATATTTATTTTCATTGTGATCAGATAACTAGTCTGAAATACCACTTCTTTGAAACATATGTCTATTTTTATACATATTTTGTGTGTTTTTATTAATGTCTTACATTTGCTTGGAGATAATGTTCATTCCGTGGTTTTGTTGTTGTTGTTGTTTTAGTTTTCTCCTGAACATTAGGCTTAATTTTCTGGTTAGAATATTTTATCCTTACAAAATTTTAAAGGCTTAGTTTACCATTTGTAACTCAACGTGTTCTAAAATAATTTCTCTGATGGTGAATGAACCTGGTATGAGTAATGAAATTTCCACGACTACATGTACTTGTGTAATTTTCACCCATTATAAGAGAAGATTTTTTAGATGGTATAATGACAGAATTTGTGCAGTTCTGTTCCTTTCTCACTCTAACACTGGGTAAGGAGATTAATTAACAAGAGTAGGAAACTCTTAGTCTTAAACAGGTGACACTCTCTCCTGTCATCCTCAAGTCTTCCAAGGAGACAAGAGTTTACTGAATAACCTTCTCTTAAGACATGGGCTCAGGATCTGCATGCAGTGGTTAAGGTACTATCTTAACTATATTACTGCTTTGGAACCTGAAGATCTAGATGAAGCAGGAAACTCCTTTCACTTGTTCTAGAACAGGTACCTTTTGAAATTCAGATTGGTCTGAAATGGCAGGTTAACTTTCAGACACTTATATTGAAGATACATTGTCCCTGGAAGCTCTTAGTTATTTCCTGCTTCATGTTAAAAACTTATATTATTTCTTAAGTGTGTTTTACATATGGGAAATATAGCCTTTATCATCAAACTCTCTAAGACAATTTGATATCCAGTCTCTGATTACAATTTGGCTTTGATAACCACTGCTTTCCTCCATCACTATCTATTTTGTGTCTTTATTAATAGTATAGTCTTCTTTTTTTCTTCTGCAAACTCCAAACCTTTAAAAGGTGTCCCAAATTTTTCATCAGAAATATCTCTACTTACCTATGCCTTGGGAGAAGTAAGGTAACCCAATAATGTATAAGGTTGTTGAGTCTTACTCAGCTTTGATAACTCATTGTTAGTTACTGTTAAGATTCAGCATGATTATGCAATTCAGAGTTCATATCGATGGAGGTATGTCAATAAGTCAAGGTGACCTTAAAGCACGTGTAGAAAAGAGAACTTATTTGTAGTTTAAAACAATTTTCCAATGCAATTACAATGACACTCTTGGAAAAGAGAAATATTACTTAAATAAAAAATTACATAAATTAAAAAAAGTTTGCCTTAAAACACCAAATAAAAAGAGACTGGAAAAAATAAAAAAAAAGATTGTGACAATATAGCAGTTACATTTGAGTTGTGTACTTCCCCTTTTGTCATGCATCTATATTTTAAAATATAACTTAAAAATAATGTTATTTATCTTTGGTGGAGTCCTCATATTTAGTTTTTAATCGTAGAGCATACACATGGGAAATAACACTCAAAATACATTATTGAACAGAAATAAACTTTTCCAGGTTAGGGTATAAGCTTTGGAGTCGCTTTTTAATATTTCTGTGCTATGTGAAATTAGGAACCATATTTAACTTTACATGTGTTAATTTCTTTTTTCAGATAGTAGGAAATTGTCTGAGTAACACTCAACAACCTTATACATTATTGGGTTACCTTACTTCTCCCAAGGCATAGTTAAGTAGAGATATTTCTGATGAAAAATTTGGGACACCTTTTAAAGATTTGGAGTTTGCAAAAGAAAAAAAGAAAACTTATATCATGGGGTTGTTGTAGGATACAAAGTAATCTATAGGTATTACTTCACTTGAAGAAAAGTACATAAATGCTCAAAAATGGTATATGTCAATACAATTGGCTCACTTCATTCTTAAAAATATCTTATTATATCAATACACAAACTTAATTTTCTCTTCATGAATTACTAAAGGGAGAGAATTACATTGTGTTAAAATGTAAATAAATTCAGGAAATTAGACTCATCTGACACTAGATCATCTTGACCTGTGGGCCTCATTTTGCTGGTGTTTTAGGTTTACACACATCCCCAGCCACTGTTTCAGGGCTTCCTTGACCTCACTGTTCCTCACACTGTAGATGAGGGGGTTTAGTAAAGGGGTGAACATACTATAGAAGGTTGACACAACCTTATCATGGTTAGTGGACCTGTGGGATTTGGGTCTCATATAGGTAAAAATGGCAGCTCCATAAAAGAGTCCCACCACAGCCACATGTGAAGAGCAGGTGGCAAAGGCCTTCTTGCGGGCTTCTGTAGAGCGCATGTGCAGAACAGCAGCGAGGATGAGACCATAGGAGGACAGGATGAGAGACAAGGGCACCAGGAGCATTAACACACAGCAGATGTACATGGCGTTTTCGAAGACTGAAGTGTCAGCACAAGCCAAACGCACCAGCACGGGGGTCTCGCAGAAGAAGTGATCGATCTCGTGTGCACCGCAATATGGGAAGCTCAGGGTAGCAACAGCCTGCAGGAGGCCGTCAGCTGCACCCAGGAGCCAACACGACATGGTCATCCTCAGGCACAGCTGCCAGCTCATGAGAGTGGGATATCGGAGTGGGTGGCAGACAGCCGCATAGCGGTCATAGGCCATGGCTGCTAAGAGGAAGCACTCTCCACCACCCAGTGTGGGGAGGAAGAAGATCTGCACACCACAGCCAGCGCGGGAGATGGCCTTATTTCCGGTCAAGTAGTCAGCCGCCATTTTGGGCACAGTGGTGGAAACCAGCATCACGTCCATGAGGGAGAGTTGGCTCAGGAGGAAGTACATGGGCGTGTGGAGCCGGCGGTCCCGGTGAATCAGGAGAATCATGAGGGCATTGCTAAACAGGGAGGTCAAAACGGTGGCCAGAAGCATCATGAAGAGGACTTGGTGGGCTCTGGTGTGGTTAAAGAGTCCTAGGAGAATAAAGTCTGGGGTAGTATTTCTCATCTCCATAATTTCCCCTGGTGTGATGGTGCAAATGGAAAAATAGAGAAGGAAGAGGCTTTTATGGTCTGAATAACTGTTTGACTGCACAGTTTCTGGACATATAATACTGGATATGTTATCCCAGGTAGTGATTCAAAGCCCTGACTCCCAGTGAGCATGGCTTTTCCTGACCTGGCATTCACTTCTCTATAGCTCAACTTTTTAATGTTCTGAGATCATGTACTACAAACAGGAGTATATTTACAGATCAAAATGAATAAATTTTTTTTTTTTAGTTTTGTTATTTTTTTATTATACTTTAAGTTTTAGGGTACATGTGCACAATGCGCAGGTTAGTTACATATGTATACATGTGACATGCTGGTGCGCTGCACCCACTAACTCGTCATCTAGCATTAGGTGTATCTCCCAGTGCTATCCCTGCCCCCTCCCCCCACCCCACAACAGTCCCCAGAGTGTGATGTTCCCCGTCCTGTGTCCATGTGTTCTCATTGTTCAATTCCCACCTATGAGTGAGAATACGTGGTGTTTGGTTTTTTGTCCTTGCGATAGTTTACTGAGAATGATGATTTCCAATTTCATCCATGTCCCTACAAAGGACATGAACTCATCATTTTTTATGGCTGCATAGTATTCCATGGTGTATATGTGCCACATTTTCTTAATCCAGTCTATCATTGTTGGACATTTGGGTTGGTTCCAAGTCTTTGCTATTGTGAACAGTGCCGCAATAAACATATGTGTGCATGTTTCTTTATAGCAGCATGATTTATAGACCTTTGGGTATATACCCAGTAATGGGATGGCTGGGTCAAATGGTATTTCTAGTTCTAGATTCCTGAGGAATCGCCACACTAACTTCCAGAATGGTTGAACTAGTTTACAGTCTCACCAACAGTGTAAAAGTGTTCCTATTTCTCCACATCCTCTCCAGCACCTGTTGTTTCCTGACTTTTTAATGATTGCCATTCTAACTGGTGTGAGTTGGTATCTCATTGTGGTTTTGATTTGCATTTCTCTGATGGCCAGTGATGGTGAGCATTTTTTCATGTGTTTTTTGGCTGCATAAATGTCTTCTTTTGAGAAGTGTCTGTTCATGTCCTTCGCCCACTTTTTGATGGGGTTGTTTGTTTTTTTCTTGTAAATTTGTTTGAGTTCATTGTAGATTCTGGATATTAGCCCTTTGTCAGATGAGTAGGTTGCGAAAATTTTCTCCCATTTTATGGGTTGCCTGTTCACTCTGATGGTAGTTTCTTTTGCTGTGCAGAAGCTCTTTATTTTAATTAGATCCCATTTGTCAATTTTGTCTTTTGTTGCCATTGCTTTTGGTGTTTTAGACATGAAGTCCTTGCCCATGCCTATGTCCTCAATGGTATTGCCTAGGTTTTCTTCTAGGGTTTTTAAGGTTTTAGGTCTAATGTTTAAGTCTTTAATCCATCTTGAATTGATTTTTGAATAAGGTGTAAGGAAGGGATCCAGTTTCAGCTTTCTACATATGGCTAGCCAGTTTTCCCAGCACCATTTATTAAATTGGGAATCCTTTCCCCATTGCTTGTTTTTCTCAGGTTTGTCAAAGATCAGATAGTTGTAGATATGCGGCATTATTTCTGAGGGCTCTGTTCTGTTCCATTGATCTATCTCTCTGTTTTGGTACCAGTGCCATGCTGTTTTGGTTACTGTAGCCTTGTAGTATAGTTTGAAGTCAGGTAGCGTGATGCCTCCAGCTTTGTTCTTTTGGCTTAGGATTGCCTTGGCGATGCAAGCTCTTTTTTGGTTCCATATGAACTTTAAAGTAGTTTTTTCCAATTCTGTGAAGAAAGTCATTGGTAGCTTGATGGGGATGGCATTGAATCTATAAATTACCTTGGGCAGTATGGCCATTTTCACGATATTGATTCTTCCTACCCATGAGCATGTAATCTTCTTCCATTTGTTTGTATCCTCTTTTATTTCCTTGAGCAGTGGTTTGTAGTTCTCCTTGAAGAGGTCCTTCACGTCCCTTGTAAGTTGGATTCCTAGGTATTTTATTCCCTTTGAAGCAATTGTGAATGGGAGTTCACTCATGATTTGGCTCTCTGTTTGTCTGTTATTGGTGTATAAGAATGCTTGTGATTTTTGTACATTGATTTTGTATCCTGAGACTTTGCTGATGTTGCTTATCAGCTTAAGGAGATTTTGGGCTGAGACAATGGGGTTTTCTAGATATACAATGATGTCGTCTGCAAACAGGGACAATTTGACTTCCTCTTTTCCTAATTGAATACACTTTATTTCCTTGTCCTGCCTAATTGCCCTGGCCAGAACTTCCAACACTATGTTGAATAGGAGTGGTGAGAGAGGGCATCCCTGTCTTGTGTCAGTTTTCAAAGGGAATGCTTCCAGTTTTTGCCCATTCAGTATGATATTGGCTGTGGGTTTGTCATAGATAGCTCTTATTATTTTGAGATACGTCCCATCAGTACCTAATTTATTGAGAGTTTTTAGTGTGAAGGGTTGTTGAAATTTGTCAAAGGCCTTTTCTGCATCTATTGAGATAATCATGTGGTTTTTGTCTTTGGTTCTGTTTATATGCTGGATTACACTTATTGATTTGTGTATATTGAACCAGCCTTGCATCCCAGCGATGAAGCTCACTTGATCATGGTGGATAAGCTTTTTGATGTGCTGCTGGATTCGGTTTGCCAGTATTTTATTGAGGATTTTTGCATCAATGTTCATCAAGGATATTGGTCTAAAATTCCCTTTTTTGGTTGTGTCTCTGCCCAGCTTTGGTATCAGGATGATGCTGGCCTCATAAAATGAGTTAGGGAGGATTCCCTCTTTTTCTATTGATTGGAGTAGTTTCAGAAGGAATGGTACCAGTTCCTCCTTGTACCTCTGGTAGAATTTGGCTGTGAATCCTTCTGGTCCTCTACTCTTTTTTGTTGGTAAGCTATTGATTATTGCCACAATTTCAGCTCCTATTATTGGTCTATTCAGAGATTCAACTTCTTCCTGGTTTAGTCCTGGGAGGGTGTATGTGTCGAGGAATTTATCCATTTCTTCTAGATTTTCTAGTTGATTTGCATAGAGGTGTTTGTAGTATTCTCTGATGGTAGTTTGTATTTCTGTGGGATTGGTGGTGATATCCCCTTTATCATTTTTTATTGCATCTATTTGATTGTTCTCTTTTTTTCTTTAATATTCTTGCTAGCGGTCTATCAATTTTGTTGATCCTTTCAAAAAACCAGCTCCTGAATTCATTAATTTTTTGAAGGGTTTTTGTGTCTCTATTTCCTTCAGTTCTGCTCTGATTTTAGTTATTTCTTGCCTGCTGCTAGCTTTTGAATTTTCAACCCAGAATTTCATATCTAGCCAAACTAAGCTTCATAAGTGAAGGAGAAATAAAATACTTTACAGACAAGCAAATGCTGAGAGATTTTGTCACCACCAGGCCTGCCCTAGAAGAGCTCCTGAAGGAAGCACTAAACATGGAAAGGAACAAGCGGTAGCAGCCGCTGCAAAACCATGCCAAATTGTAAAGACCATCAAGGCTAGGAGGAAACTGCATCAACTAACGAGCAAAATAACCAGCTAACATCATAATGACAGGATCAAATTCACACATAACAATATTAACTTTAAATGTAAATGGACTAAATGCTCCAATTAAAAGACACAGACTGGAAAATTGGATAAAGAGTCAAGACCCATCAGTGTGCTGTATTCACGAAACCCGTCTCAGGTGCAGAGACACACATAGGCTCAAAATAAAAGGATGGAGGATGATCTACCAAGCAAATGGAAAACAAAAAAAGGCAGGGGTTGTAATCCTAGTCTCTGATAAAACAGACTTTAAACCAACAAAGATCAAAAGAGACAAAGAAGGCCATCACATAATGGTAAAGGGATCAATTCAACAAGAAGAGCTAACTATCCTAAATATATATGCACCCAATACAGGAGCATCCAGATTCATAAAGCAAGTCCTGAGTGACCTACAAAGAGACTTAGACTCCCACACAATAATAATGGGAGACTTTAACACCCCACTGTCAACATTAGACAGATCAACGAGACAGAAAGTTAACTAGGATACCCAGGAATTGAACTCAGCTCTGCACCAAGTGGACCTAATAGACATCTACAGAACTCTCCACCCCAAATCAACAGAATATACATTTTTTTCAGCACCACACCACACCTATTCCAAAATTGACCACATAGTTGGAAGTAAAGCTCTCCTCAGCAAATGTAAAAGAACAGAAATTATAACAAACTGTCTCTCAGACCACAGTGCAATCAAACTAGAACTCAGGATTAAGAAACTCACTCAAAACCGCTCAACTACATGGAAACTGAACAACCTGCTCCTGAATGACTACTGGGTATATAACGAAATGAAGGCAGAAATAAAGATGTTCTTTGAAACCAACAAGAATAAAGACACAACATACCAGGATCTCTGGGACACATTCAAAGCAGTATGTAGAGGGAAACTAATAGCATGTGCACATTGTGCACATGTACCCTAAAACTTAAAGTATAATAATAATAAAATTAAAAAAATTAGAAAAACGATGTCTAATATGTGATCGAGTTTTTCCAAAAAGAATATGTCTCCAAAGCAAACAGATAGTTCCTATAACATCAGAAGTCTTTTACAGATAAACTGATAGAGAAATTCAGCTTCAGTCAGCATGTGACCAGCACAATACTAGAAATGGAGATTAAATTTGTGTCTTTGATCACATGATAGTAGGCAAATCATTTTTGTCAATCATCATGAAGAGAGAAACAGGTCTCAACCTCCTCCCTTTCTGGTTTTAAAACAAATGAAGAACTTGGATAAACCTGATTATTGGTATCTGAGATCTAGGTTCAGTCAACGTCTTGAGAATGAGAAATGGGCATCTCTGGGATCTTTAGTGTTGTGGGTTTCCCACTTCAGGGTGCCATTGTGTTGACCTCAAGAAGAGGTGGGCTTTTAAGGAAAATCAGGGGAAAATACATTGTATTGCCTCAATAATTTCCAGTGCTTATGAGCGGAATTCACTTCAAGAAAATAACTCATCTCAACTAACTTTATGGAACCACCTATTTTGACCATCATACCGTAGCTGTCCCAGTTATCTGGATCTTGTCAACTGTTGTAATACACAATTTATCCAAATAAAACGGTATTACCTCAGATTTCCACCATAATTTGTCTTTAAGTGAGTCTTGCTATGAGCTTTCTTGCAAGAAGGAAGCTATGTGGTCAAATTCGCTCCTCCCTATGCTTTTTCATTTGGCAAAGTGTTCTTTACATTTGGGAAACACTACTCCCAAGTCACTAAGTTGAGATAAAATGGTGATTAATTCTACTTGATCACTTAGACATTTCTACCATATGTTTTACATTCCATTGAATGATGCAGCATTAAAACAAAATTGATTACAAATGTAAATCTACATATCCCTCTGAATTGTCTCAGTCACATTAGTTTAGGCTGAATTTATATAAATGCACTCTTATTTGTGTTGTATTTTTTCACCTCCCTTCATTGCCTCAAAATTCCCTTCATACCCACATGCTAAAATTGACTTCATTGATTTCATCCTGTCACAGAGAATGTGGCAAGATATATCACAAATTTATAACAGTTTATAAGTGATAAAATTGAAAATACTGAGCACTAGATTGCTCTATGCCTTCTATATTAAGATCCATATGAACATTTATTCAATAAAATTCTATAAAGAAAAATAATGTTGTTTCTAATGAGAAATTTGACATTCCTTCTAAGTAAGTAAGATACATATGAGAAATTGTGCTTACCTTTAGGCACCAGGAATATGAGACCCAATCCTGAAGCTCAGTGTAAGTTATCCAGGATATAAACAATCTGAAAATGCAGTGAAGATAACATTGGGATTCCAAGAGGTATTTGTATATATTCCTATAAAAATGGATCTGTGGTGAAATATAATTGCAACTCCAAGTTATCCAGGACTCTTCACTGCCAAAAAAAGCAGAACATTTTGAGTTTCAATACTGTACTAAAGGTATTCATGTAATGAGGTAAAATATTTTGAAATCTGCATTAGATGTTGCCTACCAAGTATTTTTCCCTTAGTTGAAATTTTATGCTTCTAATTTTATTTATTTTATCTAATCTACATTGTTTCTGTTGTAATAAACTCCATCATTTTGTAAAAAGATGGTGCATACATTCAGTTTTTTAAATGTCTTTTTTATGTATTAACCTCATCATGTCTGCAAGAGGAGTCATCAGATTTCATTACACTGTGATACTGTGCACATGCGCAGAGCAATATATTATAACACAAAATTCATGAAAATCATGGTCAGATTTTATGACACTGTGATACTGTGCACAGGCCAGAGCAATAGTAACACAGAAACCATGAAAATCCAGGTGAGAAATTGAGAAGGCACTGAGTGAGATGATGGAAAAGAGACATCAAGAGGCCAGAACTTGATAAAAAAAAAAAAAAGAAGTGAAGCCTTATGTGAAATAATGTCAGACAGCATGTGTAATCCACTGTGTAGTCCACCGAGGTTGCTAAAATGACGTTACCCTTTTGCAGTAGGAATGATCAGGAAACAAAACAAAACAAAGCAACAAATCTCTCATATTGGCAATAATGATCATAGCAATTTTATTTGTAATAATAAAATGCAACTTGCATATGCACTAAAAGTGGAATTTATAAGCATAACTATAAGAAGTAGCATTGATGAGTTTCACAAATAGAATGTTGAATGAACAAAGTAGATCACAGGGAATGACTTCATGAATCCTATTATGAGTAATTTAAACATATATATATAAATCTATTATAAAGCACAGCAACACTACAATAATGATTATCTACAAAATTGGCTGAAAGGTTACATGATCAGAGAGAGTTAAGCTGTGTTTCGAAAGCACTGGTAATATTTTAAACCATTTTACAAAATGTATATCCAACATATTTGTTGTAAATAAACATTTTTGTATATTCCAAGTTTAAAAACATATTTAAATAATAGGTGTAAATGTCTTGGAGGAGCACATGACAAATGGAAACGTTCTTTAATACAGGTTGAGGATTCCTTATCCAAAATGCTTGGGACCAGATGTGTTGCAGATTGCAGATTTTTTAACACTTTGAAATATTTACATATATATAAGGAGATATCCTGAGAATGGAACCCAGAGGAGAGACAAAATTAACTTATATTCTATGTATACCTTATACACATAGCCTGAATGTAATTTTGTGCCATATTTTAAAATAATTTTGTGTAAGGGAGAAAGTCTGTGTACACTGAACCATCAGAAAGCAAGAGTGACACAGTCTCATGTCAGTACGCTAAATGATTCTGATTTTGGATATTCGATTTTTGGTTTAGGGATTCTCATCCTGCATGAGCTACGATTATTTAAAGAAAAGAGAATGTGGCCAAAACTTTCAAATCATGTCCTGTTCTCATCTGCTACGTTTCTCCTCTGACTCCCATTCACTATCAATATCTTTTTCAACTCTAGAATGCCAGGACATATAAAAACAAAAATTATAGATTTTATCCCATCTTTCACATTGATAAGCTGGGGCAGGTAACCACTCCTTCTGCTTCAGGTTGTACCACATTTCTCAAAGTCATATTGTACAGATAAAATAGAATAAAATTCATAAAATTCTCAGACCAAAAATGATTAAGAAATGAAATTAATCATCACCACGTTCAGCAGAAATTTCGGCACTAGCTTATACACAGTCTTGCTTGTGCTTGGTTAACTTACCTCTTAGTACTGATCTGAATAGTGTGTATTTTCAATGAGATTGTAGTTTCCTAAAAAGGCAAAAACATATAAATATCTTACATGTTTTTATGTTTCCATCACCAGGAAAAAAGCACCTAATATACAGTTGGAATCTTTATGGTTATTGACAAATGAATGAAAAGACAAAAACTTAAATTTTTAGCCCTTGCGGAATCCATTCCCTTGTCTTTAATTATGAAAGTTTGTATTACCTTCTATCTCCTCTCCTAGGACATGAAGCCGAATTAGCTTCCTTTTCTTGAAAATACTACAAGGATAATTATGTCCCTTTCCCTGTAGGTTAGTGTGAACTTTCTGAAACTTCTCCCTCTCTCTCACATGATGAGGTGAGACACATCAAGTGCTTTCTGTATAACTGGCACTGCAGTTAAAAAGTGTTTGTAAGCTCACATATTACCCACAACCATTGTGTATGTCAGATACCTCTATTAGACACATGTATATATTATTATATATTATCTTTAATTATATCCTCCTTTTTTTGCATTATGAAACTAAGGGCAGAAGTTTATGTAATTTGAAGTGTCAGAGCTAGAGAATGGCAGTCAGGGCTTTCAGGGCTAATATCATTCCTCTTCTATGGCTTCTCTTCACTGTTCTTTCTGCTCCATCGTCAAAGCAAGATATGCTTGGGTAGAATTGGCACTTTTAACATCTTGAGGTTCCCTACATAATTCTAATTCTATTTGTATGTTCCTTTATATGTTTTCTATCCCTTAAAACTAGTGTATATATTTTCCGTAAAAATTATTATTATAAAATAGAAATGTTCATGGGTATATTTTGTTGCTTGAGTGTATAGAATATTGTGTGTATTATTTCTTCTATTTCTTTTTGTTAATATATAGAAATCTATTAAATGTTGCTTATAGACCGTGAATCCAAGAATGCTATGTTTATTTTTGTATTCCTTATTGCAGAGAAAAATATTATATACAATGGTTGAAACAACTTTAGATCTCTTTCCAATTTTATCTATTTTCCATTCTTCATTGCTTAAAATATATATTATTGAAGTGTTGAAGAATAATATTGACTACCTTAAGCCTTTAGAAATTATGGTTCTCCATTAGATATAGTGTTTGTCTGAGGCTTAGGTAGATAGATTAAGCACATTAACAAAATCCCATTTTATCTTTTACCAATGCTTTGTTCCATAAATGTTCAGTGAATTGTTTTGAATGATATCCTTCTTTTACTGATATAATTGTGTTGTTTTCCTTAAATTAATCATAGCCTGAATTACAATGATAGCTAATTTGTATCGTTAGAAATATTTCAGTGGAAGATAATGTATAAAACAAATTAAACACCAATGTACCCATCACCAGCTTAAAATAAAATATTACAGGCCATGCACGGATCCTCATGCCTGTAATCTCAGCACTTTGAGAGGCCGAGGTGGGCAGATCACTTGAGGTCAGGAGTGTGATACTAGCCTGGCCAATATGGTGAAACCCTGTCACGGCAGAAAATACAAAAATCTGCTGGTGTGGTGGCACAGGCCTGTAATCCCAGCTACTCGAGAGGCAAAGGCAGGAGAATCACTTCAACTTGAGAGGTGGACGTTGCAATGAGTTGAGATCACGCCATGGCATTCCAGCCTGGGTCACTGAGCAAGACACCATCTCAAAAATAAAATATAAAATATAAAAATAAAATAATAAATAAAATATTAGAAATTAGTAGAAGTCTGTGTGCACATAACCTGAATGTATGTTATTTGTTCTTTGCCTCTAGAGATAACAGAAGCCTATATTTTTTGTGCTCTCACTTCTTTCTTTCTTTTTGAGGGGGAATAAATGTTTTATTCTTTCTACTAAATTCCAGTACTACAGAAGAGGTAAAATAATAATATACTGGAAAAATGCAGCAATAAACATGTGTTTAAAAGACTGATAGAATAAATAAAACACTTAAAAAAATCACAAACCCATTCTGAATGCCCAAGAAGTCCTGGAATACAGAAATGGCTTCCTCCTTCACTATTTCTCAAGAAGAATTGCAGGCTATTTGCTTCAGATTGTCCTGGAATTACATTCTCAATTTGTAATAACTGGTTATGTACTGGTTGTAGCACACAATTAAAATCACACTAACTTCCTCTGCATTGTCATTCTAGTTTTATTTACACAACGAGCGAAGGATATGTTTTAGAATATCCCCCTTTAATCCTTTTCAAACATATTAAAATAAGGAGCCAAAACTGTATTAATATAGGTAGCAAAGGTCCACATTAAGTGGTGCTGAAATCGGGGAAATGTCCAAAACCAGTTGCTAGAGCCTAAGAGTGGTTGCCATTGTCAAAAGCTTGCAAAAACCTGTATTCACCGAGGGATCCTGGCATTGTGTCAGGACAAAATTGGGACCCTTTGCAATAAGTCAGCAGGAATAAGGCAACGGCAAATGCAGAATGTGTGAGTCATGAAACGTAAGAGCCAGCGCCAGAGCGTCACATTATTTCACCAAGCGTGAATTTCACAAATGCATCATCCTGTTCTGCCAGTTTTGTATTTGATTTCTTCATGCTCTTCTCGAATTGTCTCATCACATTCTTTCAGAAAACGTTCACAGACCTACTCATCCTGCCCTAGAGTAGACAAGACCTGTCTTTATTTAATGGTGAGGATGTTATAGATGAAGTCCTTTGAGGAGAAATGCACGTGACTGTGCATCAGAGAAGTACAAGGTGGATCTGTCGGTTGGAAACTAGCTTCTAAAACGCCTTCTGTTCCGCATGCGTTTATTCTCTTCTTCCTCACAGAATTTGCTCCGTGGTGAGCCTGGAGGAGATGTCTCTGGATGGGGACAGCTCCATTCCCAGCTACTTCTGCGGGGCTGGTGGCGCAGAGATGGGCGCAAAGGCTGAAAGTCGCAAGTCCTGTGCTTCTGGAGTTCAAATGCTTCCTTTCCAGCGGGTCTCCTTGCGCCATGGGGCCGTGCTGGGGTGAATCTGGGGAAAACAACAGGAGAGGGAGGCCAGGGAACGCAGGGATGGAGGGAGCCTAACCACGGACTCAGATGGAGCCAGGCGGGTCGCGGGTGCTGGAGCCGCCTGAGGACTGGAACCCCCTGAGGACAGGAGCCGCCTGAGGACTGGAGCCCCCTGAGGACTGGAGCCGCCCTGAGGACAGGAGCCACCCTGAGGACTGGAGCCCCCTGAGGACTGGAGCCCCCTGAGGACTGGAGCCCCACTGAGGACTGAAGCCGCCTGAGGACTGGACCCCCCTGAGGACTGGAGCCCCCTGAGGACTGGAACCCCCTGAGGACTGGAGCTGCCCTGAGGACCGGAACCCCCTGAGGACTGGAGCCGCCTGAGGACTGGACCCCCCTGAAGACTGGAGCCGCCTGAGGACTGGAGACCCCTGAGGACTGGAACCCTCTGAGGACTGGAGCCCCCTGAGGACTGGAGCCCCCTGAGGACTGGAGCCGCCTGAGGACTGGAGCCCCACTGAGGACTGGAACCCCCTGAGGACTGGAGCTGCCCTGAGGACAGGAACCCCCTGAGGACTGGAGCCCCACTGAGGACTGGAGCCGCCTGAGGACTGGAGACCCCTGAGGACTGGAACCCCCTGAGGACAGGAGCCCCCTGAGGACTGGAGCCCCACTGAGGACTGGAACCCCCTGAGGACTGGAGCTGCCCTGAGGACAGGAACCCCCTGAGGACTGGAGCCGCCTGAGGACTGGACCCTCCTGAGGACTGGAGCCCCCTGAGGACTGGAGCCGCCGCGATTGCATCCACTGCAGGGACAGTGGCCAGGGCCGGCCCCGAGGCCTAATCAGGAGGGGCAGCATGACACGGGGCTCTTTATGTCTTTAATGTCTGTATTTATAAATAAAAAGTACGTTTTTGTAAGATTTGCTCTTTCTTTCAGAAATCTCGGTGGACTTCTTCCATGTTGAAATATGTAGCCACATGTAGCTGTACTTTTTGCAGTTTTAGTAAATTACAACCTATTTCTTCTTTTGTTGGAAAATTAAAAGCAATGCTATTTCTTGGGTTCATGTTTTCCTTCAAATATTTGCTCAAGTCTATCCAGAACATAAATGAAAGGTGGAATTATGGTGAAAAAGAGCTTTCATATATGAACTTTACAAAATTTCCAAATTTCTCTCCAACTGTAATAATTTACATTGTCAACAGGAAGATATTTAAATTTCTTTTGCTCTTTATGCTTAACCAAATGTAGCTATTGATACACTTTTGAATTTTTTGGTCTACCACCTGAATATTGTTACCACATAATAAAGTGTACCCAATTAAATTTGAATTTAAGATGAACAATGAACATAATATTCTGTTCAGTGTGGATTTGCAGGAAACTTGTACTAATAAATTTTTGTTATTTATCTGATATTCAAATTTTATATTGTCCTGTGTCTTGATTTGCTTAATTTGACCATCTAGCAAACCTGACTCTGGATGTCAACTACTCAAGAATAATTGTTAGTGTTTTCTCGGTTGTTTTCTGTTATATCATAAGGACCTAAAACAGGGACTTGGCACATCTTTTGGGTATATAGTGTTTACTGACATTGCTGTAAGTAATTGTACCTTTATAATTTTAATTTATTTGTTGACATAAAAAACAAAACTGCAGTTATTACGTTGATTTTGTATCTAGCAACATTACTAAATTTAATTGATAATTTTATTATCTGTAGCAGTATTTTTTTTGCATCTTACTAGAAATTCAAACCCAGATCAACTGGTGGTCTTCAATTTTCCAAATTCTAGTGGCTAAAATGTAAATTGCTTCTTTGTAATATGGAAAGTGTAATTTTTATTTTATATCAAACAAGCCCTTTTTTCAGGTATTATGTAGTTTTAAGGCTTTTTTGGAAACATTCTCAAAGTTATTCCGAAGTTGCAATAACAACACAAATTTTTCTCCTCAGAATCATTTGAGATTTAAACCATCACTCTTTAATATCTTAGTGGCTTTCCTACAAATAGAGATTTTTCTCCTACATAAACAAATAAAACTGCCCAAATAATGAAGTTACCATGGATACATTACTCCCATCTAGTCTACAGACCCTACTAAAATTTTGCCAAATATCCCAATAATACCTTTCATATAGCAAAAGAATCAAAGTCAGATGATGAGTTGCCTTTCTTAGTTATGCCTCTTAAATGTTCTTTACTCAGGAAAAGTACCTGAGTCTTTCTTTATTGAGATACTGTTTTTTAGTTTTTTATTTTGTTTTAATTTCTGTAAAATATACATAACATAGAAGAATCTTAATTATTTTCAAGTGTACAGTTCAGTAATGTGACGTACATTCACATGGCTATACAACCAATCTCCAGATATTTTTCATTTTCTACAGCATGGGTCTCCAACCCCCCAAGCCACAGAGGTGTGCTGGTCCATGGCCTGTTAGGAACCAGGCCGCACAGCAGGAAGTCAGCAGAAAGTGAGCATTGCCGCCTGCCCTCTGCCTCCTGTCAGATCAATAGCAGCATTAGACTCTCATAGGAGACTGAACGCTATTATGAACTGTGCATGATCAGGATCTAGGTTCTGGGATCCTTATGAGAAGGTAACTAATGCCTGATGATCTAAGGTGAAACAATTTCATCCCAAAACGGTTTCCCCACAACCCCTGCCCAATCAGTGGAAAAATGTCTTCAATGAAACCACTCTCTGGTGCCAAAAATGTTGGGGACTGCTGGTACTTGGCATTAAACTGTACCCGTTGAACAAAAACTACACGATTACTTTCTTTCCTTAGCCTTTGGCAACCACCATTCTACTATCTGTTGTTATAAATTCGAGGTTCTCTAGCGGTATCTCATCTAAGTGAAATCATACAGAATTTACCCTTTTGTGACTGGCTTATCCCACTTAGGATAATAGCCTCAAAGTTTATCCGTGTATATACGTGTATGTATCACAATTTCATTTTTAAGGCTGACATTATTCCACTGTATGCATATACCATATTTTGTTTTTCCATTAATTTTTTGATGAACCCTTGGGCTGTTTCCACCATTTGGCTATTGAAAATAACGTTGCCATAAACATGAGTGTACAAATATCTTTTTAAATCCCTCTTTACAAATTTTTGGAGTATATACCCAGAAGTGAAATTGTTGGATCGTATGAAAATTCTGTAATATTTTTAACTTTTTAAGTATAGTATTTTTAACTTTTCATACACCAGTTTGCCATTTGTGTGTCTTCTTTGGAGAAAGCCTATTCCAATCTTTTGCCCATTTTAAAAATGAATTATTAGACTTTTTCTAATTGTCTAATAATTATTAGACAATTAGAGTTGTTTGAGCCCCTTATATATTCTGGGTACTAATTTCTTGTTAGATGGGTGGTTTTAAAATATTTTCTCCCATGCATGTGGATTGTCTCTTTACTTTGTTGATTGTTTTCTTTGTTCTGCAGATGCTTTTTAACTTAATTTGATTGCATTTGTCCACCTTTGCTTTGATTGCCTGTTCCTGCAGTGAATTGCTCAAGAAATCTTTGCCTAGTCCAATGTCCTGGAGCATTTCCTGAATGTTTTCTGTTAGTAGTTTCATAGTTTGAGGTTGTAGATTAAAGTATTTAAAACAATTTTAGTTTTGTATAAGCCAAGAAATAGTTGTCTAGTTTCATTTTTCTTCATAAGGATATTCAGTTTTCCCAGCACCATTTCATCGAACAGACTGAATATTCCCAATATATGTTCTTGGCATCTTTGTCAAAAATGAGTTCCCTGTATGGATTCGTTTCTTGGTAATCTCTTCCATTCCATTAGTCTATGTGTTTGTTTTTAACATCAGTATCATGTTGTTTTGGTTACTATTGTTCCTTAGTATAATTTTAACTCAGGCACTGTGATTCCTTCAGTTTTTTTCTTTTTGCTCAAAATTGCTTTAGGTATTCTAGGTCTTTTAGGATTCCGTATGCATTTTAGAATTTTTTTATTTTTTTGAAGAATGTTATTGGTATTTTGATAGAGATGAGTTTGAATCTGTAAATTGCTTTGGGTAGCATGGACATTTTAACAGTATTGATTCTTCAAATCCATCAACAAGGAATATTTTTACTTTTTTGTGTCATACTCAATTTATTGAACCAATGTTTTACTGTTATTATTGTAGAAGTATATCTGTTTTAATGATTGATGTTGGTCAGTTGTACCTGAATTCCAAAGGGAGAAGGCTATAAGCGATGAGGCATGTTCAGCCTCCACCCTCTTTCCATTACAGCCTGAACTACAATGTAAGGTTTACTTTGGAATGTCCTTGGCTGAGAGGAAGATTCGTCAGTCAGCTGGAGGCTTAGAATTTTATTTTTGGTTACACTCTTCTTTTAAACCATACTTAGGTTGGACCACTTGTAGTTTGAAAGATAAAAACTGAAGAGACAGGCTTTAGTGAAAGAAAAGTTACCTTTATTTGAGAAGCCAACAACCTAGAGGAGCCATTAAACTAGCATTCAAACACTGCCTTTCTGAGTTGTGCCTCTGGTTCAGGAGTTTTAGGAGAAATTAGGGGAAATGATAAAAACATTATTGTAAAATGTGTACAGTCTCAAAAAGGCAGCTAATTATTGCTTTCTTGTCAATGCTTTCTGACCTTCCGTAGGCACCTTCAAGTTATTCTTATTTGGCTGGCTGGCCCATTTTTAGTGTTGCTGGTTGATGTATTTTCTTTTATCTCTGTTGAATGTCATGTTTTCCTGAGGCTGTTTTTAGTGAATAACTTCTAAACTCAAGCAAAGCAATAATTGACTTTTCACAAGCAATAATTGAGTTTTGCATGACTTTTGCTAATAGTAACACACAGGTTACCATTTGCACTTGATCCTCTCCTCTCCTATAGAGGTAAGACTAGGTGCTCTAGCAGTTCTCTATCTCATACCCCGCGAGCAATATTCAACTATCAACCCCTCAACCATGCTTTCTCAGAAAACTCCATTTAAAATTCTCAGAAAACTCCATTTAAAATTTCAAAACATAATGAGTTTTGTTTTCCTATCGTTTTATTTTTACAGTATTTTCACCTCCTAATATTCCATACAATTTACTCGTGCAACTTGATTTTTTGTACTTTGCTAGAGAAATATACTTAAAAACAAACTATTCTTGAAACCCAAAAAACCTCTTCATAAATTTAGAAGAAAAAGAAAACAATTTAATTTTTGAGTAAGTATTACAGGAAAATGTAATATGCATCACAGGCAACTCACCAAAGGGCTTACAAAGATAGAATGAAATCTGACTCTTTTTGATAGCTAACTCAATATAACCCACTTCATACTTTAAATAGGTTTTATAATGTGGAGTTGGATGACAGCAGAAGTTAGACCAATGGTTCTTCCTATAACCTGAAAGATGGGGTTGTTACCTTCCTTTATTATATTTCTTGACTTTTTAATAATCGCCATTCTGACTGGTGTGAGATGGTGTCTCATTGTTGTGATTTGCATTTCTCTAATAATCAGTGATAATAAGCTTTTTTACATATTTTTTTGCATGCATAAATGTTTTCTTTTGAGAAGTGTTTGTTCATATCCTTTGCCCACTTTTTGATGAAGTTGTTTGTTTTTGTCTTTTAAATTTAAGTTCCTTGTAGATTCTGGATATTAGACCTTTGTCAGATGGGTTGATTGCAAATTTTTCTCCCATTCTGTAGGTTGCTTGTTCACTCTGATGCTAGTTTATTTTGTTGTGCAGAAGCTCTTCAGTTTAATTAGATCCCATTTGTCAAATTTTGGGTTTGTTGCAATTGCTTTTGGTGTTTTTGTCTAGAAGTCTTTGCCCATCTGTGTGTCCTAAATGGTATTGCTTAGGTTTTCTTCGAGTAAATTTATGGTTTTGGGTTTTATATTTAAGTCTTTAATCCATCTTGTGTTAGTTTTTGTATAAGGTGTAAGGTGGGGGTCTAGTTTCAGTTTTCTGCACATGGCTAGCCAGTTTTCCCAGCAATATTTATTAGACTGGGAATAATTTCCCTATTGATTGTTTTTGTCAGATTTGTCAAAAATTAGATGGCTGTAGATATATGGTGTTATTTTTGAGGTCTCTGTTCTGTTCCATTGGTTTATATGTCTGTTTTGTTATTAGCACCATACTGTTTTGGTTACTGTAGCCTTGTAGTATAGTTTGAATTCAGGTAGCATAATGCCTTCAGCTTTGTTCTTTTTGTTTAGAATTGTCTTGGCTATATGGGCTACTTTTTGGTTCCATATAAAATGTAAGGAAGTATTTTCTAATACTGTGAACAATGTCAATGGTAGTTTGAAGGGAATAGCATTAAATCTATAAATTACTCTGGGAAGTGTGGCCATTTTCATGATATTGATTCTTCCTATCCATAAGGATGGAATGTTTTTCCATTTCTTTGTGTCCTCTCTTATTTTCTTGAGCAGTAGTTTGTAGTTCTCCTTGAGAGGTCCTTCATATCCCTTGTTAGCTCTTTTCCTAGGTATTTTATTCTCTTTGTAGCAATTGAGAATGGAGTTAATTCATGAGTTGGCTCTCTGCTTGACTATTCTTGGTGCACAGGAATGTTTGTGTTTTTTGCACATTAATTTTGTATCCTGAGACTTTGCTGAACTTACTTATCAGCATACGGAGTTTTTGGGCTGAGATGATGAGGTTTTCTAAATATAGAATCATGTCATCTGCAAAAATACAATTTGACTTTCTCTCTTTTTATTTAAATATGCTTTTAAAAATATATTCCCTGATTGCCCTGACCAGAACTTCCAGTACTGAATAGGAGTGGTGAGAGAGGTCATCCTTGTATTGTGCTGGTTTTCGAAGGGAATGCTTCCAGCTTTTGTGATTCAGTATAGTATTGCCTAAGGGTTTGTCACAAATAGCACTTATAATTTTGAATATGTTTTATCAATCCAAGTTTATTGAGAGTTTTTAACATAAAGGAATGTTGAATTGTATCGAAGAAATTTTATGCATCTATTGAGATAATAATGTGGTTTTTGTCCTTGGTTCTGTTTATGTGATGGGTTACATTTATTGATTTGCACATATTGAACCAGCCTTGCATCCCAGAGATGAAGCCAACTCTATTGCAGTGTATAACCTTTTGATGTGCTGCTGGATTCAGTTTGTTAGTATTTTATTGAGGATTTTGACATCAATGTTCATCTGAGATACTGGCTTGAAGTTTTACTGGCTTGAAGTTTTCTTTTATTGTTTTGTCTCTGCCAGGTTGTGTTAGCAAGATGATGCTGACCTCATAAAATGAGTTAGGAAGGAGTCCCTCCTTTTCAATTCTTTGGAATAGTTTCAGAAGGAATGGTACCAGCTCCTGTTTATACCACTGGTAGAATTCGGCTGTGAATCCTTCTGGTTCTGGGCTTTTTTTTTGGTTGGTAGGCTATTAATTACTGCCTCAATTTCAGAACTTCTTATTGGTTTCTTCAGGGATTTGACTTCTTCCTGGTTTAGTCTTGGGAGAATGTATGTGTCCAGGAATTAACCCATTTCCTCATAGGTTTTCTAGTTTATTTTCATAGAAGCATTTATAGTATTCTCTGATGGTAGTTTGTATATCTGTGGGGCCATTGGTGATATCCTCTTTATCATTTTTTATTGTGTCTATTTGATTCTTCTCTCCTTTCTTCTTTATTAGTCTAGCCTGTGGTTTGTTTTGTTAATTTTTTCAAAAAAACTAGCTCCTGGATTCACTGATTTTTTGAAGGGTTTTTTTGTGTCTCTACCTCCTTCAGTTCTGTTCTGATCTTAGTTATTTCTTGTCTTCTGCTAACTTTCAGATTTTTTGCTCTTGCTTCTCTACTTCTTTTAATTGTGATGTTAGGGTGTTGATTTGAGATCTTTCCAGCTTTATGATTGGGCATTTAGTGCTATAAATTTCCCTTTTAGCACTGCTTTAGCTGTGTCCCAGAGATTCTGACAAGTTGTCTCTTTGTTCTCATTGGTTACAAAGAATTTCTTGATTTCTGCATTACTTTTGTTATTTAGCAGGAGTCATTGAGGAGCAGGTTATTCAATATCCATGAAACTGTGTGGGTTTGAGTGAGTTTCTGAATGCTGAGTTTTAGTTTAATTGAACTGTGGTCTGAAAGACTTCCACTCCTTTGCATTTGCTGAGGAGTGTTTTACTTCTAATTATGGTCAATTTTAGAATAAGTGCCCCGTGGCACTGAGAAGAATGTAAATTCCTTTGATGTGGGGTGGAGAGTTCTGTAGATGTCTATTAGGTCCACTTGATTCAGAGCAGAGTTCAAATCCTGAATATCCTTGTTAATTTTCTGTCTTGTTGATCTGTCTAATATTGACAGTGGGGTGTTAAAGTGTCCTACTATTATTGTGTGGGAGCCTACGTTTCTTTGTAGGTCTCTTAAGAACTCGTTGTATGACTCTGGGTGCTACTGTATTTGGTGCATCTATATTTAGAATAGTTAGCTCCTCTTGTTGAATTGATCACTTTACCATCATTTAATGCCCTTCCTTTTCTTTTTTGATCATTGTCAGTTTAAAGTCTATTTTATCATAGAGCAGAATTGCAACTCCTGCTTTCCTTTGCTTTCCATTTGCTTGTTAAATTTTCCTCTATCCCTTTATTTTGAGCCTGTGTGTGTCTTTGCACGTGAGATGGATCTCCTGAATACAGCACAATGATGGGTCTTGACATTTTATGCAATTTGCCAGTTTGTGTCTTTTAATTGGGGATTCCACCCATTTACATTTAAGGCTAAAATTGTTATGTGTGAATTTGATCCCGTCATCATGATGCTAGCTGGTTATTTTGCACACTAGTTGATGCAGTTTCTTCATAGTATCATTGGTCATCATATTTTGCTGTGTTACTTCAGTGGCTGGTACCAGTTTTTCCTTTTCATATTTAGTGGTTCCTTTGGGACCTCTTGCAAGGCAGGCCTGGTGGTGATGAAATTTCTTACCATTTCCTTGAGTGGAAAGCATTTTATTTTTCCTTCGCTTATGAAACTTAGTTTGGCTGGGTATGAAATTCTGGGTTGAAAATTCTTTTCTTTAAGTATGTTGAATATTGGCCCCCACTCTCTTCTGGCTTGTAGGGTTTCTGTTGAGATATCTGCTGTTAGTCTAATGGACTTCCCTTTGTAGGTGACCTGACCTTTCTCTCTGGCTGCCCTTAATAGTTTTTCCTTCATTTCAACCTTAGAGAAGCTGATGATTATGTATCTTGGGGTTGATCTTCTCAGGGAATATCTCAGTGGTGTTGTCTGTATTTCCTGAATTTGAATGTTGGCCTGTCTTGCTAGGTTGGGGGAAATTCTCCTGGATAATATCCTGAAGTGTGTTTTCCAACTTCTCAATGTCTTGTGTGATTCATTCTCAATGACTTGTGTTTTTATATCATCCCATATTTCTCAGAGGTTTTTGTTTGTTTGTTTTTATCCTTTTTTCTCTAATCTTGTCTACATACTTTATGTCAGCAAGATGGTCTTCAAACTCTGATATCCTTTTTTTCTACCTCATCTCTAAGCTTTGTCTTCATGCCTTATTTCAGTAAGTTGATCTTCAATCTCTGATATCCTTTCTTCTGTTTGATCAGTTCGGCTATTGATACTTGTGTGTGCTTCATGAAATTCTCATGCTGTGATTTCAGCTTCATCAGGTCATTTATGTTCCTCTCTAAACTGGTTATTTTAGTTAGCAACTACTCTTACTTTCTATCGGTTTCTTAGCTTTTTTTGCATTGGGTTAGAACATACTCCTTTAGCTCAGCGGAGTTTGTTATTACCTACCTTCTGAAGACCACTTCTGTCAATTCATTCATCTCATTCTCAATATGGTTCTGTGCACTTGCTGGAGAGGTATCGCAATCATTTGGAGGAGAAGAGACATTCTGTCTTTTGGAATTTTCAGTGTTTTGTGCTGGTTTTTCCTCATCTTCATGGATTTATCTACCTTTGATCTTTGAGGCTGATCATCTTTGGTTAGGGTTTGTTGGGTTGGTATTTTTGTTGATGTTTTGGTTGCTGTTGCTTCCTGTCTGTTACTTTTTCTTCTAAGTCAGGCCCCTCTTCTGGAGGTCTGCTGCAGTTTGCTGGGGGTTCACTCCAAACCCTGTTTGCCTGGGTATCACCAGTGGAGGCTGTAGAATAGCAAAGATTGCTGCCTGCTCCTTCCTCTGGAAGCTTCATCCCAGAGGAGCACCAGCTTAATGCCAGCCAGAGCTCTCCTGTATGAGGTGTCTGCCACCCCCTATTGGGAGGTCTCTCCCAGTCAAGAGGCATCTGGTCAGGGGCCTGCCTGAGGAGGCCATCTGTCCCTTGGCAGAGCTGGTGCACTGTGCTGGGAGAACCCCCCTTGTCAGGATCAGCTGCTCTCTTCAGAGTTGGCAGGCAGGAAAGATTAAGTCCACTGAACCTGTGACCACAGCCTTTCCTCCCCCAGGTGCTCTGTGCCAGGAAGATGACAGTTCTGTCTGTAAGCCCCTGAATGGAGCTTCTGGATTTCCTGCAGAGATGGCCTGCCCTGGGAGGAGAAATCTAGAGAAGCAGTCTGTCCACAGCTGCTTTGCTTTGCTGTGGTAAATTCCACTCAGTCCAAACCTCCCAGTTTCTTTAGAACTATCAGGGTACAACTGCCTACTAAGCCACAGTAATGGCGACCTCCCCTCGCCCCCCTCCTCCACCTCCCACCAAACTCGATAGTCCCAGGCAGACTCCAGACTGCGGTGCTGGCACTGAGAATTTCAAGCCAGTGGTTCTTAGTTTGCTGGGCTCCATGGGAGTAGGATTCGGTGAGCGAGATCACTTGGCTCACTGGCTTCAGCCCCCTTTCCAGGGGAGTGGACAGTTCTCCTGTCACACTGGAATTCCAGGTGCTGCTGGAGTCTGAAAAATCTCCTGCAGCTCAGTGCCAGCTCAGACAGCCACCCAGTTTTGTGCTCAAAACCCAGGGCCCTGGTGGAGTAGGCTCTCATGGAAATATCGTATTCTGCAGATTGCAAAAATTCACGGAAAAAGCATAGTACCGCAGGCAGGCAGCACAGTCCATCCCCTCTTTGCTTGGCTAGGGGAGGGAGGTCCCCTGGTTCTTTGCACTTCCTCGATGAAGCGATGCCCCACTCTGCTTCTGCTCACTCTCTGTGGGTCGCACTCACTACCTAGCCAGCCCCAGTGAGATGAACTGGGGACCTCAGTTGGAAATGCAGAAATCACCCACCTTCTGCATTGGCCTTCCTGGGAGCTGTTTCTGCTCACCCATCTTGGCCCCTCCTCCAGTGTATTAACTTTTATTCCAAAGTGAGTTTTAAGAGGCTCAATAAAATTTTGAGTTTACACCTTGCAAAAAGATTTGTATGCTACCTGGATGCACAGCACAAAATTTATGATACTGAAAAAACAGAAAGCTTTGTTGTTCTGATTAGTACTAAGATGGTGGATAGGAGGAAGGACTAGCTTGCAGCTCCCACTCAGATGGACAGAGTAGCATGTGGAAACTCACATTGTGAACTTTTGCTCCAAGAACTACTGCAGGAACATACCAGGAAAGCTGAGAGAAGCCACAGACCCTTTGAAGGAACTGGATCACCACTGCGGGCTCCCTGAGACACTGAAAACCTGTGAATCTGTTTCCTTTCTCAACAGAGAGGCTCATGTTCTGGAATGAGTTCTCAGCCCTGGTCACCAGCTGCTTGGAAATAGACTCGGTGCTGTTGTGAGGGCACAGTGGGAGTACGGCTGGCCTTTAGGACTGTGGGCTATGTGGGAGCTTGGTGAGACTGGTGACTGCTGCCTTTCTCTCACTTCCCTGATGACCTGTGTGTTGCAACACAGGCAGCCATAATCTCCCTGGGAATATAACTCCATTAGACTGGAAACTACACCTGCATTGACCTCACAGCAGCAGCACAGCAAGCCCCACCCAAGGAGAGGCTGGGCTCGGACACGCCTATCTTTGCCCACACCTAATTGTCTTTCTCTACCCACTTTGGTAGCCGAAGGCAAAGGTCATAATCTCTTGGGAGCTCTAAGGCCCTGCCCACCAGCTGAGAAACATGAATACTTGAAAGGGTGTCCCTAGGGCAAGTTTGCATCCTCACTATAGGGCCCCAGCTCTTGCGCTCTGAAAGTATCACCTCCTGGCTGGAGGCCAACCAACACAAAACCAGCACACTAAACAAAAACACAACCAAAGACCCTCACAGAGTCCATTTTACTCCTCTGTTACCTCCCCTGGAGCAGGTGCCGGTATCCATGGCTGCAAGACCTGAAGACAGAACTCATCACAGGACTCTTTGAAGACACTCCCTAGTACCAGCCCAGAGCCTGGTAGCTCCCCTGTGTGGCTAGACCCAGAAGAGCAAAAGCAACTACTACAGTTTGGCTCTCAGGAAGTCCCTTTCCTAGGAGAGCTGGGAGAACACCACATCAAGGGAGCACCCAGTGGGACAAAAAAAAATCTAAACAGCAGCCCTTGAATCCCGGATTTTCCTTCTGAAATAGTCTACTCAAATGAGAAGGAACCAGAAAAACAATTCTGATAATACAACAAAGCAAGGTTCATTAATACCCCCAAAAGATCACAGCAGCTTGCCGGCAATGAATCCAAACGAAGATAAAATCTCTGAATTGCCAGAAAAAAAAAATTCAGAAGGTTATTAAGCTAATCAAGGAGGCATCAGAGAAAGGTGAAGTCCAACTTAAAGAAATCAAAAACATAATGCAGAATATGAATATGAAAGGAAAATTCTTCAGTGAAATAGCATGAATAAAAAACAATAACAACTTCAAGGAAATCAAGAAAACACTGAGAGAAATGCAAAATGCATGGGAAAGTCTCACCAATAGAATTGAACAAGCAGACGAAAGACCCTCAGAGATGAAGACGATGTTTTTGAATTATACCAATCCATCCAAGACAAAGAAAAAAGAATTTTAAATAATGAAAAATCCGCCAAGAAGTTTTGAACTGTGTTAAATGTCCAAATCTAAGAATAATTCATGTTCCTGAAGAAGAAGAGAAATGTAAAAGTTTGGAAAATAATTAGGACTCACATAAACTTACTATAAAGGGGTGGAAGAAGATATTCCATGCAAATGTAAACCAAAATTGAGCAGGAGTGCCTACTCTTATATCAGAAAAAACAAACTTTAAAATATCAGCAGTTAAAAAAAGAAAAAGAGGTACAGTATAAAATGATAAAAAGAGTAGTGCAACAGGAAAATTTCACAATTGTAAATATATATGCACCTAATTGTGAAACTCCCAATTATAAAGCAATTACTACTAGACCTAAGAAATCAGATAGACAACAACGCAAAAACATTGGGGGACTTTAATACTCAATGGAGAACACTAGACATGTCATCAAAACAGAAAGTCAACTAAGCAACAATGAAATTAAACTGTATACTACAACAAATTGACTTAACAGATATTTACAGAAGATTCTACCTAACCACTGCAGAATATACTATTCATCAGCACATGGAACATTCTCTGAGATAGACCATATGATAGGCCATGAAACAAGCCTCAGTAAATTTAAGAAAATCAAAATTATATCAAGTACTCTCTCAGACCATAGTGGAATAAAACTGGAAATCAACTCCAAAAGGAACAATCAAAACCAGGCAAATACATGGAATTTCAATAACCTGCACCTGAAAGATTGTTGAGTCAACAATAAAATCAACATGGAAACTAAAAAAAATTATTTAAACTGAATGAAAGTAGTGACACAGCCTATCAAAACCACTGGGATACAGCAAAAGCAGTGCTAAGAGGAAAGTTCATACCATTAAATGCCTACATCAAATAGTCTGAAAGAGCACAAATAGACAATCTAAGGTCACACCTCCCTGAACTGCAGAAACAAAAACAATCCAAACCCAAGCCCAGAAGAAGATCAGAGGAGAACTAAATAAAATTGAAATAAACAAAAAAATGCAAAAGATAAATGAAACAAAAAGCTGATCTTTGAAAAGATAAATAAAATTGGTAGACAATTAGTGAGATTAACCCATCAAAGAAAAGATTTAAATAAGCTCAATTAGAAATGAAACAGGTGACCGGGCGTGGTGGCTCACGCCTGTAATCCCAGCACTTTGGGAGGCCGAAGTAGGGGGGGATCATGAGGTCAGGAGTTCAAGATCAGCCTGACCAACATGGTGAAACCCCATTGCTACTAAAAATACAAAAATCAGCCCAGTGGGGTGGCATGTGCCTGTAATCTCAGCTACTCAGGAGGCTGAGGCAGGAGAATCGCTTGAACCCGGGAAGTGGAGGTTTCAGTGAGCCCAGATTGCACCAGTGCACTCTAGCCTGTGCAACAGAGTGAGACTCCATCAAAAAAAAAAAAAAAAAAAAAAAAAAAAGAAAAGAAAAGGAAAGAAAGAAGTGAAACAGGCAATAATAAAACTGGTACCACAGAAACACAAAAGGTTATTCAAGGCTACTATGAACAGCTTTATACACATAAACTAAAAGACCTAGAGGAGATGGATAAATTTCTGGAAATATATAAACCTCCAAGATTAAATGAGGAAAATATAGAATCTCTGAACAGACCAAAAATAAGCAGCAAGATTAAAATGGTAATTTAAAAAATGCCGACAAAAAAAAAGTCCAGGACCAGACAGATTCACAGCTGAATTCTATCAGACATTCAAAGAAGAATTAGTACCAATCCTATTGACTATTCCAAAAGATAAAGGGGGAATCTTCCCTAAATCATTCTATGAAGCCACTATCACCTTAATACCAAAAGCAGAGAAGGACATAACAAAAAAAGAAAAGTACAGACCAATATCCTTGATGAACATAGATGCAAAAATCATCAACAAAATACTAGCAAACTAAATACAATGGCATATCAAAAAGATAATCCACCACGTTCAAGTGGGTTTCATACCAGGGATGCAGGAATGGTTTAACATACCTAAGTCAATCAATGTGATATACCCCACATAAACAGAATTAAACAGAAAAATCACATGATCATCTAGATAGACAAGAAAAAGCATTTGACAAAATCCAGCATGCATTTACGATTAAAATCCTCAGCAAAATCGGTGTAGAAGGGACATACCATAAGATAATCAAAGCCAACTGTGACAAATCCACAGCCAATAATAAACTTAATAGGGAAAAGTTGAAAGCATTTTGCATGAGAAATGGAATAAGACAAGGATGTCCCCTCTCACCACTCCTATTCAACATAGTACTGGAAGTCCTAACTAGAGCAATAATACCAGAGAAAGAAATAAAGGGCATCCAAATTGGTAAAGAGGAAGGAAAACTGTCACTGTTTGTTGATGATATAATCATATACCTAGAAAACCCTCAAGGCTCATCCAAAAAGCCCCTAGAACTGGTAAATGAATTCAGCAAAGTTTCAGGATACAAAATTAATGCACACAAACCAGTAGCTCTGCTATAAACCAACAGTGACCAAGATGAGAATCAAATCAAGAACTCAACCCCTTTTACAATAGCTGCAAACAAAAACAAAAACTAAAACTAAGGAATATACCTAACCAAGGACATGAAAGACCTCTACAAGAAAAACTACAAAACACTGCTGAAAGAAATCATTGATGACACAAACAAATGGAAACACCTCCCTTGCACATGGGTGGGTAGAATCAATAGTGTGAAAATGACCATACTGCCAAAGGCAATCTACAAATTCAATACAATTCCCATCAAATTGCCACCATCATTCTTCACAAAACTAGAAGAAACAATCCTAAAATTCATATGGAATCAAAATGGAGCCTGCACAGCCAAAGCAAAACTAAGCAAAAAGAACAAATCTGGAAATATCACATTACCCAACTTCAGATTGTACTATAAAGTCATTATCATGAAAACAGCATGGTACTGGTATAAAAATAGGCACATGGACAAACCAAATAGAATAGAGAACCCAGAAATAATGTCAAATATTTACAGCAAACTGGTTTTCCACAAAGCAAACAAAAACATAAAGTGGGGAAAGGACAACCTATTCAACAAATGCTGCTGGGATAATTGGCGCGCCACATGTAGGATAATGAAACGGAATCCTCATCTCTCACCTTATACAAAAATAAATTCAAGGCCAATCAAAGACTTATGTCTAAAACCTGAAACCATAAAGATTCTAGAAGATAACATTGGGAACACCCTTCTAGATATGGCTTAGGCAAAGACTTCATGATCGAGAACCCAAAAGAAAATGCAAAAAAAAAAAAAAAAAGTGCGGGGATAAAAGATAAGACTAAATTAAACTAAAAAAACTTCTGCAAAGCAAAAGAAATAATCAACAGAGTTAACAGACAACCCAGAGAGTGGGAGCAAATCTTCTCAATCTATACATCTGGCAATGGAATAATATCCAGAATCTACAAAGAACTCAAACAAATCAGCAAGAAGAAAACAAACAATCCCATCAAACTGGGATTGGGCTAAGGGACTTGAATAGACAGTTCTCAAGGAGATATACAAATGGCCAAAAAGCATAAGGAAAAATGCTGAACATCACTAATTATCAGGGAAATACAAATCAAAACCACAGTGCAATACAAACTCACTCCTGCAAGAATGGCCATAATCAAAAAAATCAAACAATAATAGATGTTGACATGGATGTGGTGAAAAGGGAACCCTTTTACACTGTTGATGGGAATGTGAACTATTACAACACTAGGAAAAACAGTGTGAAGATTCCTTAAACAACTAAAAGTAGATTTACCATTTGATCCAGCAATACCACTACAAGGTATATACTCAGAAGAAAAGAAGTCATTATACAAAAAAGATACTTACATGTTGCCTGTTTATATCAACACAATTTGCAATTGCAAATAGATGGAATCAGCCTAAATGATCATCAGTCAATGAGTGGATAAATAAAAGGTGGTATATACATACCATGGGATACTATTCTTCCATGAAAATGAATGAATTAATAGCATTTGCAGCAACCTGGTTGGAATTGGAGACTATTATACAAAGTGAAGTCACACAGGCATGGAAATCCAAACATCGTATGTTCTCACTCATATGTGCCAGCTAAGCTATGAAACACCAAGGCATAAAAATGATACACTGGACTTGGGGACTTGGAAGAAATGTTGGGGACTGGAGAGGGCTAAAAGACTACACATTAGGTACAGCGAACACTGCTTGGTTGATCGCTGCACTAAAATCTCAGAAATCACCATTAAAGAACTTATTAATGTAACCAAACACTATGTGTTTCCCGAAATGATAATGAAATTTAAAAATAAAAATGGAATGTCCTTATTGAAAATGCCTTGTATCGTAGTCATAACTGAATTGAATATAAAAAAATCTAAAATAGTTTATCTGAAATAAATTATACTGGTACCCATCAATATGTTGAGCAATGCACACAAGTAGTGATATTTTTAGGACTTAATAGAAAAAGAGAGACATTAAAAAGAAGAATTTAGCAGACAGCAAAACATGAAATTTATGAGGTAACTCAATCTCCAGACTTGCCCTTTCCTAAGATTTTCATTAATGCTCTGGTCACTTCCTTGTTGCGGAGGCTATAAATGAGAGGATTCAGCATGGGAGTGAGGATGGTGTAGAATACAGACACCATCTTGTCCTGCATAGGAGAATGATGAGATGTGGGCTGAATGTACGTGAACAAACCTGCTCCATAGTACATTCCCACCACCATGAGGTGAGAGGAACAAGTAGTAAAAGCTTTGCGACGACCCTCTGCAGATCCCATGTGAATGACAGCCAGAATAACTCGAGCATAGGAAGTGATGATGATTGCAACAGGGAAAACAAGCATTACTATACAGCAGATGAAAATAACCTCTTCAAATATTGATGTGTCATTGCATGAGAGGATTAGTAGGGAAGGGAAGTCACAGAAGAAGTGGGCTATTTCCCGAGACCCACAGTAGGAGAAGGAAAATGTCGCTACAGCATCAATGATTCCATCTGTAGAGCCCAGGATCCAGGAGAAGGCAGTCATAAGTCCACAAATTTTGGGTCTCATGAGATTGGTGTATCTTAGAGGGTGGCAAATGGCAGTGTAGCGGTCATAAGACATAACAGCCAACAGAAAGCATTCGGAGCCAAGCAATGATATATAGAAGAAAATTTGTGTGGCACAGCCAGCCATAGAAATGGACTTGCTGCCAGACAAGTAGTTGAAGGCCATCTTGGGTACGGTGGTGCAGATGAGCATGAGGTCCATGAGGGACAGTTGGCTGAGGAGGAAGTACATGGGGGTGTGGAGCTGGGTATCCAGGTAGATGAGGAGAACCATGATGGAGTTTCCCATGAAGGCCACTGAAAAGATGGCCAGGACCAGAAAGAAGAGGAAGGTGTGGGTGGGGCTATGATTGAAGATTCCCAGGAGGAGGAAGTCAGAGTTGAAGGTCTGATTCTCCCATGCCATGATGAATATGCCTGTTACCTAGCACCGCAAAAACATTTCATTAATTTGAGAAACATTTACCCAGTGCCTTATAAAGCATGTGATTATGGTAAATTCTGTAGTTTGGTGATCAATACAGGATGGCCAGGATTATAAAACTCAAAGTTTAAGAATTATGGAATCATAAAGAAATATGTTCTCTCAGCAGTGTCTCACTTATAAAATTATGGAGCTTGTCCTAACTTTTCTTCTAAGCATTCTTTTTCTCCATTGAAAAATTACAATAACAATATCTACTACATGATCAATGGAGTTTTTCCAAAAAGAATATGTCTCCAAAGCGAACAGTTCCTAAAACATCAGAAGCCTGTTACAGGTAAATTGATAGAGAAATTCAGGTTCAGTCACCATGTGACCAACACAATACTAGAAATGGACAATAAATTTGTGCCTTTATTCACATGATAGTAGGCATTTTTCCTACCAGAGTTAAGAAAATGTGTATGTTTACCTATTACTTTACAGTTTAAAGTATTTGATCTATACTTTATAGTAAGTTTTCTATACAGTAAGTGGATTCACTGAAAAGATTTTCAATTATACAAATCTAAGACATATGCTCTTTTTTCTATAGCCCAGTGTGATGCATTGAATTATGTTTCTTCCCCAAAAGATAGCATGTGAGCTTGTTTAGAAATACATAAAGGGTATAATTAGTTAAGGTGAGGTCAAGTTGGAGCAGAGTGGGTCTCTCTAATTCAATGTGACTCATGTTCTGATAACAGGGTGGCCATGTGAAGACTGAGACACTGAGGATACCATGTGATAGGGGAGGCAGGGATTGGAGTGGTGCATCTACAAATCAAGAAATGCCAACAACTGTTAGTTATAACAGGAACCTGGGAGAGAGGAATGGGACAGATTCATCCTCTTAGAGCCCTCAGAAGTGTCCAACCCTGCTGACAACTTGATTTCAGATTTCTAGACTCCAAAACTATGAGAGAATAAATTTCTATTGTTTTAGGTAACCTGTTTGTGATTTCTCTGTACTGGCATTCGTAGGAAATTAATACATCCAATATATCCTATAGAAAATAAGTAGATATAAAAACAGAAATTAAGAAAAGCATGAGATTCACCCTTTCAACAACATTTATGAAGCCTGGCTATGTGTTGATCACTGGGGCTACCACAGTGACCAGAATAAAGAAAGCCCGTGTCCATACAGGTCATAATGAGTGTGATCAGATGATGATTATAAAACACTTTATGTCATAAGAGGATAAATGTTTTGGAGAAAAGTAAGTCAAAGAAGGGTGTTAGAAATGCACTAGTATGTTCACCTTTGAATAAAGTAGTCAAGGGAAACCTCACACATCTAATGGCTTTTGGCAAAGACTCTGAGCAAGTGAGAAAGACACCAGATCACAGGAAAGGGTTGTACGTATATAAATTCCACAAAATGAAATGCAATAAATAGAACATACACGGAGAAAATAGAAATGTGTGGAAGATTTTGGGAAAACATAGGGTTTTCTAATTTAGAGTTATGTTTCTTGTATGTTGTGGCATTTAGTTTTTATTGTGTGAGATAATAATAAATGTATGAGCAAAGCCAATAAGTGAAGGGAGATTATTCCAGGCAGTAAAAAATGATGTCATAAACAGAAAGACAAGCCTGGTGAGTAGACTCACTTGACAGAAATGTACTTTTTTCATTTATTCATGCATCACATTTTAATGAACAGACTGAAAACAACAACATCAATGAAAGGTGAAAAATCTAGGAGCAGCAAGGAAGTTAGAAGAAATCTGCAGAAGAGACGGAATCTGGAATTTGTCCTCATGGGTTGAAATACAATTTTTTCAATAGGGAGGTAGTAAAGTATACCTTTTTGAGTTTTATTTATTTATATTAATTGTGAATAATATTGGTAATAAAGAAAAAAAATACTCGAGCAGAGTTTTAAGTTTTCATTCAAGAACAACCTAACAAAACATGCCTCTTCAGTGCTGGGAAGACAGAGAAGGAATCTCCATAAGAGACTCTCATGAGATTAGAATGGCAATCTCTAAAATAAAAACAAATCATTTTTGTCAATCAGCATGAAGAGAGAAACAGGCTTCAACCTCCTCCCTTTCTGGTTTTAAAACAAATGGTTATCAAGAAGTTGGATAAAGCTGATCAGTGGTAGCTCAGATCCAGGTCCAGTCAATGTCTTGAGAATGAGAAATGGGCATCTCTGGGATCTTCAGTGTTGGGGGTTTCCTACCAAAGGGTTCCCTTGTGTTGTCCTCAAGAGGAGGTGGGCTTTTAAGGTCAATCAGGGGAAAAGACGTTGTATTGCCTCAATAATTTCCCGTGCTTATGAGCTGAATTCGCTTCAAGAAAATAACTCATCTCAACTTACTTTATGGAACCACCTATTTTGACCATCATACCGTAGCTGTCCCAGTTATCTTGATCTTGTCAACTGTTATAATACACAATTTATCCAAACTAAACTGTATTACCTCAAATTTCCACCATAATTTTTCTTTAACTCAGTCTGAAATATTACTCCAAGAAGGAAGCTATGTGGTCAAGTTCGCTTCTCTCTATGCTTCTTTTTCAGTTGGCAAAGTGTTCTTTACATTTGGGAAACACTACTCCCAAGTCACTAAGTTGAGATAAAATGGTGATTAATTCTACTTGATCACTTAGACATTTCTACCATATGTTTTACATTCCATTGAATGATGCAGCATTAAAACAAAATTGATTACAAATGTAAATCTACATATCCCTCTGAATTGTCTCAGTCACATTAGTTTAGGCTGAACTTATATAAATGCACTCTTATTTGTCTTGTATTTTTCACCTCCTTTCATTGCCTCAAAATTCTCTTCATACCCACGTGCTAAAATTGCCTTCCTTGATTTTGTGCTGTCACAGAGAATGTGGCAAGATATATCACAAATTTATAAGAGTTTATAAGTGATAAAATTGAAAATATTGAGCACTAGATTGCCCTATGCCTTCTATATTAAGATCCATATGAAAATTCATTCAATAAAATTCTATAAAGAAAAATAATATTGTTTCTAATGAGAAATTTGACATTCCTTCTAAGTTAGTAAGATACATATGACAGATTGTGCTTACCTTTAGGCACCAGGAATATGAGACCCAATCCTGAAGCTCAGTGTAAGTTATCCAGGATATAAACAATCTGAAAATGCAGTGAAGATAACATTGGGATTCCAAGAGGTATTTGTATATATTCCTATAAAAATGGATCTGTGGTGAAATATATTTGCAACTCCAAGTTATCCAGGACTCTTCACTGCCAAAAAAAAAAAAAAAAGCAGAACATTTAGAGCTTCAGCTCTGTACTAGGAGGAATATAAAAAGCAGCTTTTTCAGAATGGCTCTGAAATTATGACATCTTGTTTTTTATTTTTTTAGAATACCTATTGATATTTCAAAGGTATTCACATAATGAGGTACAATATTTTGAACTCTGCATTAGACATTGCCTACCAAGTATTTTTCCCTTAGTTGAAATTTTATGCTTCTAATTTTATTTATTTTATCTAATCTACATTGTTTCTGTTGTAATAAACTCCATCATTTTGTAAAAAGATGGAGCATACATTCAGTATTTTTAAATGTTTTTTTATGTATTAACCTCATCACATCTGGAAGAGGAGTCATCAGATTTCATTACACTGTGATACTGTGCACATGCCCAGAGCAATATATTATAACACAAAATCCATGAAAATCATGGTCAGATTTTATGACACTGTGATAATATGCACATGCCAGAGCAATAGTAACACAGAAACCATGAAAATCTGGATGAGAAATTGAGAAGGCACTGAGTGAGATGATGGAAAAGAGGCATCAAGAGGCCAGAATTTGACCAAAAAAAAAAAAAAAAAGTAAAGCATTACGTGAAATAATGTCAGACAGCATGTGTAATCCACTGTGTAATCAACTGAAGTTGCTAAAATGACTTTACTCTTTTGTAATAGGAATAATCAGGAAACAAAACAAAACAAAAAATCTCTCATATTAGCAAAATGAGCATACCAATTTTATTTGTAATATGAAAATGCAACCTGCATGTGCACTGGCAATGGAATTTATAACTATAACTACAAGAAGTAGCATTCATGAATCTCACAAATAGAATGTTGAATGAACAAAGTAGATCACAGGGAATGCCCTCATGAATCCTATTATAGTAATTTAAACATACATATAAAAACCATTTATTAAGTGCAGCAATCCTGGAATAATGATTACCTGCAAAATGGGCTTGAAAGTTTACACAATGAGAGAGAATTGAAGTGTTTTTTCAAAAGCATTGGTAATATTTTAAAGGATTTTACAAAATGTATATCTACCATATTTTTGTAAATAAATATTTTTGTATACTTGAACTTTAATAAAATATATGTAAATATATGTAAATGTCTTAGAAGAGCACATGACAAATGTAAAGCATTCATTAATACAGGTCCAGGATTCCTTATCCAAAATGCTTATGACCAGATGTGTTGCAGATTTCAGACTTTTTCAGACTTTGGAATATCTACATGTAGATAAAGAGATATCCTAGGAATGGACTCCAAGTGTAGAGACAAAATTCATTTATGTTCGATGTATACCTTATACACATAGTCTGAAGGTAGTTTTATGCCATATTTTAAAATAATTTTGTGTAAGGGAGAAAGTTTGTGTACACTGAAACATCAGAAAGCAGGAGTGTCACAATCTCATGTCAGCACTCAAAAAGATTCCGATTTTGGAGTACTTTGGATATTAGATTTTTGGTTTAGGGATTCTCATCCTGCATGAGCTACAATTATTAAAAGAAAAGAGAATGTGGTCAAAACATTCAAATCACGTCCAGTTCTCATCTTTTACTTTTCTCCTCTGATTCCTATTCACTGTCAATTTCTTTCTCAAATCTAGAATACCAGGATATGAAAAACAAAAAATATTGTATTTTATACAATCTTTCATATTGATAAGCTGGGAGAGGTAACCACTCATTCTGCCTCAAGTTGTACCACATTTCTCAAAGTAATATTGCAAGAATAAAGTAGAACAATGTTTATAAAATTCTTAGCACACAAATGACGTAAGAAATGAGATCAATCATCACCATGTTCAGCAGAAATTTTCACACTAGCTTATAAACAGTCTTGTTGGGGCTTGGTTAACTTACCTCTTAGTACTGATCTGAATAGTGTGTATTTTCAATGAGACTGTAGGTTCCTGGGAAGGCAAAAATATATAAATATCTTACATGTCTTTATATTTCCATCATCAGAAGAAAAGCACCTAACTTACAATGGGTATCTTTATTGTTATTGAAAAATCAAAGGAGACAAAAACTTAAATTTTTAGCCCTTGGGGAATCCATTCCCTTGTCTTTAATTATCAAAGTTTGTATTTCCTTCTATCTCCTCTTCTAGGTCATGAAGCAGAATTAGCTTCCTTTTCTTGAAAATACTACAAAGATAATGATGACTCTTTCCTTGCAGATTAGTGTAAACTTTCTGAAACCTCTCCTTCCTCTCTCTCACATGATGAGGTAAAAAACACCAAGTGCTTTCTGTGCAACTGGCACTGTGGTTTAAAAAAAAACGGTTTGTAAATTCACATAACACCTACAACCATCGTGTGTATCAGATACCCTTATTAGACACCTGAATATATTGTTATATATTATCTTTAATTATATTCTCATTTTTTTGCATGATGAAACTAAGGGCAGAAGCTTAAGTAAATTGCCCGAAGTTGCAAATTCAGTAGCAAATGGCAGTCAGGGCGTTCCAGAGCTGGTTCGTCCCTCTTCTACGGCTTATCTTCACTCTCCCTTCTGCTCCATCATCAAAGCAAGATATGCTTAGGTAGAATTGGCATTTTTAACATCTTGATGTTCTCAACATAATTCTAATTTTATTTATATGTTCCTTATATGTTTTCTATCCCTTAAAACGACTGTATATATTTTCTGTAAAATTTATTCTTATTAAATAGAAATGTTCATGGGTATTTTATATTTTGTTGCTGTAGTGTATGGAATATTGTTTCTATTACTTCTTCTATTTGTTTTTGTTAATATGTAGAAATCTATTAATTGTTTGTAGATCTTGAATCTTAGAATGTCGTTTTTATTTTTGTATTTCTTATTGCAGAGAAAAATTTTACATACAATGGATAAAACAACTTCATATTTCTTTCCAATCTTATCTATTTTTTCTTACATCATTTGATTAAAATATATATAATTAAAAGTTTGAAGAATAATATTAGTGAGTAGGTGACCTTTAGCAATTATGGTTCACCGTTGGGTATAGTGTTTGTCTGAGGTTTTGGTAGATATATTCACCAATTTAGCAAAATCCCATTTTATTTCTTTTACCAATGCTTTGTTCAACAAATGTTGACTGAATCGTATTGAATGATGTCCTGCTTTTACTGAGATAGTTGTATTGTTTTTCTTAAATTGTTCTAAGCCTGAATTACAATGATAGCTATTTTGTATCTTTAGAAATATTTCACCGGAAGAAAATGTATAAAATACGAAATGCCAATGTACTCATCACCAGCTTAGAATAAAATATTAGAAGCTGGGCACGTTGCCTCACACCTGTAATCCCGGCGCTTTGGGAGGTTGAGGCGGGCAGATCACTTGAGGTCAGGGGTTCAAGACCAGCCTGGCCAATATGGTGAAACCCTGTCTCTACTAAAAATACAAAAATTAGCCAGCATGGTGGCACAGGCCTTTAATCTTAGCTACTTGGGAGGAGAATCTCTTGAACTTGGGAGGTGGAGATTGCAGTGAGCTGAGATGGCACGATTAATATTAAAGAGTATTAAACCACATGGTTACAAGGTCCCACAGTAGGTCGTCTGAAGCTGAGGAGCAAGGAAGCCAGTTCAAGTCCCAAAGTTGAAGAACTCGGGAGTCCAATATTTGAGGGCAGGAATCATCCAGCACGGGAGCGAGGTGTAGGCATGGAAAGCCAAGCCAGTCTAGGTCTTTCACATTCTTCTGCCTGTTTTTTATTCTGGCAGAGCTGGCAGCTGATTAGATTCTGCCCACCCAGATTAAGAGTGTGTCTGCGTTTTCTGACACACTGACCCAAATGTGCGTCTCCTCTGGTAACACCCTCAAAAATACACCCAGGATCAATACTTTGCATCCTTCATCCAATCAAGGTGACATTCAGTATTAACCGTCACAACAGAAAATACAAAACTGCAGTTATTACATTGATTTGTATCTAGCAACATTACTAAATTTACATTTAGTAATCTAAGTTTAGCATTTAAATGTAAATGCTAAAAGAATTTTATTATCTTTAGCAGTACTTTTTTTGCATCTTACTAAACTTTTAAAGCCAGGATCAACTAGTAGTCTTCAATTTTACATTTTCTAGTGGAGAAAATATAAATTGCTTCTTGTACTATGGAAAATGTAATTTTAATTTTATAGCAAATGATATCTTTATTCAGATATTATGTAGTTTTAAAGCTTTTTTGGAAACATTCTCAAAGTTATTCAAAAGTTGCAATAACTACACAAAATTTTTCTTCTCTGAACCATTGGAGATTTGATCCATTGCTCTCTAATATCTTAGTGGCTTTCCTACAAAAGAGATCTTTCTCCTACTGCCCAAATCTGAAGCTATCCTCAATACTTTACCACCCTCTGGTCCACAGACCCCATTAAATTTTTCCAACTATCCCAATAATGCCTCTCATATAGCAAAATAATCAAAGTCAGATGAAGAGTTGCCTTTCTTTGTTATGCCTCTTAAGTGTCCCTTACTCAGGAAAAGTACCTGAGTCTGTCTTTAATGAGATACTGTTTTTTAGTTTTGTTTTTTGTTCTTGTGATAAAATATACAGAATATTAAATAATCTTAATTATTTTTAAGTATACAGTTCAATAATGTAAAGTACATTGACATGGTTGAACAAACAATCTCCAGACATTTTTCATTATATGCAACAAGGGTCTCCAACCCTCGGGCCACAGAGGTGTGCTGGTCAATGGCCTGTTAGGAAGCAGGCTGCACAGCAGGAGGTCAGCAGAAAGCAAGCATTGCTGCCTGAGCTCTGACTCTTGTCAGATCAGCACTAGCATTCAATTCTCATAGGAGCCTGAACCCTATTGTGAACTATGCATGGGAGGGATCTAGGTTCCTGGCTCCATATGAGAAGCTAATAAATGACTGATGATCTAAGGTGGAAGAGTTTCATCCTGAAACCATCTCCTGCCAGCCCCTGCCACATAAGTGGAAAAATTGTATTCCATGAAACCACTCCCTGGTGCCTAAAAGGTTGGGGACTGCTGGTAGATGACATTGAACTGTACCCTCTAAACAAAAACCACACAATTCCTTTCTTTCCTTACCTTTGGCAGCCACCATTCTACTGTCCATCTCTATGAATTTGAGGTTCCCTAGGTACCTCATATAAGTAAAATCACACCATATTCGCCCATTTGTAACTGGCTTATTCTACTTTGTGAAACGGTTTCCTTGTCTCGGGTAAATACCTACCTGAGGTTCATTGTCTCAGGGTCAAGGAAATCAAGGATGTGGACACACAAAGAGTTAGGTTAAGAGTGGAACTTCAATAGGCGAAAGAAAGAGAATAGTTCTCTTGCTGCAGAGAGGGGTCCCGGAGAAATTAGTACCAGATCTGTGGTAAAAGGCAAGATTTTATGGATGCCTGGGGAAGAGATGGTGTTTGATTTACATAGGGTACAAATGATTGGTTGGACCAGGTGTGCTATTTGCATAGGGTGCAAAAAACTGGTTAGAAGTAAGTGTTCCATTTGCATAGGGCATGAATTGCTGACCACCTCCACTCTAATCTTTTATTATGCAGGCTAATTTTTGTATTTTTAGTACAGACAGTGTTTCACCATATTGGCCAGGCTGGTCTTGAACTCCTGGCCTCAATTGGTCTGCACCATGTAGCCCATTCCTTTATTGTACATGTGATAACAAAAAAAAGGGAGGATGGAGCCTCCATTTTGGACTTGCCTGGCCCCCAGGTAGCCCTTTTTCCTATTGGCATAGCAGCCAGCATTTCCTCGTGCAAGCTTCAGCTGGCATATCTGCGTTTGCAGCTCTGATTTTTCAGACTGCTCTTTGTTTAAAAAAATAATTTATTGGGCTGCTTTTAGTTAAAAGGAAAGCTCTACTGAGGACTCTTTTACCATCACTATCTGACTAAATAATTTCTTTCTAACTCCTGTATCATGATAGCCTCAAAGTTTACCCATGTTATATAGCATGTATCAGAATTTCATTTTTAAAGCTAAATATTTTTCCATTGTCTGGATCCACCACAGTTTGTTTATCCATTCATTTGTTGATGAACACTTGGGTTGCTTCCACCTTTTTGCTACTGAAAATAATGTTGCTATACTATTGAAAATAATGTTGCTATAAACATGAGTGTACAAATATCTCTTTTAATTCCTCCTTTCAAATTTTTGGAGTATGTACCCAGAAATGAAATTGCTGGATCATATGAAAATTCTGTAATATTTTTAATGTATCTACTATAATGTTTTCCCTAGCAGCAGCACCACCTTACACTCCTATATTTCCATCAACAGTGCACAAGTGTTCCATTTTTTCTACATCCTTGCCAACATTTGCCTTTTTCTGTATTGTTAGTTGGTTTTTATAGTAGCCATTCTTACTGGTGTGGAGTGTTATCTTACCGTGGTTTTGATTTGCATTCCCCTAGTGTCTTAGACTATTCAGACTGCTATAACAAAATACCATAACCTGGGTAGTTTATAAACAACAGGAAATTATTTTTCATAATTCTGAAGAATGGGAAGTCCATGACCAAGGTACTGGCAGATTGGATGTCTTCTAAGGGCCGACTTACTGGTGTATGGATAGTGACTTCTTGTATCTTCACATGGCAGAAGGTGCTAGCTAGCTCTCTGGGGTCTTTTTAATGAAAGCACTTATCCCACTCATGAGGGCATCCCTCATGAACTAATTGTCTCCCCAAGGCCTCATCTTCTAATACCATCACCTTGAAAATTAGGATTTCAACATATGAATGGGGGTGGGGGTATAAGTGGTGAGTACCTTGCACCTAATGATAAGAGATGTTGAATATCTTTTCATGTGTTTATTGACCACTTGTACATCATTTGTGGAGGAAATGTCTCTTCTGTCATTTTCCCATTTTGGAATAGGATTATTTGTTTTTATGTTGTTGAGTAGTAGCAGTTTGTTTTATATATACTGGAAATTATGCACTTGTTGGATATAAGATTTGCAAATATTTGCTTCTATTTTATGAAATTTCTTTTCACTCTATTGATTGTGATTTTATGCATGAAAAATTTAAATTTAATGTACACTAATTTATCAATTTTTTTGCTCCCAAAACTTTTGGTGTCATATCCAATAAATCATTGCCAAATCCAGTGTCATGAAACTTTCTCCCTATGTACTTTTCTAAAAGTTTTACACTTGTCATTATTAAATTTAGAATTTGGTCCATTTTTTAAAATCTTAATTAACACATAATAATTGTACATACTTATAGGATTCAGAGTGATACTTCAATACATGTATACACTGTGTAATGATAAAATCAATGTAGTTAGCATATTTATTAGCTCCAAAATTTTATTATTTATTCATGTTGTAAACATTCAATATCCTCTCTTCTAGCTTTTAGAAAATATGCATTATTGTTCATCGTATTCAACCTAGATAACTATAGAACACTAGAACTGATTCCTTTTCTCTAGCTGTAGCTTTTTATGTACTTTTTTAAAAATTTACTTCAGTAGTTTTTTAGGGACGAGTGATCTTTGGTTACATAGATAAGTTCTTTTGTGGTGATTTCTGAGATTTTGGTGGACCCATTACCCAAGAAGTGTGCACTGTACCTGGTTGTAGTTTTTTCATGCCTCACCACCCTCCCACCCTTCCCCTGACTCCCCAAATTCCATGATATCATGCTTATGCCTTTGCACCCTCATAGCTCAGTTCCCACTTGTGAGAACATGTGATATTTGTTTTTTTATTTCTGAATAATGATCCTAGAATAATGATCTCCAGCTCCACCCAAGTTGCTGCAAATGATATTTCATTCTGTTTTATGGCTGAGTAGTATTCCAAAGTATATATTTACTACATTTTCTTTATCCACTGTTTCATGCGTATCCGTGTGAAGAGACCAGCAAACAGGCTTTGTGTGAGCAATAAAGCTTTTAATCACCTGGGTGCAGGCGGGCTGAGTCCGAAGAGTCAGCGAAGGGAGATAAGGATGGGGCCATTGTACAGGATTTGGGTAGATAAAGGAAAATTACAGTCAAACGGGGGTTGTTCTCTGGCAGGCAGAGGGGGTCACAAGGTGCTCAGTAGGGGAGCTTTTGAGCCAGGATGAGCCAGAAGCAGGAAGTTCACAAGACAATGTCATCAGTTAAGGCAGGAACCGGCCATCTGGATGTGTACGTGCAGGTCACAGGGGATATGATGGCTTAGCCTGGGCTCAGAGGCCTGACATTCCTGTCCTCTTATATTAATAAGAAAAATAAAATGAAATAGTGGTAAAGTGTTGGGACAGTGAAAATTTTTGGGGGTGGTATGGAGAGATAATGGGCGATGTTTCTCAGGGCTGCTTCCAGTGGGATTAGGGGTGGCATGGGAACCTAGAGTGGGAGAAATTAAGCTGAAGGAAGATTTTGTGGTAAGGGGTGATATTGTAGGACTGTTAGAAGAAACATTTGTCATTTAGAATTATTGGTGATGGCCTGGATACGGTTTTGTATGAATTGAAAAACTAAACAGAGTAAGAGAAGGAGAAAAACAGGTATTAAACATCTAAGAATTGGGAGGACCTAGTATATCTAATTAGAGTGCCTAAGGAGATTCAGCATAGTCCTGCCAGCAAAGATTATTTATTTACTTCAAGAGTTAACAGTGGCAGTTTGGAGATAGCACGGGGAGATATCATCTGTGATGGCTTGGAGAAACAGTGTAAACCGGCAGTGTAAACAAGAGCAGGGCATGTATGAGTAGTTGAGAATGGTGAATACGAGCATGACTAGACAGAAGACAGTACGGATGACAAGATTTTTGGGGCACAGTCCAAGTTGGTCTGGTGTCTGGAATGAGACTGGGGCCTAATAAAAAGGAGTGTCCGTATAGGAGCTCAAATGGGCTGTACCCTGTAGCATTCCAAGGACAGGCCTGAATTCTGAGAAGGGAAAGTGCTGAAAGTATTGTCCAGTCCTCTTTAAGTTGGTGGCTGAGCTTGGTGAGGTGTGTTTTTAAAAGACCGTTAGTCTGTTCTACCTTTCTGAAGACTGAGGACTGTAAGGGATATAAAGGCTTCACTGAATACTAAGAACCTGAAAAAATGCTTGGCTGATTTGACTAATAAAGGCTGGTCTGCTATCAGACTGTATAGAGGTGGGAAGGCCAAACCAAGGAATTATGTCTGACAGAAGGGAAGAAATGACTGCGGTGGCCTTCTTAGACCCTGTAGGAAAGGTCTCTACCCATCCAGTGAAAGTGTCTATCTAGACTAAGAGGTATGTTAGTTTCCTGACTTGGGGCATGTGAGTAAAGTCAATTTGCCAGTCCTGGGCATGGGCAAATCCCCGAGCTTGATGTGTAGGAAAGGGAGGAGGCCTGAACAATCCCTGAGGGGTGGTAGAATAACAAATGGAACACTGAGAAGTGATTTCCTTGAGGATAGATTTCCAGGATGGAAAGGAAATGAGAGGTTCTAAGAGACGGGCTAGTGGCTCGTAATCTACATGGAAGAGGTTATGAAATGACGACAGAATAGAATGGGCCTGTGAGGCTGGAAAGAGATATTTTCCTGGGTCTAAGAACCTTTGCCTTGTGTGGGAAAAGATTGATAGGTGGAAGTTTCAGTGGGGGAGTAGGTGGGAGTGACTGATGTGAAGGAGAAAAACTGGCGTGAGGGACAGAATTTGGAACGCTAGCTGCTTCTTTAGCTACCTTATCAGCATAAGCATTGCCCTGAGCAATGGGATCTGATGCCTTTTGATGGCCTTTGCACTGAATGACTCCAGCTTCCTTTGGAAGTAAAGCGACCTTGAGCAGAGTTTTTCTTACAGAGGCATTAATGATGCAGGACCCTTGTGTAGTGAGGAAACCTCTTTCAGCCTATATAACAGCATGGTGGTGGAGAATATGAAAGGCATATTTAGTCAGTATAAATATTGATGCATAGTGCTTTTGCAAGAGTGAGGGCCTGAGTTAAGGCAACTAGTTCGGCTTGCTGAGAGTTAGTGGAGGGGGGCAGAGCAGTAGCCTCAATGATAGATGTGGAAGATACTATAGCATAGCCTGCCTTTGCTGGTGAGTGGCGATTAGGCCTGGTGGAACTGCCATCAATAAACTAAATGTGATCAGGGTGAGGAACAGGAAAGAAGGAAATATGGGGAAATGGGGTGAATGTCAGGTGGATCAGAGAGATACAGTCATGAGGGTCAGGTGTGGTATCCAGAATAATGTGGGAGGCCGGATTGAAGTCTGGGCCAGGAACAATGGTAATTATGGGAGACTCAACAAAGAGTGAGTACAGCTGAAGGAGCCAGGGAGCAGAAAGTATATGCGTCAGGTATGATGAAGAAAATAGATTTTGGAAGTTATAAGAAATGTAGAGAGTGAGTTGAGCATAGTTTGTGATTTTTAGGGCCTCTAAAAGTATTAAAGCAGTGGCAGCTGCTGCATGCAGACATGAGGGCTAGGCTAAAACAGTAAGATCAAGTTGTTTGGACAGAAAGGCTACAGGGTGTGGTCCTGGCTCTTGTGTAAGAATTCTGACTGCACTAACCATGCCTAGGAAGGAAAGGAGCTGTTGTTTTGTAAGGGATTGAGGTTTGGGAGATTAATCAGACACAATCAGCAGGGAGAGCACGTGTGTTTTTATGAGAATTATGCCGAGATAGGTAACAGATGAGGATGAAATTTGGGCTTGACTGAAGTAATGGGGGCTGTCTGTGAAGCTTGTGGCAGTACAGCACAGGTAATTTGCTGAGCCTAATGGGTGTCAGGGTCAGTCTAAGTGAAAGTGAAGAGAGGCTGGAATGAAGAGTGCAAAGGAATAGTAAAGAAAGCATGTTTGAGATCCAGAACAGAATAATGGGTTGTAGAGGGAGGTATTGAGGATAGGAGAGTATATGGGTTTGGCACCATGGGGTGGATAGGCAAAACAATTTGGTTGATAAGGCACAGATTCTGAACTAACCTGTAAGCCTTGTCTGGTTTTAGGACAGATAAAATGGGGGAATGGTACGGAGGGTTTATAGGCTTTAAAAGGCCATGCTGTAACAGGCGAGTGATAACAGGCTTTAATCCTTTCAAAGTATGCTGTGGGATGCGAAACTGGCATTGAGTGGGGTAAGAGTGATTAGGTTTTAATGGGATGGTAAGGGGTGCATGATCGGTCACTAAGGAGGGAGTAGAGGTATCTTATACTTGTGGGTTAAGGTGGGGAGATACAAGGGGAGGATGTGAAGGAGGCTTTGAACTGGGGGAAAAGGTGGCGATGAGGTGTGGCTGTAGCCCAGGAATAGTCAGGGAAGCAGATAATTTAGTTAAAGTGTCTCGGCCTAATAAGGGAACTGGGCAGGTGGGGATAACTAAAAGGAGTGCTTAAAAGAGTATTGCCTAAGTTGGCACCAGAGTTGGGGAGTTTTAAGAGGTTTAGAAGCCTGGCCGTCAATACCTACACCAGTTATGGAGGCAAGGGAAACAGGCCCTTGAAAAGAAGGTAATGTGGAGTGGGTAGCCTCCGTATTGATTAAGAAGGGGACGGACTTACTTTCCACCGTGAGAGTTACTCAAAACTCGGCGTCCATGATGGTCTAGGGGGCTTCCGAGGTGATTGGGCAGTGTCAGTCCTCAGCCGCTAAGCCGAGAAGATCTGGGAAGGAGTCAGTCAGGGCGCCTTGAGCCAGAGTTCCAGGGGCTCTAGGAGTGGCTGCCAGGTGAGTTGAACAGTCTGATTTTCAGTGGGGTCCCACACAGATGGGACGCGGCTTAGGAGGAATCCCGGGCAGCGGGCATTCCTTGGCCCAGTGGCCAGATTTCCGACGCTTATAGCAAGCTCCTGGGGGAGGAGGTTCTGGAGGAACACCTGGCCACTGCGGTTCAGGCGTTTGGAAGTTCTTGTGTGCTGGAGATGTGGCTGGGGTTTGTCTCACAGTGGAGGCAAGGAATTGCAACTTTTTTCTATTATTGTACACCTTGAAGGCCAGGTTAATTAAGTCCTGTTGTGGGGTTTGAGGGCTGGAATTTAATTTTTGGAGCTTTATTTAAAGTCAGGAGCGGATTGGGTAATAAAATGTATATTGAGAATAAGACGGCCTTTTGACCTTTTAGGGTCTAGGGCTGTAAAGCGTCTCAGGGTTGCTGCCAAATGAGCCATGAACTGGGCTGGGTTTTTCATATTTGATGAAAAAGAGCCTAAACGCTAACTGATTTTGGGAGAGGTCGGATAAAGAAAAAGGAGCATTAACCTTGACTATGCCTTTAGCTCCAGCCACTTTTTAAAAGGAAATTGCTGGGCAGGTGGGGGAAGGCTAGTCGAGGAACGAAACTGTAAGCTGGACCGGGTGTGAGGAGGGGAGGTGATAAAAGGATTATAGGGTGGAGGAGTGGAGACTTGCCGCTAAGGGTGAAGGACTAAGGCAGGCGTCCCTGCGTGGTCTGACACCTCTGAAACATGGGTGGATAATCAGAGACGTGTCCCTGCAATGATTAAACACCAAGGGAAGGCTGCCTTCCCAGTTCGTCACCAGTGCCAGAGTTTTGGGTCCACGGATAAAATGTGTCTCCTTTGTCACTACCAGAAAATGAAAGGAATTGAAATTAAGAGAAGGGAGAGATTGAAGTGTGGCACCAAGATTGAAAGGAGAAAGAGGTTGAGGGATAGTGAGGGAGGTTGGAGGAGAGAGTAAAAAGAGGCTGCTTACCGGATTTGAAATTGGTGAGATGTTTCCTGTGCTGGTCGGTCTGAGGACCTGAGGTCGTAGGTGGATCTTTCTCATGGAGCAAAGAGCAGGAGGACAGGGGTTGATCTCCCAAGGGAGGTCCCTGATCCCAGTCACGGCACCAAATTCCATGTGCATCCGTTTGAAGAGACCACCAAACAGGCTTTGTGTGAGCAACAAAGCTTTTAATCACCTGGGTGCAGGCGGGCTGAGTCCGACAAGAGAGTCAGCAAAGGGAGATAAGGGTGGGGTCGTTGTATAGGATTTGGGTAGATAAAGGAAAATTACAGTCAAAGGGGGATTGTTCTCTGGCGGGAAGAGTGGGGGTCACAAGGTGCTCAGTAGGGGAGCTTTTGAGCCAGGATGGGCCAGGAGAAGGAATTTCACAAGACAGTGTCATCAGTTAAGGCAGGAACAGGCCATTTTCACTTCTTTTGTGGTGGAATGTCATCTGTTAAGGCAGGAACCAGCCATCTGGATGTGTACGTGCAGGTGACAGGGGATATGATGGCTTAGCTTGGGCTCAGAGGCCTGACACCCTGTTCAGTTGATGGACATTTAGGTTGGTTCCACATTTTTGCAATTGCAATTGCAAAATATGGAACTACGCATCTTTTTCCTATAATGACTTCTTTTCCTTTGGGTAGATACACAGTAGTGGGATTGCTGAATCAAATAGTACTTCTATTTCTAGTTCTTTAAGGAATCTCCATACTGTTTTCCACTGTGGTTGTATTAGTTTACATTCCCATGATCTAGTTGTTCCTTTGTGTCTGTTAACAAACCTCTCTATTGTCTCCTCCCCCAACCTTCCAAGACTCTAATAATCACAATTCTACCCTCTACTTCTGTAAGTTAATTTTTTTAGCTCCCATATATTAGAAGGAACATATAGCATTTATCTTTTAGTGCTTGACTAGTTTCATTTAATATAATGTCCTCCAGGCTCATCCATGTTGCTGTGAATGACAAGATTTCATTTTTTGTGTGTGCCAGCATAGTATTCCATTGTGTATAAACATCACATTTTCTCTATTCATTTATGTGATGATGGACACATAGGTCAATTTCATATATTGGCTTTTGTGAATAGTGCAATCTCAGATCACTGCAACCTCTGCTTCCCAGGTTCAAGCGATTCTCATTTCTCAGCCTCCCGAGTAGCTGGGATTACAGACTTGTGCCACCATGCCTGGATAATTGTTGTTATTTCTAGAAGGAATGGGGTTTTGCCATGTTGGCTAGGCTGGTCTCTAACTCCTGGCCTCAGCCACCCAAAGAACTGGGATTGCAGGCATTAGCCATTGTACCTGGCCAATTTTTAGTGTTTTGAGGAACCTCTAAACTGTTTTCTGCAGTGGTTGCACCAATTTACATTCTTATGAAGTGTGCAAGGGTTTCTTTTTCTCCACATCCTCACCAGCATTTGTTATTGCCTGACGGTTGGATAAAAGCTATTCTAACTGGAGTGAGATGGTATCTCATTGCTGTTTTAACTTGTATTTCTCAGATAATTGATGATGTTGAGCACCTTTTCATACACCATTTTGCCATTTGTATGTCTTCTTTGTAGAAAATTTTCTCAGATCTTTTTCCCATTTTTAAATTGGATTATTAGACTTTTTCCTATAGAGTTGTTTGAGCCCCTTATAAATTCTGGTTACTAATCCCTTGTCAGATGGATAGTTTTAAAATATTTTCTCTCATTCTATGGGTTGTCTCTTTACTTTGTTGATTGTTTCCTTTGTTCTGCAAATGCTTTTTATCTTAATTTGATCCCATTTGTGCACCTTTGCTTTGACTGCCTGTGCCTGCAGTGAATTGCTCAAGAAATCTTTGCCCAGTCCAATGTCCTGGAGAGTTTCCCCAATGTTTTCTGTTAGTAGTTTCATAATTTGAGGTCTTAAAGTCTTTAAATCATTTTGATTTTTTTATAAGCCAAGAAATAGGTATCTAGTTTCATTCTTCTGCATAAGGATATACAGTTTTCCTGGCACCATTTATTGAGGAGACTGTCTTTTCGCCTATGTATGTTCTTGGCATATTTATGAAAAATGAACTTCCTGTATGGATTTGTTTCTTGTTTCTCTCTTCCATTCATTAGTCCGTGTGTTTGTTTCCTGGTTATCTCTCCTGTTCTATTAGTCTATGTGTTTGTTTTTATGTCAGTATCATGCTGTGTTGATTACTATAGCTCCTTAGTATAATTTTAAGTCAGGCAATGTGATTTCTTGAGTTTTGTTCTATTTGCTCAGGATTGCTTTGTGTATTCTGGGTCTTTTAAGGTTCCATGTACATTTTAGCATTTTTTTTTATTTTTGTGAAGAATGTTGTTATTTTGATAGGGGTAATATTGAATCTGTAGATTGCTTTGGGTAGTATAGACATTTTAACAATATTGATTATTCAAATCTATCAACAAGAAATATGTTTTCTTTCTTGTGTGTCCTTTTCAATTTGTTGCATCAATGTCTTACTGTTTTCATTGTGGAAGGATATCAGTTTTAATTTAGATGTTGGCCAGTTGTACATAAATTCCAAAGGGAAGAGAATATAAGGAGGCATTTTCAACCTGCACTGGCTTTCCATTATGGACTGAACTATATTTTCCACTTTAGGTTGGAATGCCCTTGGCAGAGAGGGAGGTTCATCAGTCAGTTGGTGGCTTAGGGGTTCTATAAGTAAAGATTGAGAGATTAGGTAATCGTCCAATTTGCAGCAAAGGTAGTTTTGCTGAGGTTTAACACAGTTTTTTCTAGATCATAACGTCTCAATAACATTTATGCTTTTCTCTTGCAATCCTTCTGAATAATGAGGTTGTCAAGGCTTTCTTCATTTTCTTACTACTGTGAGTGTTGAAAAGCCATGAATTTGAGAGATATTACATTTATCTGTGTTAGTATTTCCAGATGTACAAAACCAGTGTCCAAATGTACACTTTAATTTAACCAAATTCATTTAACATTGAGACGATGTTCTGAGCTCCTCCTGGGACTCTGGTGACTTGTAGAGGTTTAGGATTGTATTCCTAAAAGACTTGCTAGGAATGTTGTAGTAATTGCAACATACTTATATAAACGTAAACCTGATGACTGTAGTTACACAATAGAATTCGTACTGAAGTCTTTACATGAAGAAACACTGATGTTTCTGTCAGTCCTTTGAAAAATTGGTTGATCTACATTTGATCACTTTATGTGACAAAAGCTATTGTTAAAGGACGTGATCCTATATCTAGAATATGAACATAGTGAGTATTTATTCTTATTATTTATTATTAATATTATGATCATCATGCCTTTTCTTGACTCTATTTTTTTTTTCTTTTTTTGAGACAAGATCTCTGTTACTTAGGCTGGAGTGCAGGGTACAATCTTGGTTCACTGCAGCCTCAACCTCCCTCACTCAAGCGATCCTCCTGCCTCAGCCACTCAAGTAGCTGGGATCACAGGAGTGCACCATCACACACAGATAATTTTTGTATTTTTTATAGAGATAGGGTTTGTCAGGGCTTGTCTTGAACTCATGGACTCAAGGGACTGGCCTGCCTTGGCCCCCCACAGTGCCTGGATTACAGATGTGAGCCACTGCAGCTGGCCCCTTGCCTCTATTTGATGCTTTCTGCTCACTCCTTTGCATTCTTTTTAAATTCTATTCAGGAAGATATAATGAATTACAGTTGAAAGCAAAACTATCTAAAGTTGCTGACATAACTCATCTAGTTTACAATTTTAGTGAAAAATCACTCAAACTAGTCCATAAAAGTGAATGGTTCATTCAATGTGAAAAACAAACACACAGGTAAACTGTGGCCATGAGCTGGAATAAAGCAATGAATCAACAGGCCAAGTGCCACCCCCATTCCTATTATTTCTGAGACTGTGAGTTAACGCAGTTAAGGCGGCCAGAATAAAATAGGTAGTTTTCTTTCTGGTAACCGTCAATTAAAATTTAAAAAATCATTTATTGACTGTATGTAGTCTCTGAGCAGTGTAATCGGGGGAGTGCATCTAAGAAGACTTAGTCATCTAAGATTGAACTTGAAAAGGAAAATTATAATTTGAAAGTAAGACAAAGAAATATAATATACAGCATAAAAAGTAGAATATTGTAAATATTCTAAGACATTTTTAAGATGGGTTACATTGTGTGTATATAGCTGTGATTTAAATACCATGTTAAAAACCAGATTAAAATCTTATTCACTGTTCAATACCTTGCATCAGATCATGAAGTGAGAAATGTCAGACTCAGTCATAATTTGTTGAGTGATAAATAAATGAATATATGAGTAGATGAGTAATTTCATGAGTAATTTAATTAAAATTCTGATCAATTAATTTTCTTCTTTAAGTTCTACAAGATAGAAAAAAAATTCTTCTATATTGTTTCACAGAAGAGTATATGTATTATGTATTTATTTTCTATTAAGGAAAATGCAGTCTATTTAATGGCCATGTGGAGAACATTTATTCAATCATTCCACTTGGTCAAAATCACTACTTTAGGGTTTTTTTAAGAGAAAGATAAAAATATTATCTATATGGACAAATTTGCTTACCTAGAGTATTTAAGTTGTAATTGATCAATGTAGGAAATGAAATTTTCAAATATATAATTTGATCATTTTGTTAATTTGAGGTAAGAATTATAATTTATGAGGAAATACCTACCATACTACATGAGCGATAAGTTGAAGAATTTTCTTTACAGTACCTACCATTTTAATTGTATGATAGTTTTGGAAATGTTTATATATAGTAAAGTTTTAAGACCTGTATCACCATCATGTTTGATGGTTAAGATTATTGAGAATAATTTAGAGAGCTAGTAAGTGGTTTAGGCAAGAAGCAAACCCTATTTTTTAGTCCAAAATTTTCTACTCTTGGAATTATGTTATGTTGCCACATAGAAAGTCAAGTTTAAGGCCCCTATTATTATTGTACTGCAGTCTAGATCTTCCTTTAAATCCTTTAATATTTGTTTTACATATTTAGGTGCTCTGATGTTAGGTGCATAAACATTTACAATTGTTATATCCTATTGATGAATTGACCCTTTAATCAACAAAATAAAGTTTAAACCAGAGTTTATATCATAAATAACAAAATAGAAGAAATGAAATGATATTTCAAATGTTTAATGACTTCAACTTGTGGCAATGTGTAGCATTTTACCAACTTTAATATATTTACAGAGATTTAAGGTTGTGCTAGCAGAAGTCCATTTTCAGAAGACTTCAAACATCTACATATAAAAGCACAGAAATATAAGTACTTCTTACCAGGTCGAGTGATCTATTTTGACAAAACTAATGTAATTTGTTTAAATCAATTATTTAAAAAACAAACTGTTTACTGATGGTGAATGACTACGAAATTCAGAAAACTTTGAAGTGCAAATTCTATTTCTTTATTTTGATTATCAATAAATATTGCTCCTATGGAGAAAAATAGCTAGGTTGCTTAAATCTGGGATATAGGAATTACACATGTAGAGTAAAATTATAATTTATTCAAAATACAGGCACAAATGTTTGTATATATGCAAATAGCAACACAATATTCAATCTTAATAAATGTTACTGAATTCCACATACTAGGCTTTCTTCTCTAATCATGGATTTCCATACACTGGATGTGCTCAGTCTACACCTCTTCTTTCAATGGGGGCCAGTTGTAGTAACTTTTCTAGTCATAACAACTCTTTAGCTCTTAAATGAAAGGAATATAAGGTTATTTTCCATAAATGCAGAGATTTATAAGCAGTATAGTTATAGTGGTAATGTTTCAATAAAACAAATTGTGGCTTCATTTGAAAGTGTTCCAGTTAAAACTTAAAAAAATACTTGCAGAGTATCAAAACTTTAAGGTATACTAATTGATATAACAAGGGATTCCCTTGTAATTTTACGTATCTATCTATCTGTCTATCTATCTATCATCTATCTGTCTATTATCTGTCTAACAATCAATCGATTGATATATCTATCAGCATAAGTCTTCAGATTTGCCAATTCAGACTTTTACTAGCAAGAAGAAAAATCTTTAGAATAATAAAATTTTAGACTAAAAATTAATCAAATTTTAAAAGCATTATTTGTTGTCATAATCTTAGTTCTCTCAGGGTTAGATTATTATGTCAACGAGTGTTTTAAGTTTTATTCTAGCTTCATAATTCAGTCTCTCAAACTAATGTGTACAGAAGTCAAGTCAGAGTAGCAAAAGTGCGAATTATTATTTGGTTTGGAAATACCAAGTTTAGTATAATTTATTAAATCAACTCAACAGATACACAGTGTGCTTCTCTTTATATAAAGCAAACAGAAAACCTTAGTTTGGAGTGAGAGTGAAAATATGTGTTATATTTTCATAGCAGTTTGCTGGCTTCCAAGCACTTCCACTTAACTAATCAACTCCTGTTCTTCCCTCAGCCACACACACCCTTTCTCATCCAGCATGTTACCTTGTGAGTTTTTGTCAAAGCACTTAAAACTTTCTGGAATATTTTATTCTTTCTCACATGTTTAACAGTTCAGTGTCAGTATTTTCTAATAAAATTTAAATTTCATGAGATTTAGGCACTTATTCTGTTTCATTTATTCACAAAACTCCTGTGATAGCAGCGTTAGGTGTATATATTGATTGAACAATCAGTGAATCAAGGAATACATCACTGAATGAGCCCATATTTTTTAAATTGATCACAGTAGTACACACCATGATTCTGCTTTTACAGATGGAGGGAATTTTCCTTGGGTGAAGAATGTTGCCAACTTTACATGGCTGGTAAGTGGGAGTGATACAGCCCAAGCCTCCTGTCTCCCTCTTCTACAGTGAAGGTTCTGCTGAACCTTCCATGTGATAATTTGTCCTGCTTAAAAATATTTTGGACACATACTGTATTTACCTAATACAATAATACATGAAACTTATAGATGGTAAAATTCTAATTGGATCATCAACATAAAAGTATAAGAAAAAATTATCATTAGCTCATCATCATGAAAATATGAAGCCATTCTTTTTTCCCCCTTTTTTTAAAAATTAGCCTATATTTTAAGTTCAGAGGTACATGTGCAGGTTTGTTATATAAGTAAACTTGTGTCACAGGTGTTTGTTGTACAGATTATTTCATCACCCAGTTATTAATCCTAGTAGCCACTAGTTATTTTTCCTGATCCTGTTATTTGAAAACTGACAGTCATTCAATTGGGCACAGTCTCCAAGTTATCTGCTGAATGCAACTGGTGCATAATAAGCACACGAGGTGGATGACTGTGGTGAAAGAGCAGCTGTTCAATATGGACAGGTTTTTGCTTCCTGTGAAAAGAGAATAAAATACTAACTTTCAGGATTATTGAGAGTCTTAAATTGATATGTGAATTTTATCTAGAACACGTCTGGTAGTAGTATGTGCCCTCAAAATATTCCTACATAGCAATAACAATATCGATGTTTTTGAAAATAATAACAAGAGACATTTAAGGAACATTCATGATGTCCCAGACAATTTCCTAAGGATTTTATAAATATTGTCTCATCCTGACGAAGCACTATGACAGAAAGAACATTTTTTAGAGTTCTATAAAGGAATGGAGACTAAGCCTGTAACTAAAATGCCCATTTCACACTATGATGGAGACCAGTACTTTGAAGTAGCTAAGTAAAAATCAAAGCTAGGATTTTAATCACTACAAATTATTGTGTATTTCCCCTCTATCTAAAGAACCTCAAGAAAGTATCCAGAACATAGATTTGTTCATTCAATTCTTAAGCATATAAAGACAATATCTTGGTGATGTGGGTGAACAGTTTTGTTCTCTGTATCAGAATCTGTATTGATAAATAACTAGCGATAAGTATATTTGAGTGAAATAACTTATTATTAAAATATTTATTTAATATCAAATATAAGTAAATAACTTTATCTGACCCACGGAGGACACTAAGTTGCATAAAATTTAATTTTGAACAACTTCTAAACAGCAGAAACAACAACAAAGCATCTGCCCAATTTGAATATAAAGAATATTATGTAGGTTCATAGAGGACCACTTGATTTGCCTTCAAAAATGTAAGGACCAACAATGTAGATTACAACTAGAAAGGGATCAAGACTACGATATTTAAGGACCATCTTTCCATCATTTGATTCTTCGTGAGTGTTCAGGATTTCTGTTTCCCAGGTCCAAGCTGCATCATCCACCGATGCCCAATTCAACCACCGTGATGGAATTTCTCCTCATGAGGTTTTCTGATGTGTGGACACTACGGATTTTACATTCTGCATCCTTCTTTATGTTGTATTTGGTAACTCTAATGGGAAACATCCTCATTGTGACCGTCACCACCTGTGACAGCAGCCTTCACATGCCCATGTACTTCTTCCTCAGGAATCTGTCTGTCTTGGATGCCTGCTACATTTCTGTTACAGTCCCTACCTCATGTGTCAATTCCCTACTGGACAGCACCACCATTTCTAAGGCGGGATGTGTAGCTCAGGTCTTCCTCGTGGTTTTTTTTGCATATGTGGAGCTTCTGTTTCTCACCATTATGGCTCATGACCGCTATGTGGCTGTCTGCCAGCCACTTCACTACCCTGTGATCGTGAACTCTCGAATCTGCATCCAGATGACACTGGCCTCCCTACTCAGTGGTCTTGTCTATGCAGGCGTGCACACTGGCAGCACATTCCAGCTGCCCTTCTGTCGGTCCAACGTTATTCATCAATTCTTCTGTGACATCCCCTCTCTGCTGAAGCTCTCTTGCTCTGACACCTTCAGCAATGAGGTCATGATTGTTGTCTCTGCTCTGGGGGTAGGTGGTGGCTGTTTCATCTTTATCATCAGGTCTTACATTCACATCTTTTCAACCGTGCTCAGGTTTCCAAGAGGAGCAGACAGAACAAAGGCCTTTTCCACCTGCATCCCTCACATCCTGGTGGTGTCAGTCTTCCTCAGTTCATGCTCTTCTGTGTACCTCAGGCCATCTGCGATATCTGCAGCCACCCAGGATGTGATCCTTTCTGGTTTTTGTTCCGTAATGCCTCCCCTCTTTAACCCTATTATTTACAGTCTTAGAAATAAGCAAATAAAGGTGGCCATCAAGAAAATCATGAAGAGAATTTTTTATTCAGAAAATGTGTAAGAAACCCGAGACGCTCACCCTAGGCTGTTTTGTGATATTCATGTTTGCAGGAATAAGTTGTAATAATTGATTGTGGTTATTAGATAAAATTAGTGTAAATTTAATAAATAAGGCTACTAAAATCATCATGTATCAAAATCGATATTTCCTTTCAAAAGTTTTTGAATAATTTTAATATGCCATTGGGTAAAAAAATCTGGTGTTATGAAGAAGACAATTCTAATAGTACATGTTTTTCAAGTTAATGACTCACTAAAAAAAATCGTAAAGCCTAAAATATTATCTTTAAAAGTATTTTGTGTTAAAGTTCTGTTCTGTATTCATCCACTCTTCAACTTTGGTAAGTCCAAAATAAAGATGGTGTCAATTAATTTTCAAAAGCCATATTTAGTATTATAGAAGAAATGAAAACATTCAGTTGTGCATTCATTCAAAGTTAAAGATGAGAAATGTATGTTCTTTTGAGGACCATAAGAATATGAGTGAAATGTATACTGTGAAAAGATAAGTGGATTTGGCAGGTCATAGATGAGGGGATTAGTAACACTTTACATAGCTTCCTTTTATGTTAAAGAAAAGCTCTAGATACATCATACTTATCAGCCCACGATTTTACTAAAAATGCATTCAAGTGCTTTGGGGATACATTTATTTGATTATATGTTTTAAGTGGCTCACACTGTATATTCCAATTTATTATCACCTTCTTCTCCATACATCCATTAAGGCCTTTGAGGAGTTAATAGTATTGTCTTGTTTTGTGATGGTGTCATGTATCTGAAAGATTTATTTTGATGGCCAATAGTAACAGCCGTTATCTGGTAGCTTATATTGCAATAATCAGTAATCCCAAATTCTTAGTAGGATAATATAACAAAGGTTTACTTCTAGTTTATAGTATCTTTCAAATTCAGATCGTAAGCAGGGCTCTCTGTACTGTATATCCTTGAAAAATAAAATGCAAGATAAGAAGCCAGTCACACTGAAACATGATTTTAAGCATTGACCCAAAAAATGCCAGTTGGAAAAGGTGATGGGAGCACCCACCTCAAAGCCTAAGCGACTATTTCATCTTAGAGCTGAACACATCAGCTTTATGAGTTCTTTTGTGAATATGGAAATAACCCAAAGTATCCCCCTGCATGCCTTACCTGACTGTTTTGGCATCTGCTGTGGAAAGAGACCCTTGAGCTCACAAGCAAATGAACAATTGATAATATTTAAAAAGCAATCCAAGTCTTCATTTTGACAATAAGAGTTAATAATGAGTAATGTAAAACATATATTTGAAATAAAGATTTGAATATACATTATGACTTCAAGGGTCATCACAGTTAAAGGATAAAGCACTCAGGTGAAATGAAATCCTAATGTACCTTTGAAAACAAAGGAAGTCATAAAGGAGTTTTAACTTTCAGAAAATGATATTCATTTATTTTGAGTATTGGAAGGTAAATTTCCACAGGCAGGAACTGGTTACCCAAATGAAGAGAACACGGAAAAGTGCACACTGGTTTTGATGCCTGTCCCAGTCATTTGACCCAGTGCATTACATGGCCGTACCTCCTGCAGAGGCGAGGGTGTTGACAGTTTCCCCACACCTGCAAAAAAAATGGTGGGGATCAATGATGCCAGTGAGTGCTGTGAATGATCAATATCGCCCTAAATGAAAATATAAAATGTCAGATTCTGAATGTCTGTTGCTCATGCAATTCTACTATCCTGTATCCTGTATGTATCCTGATACAATGTGCGCATTTGTATCAGCAATTTTAAACCGTAAAATCTTTAGCATATTGCGACAAGAACTGTGCAACGTTCTTCAAATGCATTATCTTAGGCAACACTTTGATAACTTCATGTGATGGATAATAATGCTACCTCATTGAGCAAATGAGTTTCTGAGTTTAGAAATATAATGCAAGATAGTCAATAGTACTCAGTTTGGAAACAGCCATATTTTGGATTCCTGATGCTGTTTATTGCCATGTAAGCTTCATCTTTTAACTTCTCTTGTTTTTGCTTATTTCTGTTGTTGTTTGTGCTTATTGAATATATGTTTCATCCAGAAGTGACAGTCACTCCATTGAGGGTAAAGATTAGGGAGGTTTAGCCTCAACCTTTACACTTTTCTTTGAATACCATATAACAAAGTGAAATTTCAGTTTTGAATTTTCTCCAAAACTCTTAAATTTCATTCCAGGCTCATTGATACAACTATAATGTTGGCTCCAACAATAAAATTTCACCACATATGTTCAGTTTCACTTGAAGAACACGGGGATTTAGGAAATCAATGTCTTTCTATGAATTCCACTGTGAGTCCAACATGGTTCTCCAAACTTATGCATTATCTCATCAACCTACACAGTGGCACTTTGTTAGAATAATCATCTTTAGCATGCATATGAGAAACAGGAGGCAATAGGAATAAATTTGTTAGAAGTTGAATAAAACCAAAATTTAATTTTACTCCAAATCTCCTTCTTTAGAGAATGCAATTTATTGGTTACATCCTGAAATATATATATACACACACATCTTATATATGCAAAATATGTATAACATTACATATATAACTATATTACATATGTTTATATACATATTTACATACTATATATTTACATATGTAATATGTATATGTAGATATATGTAATATTTATGTATTTAAGTATTTACATATGTAAATATGTGCAAATACATATTATGTATTACATATATAGGATGTATATATATTATATCACAGAATGAAACCAATAAATTGCATCTCTAAAGAAGGAGATTTGGAGTAAATTTAAATTTTGGTTTTATTCAACTTTAACAAATTTATTCCTATTACCTCCTGTTTCCCATATGCATGCTAAAGATGATTGTTCTAACAATGTGCTACCATGTGGGTATGTAAATGTAGATATGTACATATATACATATAAAACATATAATATTACATATTAATATGTAGTAGAATTATATATGTGTATACGTATATTAGATTATGTATAATTATCTATGTTCTCTGAAGTCCACTGATACTCAATGTCATGACTCAGGGTATCAGTAGAATTTAGAGATGAGGACGTAAAAATGTGTTAGGAGAGAAACAACTCACAAGGGGAAGACAGAAGGGAAGACACAAGGGAAAGACAAAGCACCTATTTATAGTTTCTTCTTGTGGCTTGGAAATTTTCACCACGTGGTGGCCTAAGTTTAGGAAGACTACTTTACATGATCGCTAAAAGTTTTAGGAATTGCTGTTCTAGTGAGTGAAGCAGAAGTTGCTTCATCTTTATAACCTAGTCTTGGAAGTTACAAAGTATATTGTATTGGCTCAAACAGTCACAAAAACCTGACTAGTTTTAAGGAGACAGGTCATAAAATGATGAAGATTTTTATAATCTTTAGAAACATCAAAGTGCCTCAAAACCCAAAATAGGTAAAAATAGATTTAGACATAAAACAATAAGCAAAATACTACATTTAAAATGTCACTTTTGAGAGATAATATCATACTATTTGATATATATCAGGAGCCAAAAACATAAATTTGAATTTTAAGGATCCATGTCCATCAGTGCAAATTATCATAGTACTAGGCAAAAAGAGGAATTTCATATGGCTTTCTTAGCATAAAATGAAAATAACTTGGTAATATTCTATATATATATATTATAATAAGTCATAGAACACTAGACAAAGAATGGAAATAAAGTCCGGTGATGCTTAACAATGGGATATATTTGAGGAATGCATTGTTAGATAATTAAGTCATTGTGTGAGCATCATAGAATGTACTTACACACACCTAGATGACATAGCCTACTACACATTTGGCTATACGGTATGGCCTAGTATTCCTAGGCTACAAACCTGTGCAGAATGTTCCTGTACTGAATATTGTACATAATTATAAAACCACTGTAAATATATATATATATACACACACATACCTAAACATAGAAAAGGTACAAGAAAAATATGGTATAAATGACATAAAATGATGTGTATACCTGTGTAGGGCCACTCCATTATATTCTTATGGGGCACTTCGTACATGTGGTCCATTGTGGACAGAAATGTTCTTATGCAGTGCATGCATGTACTTAAGGTACCAAAGTTTACATAAAGATTGATACATTTATTTTACAATTAGAATTAAGATGGGAATGATCACTATGACCACCATTGCTTAAAATTTTGATGAATGTCTTTTAGAGAAAAACACTAAATTAACAGATACTCTATTAAACCAAGAAGATAGTTTATCAAGACCAGTCTATAAAATGATGTAACATTTTTTCTATGCCAGCGATAATGATTTGAGAAACATATAATACAGTACTTGATAACAAAAACAAGTGTATAATATATAAAAATTAATATAACATAGAATGCAAAAATCTGCCTCAATAGATACAATTTAAAAGTGTAATAAAAGACTTACTAGAATATTGGAAGAAGTAGGTATTCTGTATTCAAGGATGGGATCACAATATAACCTTGTAAATTCCACTCAATACGAATTTCTAAATATTTAATTATTTTAAAGATCTAATACAGCTTACTACATTATTCCTTATTATAAATTAACTAAGAGATAATAAACGTCCAAAATAACTTAGTAAATGTTGAAAAGTAAAGAACAAAGATGAGTAGTTTTCCTAATACCTATTGCTATATAACATAAAGTCATATTTATAACATCATCCTGATACATCGTAATATACACATCTCTATAATCAAATATAGAGAAACAGTTGGGACACTATTGCTCTCAAAAGTCAACTTACAATATATGAAACAGTATCTAATAAAGGAGAAATTTTATATTGAAAGAACAAAACATGCTATTACTCAGTGTAGGGAAAACTTGCTCAACAACTAAAGAAAAAAATTATATTTCTATTTAAAAATATATAGAAACTAGACTTCAGATTAAGACTTAAATACATAACGTAATGCTATACAGTTACTTGAACATAATAGAAAATAATCTCTTTCTCATAAAGTGGAAGGGACACATAATTTCAACAGCAAAAGATTAATGAAATATATTTAATTACATAAAAATTAATAATATTTATCTAGTGAATGACATCATGGGCAAACAACATACTAATACAAATTGAAAGAAGATAATTTGCATCTCAGAGACAAATAAGCCAATAAAACCTAAAATATTCAATGTATTCCTACACATCTTAGGATGCCCATTTTAATTAGTAATCAGATAATTACTTAATCAGAGAATTAATTACTTAATCAGAGAATTACTTAAGACGCCCAGTGTAATTTGTAATCAGAGAAGGGGCAATTAAACACAATAAAATATTACTTTAGATCCAATAAATTAGCAACATTTCAGGAGCTGAATAATGCTAAATGGTGCAAAAGATGTGAATGAATAAGAACACTTGGAACTACATTTGAAAACATGATCCGATGTTGGTATCTTTCTTTTTTTTTCTTTTATTTTGAGAAAGTCTCACTCTGTCATCCAGGCTGGAGTGCAGTGGCACAATCTTAGCTCACTGCAACCTCCGCCCTCTGGGTTCAAGCGATTCTCCTGCCTCAGCTTCCCAAGTAGCGAGGATTACAGGTTCATGCTACCATGCCCAGCTAATTTTTGTATTTTTAGTAGAGACAGGGTTTTGTGATGTTGATATCTTGAAAAGCAATCTGCTGGTGTCTAGGAAATTTATATTTTCATATCAATTAGAAGTCAGCAATTCTGCCTAAGCTCATTTATACCAAACAAATTCTCAGAAAGGTCCAGAATAAAGAAAGTAATCCAATCAAGTTAAATATTATTTTTAGTTATAAATAAGTTATCAATAATAACATGGAATTAAAGCACAAAATTGTGATTTTTTAAAAACAAAGCCAAGATTTAAGTAGCTTACGATGGAAAATAAAGCATAAAGAATGCTTAATGCATTTTTTTTTTGACATGGGGTCTGGCTCTGTCACTCAGCCTGGAGTGCAGTGGTGAGATTATAGCTCATGGCAGCCTAGAACTCCTAAGCTCAGTCTCCTGAGTAGCAAGGACTACAAGTATGCGCCACCACACCCAACAAATTTTTAAATTTTTTTTGTAGAGATGGGGTCTTGTTATGCTGCCCAGCCTGGTCTCAAATTCCTGGACTCAAGTGATTATCCCACCTCAGCCTCCCCAAATAGTAAGATTATAGATATAAGCCACTGTGCCCAGCCTGGAATGCTTAATACTGTAAAAGCAAATAAAATAATGACACAAGATAACACATCTTCAGTAACATCAAGATTTGTTTATAAGCTACAGAAATAAAAACCAGGTAGGGGGTTGGGGGAAAGAGGAGGGAAAGCATTAGGACAAATACCTAATGCATGCGGGAGTTAAAACCTAGATGATGGGTTGATAGGTGCAGCAAACCACCATGGCACATGTATACCTATGTAACAAACCTGCACATTCAGTACATGTATCCCAGAACTTAAGGTAAAATATAAATAAATAAATAAATAAACAAACCAAGTAATACTCTAAAAATAAGACTCTTAGGCACGCCAGGCACGGTGGCTCACACCTGTAATCTCAGCACTTTGGGAGGCCGAGGTGGGCGGATCACCTGAGGTCAGGAGTTCGAGACCGGCCTCAACATGGAGAAACTCCGTCTCTACTAAAAATACAGAGTTAGCCAAGCGTGGTGGTACATGCCTGCAATCCCAGCTACTCAGGAGGCTGAGGCAGGAGAACTGCTTGAACCTGGGAGGCGGAGGTTGCAGTGAGCCAAGATCGCACCATTGCACTCCCTCCTGGGCAACAAGAGCAAAACTCCACCTCAAAAAAAGAAAAAAAAAGACTCTTGGGCTACAAATCTGTACAGAATGTCACTGTACTGAATACTGTACACAATTATAAAACAATGGCAAGTATTTGTATATCTAAACATAGAAAAGGTACAGAAAACATGTAGTATAAATGATATAAAATCATACATATGCCTGTATAGGGCAGCTTCATTATATTCTTATAGGGCCATCCGGATTCTTATATGGATCATAGATTGCAATTGCATGGGAATGTAATCAGTTTTTTAAATAGAGAGAAGCCTAGACTTTCTGAAGTCTAGTTATATTCTATTATCCATAAGTGTGTTATGGCACATACAGTATAGGTGTTATTGTAATTTTATTATTCTTTATATAAAATTTAGTGCAATTCCGGTGGTTTGTATATTCTTATGAGAAACAACCCCTATACTTTAATAAGGTTTTAACTGTTCTCTTAAAAATTTGTTGTAACATCCTCATTATATTCATTTTATTTTGCTGCATTAACAATTACCACCAACCTAGCAGCTCTAAATAGCAAGTAATTATCATGTCACAGTATACATGGGTCAAAAGTCCTGGCAGGCTCAGCTGGTCTTCTGCTTAGCATCTTCAAAGGTTCAATCCAGGGATTGGCTGAGGTTGCAGTTTCATGTGAAGCTCAGGGTCGTCTTTTAAGCTCAAGTCATCGTTTAAATAATTTATTTCATTGCCGATGAATACCTCATGGTAGTCTGATTCTTCAAGGCCAGCAAGAGATTGTCTCTGTCCTTGTGGAAGGCTTTAATCCACTTTTTTTTTTTGGGACGGAGTTTTACTCTTGTTGCCCAGCCTGGAGTGCAGTGGCATAATCTTGGCTCACTGCAACCTCTGCCTCTGGGTTCAAGTGATTCTCCTGCCTCAGCCTTTTGAGTAGCTGGGATTATAGGCGCGCACCACCAAGCCCAGCTAATTTTTTGTATTTTTAGTTGAGATGGGGTTTCATCATGTTGGCCAGGCTAGTCTCGAACTCCTGACCTCAGGTGACCCACCTGCCTCGGCCTCCCAAAGTGCAGTTATTACAGGCATGAGCCACCAGGCCCGGCCACCTCAATCCACTTGTAAAGGTTCATTGACTGGTCAGATCAAGCCTATCTAGGATAATCTCTCTTAGATTACTCAAAGTTAACAAATTTGAAAACTTAATTACATCTTTACACTTCAATCTTGCCTGATGGTATAATCTAATCATGGGAGTAACATCAGGAAATATAGATGATGGGGTAAAGTTCAGAATTCTCCCTACTGCATACACACAGATAACTTATAGAATTTTGTCTATAAAAGACACAAAAATATATAATTGCAATAGCTCTTCTTGTCATATATGTAAGAAAATTTTGGTAATGTCCTAATTATTGACTAAAGTATGTCAGTTTTTAGAAGCTATTTTATGGACAAAAGGATAGAAAATAAAGGTTGTGGTCAAGGTGAAGGGCTTGGAGTGGAAAAGTTTGACTAAATTTGAGTCTAAGTAAAGTGTTTTCTAGATGGGTGTGGTGGATCACACCTGTAATCCAATCACTTTGGGACGCCAAGGTGGGTGGATTGCTTGAGCCTGGGCAACACAGTGAGACTCTGTCTCTACAAAAAAAAAAAATAAATTAGCCAGGCATCATGGCACGTGCCTATAGTCCCAGCGACTTGGGAGGCTAAGGTGGGAGGATCGCTTGAGCTTGGGAGGTCGAAGCTGCAGGGAGACGTGATCATGCCACTGCACTCCAGCCTGGGCGAGTGACAGATTGAGACTGTCTCAAATAAGTAAATAAATAAATAAAAATTTGAAAAGAGTTTTCTACTTTCTTGTCTTTTCCTCTCATAATGAGGTCTGTGTAGAGGCATGTGAAGACTTCTGCTCAAGGCCTGACAGAGACCCAGAAAACAATTCACCAGTGCTAGAAATGCAAACATGTGTAAGAACATGACCGGTCTGTGGGTTCTGAGTCTTTGACTTGCAACTTCCTGCAGAGACTGCAGTGTATTGGCTGTATGGGGAGAGCAGCTTTCTTTCTTTCATGTGTAGAGTATATACATTTTCTTCAAATACATAATTCAAATGCATAATTTGGATATATAAATATATTAATATTCATAATGTTATAGAATATTTGGCAGCGGTGGCCTGTCTAGAGCAGCTGCTGCCATGATGTTGGCTGCAGGGAGGGAGGCGCAACTGGGGCTGAGCACTCCATGGAGCTGGCAGGACCCAGGAATAGGCGGAAGCCCCACCCCCTTCTGAGTTGGCAGGATGGGAGCTTCGCTCACTCCTGGGAGAAGCTGCAGCTGCTCAGCTGTGGCTGCAGACCTAGTCCTCCTTGTGTTCTTGGGGGCCAGGTGCAGACAGGATCCCCACTCTCCTGGGCACAGCTTCAGCCAATCTAGCCACAACTGTGGACCCAGGCCTCCCTGTGCTCCTAGAGGCTGGGAGCAGGACTCCAAGCTGCAGCTATGGACTCAAGAATCTTTGCACTCTTGGAGGCACAAGAAGGTCTCCCCTGCCCCCACAGGCTCAGAAATGCCTGCTCCTGCTGCCTGTCCTCTCCTGGCTCCCAGTGCCTGCTCCATCTCTGAGCAAAGTTGAGGCCAAGCCAGGGCACTGTTGCAACCTGGCCAGGTGTGCGCACCCTTGAGGCACTGCTGATATGCCAGCCCTCTGCCAGCTTGGCCCCCCTCTTGACTTTGGGTTCTGAGGAGCACAGGAGGGAGGCCAAGGGGGTGCTGAAGGCCTGCAGGTGCCCCTCAGCATGAACAGCCTGGGTACCATCAACAGCTGCAGGAGGAAGGCAGGTTCCTGGGTGGAAAGTGGTGGGTCCCTGGTGAAGCCCCACCTTCAAGCCAGGGAAGGCCTGAAGCTTGGGGACCAGGCTGTCAGCCCCATGGATGGGATTGAGAACTTATGGTGCTTTTTCCAAACCCACCCATGGCCACTTATGGACCAATCAGCACACACTTCCCCCGCTCTGAATTCCATAAAAACCCTGGACTTAGTCAGACTCGGGTAGATGATAATGATGACCAGCTGCAGAGAGGAGCTACTCGTCCCAGGGCCTCCTCTCTGCTGATTGCCTAGGAGACAATGGGACAACCAGCTGTGGAGAAGAGCTACCCACCTCAGAGTCTCCTCTCCGCTGAGAGCTGAACAGACAGTGGGACAACCAGCTGTGGAAAGGAGCAACCCACCCTAGGTTCTCCTCTCTGCTGAGAGCTGATGGGATGACCAGCTGCAGAGAGGAGCTACCCACACCACGGTCTCCTCTCTGCTATGAGCTGAACACTCATCAGGACACCCTGGCTGTGGAGAGGAGCTATCCACTGCCAGTATCCTCTGAGCTATTTCATCACTCAATAAAGCTCCTCTTCACCTAATTCACCTCCACTTCACCACATACCTCATTCTTCCTGGGCATAGGACAAGAACTCGGGATCCATCAAATTGCAGGTCTGAAAGAGCTGTAACACAAACAAGGCTGAAACATGCTCCTGGCTCACCACATCATGGGTGACAAGAAGGAGAGAATAGCTGCATCCCTTTCAGGATCCCAGATCTAGGAACTCCCTGAGCCAGAGCTGTGACATCTTCTTTGGGGCTCTGTGGTTCCTGGTGTCTCCAAGTTCCTGGACACCACCATATTCCCTGGTGCCAGCCATGGAAGCTGCTTGCTTGATGCCTGGTCTGGCCGCAGCCTTGCAGAGGGCCACACCTGTGACACCTCCTAGAGCTGCCCACCCCACTGCAGTTAGCGTGCCTGGCTGTGCACAGTGGCTGGACCCCGCACTTGCTCGCTCACATACCCATCACCACTCCACTCACCCTTGGCAGGCATGGGATCCAGGCCAGTAATGCGAGCCAAGTGCAGCCTGCCAGGCCAAGTGAACACAGCAGGCTCAAGCAAAACTCAGGCAAAGGCACTACTGGCCATAGAGGTTTCTAGCTGAGGAACTGACATCCCTAGGAAGTCATAACAGTATAATATTGAAATATATACTTCAAATACATGATTTTCTTCAATTTTTTGGTTTTGTTGCAATTGCTGTTGGCATTTTCATCATGAAATATTTGCCATTTCCTTTATCCAGAATGGTATTGCTTAGGTTGTTTTCAAGGATTTTCATAGTTTTGAGTTTTACATCTAAGTCTTTATTTAATCTTGGTTAGTTTTTGTATATTGTGTAAGAAAAAGGTCCAGTTTTGATCTTCTGCATATGGCTAGCCAGTTATTCCAGCACTGTTCATTAAATAAGGAGTCCTTTTCCCATTGTTTGTTTTTGTCAGGTTTGTCAAGGATTAAACATTTGTAGGTGTGTGGCTTTGTTTCTGGGCTCTCTATTCTGTTTCATTGGTCTGTGTGTCTGTTTTTGTACCAGTATCATGCTGTTTTAGTTACTGTAGCTTTGCAGTATAGCTTGATGTCAGGTAGCTTGATGCCTCAAGCTTTGTTCTTTTTGCTTAGAATTGTCTTGGGTATTCAGGCTCTTTTTTGGTTCCATATGAATTTTAAAATAGTTTTTTCAAGTGTGTGAAGAATGTCTTTTGTAGTTTAAGAGAAATAGCATTGAATCTATAAATTGCTTTGAGCAGTATGGGCATTTTATCAATATTGATTCTTCCTACCCATGAGCATGGAATGTTTTTCCATTTATTTGTGTAATCTCTGATTTCTTTGAGCAGTGTTTTGTATTTCTCCTTGTAGAGATCTTTCACCTCCCTGGTTCACTGTGTTCCTAGGTATTTTATTCTTTTTCTCATGATTGTGAATGGGATTGTGTTTCTGATTTGGCTGTCAGCTCGGCTGTTGTTGTTTCATAGAAATGCTTGTGATTTTTGTACATTGATTTTGTATCCTGAGACTTTGCTGAAGTTATTTATCAGCTAAAGGAGGTTTTTGGCCAGGACTATGGGGTTTCTTTAAAATATAGAATCATAACATCTGCAAACAGGGATAGTTTGACTTCCTCTATTCCTATTTGGATGCACTTTATTTCTTTCTCTTGCCTGATTGCCCTAGCCAGAATATCCAATAATATGTTGAATAGGAGTGGTGAGACAGGGCATCCTTGTCTTGTGCCTATTTTTATGGGAAATGTTTCAGCTTTTACTCATTTGGTATGATGTTAGCTGTGAGTTTGCCATAGATGGCTCTTATTATTTTGATGTATGTTTCTTTAATTTATTGAGAGTTTTTAACATGAATGGGTGTTGAATTTTATCAAAAGCCTTTTCTGCAGCTATTGAGGTAATCATGTGGTTTTTGTGTTTAGTTCTGTTTATACGATGAATAGCATTTATTGATCTTTGCATGTTGAACCAGCCTTGCATCCCAGAGATAAAGCATATTTGATCATAGTGGACAAGATTTTTGATGTGCTGCTGGATTCAGTTTGCCAGTATTTTGTTGAGGATCTTTACATTGATGATAATAAAAGATATTGGCCTAAAGTTTTCTTTAGTTGTTTTATCTCTCCCAGGTTTTGTTAACGAGACAATGCTGGCCCCATAGAATGAGTTAAGGAGTGGCCCCTCCTCTCTAATTTTTTGGAATAATTTCAGTAGGAATGGTACCAGCTGTTCTTTGTACCTCTGGTAGAATTCAGCCATGAATCCAGCTGGTCCTCGACATTTTTTTTTTTGGTCGATTTGTTAAGGCCCAAATTTCAGAATTCATTATTGGTCCCTTCAGGGATTCAATTTCTTCCTGGTTCAGTCTTGGAAGGGTGTAAGTACCTAGAAATTTATCCATTTCTTCTAGATTTTATAGTTTATGTGCATAGAGGTGTTCATAATATTCTATGATAGTTATTCACATTTCGGTGTAGTCAGTTTTAAATTATATATATTTATTTTTGTGGTGAGGGCACATAACATCCACTTTCTTTACATTTTGAAAGAATACAGTCATACATTACTTATGATGGAGATACTAAGTAATGCATTGTTAGGCAAGTTTATCATTGTACGGGAATCCTAAAGTGTACTTTCACAAACCTAAATACGGTGTCTGTGTGTGTGTGTGTGTGTATGAAAATCAAATGTCCTGGCATCATTACTATCAATTATTTCTCTTACTTGATCTGCAATGCCAATGTCAAGTGCTACATATGCTGCATTATAATCCTATGGGATCGCCATCATATATACAGTTGGTTCTTGACCAAAATATCATTGTGCAGTTCATGACTGTACAATATAATGTCATTTACTACAGTCACTTGTTGTACAATAGATCTTCTGTAATTTACCCCTCCTATCTAGCTGTGACTATGTATTTACTGACAAACATCTATTTTTCTCTCATTGCAGCCTCTGGTAATCACTATTTTGCTCTTGACTTCCATTAGATCAACTTTTTTAGATTCCACATATGAGTGAGAGCATGTAGTATCTGAAATTCTATTTCTGATTTAGTTTACTTAATATAATGTCTTCTAGGTTCATCTATGTTGTTGTAAATGGCAAAATTTCATTCCTGTTTATGCGTGAATGAAAATCCATTGTGTATATATATCATGTTTTGTTTATTTCTTTATCCATTGATGGACATGTAGGTTGATTTCATATTTTGGGTATTTTTAAGCTGCTTCAATAAACATGGGAGTGCAAGTATCTGTTCAACATCCCAATTTCATTATCCTTGGATATATACCCAGTAGTAGTATTGCTGGATCATATACATAGTAGTTCTATTTTTAATTTTTTGAGAAACTGCCATATTGTTTTCCATAATGGCTGTACTAATTTACACCACCAACAACAGTGAATAAGGCTTCCCTATCCCCACATTCTTACCAACACTCGTTATCTTTTGTCTTTTTTTAATAGACGTTCTAACTGTGAAGCGATATCTCTTCTGTTTTTGATTTGTATTCTCCTTATCATTAGATGTGGACCACTTTTTATTTGCCTGTTGGCCACTTGTTTGCTTTCTTTTGAGAAATGTCTATTTAAGCCTTTTGACCATTTTTAACTGGGTTTCTTGCTTTATTTTCATTTTTTTTTGCTATTAATTTTCATACATATTTTGGATATTAACGCCTTATCAGATGTATATTTGGCAAATATTATCTCCCATTCCATAGGCTGTCTCTTCACTGTGTTGATTGTTCCTTTTTGCAGTTTAATGTAACCCCATCTGTCAATCTTTGCTTTTGTTGCCTGTGCTTTGAGGTCTTATTAAAAAAAATCCCCATATCAATGTTATTAAACATTTCCCTTATATTTTCTTCTAGTAGTTTCATTAATTGGAGTTTTCCATTTAAATCATTAAGCCACATAGAGTTAATTTTTGTATATGATGAAAGAAAAAGAGTATAATTTCATTCTGCATGTGGATATCCAGCTTTATACGAAAGCATTTATTGGAGAGACTGTCCTTTCCCCAGTGTATGTTGTTGGCATCTTTGTTGAAAATCAGTTGGAGATAAATGTTTAGATATATTTCTGGGCTCTCTATTTTGTTCCAATTGTCTATCAGTCTGTTTTTGTGTTAATAGTATGCTGTTTTGGTTATTATATCTTTATAGTATATTTTCAAGTCAAGTAGTGTAATGCCTTTAGCTTTGTTCTTTCCCTCAAGATTGCTTTGGCTAGTCAGGTTCTTTTGTGGTTCCATATGAAATTTAGACTTTTTTCTATTTTTATAAAGAATGCCATTAGAATTTTGTTAAGGATTTTATTGAATCTGTAGATTGCTTTAAGTAGTATGAACATTTTAATAATACTAGTTCTTCCGTTCCATGAACATGAGATATCTTCTCATTTAGTTGTGTCTTCAGCTTCTTTCATCAGTGTTTTATAGTTGTTATTGTAGTGACTTTTCACCTTCGGTTAAATTTATTTATTCATTGTGATGAGCTCCCTTATCATTTGTTTGTCTTCATCTGCCACTTGCAGAACAGATTTGCAGGGTACAGTATGCTTGGTTTGCAATCTTTTTTGTTTGTATACTTTGAATATGTCTCCCCACTTCTGATTGCAACATTTTTGTTTAGAAGTTCACTGATAGCCTTATGAGAGATCCTTTATGTGTGATAAGTTTCTTCTCTCTTGCTTTTTTCAAGAGTCTCACTTTGTCCTTGACTTAACAATTTGATTATAATATGCCTCTTAGTATTCTTTTTTAATTAATCTTGCTTTGATCCTTTGAATTTTCTGAATCTTTATGTCCATATTCCTTCCTAACTTCAGAAAGTATTCAGATAGAATTTTTTTCATAAGCTTTTTCTCTCTCTCTCTCCTCTCTTTCAGATGCTCCCATAATTTGTATATTTGTACATTTGATGGTGTCCCATATATTCCTTATTTTTGTTAACTCTTGAAATTTTTTGTTTCTCTAAATGACCTGGTTTTTGAATTCATTAATACTTTCTTCTGCATGATTGTGTTTCATGTGGGAACTCTATTGAAATTTTCAGTTCTGTCATTGTGTTCTTTAGCTCCAGTAATTCTTTTAGTTATTTTTTAAAAAGTTTTCTATTTATTATTTTAGAATTTCATTTGCCTCTTGCATTGTTTTTCTAAGTTTATGTAGTTGTTTATCTGTATTTTCTTGTATCTTAGTGAGCTTTGTTAAGATGATCATCTAGAATTCTTTTCCAAGCAATTTATATATCTCCATTTCCTTAGGGTTTATTATTGGAGCTTCATGAGTTTCCTTCGGTGGTATCATGTTTGTCTCATTCTATGTTAACATGTAGCCTTGTGTTGGCCTCTGAGCACACGAAGAAGCACACTCCTGTTTTAGTCTTACAGACTGGTAACAAGTTAAGTCTTTTCCAACTAGGGCTCCTGACTGTTGAAATTGCTTCTGAGATTGCAGTTGAGTGGGACTGGATCTGGGTATTGTGGTTGATACTAGTTCCATAGTGGAGGCCACAGTTGGTGGGGTTATTCCCATGAACTATACTGAGTGTATGTTGTATCTGGCTCCTGAATATACTGAAATGTCTCCAGGACCTTGGTCTGTGGGGCTGGTGGTCTGCTTCAGGGTTCACAGATGGCTGGATTTTATTAGGTATGCTGATAAATGTGACTTTCCCTAGATGTCTGGGAAGAGTCCCACTGAATCACTGGATGGGCCACTGAGCTGGTTGCACTGCTTCAGTCCATGCTGAGACATGCTGGAGCTGAGACACAGAGATGTTTTAGGTCCACAGCAACAACGATCTTCTATCCTGTCTCTTGGTTTGAGGATAGTTATGCCTCCCAGTGGGTTCTTGGGTGAGTAGCTCTGCTCTCAGGCTGCAGTTGAGAAAACCTGGAGTCAACATATATGGCCACTTCAATGTCCACAATGTGAACAAAATTCGGGCATTATCCTTCAGAAGCACTACCAGATGTGCCTCCCTCTGAGTCCCCAGGCAGGCAGACGTGGTCTCAGTCTGCAAACACAAGGCACCAGAACCAAAATCAATGACATTTGAGAACCTGGTGAGAAACAGAGGTTGGCAAGCCTGCCACAGGGACTCTGATTGTTGCCTCTCCCTCCAGGACTCTGGCTGTATATAAATGCTCCCAGACCATAGCTGGGAGGTGCTAAAACCAAGCTTCAGGACTAATTCAGAATCTGCTATGGGTTCTATGTTGACAAGCTTGACATGGCTGCACCAGCAGGCAAGACTCCAAGAAGTTCCCTATGTAGGCAGGATTGCATGTAGACTGCAGCTGAAAGAGGCTAGATCTGATAGTCAGGGCCCTTTCTAGAGCTGCTATCTTAAAAAAGCCAGAAATCTTCCCCAGTGATTCAGATGAGTGATTCTCCAAACAAATTCTCATGCCTTTGGGATAGCTTCCCAACTGCAGCAAGAGGAGCTGGATCTGAGATTAGACCCCTTTAGAATCTGCTGTTGGATGAAGGCTGGCAAGCCTGTGCCAGTGGATGAGAATCACACATTTCTCTGCAGTTTTCTGCATAAGTGGGAGAGTTCCCTGGCTATGGCAAACAGTGGCTGGAATCATGACAGGGCTTTTGTCAGGATCTTCTTGGGGTCAGAGATCAGCAAGCCTATTTCAGTGGCTGAGTCTCCCAGTAGTTTCCTACACAGGTAGGCAAACTCCCTGGGCTGAAGCAGAGTGGGGCTGGAGTTAAGACAGTATCTATTCAGAGTTTACTCTGGGACAGAGGCCAACAAGCCTGTCCTGGTTGCACAGAGGAGTGAGTCTCCCTTTTAATCCTCTTGTGAACAGTACAAAGCTGGGATTACACCCAAGAGCAGCTGGAGGCAAGTTACAGGAAAGCTTTCAGGCCCACGGCTGGGACTGATGCAGGCACGCAGATGAGCCTGTCTGCTAAGGCACTACTGGGCATGATTCCTTCTGGACTCCTTGGCAGATGGTTTTGGTCACAGACACAAGGCTGAACAGGGCTATAACCAAGCCCTTTGGGGGAATGGGGCGATTTCCAGGTTCGTACCTGGGAGTCTAATTGGTGTGTCTGCCACCTAAGTGTGGGTCTTCACTCTCAAAACAACCTCCTCTGTCTTGGGCTCCACCAGGATTTCACAACTTCCCACCCGAATTCCAAGGCTCTCACAAAGAGACCTTTATTTGCAGATGTGTGCAAAATTCTTGTGGTGGTGGTGGGATACAAGTGGGTGACCTCCTATTCTGCTTTCTTGCTTGGAAGTTCATATTATTCATCAAAAAAGTGACAAAAGCTTCTTTATTAAGCATGGGTGAATCATATTTTCAAGTTGGAAATGCAATTACATGAAGCTTTACAAGAAAAAGTGAATGTTAACTTAAAGTACTGTAATTAAAGCCAAGGGACCAAATATCCTGGAGGAATTGGAAAAGTAAATCACAGAGGACTCAGTATAATTGTGTTGCAAGGGTTATCTCTAGAAATTTAAACATTTTCAGCGATTTTGAAGCCATATATCCTGTTGAAGACATCTGGAAAGTAAGATTTTAGGGATGGAGTTTAGTCCAAAATATCTAAGGCATTCTGGAGTTCAACCACAATGAATGAAATTGCATTTTGTTCAAAGGTTCTATATCAAAAATTATGCTATTTTAAAGTCCTCAAAAGAGGAAAGTAAATGTTTCATGTTAATCTGCAACACATCTCTTTATAGTCTCTGTGAAATTAAAGCAGTGTATTTCTATATTTCTCACAGTTTTTGAAAAAGACTAAATGAAATAATACCTGTGAACGTGCTAAGTCAATGTAAGGTATTATTTACAGCAAATAGAAAATACCATAAGTTAAGAATCATTGTAAGACTCCACTGGATCTTTTCTATTTGTTTGTGCTTTCAATAATTATGGAGGATGAATAGACTCCATCACTGTGTAAACCTCTTGTTTAAGAGCACATAAGAAATAAGCATATAGCTTACCAACAATCTAGTAAGAAAAACAGTATATCTTCAAAAATATTTTCTGTTGAGTAACAGTGAAGCTTATTGCAAGATTACCAAAAAATGTGTGACAAGATGTATATAATGACGGTAACAGTCAGCTGATGAATGCCTACTGTGATACAGTTATTTTAAGGAAAAAAATTTAAAGAAATAATTCATTATTCTTCATAGCAATTCTGTCATTGATGAGAAAATTTTTTTAAAAATCTCAGATATATTATTTAACTTGCCTGGTGGCAAGATTGTTGGTTCTAGAGCAGAAAGGTAAGCCCAGGTTTATCTAATTTAAAGGTTTTTGACATTTGCAATTTGTGTAAAACAGATAGTGTCCACATGTCTTCTGTGAGTTGAATAAGGCAGAGCTTGCTATCTGCAGAATGATGAAACAAGCATGGAGAAAAATGCATGTGTGCTGTAACTGGAAGAAGACATATGATTTACAGAGGTAAAGGATTATGGAGAAGAAAGATAATTTCGAGCAAGACAACCCTTCTGAGAAAGACCTAAGCTCATATTTTTGTATCATAGAGATCTGTAAGTAGAAATGCAAAGGAATTGTATTAGAAAAAGAGAACTGATGACTTGAAATAGAGGCTTGAACAATTTTCTGAAATTCCTCACAAACAAGATCAATAAGGAATGTAATCTGTTCTGTAAAAAAATTGAGACATTGAATGCCTTTGAGGAGAGTGCTATTAATAGAATCAAATGGTGTTTGGAGAAATTTAAAAATAATGTATTGTGATAGACTGAAGAATGTAAGATTAGTTTTATCCATAATCTCCAGGGGGTACAGATGCAAAGATTTTTGTCAAAGTACTTATGAACCTTTTTAAAAGACACCAGCAATCTTTTTTGTGAAATGTGATTTGAGGTTTCTGTCTGTAGGCAGCGGGGTGTATGTGATGGATAATTTCTAAGTTTCAGCAAGGATATTTTTTGCATGGCATTTTTGTCTAGAATGTAGTACCTGGTTTTCGCATCTATGTTTGGAAGTGGGGAGTGATTTGTCTATTGGCACAATGAAGCACATCTAGGGCAGACATGGAGCTTAGTTACCAACATTGAAGGACTGCTTCTTGCCTCATTTTCCTCTCCTTTGCTCCCTGTTCCTCTCAGTTTCTCTACAGCACCAACATTTCTTCTTTCAGTGTGAATTGCCTTTTGATACTCTGTCTATACTCAGTCAACATTGCTTCTTTTCTCTCTTCTTACTTCACGAACTTAAATTCCCCTTTCCTCAGACTATCTTTGTAAAACCCTTTTTAGCCTATATTTATAATTATTAAAAACCCAAACAAGCTGTTTAAAGTTGAATCTTAGATTCAAAATCTCATTAAGATATTTGGGACAAAGGTTACTAATTCCACACTACAAGAGATTTCACAAGAATCTATGATATGAACTTGTGACTAAATTTTCACAAAATTTATAAACAATGTTGTATTATACATTACGTTTTAAGCGTGCAACTCCAATGTCCATACTAACCTTTCATGCTAGTATAGCTCTAAATAAATGCGTCCTTCCGAATATCACTTAACTAGCTTTCACTAAGACATTGCTTATGTGAGGCTGAAGTGAAGGAGACAGCTGAGTGCTCAGAACTAAGTGCCTTGACAACCAGGAAACACTATTTACTTTAGTCTTCCACGATAGGACAGTAAAGAAAAGGATAATTTGTAAGATTGGCTTTGGCAAAAAGTGAGGTAATACAATGTAACACAATATAAATATATTCTTCTATGCAAACTAACCTTGAAAATATCTGAACTATGAAAATATTAGAGGAATATATAGGTTGAATCTCTCCATCTGCTACACTGTAGATATGTATTTCTTTACTAGGAACTAACAACTGAAAAATGTTTCTCAATTAATAAGAGAACAGCTCGGCTTGATCAGCTCTACCATCCCACACTGCTATTCTTCAGGTGGGTCCTAATATGGACTAAAGTGAACAGATAATTTTACATAAGTAGACAGAATGTGACAAGGTATACATTTAAAATATGCTGCAGTTTGTTGTTAATACAGTTGGCATGAAAAACAACTGTCAGCAAAAATGCGGATGTAAAATTAAACCTAATTAGAGTCAGGTCCTGTAATTGGTTAATAATGGGGACCAGGACATTTTAGTTCCCTCTATGATTCAAGCTATGTGTGTAGGGTTGTGATGAAACAGAAGAATAAGTCCCTGGCTAGGCAAAAACATAAATAAGGAGACAAATACAGGTCAAAAGGAACATGATCTACGGCGTTCCGCAGGATGCACCGCTTCCTTAAATTACTAATCTAATTTAGGTACAACTGGAAAGAATTGATGTTTAAGGTTCTTATTGTCTTTCAAGGATGCAGCACATTGGATTGAATGTTTTTTTTTTCTTTTTTTTTCTTTTTTTTTATTATTTCTTTTTCTTTTTCTTTTTTTTTTTTATTATACTTTAAGTTTTAGGGTACATGTGCACATTGTGCAGGTTAGTTACATATGTATACATGTGCCATGCTGGTGCACTGCACCCACTAACTCATCATCTAGCATTAGGTATATCTCCCAATGCTATCCCTCCCCACTCCCCCCACCCCACCACAGTCCCCAGAGTGTGATGTTCCCCTTCCTGTGTCCATGTGATCTCATTGTTCAATTCCCACCTATGAGTGAGAATATGCGGTGTTTGGTTTTTTGTTCTTGCAACAGTTAACTGAGAATCATGATTTCCAATTTCATCCATGTCCCTACAAAGGACATGAACTCATCATTTTTTATGGCTGCATAGTATTCCATGGTGTATATGTGCCACATTTTCTTAATCCAGTCTATCCTTGTTGGACATTTGGGTTGGTTCCAAGTCTTTGCTATTGTGAATAATGCCGCAATAAACATATGTGTGCATGTGTCTTTATAGCAGCATGATTTATAGTCCTTTGGGTATATACCCAGTAATGGGATGGCTGGGTCAAATGGTATTTCTAGTTCTAGATCCCTGAGGAATCGCCACACTGACTTCCACAATGGTTGAACTAGTTTACAGTCCCACCAACAGTGTAAAAGTGTTCCTATTTCTCCACATCCTCTCCAGCACCTGTTGTTTCCTGACTTTTTAATGATTGCCATTCTAACTGGTGTGAGATGGTATCTCATTGTGGTTTTGATTTGCATTTCTCTGATGGCCAGTGATGATGAGCATTTTTTCATGTGTTTTTTGGCTGCATAAATGTCTTCTTTTGAGAAGTGTCTGTTCATGTCCTTCACCCACTTTTTGATGGGGTTGTTTGTTTTTTTCTTGTAAATTAGTTTGAGTTCATTGTAGATTCTGGATATTAGCCCTTTGTCAGATAAGTAGGTTGCGAAAATTTTCTCCCATTTTGTAGGTTGCCTGATCACTCTGATGGTAGTTTCTTTTGCTGTGCAGAAGCGCTTTAGTTTAATTAGATCCCATTTGTCAATTTTGTCTTTTGTTGCCATCGCTTTTGGTGTTTTAGACATGAAGTCCTTGCCCATGCCTATGTCCTGAATGGTAATGCCTAGGTTTTCTTCTAGGGTTTTTATGGTTTTAGGTCTAATGTTTAGGTCTTTAATCCATCTTGAATTGATTCTTGTATAAGGTGTAAGGAAGGGATCCAATTTCAGCTTTCTACATATGGCTAGCCAGTTTTCCCAGCACCATTTATTAAATAGTGAATCCTTTCCCCATTGCTTGTTTTTCTCAGGTTTGTCAAAGATCAGATAGTTGTAGATACGCAGCATTATTTTTGAGGGCTCTGTTCTGTTCCATTGATCTATGTCTCTGTTTTGGTACCAGTACCATGCTGTTTTGGTTACTGTAGCCTTGTAGTATAGTTTGAAGTCAGGTAGTGTGATGCCTCCAGCTTTGTTCTTTTGGCTTAGGATTGACTTGGCAATGCGGGCTCTTTTTTGGTTCCATATGAACTTTAAAGTAGTTTTTTCCAATTCTGTGAAGAAAGTCATTGGTAGCTTTATGGGAATGGCATTGAATCCGTAAATTACCTTGGGCAGTATGGCCATTTTCATGATATTGATTCTTCCTACCCATGAGCATGGAATGTTCTTCCATTTCTTTGTATCCTCTTTTATTTCCTTGAGCAGTGGTTTGGAGTTCTCCTTGAAGAGGTCCTTCACATCCCTTGTAAGTTGGATTCCTAGGTATTTTATTCTCTTTGAAGCAATGGTGAATGGGAGTTCACTCATGATTTAGCTCTCTGTTTGTCTGTTGTTGGTGTGTAAGAATGCTTGTGACTTTTGTACATTGATTTTGTATCCTGAGACTTTGCTGAAGTTGCTTATCAGCTTAAGGAGATTTTGGGCTGAGACAATGGGGTTTTCCAGATATACAATCATGTCATCTGCAAACAGGGACAATTTGACTTCCTCTTTTCCTAATCGAATACCCTTTATTTCCTTCTCTTGCCTAATTGCCCTGGCCAGAACTTCCAACACTATGTTGAATAGGAGTGGTGAGAGAGGGCATCCCTGTCTTGTGCCAGTTTTCAAAGGGAATGCTTCCAGTTTTTGCCCATTCAGTATGATATTGGCTGTGGGTTTGTCATAGATAGCTCTTATTATTTTGAAATACGTCCCATCAATACCTAATTTATTGAGAGTTTTTAGCATGAAGGGTTGTTGAATTTTGTCAAAGGCTTTTTCTGCATCTATTGAGATAATCATGTGGTTTTGTCTTTGGCTCTGTTTATATGCTGGATTACATTTATTGATTTGCGTATATTGAACCAGCCTTGCATCCCAGGGATGAAGCCCACTTGATCATGGTGGATAAGCTTTTTGATGTGCTGCTGGATTCGTTTTGCCAGAATTTTGTTGAGGATTTTTGCATCAATGTTCATGAAGGATATTGGTCTAAAATTCTCTTTTTTGGTTGTGTCTCTGCCAGGCTTTGCTATCAGAATGATGCTGGCCTCATAAAATGAGTTAGGGAGGATTCCCTCTTTTTCTATTGATTGGAATAGTTTCAGAAGGAATGGTACCAGTTCCTCCTTGTACCTCTGGTAGAATTCAGCTGTGAATCCATCTGGTCCTGGACTCTTTTTGGTTGGTAAACTATTGATTATTGCCATAATTTCAGCTCCTGTTATTGGTCTATTCAGAGATTCAACTTCTTCCTGGTTTAGTCTTGGGAGAGTGTATGTGTCGAGGAATTTATCCATTTCTTCTAGATTTTCTAGTTTATTTGCATAGAGGTGTTTATAGTATTACCTGATGGTAGTTTGTATTTCTGTGGGATCAGTGGTGATATCCCCTTTATCATTTTTTATTGTGTCTATTTGATTCTTCTCTCTTTTTTTCTTTATTAGTCTTGCTAGCCATCTATCAATTTTGTTGATCCTTTCAAAAAACCAGCTCCTGGATTCATTAATTTTTTGAAGGGTTTTTTGTGTCTCTATTTCCTTCAGTTCTGCTCTGATTTTAGTTATTTCTTGCCTGCGGCTAGCTTTTGAATGTGTTTGCTCTTGCTTTTCTAGTTCTTTTAATTGTGATGTTAGGGTGTCAATTTTGGATCTTTTCTGCTTTCTCTTGTGGGCATTTAGTGCTATAAATTTCCCTCTACACACTGCTTTGAATGCGTCCCAGAGATTCTGGTATGTTGTGTCTTTGTTCTTGTTGGTTTCAAAGAACATCTTTATTTCTGCCTTCATTTCGTTATGTATCCAGTAGTCATTCAGGAGCAGGTTGTTCAGTTTCCATGTAGTTGAGCAGTTTTGAGTGAGATTCTGAATCCTGAGTTCTAGTTTGATTGCACTGTGGTCTGAGAGACAGATTGTTACAATCTCTGTTCTTTTACATTTGCTGAGGAGAGCTTTACTTCCAAGTATGTGGTCAATTTTGGAATAGGTGTGGTGTGGTGCTGAAAAAAATGTATATTCTGTTGATTTGGGGTGGAGAATTCTGTAGATGTCTATTAGGTCCCCTTGGTGCAGAGCTGAGTTCAATTCCTGGGTATCCTTGTTAACTTTCTGTCTCGTTGATCTGTCTAATGTTGACAGTGGGGTGTTAAAGTCTCCCATTATTAATGTGTGGGAGTCTAAGTCTCTTTGTAGGTCACTCAGGACTTGCTTTATGAATCTGGATGCTCCTGTATTGGGTGCATATATATTTAGGATAGTTAGCTCTTCTTGTTGAATTGATCCCTTTACCATTATGTAATGGCCTTCTTTGTCTCTTTTGATCTTTGTTGGTTGAAAGTCTGTTTTATCAGAGACTAGGATTGCAACCCCTGCCTTTTTTTGTTTTCCATTTGCTTGGTAGATCTTCCTCCATCCTTTTATTTTGAGCCTATGTGTGTCTCTGCACGTGAGATGGGTTTCCTGAATACAGCACACTGATGGGTCTTGACTCTTTATCCAATTTTCCAGTCTGTGTCTTTTAATTGGAGCATTTAGTCCATTTACATTTAAAGTTAATATTGTTATGTGTGAATTTGATCCTGTCATTATGATGTTAGCTGGTTATTTTGCTCGTTAGTTGATGCAGTTTCTTCCTAGTCTCGATGGTCTTTATATTTTGGCATGATTTTGCAGCGGCTGGTACCGGTTGTTCCTTTCCATGTTTAGCACTTCCTTCAGGAGCTCTTTTAGGGCAGGCCTGGTGGTGACAAAATCTCTCAGCATTTGCTTGTCTGTAAAGTATTTTATTTCTCCTTCACTTATGAAGCTTAGTTTGGCTGGATATGAAATTCTGGGTTGAAAATTCTTTTCTTTAAGAATGTTGAATATTGGCCCCCACTCTCTTCTGGCTTGTAGGGTTTCTGCCGAGAGATCTGCTGTTAGTCTGATGGGCTTCCCTTTGAGGGTAACCTGACCTTTCTCTCTGGCTGCCCTTAACATTTTTTCCTTCATTTCAACTTTGGTGAATCTGACAATGATGTGTCTTGGAGTTGCTCTTCTCGAGGAGTATCTCTGTGGCGTTCTCTGTATTTCCTGAATCTGAACGTTGGCCTGCCTTGCTAGATTGGGGAAGTTCTCCTGGATAATATCCTGCAGAGTGTTTTCCAACTTGGTTCCATTCTCCTCATCACTTTCAGGTACACCAATCAGACGTAGATTTGGTCTTTTCACATAGTCCCATATTTCTTGGAGGCTTTGCTCATTTCTTTTTATTCTTTTTTCTCTAAACTTCCCTTCTCGCTTCATTTCATTTATTTCATCTTCCATTGCTGATACCCTTTCTTCCAGTTGATCGCATCGGCTCCTGAGGCTTCTGCATTCTTCACGTAGTTCTCAAGCCTTGGTTTTCAGCTCCATCAGCTCCTTTAAGCACTTCTCTGTATTGGTTATTCTAGTTATACATTCTTCTAAATTTTTTTCAAAGTTTTCAACTTCTTTGCCTTTGGTTTGAATTTCCTCCTGTAGCTCAGAGTAATTTGATCGTCTGAAGCCTTCTTCTCTCAGCTCGTCAAAGTCATTCTCCATCCAGCTTCATTCCATTGCTGGTGAGGAACTGCGTTCCTTTGGAGGAGGAGAGGTGCTCTGCGTTTTAGAGTTTCCAGTTTTTCTGTTCTGTTTTTTCCCCATCTTTGTGGTTTTATCTACTTTTGGTCTTTGATGATGGTGATGTACAGATGTGTTTTTGGTGTGGATGTCCTTTCTGTTTGTTAGTTTTCCTTCTAACAGACAGGACCCTCAGCTGCAGGTCTGTTGGAATACCCTGCCGTGTGAGGTGTCAGTGTGCCCCTGCTGGGGGGGTGCCTCCCAGTTAGGCTGCTCGGGGGTCAGGGGTCAGGGACCCACTTGAGGAGGCAGTCTGCCCGTTCTCAGATCTCCAGCTGCATACTGGGAGAACCACTGCTCTCTTCAAAGCTGTCAGACAGGGACATTTAAGTCTGCAGAGGTTACTGCTGTCTTTTTGTTTGTCTGTGCCCTGCCCTAGAGTTGGAGCCTACAGAGGCAGGCAGGCCTCCTTGAGCTGTGGTGGGCTCCACCCAGTTCGAGCTTCCTGGCTGCTTTGTTTACCTAAGCAAGCCTGGGCAATGGCGGGTGCCCCTCCCCCAGCCTCGCTGCCGCCTTGCAGTTTGATCTCAGACTGCTGTGCTAGCAATCAGCGAGACTCCGTGGGCATAGGACCCTCTGAGCCAGGTGTGGGATATAATCTCGTGGTGTGCAGTTTTTTAAGCCGGTCCGAAAAGCGCAATATTCAGGTGGGAGTGACCCTATTTTCCAGGTGGGTCCGTCACCCCTTTCTTTGACTCGGAAAGGGAACTCCCTGACCCCTGGTGCTTCCCGAGTGAGGCAATGCCTCGCCCTGCTTTGGCTGGCGCACGGTGCGCGCACCCACTGACCCGCGCCTACTGTCTGGCACTCCCTAGTGAGATGAACCCGGTACCTCAGATGGAAATGCAGAAATCATCCGTCTTCTGCGTCGCTCATGCTCTTGATTGAATGTTTGTTCAACTGAAATATTGTTTTGTACAAAATGGAAAAAGTAGCACTTTTAGGAGCTGATATGTTAAATGTTGATTTTCCATAAATTTTTAGTATTTATGTTTCAGAACATGGGGAGAGAGATAATTTCACACAAGTATAACAACATGGATGAACTTGAAATAAAAAATACATATTGTTCATTAGAGGGACTGTAATTGAGCCAAGCAATGTGGTAATTTTCACTGGGCAATAAGTGTTAATCAACAAACATAAAAAATTATGGATATTTAAAAATGTTTTGGCCGGGCGCAGTGGCTCACGCCTGTAATCCCAGCACTTTGGGAGGCCGAGGTGGGTGGATCACGAGGTCAGGAGATCGAGACCATCTTGGCCAACACGGTGAAACCCCGTCTCTACTAAAAATACAAAAAATTAGCCAGGCGTGGTGGTGGGCACCTGTAATCCCAGCTACTCGGGAGGCTGAGGCAGGAGAATCGCTTGAACCTGGGAGTCGGAGGTTGCAGTGAGCCAAGATCGCCACTGCACTCCAGCATGGGCGACAGAGTGAGACTCTGTCTCTCTCTCTCTCTCTCTCTCTCTCTCTCTCTCTATATATATATATATATATATTGCAGAGTTTTCTGTGGGATGTATATTGAAAGGTTTGCACTAGGATGAACGATAGAAGAACATTTTAGAAAATATAATTAGTGATTGTTTTAAGAAAAGTGGGAGAAGTCAAAATATCTGAAAAAATTAAGTAGCATGTGTTTACACAATATGGGTTGAGTTTTTTAATAGCACTGTAAATGTGAAAAACATTTTAGAGAATTTAGAACTGATTAGGAATTTAGGATGTGGTGAACTCTAGAGTTATAACTAGAATATTGTTATATTCACAGAACTGGTGATTACTACATAGATAAAAATATTAAAAATTAACAAGACAGTGTGAACAATTTGTTCAAAGGGTATCAGGAGAGAAATAAAGGAAGCCAATTCCTTAATCCATGGAGAAAGAGGCACAAGAAGGAAACAAAATGAATGTAAAAATAGAAAATTAAAAGGATGCTACTTTTTAGCCACAAGAATGCTCTTAAAAGTGTCTTTCTAAAGACAACGAAGATCTTTTTTTTCTTAAACTAGGAATAGACTGTACTCCCTCCAATAGTATTTAATTTCAAAGGTTTGTGTTGTACAAACCATATCCCATGTAATGTTCTAAATACTTTAAAATCTAATTGCGTTTAGTCTTTATAACACCTTATAGATATTGTAAATATCAAACGTATGGAGTAGAAAACAGAGCTTACAGAAAATAATCACCCAACGTCACACAGCTGAAAGAGTTTGAAATTTGCTCTGATACTCTTGTGTAGCCTGGTTCTTCAGGAAAATAGACTATGCCTGACTGTCTTATGGACATATTTAATTTTTAGGGACCAGGGCCTATTGGTGAGCACCTTCTGCTGAAACTTACAGTTATTAGCAATAAGGATCAAGTAGCATACTCCTCATGTTGGTATTTTAATTTGTTCTCATTACCTGGCATTCAACTAATCATGTATCATTTTAGTTGTTTCCATCTACACTTTCCTAGGTGAAATTTTGTTAGCATCATAGTGTGAGGTGATTAGTTTCTGTGGGAAATACAATAGTAATGTAATGAAATTCCCCCAAACTCATGAGTATTTTCATGATTTCGGTGTAATTATAAAGGGATAATTTACATTACCTTTTTTTAAATTCTGGTAATATTTTAATTTAATTTAATTTTATTATTATTATACTTTAAGTTTTAGGGTACAGGTGCACAATGTGCAGGTTAGTTACATATGTATACATGTGCCATGTTGGTGTGCTGCACCCATTAACTCGTCATTTAGCATTAGGTATATCTCCTAAGGCTATCCCTCCCCCCTTCCCCCACCCCACAACAGTCCCCAGAGTGTGATGTTCCCCTTCCTGTGTCCATGTGTTCTCACTGTTCAGTTCCCACCTATGAGTGAGAACGTGCATTACATTACATTTTTTAGCTGACTTGTTGCTCAACTAGATTATAGAACTTGAGAAAAATCCCATGTTTTTACTATGAAACCTATCATATCCATTAGCTATGTACTGTGCATTAAAAAATCACATCAAGCTAAAAATAATTCTTAAAATTCCTAGTCTACAAATAAAAAATTTGATGCCCAGACAAATAATGTCCCCATGTTTGCATCGTGTAGACGTGTTGTTCTCCGAGGGAAATCCTTGATATTTCTGTGACGTAATTCTGGTTATTTCTCACACGTTGTATTCTCCACAGTGAACATATTGATCATGGCGTGGGAGAATCAGACCTTCATCTCTGACTTCATCCTCCTGGGAATCTTTAATCACAGCCCCACTCACACTTTTCTCTTCACTCTGGTCTTGGGCATCTTCTCAGTGACCTTCATGGGGAACTCTGCCATGGTTCTCCTCATCTATTTGGACACCCAGCTCCACACACCCATGTACCTCCTCCTCAGCCAACTGTCCCTCATGGACCTCATGCTCATCTGCACCACTGTACCCAAGATGGCCTTCAACTACTTGTCTGGAAAAAATTTTATCTCTCTGGCAAGTTGTGGAACTCAGATATTCTTCTATGTGTCCCTGCTTGGAGCTGAATGTTTCCTCTTGGCTGCAATGGCCTATGATCGGTATGTTGCCATTTGCCACCCATTAAGATACCCAGTCCTCATGAGCCAAAAAATCTGTGGTCTCATGGCTGCTGCTTCTTGGATTCTTGGCTCCCTTGATGGCATAACTGAAGTTGCAGTTGCACTGTCCTTCTCATACTGTGGTGCCCGGGAAATACGCCATTTTTTCTGTGACGTACCTGCCCTTCTTACTCTTTCATGCAATGACACCTTGATGTTTGAAAGGATGATATTCATCTGCTGTGTAATTATGCTTCTCTTCCCTGTAGCAATTATCATTGCTTCCTATGCTCGAGTTATGCTGGCTGTCATTCACATGGGATCTGGGGAGGGCCGCCGCAAAGCTTTTGCTACCTGCTCCTCCCACCTCATGGTTGTGGGAATGTACTATGGAGCGGCCATGTTTATGTACATGCGACCCACATCTGAACGTTCACCCACCCAGGACAAGATGGTATCTGTATTCTACACCATCCTCACTCCCATGCTGAATCCCCTCATCTACAGCCTCCGGAACAAAGAAGTGGCCAGAGGGTTCATGAAGATATTTGGGAAGGGCAAGTCTGAAGAGTAAATTGCCTAATTATATTTTGCTTTTTTCTTACATACTTTGCTTTATGCTTAAATTTATGTATTGAATTAAAGTAATCCAGAACCTAATATGTACTCATTTGTATATATTTACAGGTAGTAACATAAGATTAAGAAATTGCAAAAATTGTTTGCATTCTTGTTCATTCAAATATTTCATATTTTTGTTGTGATTAGTTCAATATATGGCTATAAGTATATATTTTTTCCAATAGAAAATGTACCTCCACATATTTTTTCCTTTTTAATATCATCTAACAAATGAGAGACATTTGTCAATCATAGTACCTCACTGTTTGACTGCATGTATTAAATCTGGTGTCTTTTAACATACATAGATTTATCCTTGAAAAACAAAGAATTCTACTAAGTTCAGTACCACACTTTGGACTAATCATTGTGTTAGTATGAATCACAAATTATTTATCTACTAAAAAGTATGCCTTTAGAATCATTATAAAAATGAAATGTAACTTAGATGGAGAAAAAAGATACGTAAGACTGAGGTTTGGGCATATTGTGCATGTCTTGTAATGGACACTGTCTTCCTTCAGGGTGTTGGAGAATTGAGAAGATCTCATTTATTTCCTTCTTCCACAGGCACTAAATTATGCACAAGAGACTAAACTGAGAATAAAAATTCTCTCAGTGTGAATTTTACATTCTTAGATATGCTAATCTTTATAAGAGTAGTGTACTGCAATCGCATAACATTAATTTTTGATGGATTTATTAGTAATTTTATCTAATTTAATAAAGAAGTCTATATTTTCTGAAGTCTTCATGTTTTCCATAATTTGATATATAGCATTACCATAGATATTGTTGTAATGATATTTATATGAGAATAAATGTAATTATGGACATTCTTATATCTTTCATGAGAAAAAACTGCCATTCCCTAATATAGAATATTAACTGTTGTGTTAAAAAATCTATGGTAACAGCCGGGCATGGTGGTTCACACCTGTAATCCCAGCACTTTGGGAGGCCAGGATGGGCAGATCACAAGGTCAGGAGATCGAGACCATCCTGGCTAACAAGGTGAAACCCCATCTCTACTAAAAATACAAAAAATTAGCCGGGCATGGTGGTGGGTGCCTGTAGTCCCAGCTACTCAGGAGGCTGAGGCAGGAGAATGGTGTGAACCCAGGAGGCGGAGCTTGCAGTGAGCCGAGATCACGCCACTGCACTCCAGCCTGGGGGAGAGAGTGAGACTCAGTCTCAAAAAAAAAAAAGAAAAGTCTATGGTAACATTCCCACCATATTAGCTTTCTTTTTCTGCATGACAAGTACAGCAAACTTAGCAGCTGTAAATTGCAACTATTCATTTAGTTACAATTTATATGGGTCAGAAGTCCCTACGTGTCTTGGCAGGGTATTCTGCTTAAGGTATTATAAGATTGCAATCCAGTTGTTGGCTGGGGCTGCAGTGTCGTATAAAGCTAAGAGTCATATTCCAAGCTCAAGTGGTGGTTGAAATCATTCATTTTTTTCAGCTGAATGACTCCTGGTACCTTGTTTTTCCAGGTCCACAGAAGAGCCTTTCTCACCTCAGGGAAAGCCTCAGTCCTCTTTTAAAGGTATTCCAACAAGTTAAATCAAGCTGCAATTGATTAATGCCGGTCCTGATGGGCCACAACAAGTTTTAACCAGTTTAGACCAGTTTCAGCTGGTCACAGCCAGTTTGGACTAGTTCTGACCAGCTTCGTGGTTAGATCGCTTACTTGTAGAATTTGTTTCCTTATGTCAGCCTTTGCAGTTTTCTTTTGAGAGGCTCCTTACCAAATGGGGAATATGCATATGATTAGAACAAGAGCCCACAAACAAGAAACACAGATACCTCTTTGAGAAGAGGGTCACTATTATAGATTAAAGGGGATCTTTTAAATTTTCCTTTTGATCTTTTCATGTTCTCATTGTAAAACCTTGAGCAGACACAGAACACTAAAAGGCACTCTAAAACCAGAAAGAGCATTCCATTAAGCCAAGGGGACTTTTACTAATGGGTCACAGTTAATTTAGATGTGTTTAGATAAGCCACAACTGGTTTAGTTATAATGAACCACAACCAGCTGTGACTGAGTTTAACTGGCTTCGACTAGCCGAAACTTGTTTGGACACCTTCTGGACAAGCATGGCTAGCTCCAAATGATTTAGAATGGTTTTAACTACCAACATCTGCTTTAGGTTAGTTCTGGCCAATGCAACCAATTTAGCCTGGCTACCGCTGGCCACAACCAGTTTGAAAGGGTTGTGACCCACCTTAAGCATTAGGCCAGTCTAGATCAACTGTGAGCAGTTTTGGTGGCTATCCATTTGTCATGGCTGGTTACAACTGGGTTTCAACTGGCTCCAACTGCTTTAGACCAGTTCTTTTCAGCACAACTGGTTTAGATTGCTTTAGATTGGACATAACCAGCTTTGAGTGCTTATAACTGACCACAATTAGTTTTGACTGGCCAAAGTCAGTTTTGGCCGGTTCTGACTAGTCATGGTCACTTATTCTTGGTGTAAAACAGTTTCAACATGTTATAATGTTTAGACTAGTTCTGACTGGAGGCAATGGTTTAGACTGGTTTGTGCTGACCTGTTTATAATGATTCTGTCTTCCCATGGCTAATTCTGATCTTTTCAGACTGGTATCAGCTGCCACCAATGGTTTGAGCCACTTAAAAATGGCTGAAAATGGTTTAAGTTGGTTTCAACTGGACACAAATGGTTTGGACCAGATATGACCGGTCATGACTGGATTTGACCAGTTTTGACTAAACGTAATCAGTTTATGCCAGTTATGACCAAAGATGGCTAGTTCCAACTCATTTTATTCTGCTTCAACTAAACACAACTAGTTGAAACTAGCTATGCCAGTCTTGACTGGTTTTAACTGGTTTTGATTGGCCACAATCATTTTCTGCCAATTCTGATCGGTCATGACCAGTTCAGAATGGTGTAGACTGGTTTCCACTGGCCACAATGGGCTTAGATTAGTTATCATCATTAACAACTAGTTAGGGTTGGTTTCAAATGGCCATTACTGCTTTGGATTGATTATGACCAGCCACACCACTTTTTATCATATTTAAGCAGCCACAATCCATTTCTGCCAGTTCTGACTGGTCATGTCTGGCTCTGACTGGTTTAGACTGGTTTCAGTTGGCCACAAGTGGCTCTGACTGGCTGGGAGCAGCCTCAACCAAGCTTGATTAATTGCAACCAGCTAAAATAAGTTTATATGGGTTCTGACTAGTCATGCTCTTGTCAGTTTTCTTTTGAGACACTTCTTACTAACACCAGTATGACAAGAACTGAAACACACAATCAAGAAATGCTCACATCTCTTTAGGGGAAAGGTCATTACTAGAGACTAAACGGGCCTTTTACATTTTCTCTTTGACCTTAGAAACCTTTTTACTTTCCTATTATATAATCTTGAACAGATGTGTCATTTTACCTAACTTGCCATTGTTAAACACTAAAAGGCACTGCAGGACCAGAAAGAGTGTTCTATTAAGCCAAAGGAACTGGTATGGCTGGGTCATGACTGGTTTAGGTTGATTTAGACTAGCCACAATTGGTTTAGGTCAGTTTTGACTGGGCAAAGTTGATGCTGGTTCTGAGTCATCATATCCATTTCTAAATGGTGTAGGCCAGTTTCAACTGATCTCAATTTGGACTGGTTCTGACAGGCTGCAAGTGGTTTAGGCTTGTTTCAACTAGCCACAACAAGTTTGCACTGATTATGATGTGCCATGACTGATTGTGACTAATTTTTGACTAGCCAGAATTTAGATTATGCCAGTTGTCACTGGTCTTGGCTGGTTCTGACCATTTTATACTGTTTTCTGTAGGTCAAAGTGTTCATACTATCCAAAGCAATCTACACATTCAATGCAATCCCTACCAAACACCAATGACATTCCACACAGATATAGCAATATTAATTCTAATATTTATATGGAACTAAAAAATACTCAGATTAGCCAAAGCAAAACTGAGTTAAAAGAACGATGCTGGCCGGGCACGGTGGTTCACGCCTGTAATCCCAGAACTTTGGGAGGCTGAGGCAGGTGGATTACAAGGTCAGGAGTTCGAGACCATCCTGCCTAACACAGTGAAACCCCATCTCTACTAAAAATACAAAAAAATTAGCCAGGCGTGGTGGCGGGCACCTGTAGTCCCAGCTACTCAGGAGGCTGAGGCAGGAGAATGGCATGAACCTGGGAGGCGGAGCTTGCAGTGAGCTGAGATCCCGCCACTGCGCTCCAGCCTGGGAGACAGAGCGAGACTCCGTCTCAAAAACAAACAAACAAAAAAGAACAATGCTAGAGGTATCACACTACCAGACTTTAAAATGTTGTATGAAGCTGTAGAAACCAAAATTGCATGGCACTGGTATAAGAACAGACATGTAGATCAATAGAAAAGAATAGAGAACTCAGAAATAAATCCACAGATATACAGTAAAGTCATTTTCAACAAAGGCATCAAGAACATGCACTGGGGAGAAGACAGTCTCAATAAACGGTTCTGGGAAAACAGGATCAGTCCTGTCAGCTTCCATTTTATTCTATATGCTTGTCAAATACATACACTTCTTTATATTTGGAGAAAAGAAAACATTATATACTACATGCCTATGTTTCTTAAAAATTCTAAACTATAACTCAGCACAGATAATAAATAACATATTTCAAGAAAATACAAGACTCAGAAACTATAGCTGTTATTTTAGCTTAATATCATTATGTGTTTTTGTCTCCATCGTGTGTTTAAAAATACCAAATGCATCATCCACAAATACATTTATAAGTTTTAAACCATTGAAAAATATTATTTCCAGGAGGTTAGCTAACATTTATTGAGAGATTACAATATGTGGCCACTGTTTTCAAAGCTCTATATATACTAACTCTTTTAATCCTTAAAACAGCTCTATGAGGTAGGTACTAATATTATCTCCATAATACAGATAGAGAAACGGACACAGAGCAAAAGTCAGAAGGGTAGGTTAAGCTGCCATAACTAGCCCTAAAACTTCAATCTTCAAAAAAGCGAAAGATTGTCTCTTCCTCCTGCAAAGTGGGTGGTGGGACTTGGTGGCTCTCCTGAGCAGCAATTCTCCATGTGCTCGCTTGGAATTCCAGGTTGTTTTCATCATCTGTCATCTCAGAAACAATATATGCTTCTATAGTCACCATGGTGGGGAAAAGAGGAACGGGGAGAAGCCTGCTGTGGTTTGTAAAAGCTTCCACCTGCAGTGATACATGTCTCTTCTCATATTTCATCAGCTGAAGGAAGTCCTAGGGCAAAGCCTTACTGCAAGAGCCAGAGAAATAGGATCCTCTCATATGCCCAGAGGAGACAAGCCCCAAATGTTTGGTGACGGCCCTGAAGTCACCATGGTATGTACCTAAGCTCTAGCTCTAATATTGACCTTCAGCAGGCCCCTGAGCACAGGCAAATTCCTATATAAAGTCACAGAATCATTTCAGACATTTTCTGATTATTTTTATGTGTACTAATCCATAACAAAATAAGTCTGTGCTCAGGAGAAAGTGAAGTATCTGTCCTTCTCATCATGCTCCCCCAACAGTGAGAGAGCAGATAATAAGTTTAATCAAAGGTTTTATTTGGGATTATAGTTCATATGGAGGAAGGCTTGATCTCTGACAAGTTACACTTTTATATGTAAACAGGAAGGTCAGGCCAGTCAGGGGCAAAATGGGGTAGTCTTTAAAATTTTCCATTGTGATCACCTGAGACAATTTCCAGTATAAATCTTTTCATATGTCTTTATATATCCTATTGTTTTTGTTTTTCTGGAGATCCTTGAGGAACACAAATAGCAAATACTAACTTGTTTTGTCTCGATGGATTTGCCTGTTCTGGATCTTACATATAATAGCAGTCATACCATATATGACCTTTTATGTGTGTCTTTTTGATACTTTGCTTTTAAGGTTCATCATTTTTATGTCTGAATATTATTGTAATAAGTATTATTTAATTAGTATGTAATAAATTTCATGTATACATAAAAATTTGTTTATATACTTATCAGATAAGTATTTGAGTTACTTCTGCCTTTTGACTATTGTAAATAGCATTGCTGTAAATATTTTGGTATAAGGGTCTATGTGAATATACTCATTTATTTATCTTGGGCATATACCTAAACATGTAATTGCTAAATTAGATGTAATACCATATTTAAGCTTTCAGGGACTTCTAAACTACTTTCCTGACTGGCTGCTCTATTTTACATGCCTGCAAACAATAATTAAGTATTCTAATTTCTCTACATCTTTACCAACCCTTACTTTTTCACTTTTTAAAAATTCTAGTCATACTAGCAGGTGTGAATCAGGGTCTTATTGTGGTTTTGATTTTTATTTCCAAATTCAACAATGATAGTAAGCATCTTCTTGATTGGCCATTTGTACACATTCTTTGGAATAATGTCTATTCAAGTCCATTACACATTTTCTAATTGGTTTGCTTGTGTATTTATTGTTGAGTTGTGTGTGTTCTTATATACCCTGCCTATAAAAATCTTTATTAGATATATGTTGTATAAATATTTTCTCAGTCTGTAGGCAGCTTTTTTATTTTCTTGACAATATGTTTTGATGTAAGCATGTTTTAAATTTTGAGTAAGTCCAGTTCGTCTACTTTTTTGTTGTTGGTCATGTTTTTCGTGTCAAACCTAAGAACCAATTGCCAAAATCAAGGTCAAGAATACCTCTACATTTGTTATACTATTTCTACAGTTTTAGATATTATATTTAGGCCATTGATACATTTTGAGTTACTTTTTGTGTATAAAGTGAGGTAAAGTTCAAACTTTATCCTTTAGCATGCAGTTAGCTGTGGTTTTGGCAATGTTTTTGAAAAGACAATTCTTTTCCCCTTTGAAAAGTGTTGGTGTGGCTTGTCAAAATTTAATTGGGAACTCTGAGAACATAATTTGGGCTTAGAAAAAAAGTTCATTTGGTCAGAAATTTTCGTATTATATTTGTTTTGTTTTGTTTCTATAATTTCAACTTTTATTTTAGATTCAGAGTGTACATGTGCAGGTTTGTTGCATGGGTATACTGCATGATGCTATATGGGGTAGAAATGATCCTATGACAATCTCCAATAAGGACTTTTTCAGCTCTTGCTCCCCACCTTCTCTCTCCACTCTAATACTCCCCAGTGTCTGTTGTTTCCATCTGTATGTCCATGTGTACCCAATGTGAAGCTCCCACTTGTAAGTGAAAGCACGTGGTATTTGATTTTCTGTCGTGCATTAATTTGTTTAGGATAATGATCTCTACCTGTGTCCATGTTGCTGCAAAGGACATCAGGACATTCTTTTTTATGGCCACATAGTATTGTATGGAGTATATGTACCACGTTTTCTGTTTCTAATCCACCACTGATGCGCAACTAAGTTTATTCTATGCCTTTGTTATTGTGAAATACTGCAATTAACATACAAGTGCATGTGTCTTTTTGGTACAATTTATTTTCTTTCAGGTATATACTTTGTAATGAGATTGCTCAATCAAATGGTAGTTTTATTTTAAGTTCTTTGGGAAATCTACAGACTGTTTTTCATAGTGGCTAAACTATTTTGCATTCCCACTAACAGTGTGTAAGCATTCCCTTTTCTCCATAGCCTCTCCTACATCTGTTGTCTTTTGACTTTTTAATAAGAGCCATTCTGAGTGGTGTGAGATGGTACCTCACTGCGGTTTTAGCTTGAGTTTCTCTGGTGACCAGTGATGTTGAGTTTTGTTTTGTTTTTTTCCATATTTGTAATGGGGTTCGTTTTTGCTTGTTGAATTGCTTAAATTCCTTATAGATTCTGGATATTAGACCTTTGTGAATGCATAGTTTGTATTATTTTCTCCCATTCTGTACACTGTTTACTCTGTTGATAGTTTATTTTACTGTGCAGGAACTCTTTAGTTTAATTAGGTTTGGCTTATCAATTTTTTGTAACTGCTTTTGAAAACTGAGTCATAAATTCTTTGCCAAAGCTGATGTCCAAAATGGTATTTTTGAGGTTTTCTTCTGGTATTTTTATAGTTTGAGGCCTTACATTTAAGGCTTTAATCTGTTTTTAGTTAATTTTTTATATGGTTGAAGGGGTCCAGTTTTACTATTCTGCATATGGCTAGCCAGTTATCCCAGTACCATTTATTGAATAGGTGTCCTTTTCCCTTTGCTTATTATTAACAACTTGGTTGAAAATCACGTGGTCATAGGTGTGCAGCCTTATTTCTGGGTCCTCTATACTGTTTCATTGCTCTAAGCATCTGTTTTTGTACCACAACGATGTTGTTTTGTTTACTGTAGCCTTGTAGTATAGTTTGAGGTTGGGTAAAAGATCTCCTTGTAAATATCTTTTACCTTCTTGGTTTGATATTTTCCTATGTATTTTATTTTTTGTGGCTCCTGTAAATGGAATTGTGTTCCTGATTTGGCACTCAGCTTGAATGTTATTGGTGTATAGAAATGCTACTGATTTTTGTACATTGATTTTGTATCCTGAAACTTTGCTGAAGTCATTTATCAGTTCTAAGAGATTTTGCCAGAGTCTTTAGAATTTTTTAGGCATAGAATCATGTCATCAATAAAAACAGATAATTTGACTTATTTTCCTATTTGGATGCCTTTTATTTCTTTTTCTTGCCTTATTTCTGTGGCTAAAAGTTCCAGTACTATGTCGAATAGGAGTAGTGAGAGTAGACATTCTTGTCTTGTTTTAGGTTTTAAGGAAAATACTTCCAGCTTTTGCCCATTTAGTATGATGTTGGCTGTGGATTTGTCACAGATGGCTCTTTTATTTGAAGGTATGCTCCTTTGATATCTAATTTGTTGAGGCTTTTCTTTTTTATTATGAAGGAATGTTACATTTCTTTGTAAGCTTTTTCTGCAACTATTGGAAAATCACGTGGAATTTGCTTTTAATTCTGACTATGTGATAGATCACATTTTTGATATGCATATATTAAACCAACCTTGCATTCCAGGAATAAAATCTATTTGATCATGGTAAATTAACTTTTTAATGTGCTGCTGGATTCTGTTTGATAGTTTGAGAGTTCGTTGGGGATTTTTGCATCTATGTTTATCAGAGATATTAGCTTGTCGTTTTATTTTTCACTGTGTCATTTTTAGGTTTTGATATCAGAGTGATGCTGGCTTGAGTGATGCTGGCTTCACTGAATCAGTAAGAGAGGAGTCCCTCCTTGATTTTTTGGGGGAATAGTTTCAAGTGAAATTGGTACTAGATCTCCTTTGTACATCTGGTAGAATTCAGCTGTGAATCTGTCTCATCCAGGGCTTTTTTAGTTGGTAGGTTTTTAATTACCGATTCAACTTTGGGACTAAATATTAGTCAGTTAAGGACTTCAATTTCTTCCTGTTTCTATCTTGGGAGATTGTGTGTTTCCAGGAACTTGTCCATTTCCTCTACATTTTCTAGTTTGTGTGCGTACAGATGTTTATAATAGTCACTGAGTCTTGTTAAACTGAACATTTTATTATTATGTAAGGTCCTTCTTTGTCCTTTTTGACTGTGGCGGTTTTATATCAAGCTTTGTGGTTTGACCTATAGGCCAATATATGACACTTATGGTTAAGAGCCAGCTGCAGCCAAAACAGATAGATATATGCTTGGTTCTTCTACACCGGGATAAACTCTGTTGCCTTATGTGATGGTCTGATCCATGGAGTTCACAGTGATCTGATCTTCCTGCTCCACCTTGGAGAGGGGGACAAAGATGGGCAGGGCTGGATGAGGCAAATCCACCTGCAGGTCCCTCAGTGGCAGAAACAAGCACCAGCACTGATGAGGAGTCCAGTGGGTGGCCACCGCACCCAGAAGTTTGCCTTGGTGTGGAGCTGGGAATCTTTCTTGTCTCCAAATTCTCTGCACAAGGAAGGAGGGTGGCCTAAACTCCTACTCTGGGATAGTAGATATTCTGACTGCCTGAAGATCTGCCTGATTGTGGAGCATAAAGGGGCCTGTTATACTATAATTTCTGAATAGGAAGGGTGAGGAGATTCAGGCTACTAATCCAGATGAGCATATGTTCAACTGCCTGGAAGTCTGCCTGGGCATGAAGCAGAGAGGGCCCTGCTTTACCACAGTGTCTGCACAGAAATAGTAGGCAACTCACACTGCTGATCCAGGTGAGTGGGTGCTCCAAATGCCTGTAGATCTGCCTGGGTTTGGAGCAGAGAGGGCCCTACTGCACAACAATCTATGTCCAGGAAGGGTAGAGCAGCTCAGGCTGCTGACCTAGACAAGCAGATGTTTCAAATGCCTGGAGATCTGCCTGGACATGGAGTGGAGAGGGACTCGCTACACCATGGTCTCTGCTCAGGAAGAATGGGGCAGCTTAAGCTGTTGATCAGGTGAATGGGTGCTCTGAATATCTGGAGATATGCCCAGGAGTGGAGCAGAGGGCTCCACTGTACAGCAACTTTAGGGGAGCACACTGGAACACCCAGCAATGACATATGCAGACCGGTTTCAAGTTGCCAAGCTGGCTATGAATGCAAGTCTCATCACCCAGGAGTAACTGTGACTACAGCAGCTCTCCTCAGGCCACAGATCCGTGATGAAAGAGCACCAATCCAGCGCCTACTACTGGTGCACTTTCCACACTCACCACTGAATTCTGGCTTTGGAGTCCCCTACCTTGCTTGAGACTATGTGCTACAATCTCTGCATGGTCATGCTGCTGGATTGCCAAATAATGACTGACGTTGTATGAGCCTGGATTAAAAATGGCATCCTTTTCACAGTCCTGGGTCTGGGAAAAATGCCTGTAGCTTTCCTGGATGCTTTCCCTTTGAGAATCTCCAAGTGTCTCCCCAAGTTAACTCCAGGGTTTGAGGGAAAAAAAGTGCCCTTCGTTGGCCCAGATTCCAGGGATCCCCAGTGGAAATATGAGTCACAGAGAGAGACTTCCTGCTGTTCTCCTGTACTGAGGCTTCACTAACTTTTATCAGCCAGATACCATCATGGGACCATTTGCCCACCTCCTTCCCAGGATATGGGGTGCCCTTCACTATTCTGGAGGATTTCCATTTTCCTTGTTGTATTAAAGCTCAAAGAGTTAGTCTTTATGCATGATTTTGCATTTCCAAGTGGCTGAGGCATGCTAAAAGCTTCTTCTGCCATCTTGAGAAAAAAATGGTACTCTTTTTGGCCTATCAGTTGTATTCCATTGATCTACATGCCTATCTTTGTGTCAGTACCACAGTATGTTAGTAAGTTTTTAAATGGAAGTGATTGGCCCTCCAACTTTGGATTTCTTTTTAAATATTGACTTGACTATTTAAAGCCCCTTAAAATTTCATAATAATTTGAGGATTGGCTTTTCCATTTCTGAAAAAAAAATCTATTGCATCGTAACTGTAGATATCTTTGGGGAATACTGCCAAATGATAAACATGAGACATGTATACTTTAATTAGGAGAGTGAGTAAAAATTAAGAATGAAGAGAAAAAAGCAAAAATATTTATATTTTTACTTTTCATAAAATAATAATAAATTTTAAAACTCAGATACTTAAGACAGCTTAGAAAACATTATAAAATTATTTATGCCTTTATTTAATCACCATGCAATCGCATACCTATTGAATGTGCCATCTCAAACAGATAATCACATATTTAGCTTACTTCACATGAATAGCAGATTATTTCCCTATTGAGGCCAAACTCTCAAAAAGTCATTGGCCTAATGAAGATGACCATCATACATCTCTTTCTCCAAAACTACTTATCCCACAACTAGTAATAGAACAAAATTATGAATAAATTTTAGGCCTCACCAAATAGTATAATTAAAATATTTGAGACCAATTTAAACATTTATCACAATTGTATTAATCACATATTATATCACCATATAAGTAAGATGAAGGAAAAACATTTCATAAAATGATCATGGTCATATAATTAATCGAGAGAGTCAGGTTCCAAGTCCAGAACTTCTAGCCCCAGAACCTGTGATGGCGATACCTTTGTGTACTAGTTACCCTTATTATTATTGAACACTCAATAAGACATGATATCTAAAACAGTTATATGTAGTAAATATAGGTGGCATGTATTTCATATATATTAGATATATATTAGTATTTTCCACCATATAGATGGCATGAACATTGGAAAGAAGATGGCACAGAGATCTTTTGTATAAGAGACTTATTTCAACCAGTAGTTCTGTGATGCACTAACAGCAATCAAGCTGAGAATTGAATCAAGAACTCAACCCTTTTAACAATAGCTGCAAAAAATAAAACAAAATGCTGAGGAATACACTTAACCAAGGAAGTGAAAGACCTCCACAAGGAAAACTACAGAACACTGCTGAAAGACATCATAGATGATACAAACAAATGGAAACACATCCCATGATCATGGATGGATAGAATCAATATTGTGAAAATGACCATACTACCAAAGTCAATCTACAAATTCAATGTAATTCCCATCAAAATACCACCATCATTCTTCACAGAACTAGAAAAAACAATCCTAAAATTTATATGGAATCAAAAAAAGCCCACATAGTGAAAGCAAGACTAAGCAGAAAGAACAAACCTGGAGGCATCAGATTACCTGATTTCAAACTATATTATAATGCCATAGTCAGCAAAACAGCATGGTACTGGTATAAAAATAGGCACCTCGACCAATGGAACAGAATAGAGAACCCAGAAATAAACCCAAATACTTACAGCCAACGGATCTTTGACAAAGGAAACAAAAACATAAAGTGGGGAAAGAACACCCTACTCAACAAATGGTGCTGGGATAATTGGCAAGCTGCATGTTGGAGAATGAAACTGGGTCCACATCTCTCACCTTATACAAAAATCAACTCAAGATGAATGAAGAACTTAAATCTAAGACCTGAAACTATAAAAATTCTAGAAGATAACATCAGAAAACCCTTCTAGACATTGGCTTAGGCAAGGATTTCATGACCAAGAGCCCAAAAGCAAATGCGATAAAAACAATGATAAAGAGCTCAAACTTAATTAAACTTATAAGCTTTTGCACAGCAAAAGAAACAGTCAACAGACAACCCACAGAGTGAGAGTGGGAGAAAATCTTCACAATCTATACACCTCACAAATAACTAATATTCAGAATCTACAATGAACTTAAAACAAATTAGCAACAAACAAACAAACAAACAGAACAAACAAAAAACAATCCCATCAAAAAGTGGGTTAAGGACTTGAATAGACATTCTCAAAAGAAGTTATTCAAGCAGGCAACAAACATATGAAAAAATGCACAACATCACCAATGATTAGGAAAATGCAAATCAAAACCACAATGCAATACCACCTTACTTCTACAAGAATAGCCATAATCAAAAAATAAAAAAAAATAGATGTTGGGGGTGGATGTGGTGAACAGGGAACACTTCTACACTGCTGATATGAGTGTAAACTAGTACAGCCACTATGGAAAACAGTGTGGAGATTCCTTAAAGAACTAAAAGTAGAACTACCATTTGATCCAGAAACCCCACTGCTGGGTATCTACTCAGAGGAAAAGAAGCCATTACATGAAAAAGATACTTGCACACACATTTATAGCAGCACAATTCCCAATTGCAAAAATGTGGAACCAACCCAAATGCCCATCAATCAATGAGTGGATAAATGTATATGTATATATACATATATGATATATATCATATATGTACATATATGATATATATCATATATGTACATATATGATATATATCATATATGTACATATATGATGGAATATTACTCAGCCATAAAAAGAAATGAATTAGTGGCATTTGCAGCAACCTGGATGAGATTGGAGACTATCATTGTAAGTGAAGTAACTCAGGAATGGAATGGAAAACCAAACATCATATATTCCCATTCATAAGTAGGAGCTAAGCTATAAGGATGCAAAGGCATAAGAATGACACGATGGACTTTGGGGACTCAGGGGGAAAGGGTGGTAAGGGGGTAAAGGATGTAAAGGATAAAAGACTACAAGTTGGATGCAGTGTATACTGCTCAGTTGATGGGTACACCAAAATTTCACAAATCGCCATTAAAGAAGGTACTCATTTAAGCAAACACCACCTGTTCCCCAACAACCTACGGAAACAAAATTTTTTTTAAATAAATTTATTTCTTTGGAAAATACAAAATAAGATAAAAATGATAAAAATAATGAACTCAGTAAAGTGTCCATGGACAAATTCATAATATTATATGAAATGAAATATAATGAATAATAAAATGAAAAAATAAAATAATTATTCTGTGCACAAACAAAAAAGTGTTTAGAAGAATTATGTTTAAAACTGTTAATTTAGTAAGACACAAATATCTGTAAAATATCTGATAATTAAATTAACAATAAGCAAGCAAAAGGTAAATCTGAATAATTTATTAAAATACTATCAGGAGGGGCTAGTAAGCTTTAAAAGTTTGAGAAATAAAGTATGAACTTACCTGGCAATATCAGCAATATGTCAATGTTATTCTAGCTTTGAAAAGTCATAGAGGAGTTTGTATGTTTATATTCAAGTATCATTAAAATAACATGTAGTTGTTTCCTAAATGTTTATGAAATTTTTTAAGATTCCTGTCTTTTTGGTAGTAGTTGATATTTTGAAGAGATTTATTTGTTCAGGAAATATGGGTGATGGCAATAACCTCAATAATTTTTGTGTGTAGCTTCAAGAATATGAGCAAACAAGAGCTTCTGATGAAGAAAAAGACTAGGGAAATGGTGGCAGGAAAAAAATCAATGTCTGCTTATTAAAAGCCAATAACAGGAACTGTTTCAGGAGTGAGTGGTACAAAACTCACACTCTTCTGCCTTCAGGGACCTTATATTTTATAGAGAGCATAGTTTTATGTCCAGGTAAGATGAGATGAATAATTCACAGCATTAGATTAACTACTCTGGTAGTGTTTTCTGTATAATATGTGCGGAGAAAAATAAAAATTATTGGGCAAGTCCTGTGAATGATGTATTATTATGTTCTAATCAAAGTATAATATTAATTTTGTATAAAAAGCAAAACTAATGAACATAATTGCAGTTCAAATGTCAAATGTATCAGATGAAACCCCAGTGCCATTACAGGCAACATTTGCAAAATATCTATAAAGGAGTTGAACTTCAACCACCAGTGAATATGGCAAACATGGGAAGAAACAGGCCAGGAGGATTTAGTTAGAAAATGTAAATTTGTAACTAGCTTTGAGTCACTTTTAAAAAATATATAAAATTTTACAAGTTTCACTTGTGGGACAAAATAAGTAATAATTAATTTAAAATTCATACAAATATGACCAATAATATAATAAGATAATGAAGAGATGTAGACACTTTTATAGATACTATGGTTTCTTTTGTTCTGGAAAAAGAAATGTTGTTTTCATATTCATCTGCATATGAAAGGAATGTAAAAAGTATAAATTAAAATGAAAAATACTGGAAGTAAGGTCAAGAACATACTTCATATACCTCAGCAGAGTTGATTACAGGAAGCCTGCTGACTAGTTAGCATGAGTTCTGGAGATGACCCGTACATCTTGGAGATGACCCTTGTTCTGGTTTTGCAGCAAAGTGTTCAAAAATGTGCATGGAAGACATTGGGATACTGCTGGATGCCCAAGAACCTTAACTTTCCATATAAAGTTCTATATAACTTTATAGAGTATATTCTATAACTCTGAGGTAAAATGCATCCCTTCATAGCAGTAGACCACCTCACATTCTGACCTGCTGTAGCCTTGCACATAGGACACCCAACCTCCAGAGAGGCTGCCTTGCTTAAAAATGTCAGGTGTCCATCTCACGTACTGAAATATGGGTACTCCCCACTACAATTTTGCAAAAGACTTTAATGAGGATTGTGTGGTTGAAAAGGTTTCAGCTGGCTCTGCCCTGGGCAATATTTCTGGTTTATCTGATGTGTGCAGCAAATTGCAAATATACCCTTGGTATGATTGCAAGTAACTAACTTATCACTTAGCCAAGGAGTATCTGTGTTGGTTTCACCAGCAATAAGAAATGTGTCATTCAGAGTTTTATCTCACATCAGGGCATACAGTTTAACATTAATAGATAGATTGACAAATAAATGAATGAAAAAATGATGAATAGATACATACGTACAAAATATATGCATACATGCATGTATATGTAGAGAGATAGATAGATCATCAGTACTATAAGCACACATACAAATACAGATAAGGTAAAGAACACTGACTATGGAATTGCGGAGTTATCAGTTACTACTATATTATACCTTCAAGATGTTACTTTTCCATATTATCTTCAAGTTTCTCAATCATTCTGTTTTAGGTATACTGGAATATAGCAAGGTTTTGATTTGTCATGGTAAATGTAAACTATAAATTATTATTGATATAAAACACAAGTGTACTCTTAGTTCTGGAACTTTTTATAACATTCTTTATATTTTGTGATTTTAGGGGGTTCTTTGTTTTATTGTATATACTTGTTTTATTGTGCATTTTCTTAAAACTTTTTCCTTGCAAGAAAATTTGGAATAAAAAGAGAACAGAGAGGGGGGCCAATGCAGTGAATTATTATGACTACTAAGGAAACACTAAGAAGTTATTAACTGTACTGACTAAAGGTTTCTGTTTTAGTAAATGTAAAGGGATCTTCTTAAGAATGACAAGCCTGGGTTTCTGAGGAGTCAAAAGGGAAATATTTCTAGTGTTCTTTATATAGTCACCAAGACAAATTTATCAAAGCTCTCCTGTAGGTAAGAATCCTCATTGTTTCCTTACATAATCTACTGGGGCTAATCATCAAAGTGTCCCTGTTGACCCTCTCCTGGGCTCCAAGAAGCTTATGTTTATACCTAATTTTAAAGTCATGTCCCAATTTCATTCTTAATTCCCTAATCACTTTTGTCACAAATATTAAAAGGGGAGAAGTCTAAATGAAGCTGGGATCTCTTTTCTTTGCAACATTACTGATTTAGGAGAAGAGAAGTTTACTACATTATGTGACCTTTCTTCTGTTGCACTCTCCCTTTAGACATTTGGCTTAATTTTATTTTATAGTACTTTTTAAGTTTCCATTTTTTCAAATACTGGGGGAATTAATACTGGAAATAATCATACAGGGAAAAAAATAACTTTGAAAAGTGACAAAGTTTGAAGCCCATCCAATATTTGTTGGAATATTTTTAAAAGTTAAATTCTGATGACCAACAGGTGTACTACTCAATACGTGTAAGTTGAAATTTTCATAATACCATGGGGGTGTTGGTGTTGGCAATGGTTGACAGAGTCTACTAGAGGCTAGAGAGTGAGACAAACAGGAGTGATCCTCTCTTGATCACTATATAACCTTTCTTTGACATATTTCCTTCTGTCTGATCATTATATTTGGTGTTCTTCTGTGTTGATTTGCTATCGCTCCCTGATCTCAGCCTTCTGTCCTCCTTTTTTTAGTCTGTACACTTGCAAATGTAATAGAAAAAGCAAATTTTCTTTTTATTTTTGAATTTTCAGGAATATAGGATCGAGCCTCATGCTAACCCACTGAGTTGGTATTTAATATGATTAGATAACATATTGACTTATGGCCTAGAAATTCTTTCTTCTCCTTTTTCATGAGACTTGTAAATAAAGTGCTTAGACACACTTCTTGTATTTATTTCACAATTGCAATGAAACCATTTATGTAGTTATCTTTTACTGAGGCTGTGAGGCAAGTGAGTTCATCCAGTGACATATCTGCTCATTGATAAAGATGACCATTGAGTTGTCTATTCTAACAGACTTTCCCCCCTTGGCTTAAGAGATACAGATTTTATTTCATTTTTTATTTTAGGAAGGTCATGGGGATGGTGGAGAGTGGCTAAGGTAAATGTGACAGATAACAAAAGATGACATCTCCAGGAGCTGTTACGCATAGAGTGAGAAAAGTAGATAAATTCAATTCATTCACTTAATAATTAGTTTTATTGGTACCATGATTTTGCTCTAACTTACCTCAAAAAAGAGTAAAAAATATGGGAGATGCAAGCCTCTGTTCTCCAACGTATTAAGGGTAGACAAATTAGAGATTATGAGAAAACTACTTTCAATACCCTGGTAGTTCTGTCTATAAAACCATTTTCTTTCTAATCCTAGCGAAACTGTGTCAAATCATACATCTGTGATTGCATTCCAACTCATGGGATTTTCTGACATTTGGTGGCAGCAGCTTATGTCTGGTGCGATGCTTTTACTAATTCTTCTGGTGGCTTTTATTGTCAATCTCCTTATTATCATGGTTTCCACCTTTGATCAGCATCTCCATAATCCCATGTACTTCTTCCTCAAACACTTGTCCTTCTTAGACCTCTGTTATACCTTGGTCACCCTTCCCAAGGCCATTGTGGGCAATGTGACCCACAGTAGCTCCATTTTTCTCTGGGGGTGCATCCTTCAGGTCTTCCTGGTGGTTTTCTTGGCCTGCACAGAGATGGCCTTGCTCACAGTGATGTCCTATGACAGATATGTGGCCATCTGCCGCCCTCTGCATTATGAGGTCATTATGAAGAGGGGTGCCTGCATCAACATGGTCACTTACTCTTGGTTCAGTGGTGGAGCGTCTGGAATCCTGCACACAGCCACAACGTTCTCTCTGCCCCTCAAGGCATCCAGGCTGGTGCATCAGTTCTTCTGTGAGATCCCTTAGTTACTCAAACTCTCTTGCTTAGATGAGTACTTGGCTGAAGTTGGAGCAGTCGCTGTCACCTCCTCATTGAGTTTTATCTGCTTTATCACCATTGCTCTCTCATATATCCACATCTTCTCTACAGTGCTGAAGATCCCATCTCTTCTGGGTCAGTCCAAAGCCTTTTCCACCTGTGTTCCTCACCTTGTTGTTGTGACTCTTTTTCTTGGTACTGCTGCAATGGCCTACTTGAAGCCAGCTGAAGATGTTCCCTCTGTTTCTGACCTTCTGGTGTCTGTGTTCTATACAGTAGTTTCCCAACCCTGAACCCTGTTATCTACAGCCTAAGGAACAAGGACATGAAAGCTGCTGTGCTGAAATATTTAAGGATCATATATTTTGGTCTTCCCACCTGCTGAATTTGTCAAAACCTAAGGAAGGTGACTGGAATTCTTGCCATCATTCCACTTTAATTTCTATGTATCATATTCTATGAATCTCTTTGTTTATTTTCTTAACATTCTAGTTTCTTCCATAATTCTCCTTGTTTGTCTTCCAGTTGCCTCAATTTTGTTCAATTCAGTTTTCTCTTGAATTTTCTTTCATTCAACTTTCTCTCTAATTTTTTACATTCGTATCTTCCTAAAATAAAATAGAAAACATACATAAGTAATTCTTCAAAATTAGAAAAAAAAATTATGCATTGACTTAAATGGATTCTTATTCAACACTATATGTTGATTTCCATATGTGTTAGGGGTTAGTCAAGGTACTTGGGCAACATCAGTAAATAAGACACACAAAATTCCTGACCATTGAGAGCTAAAATTCTACTGGGGAAAACAGATATTAACGGAGCAATATATTGTGTTAAAATTTAAAACACTATGGAAAAAACACAAAATATGAAATCTGCAAGAGAAAATACTTTGTGAGTTCATAGAGAATTATACTTTTCAAAGAGTCAGACCCTCAGAACTAGTAACATTTGGACAGATAATTGAAAGAAGGAAAGTCGTTAGCTACAAAAACATCTGTGGAGAGGGCACTCTGGGTAAACAGATTATTCAGGCAACAAGACAGGAAGAGGAAATAAGTGGTCTAATCAAGACCGAGAGAAAAAAACAGTAGAAGATCTGATCCAAGAAGAAATGAGCATCGTAGACTATATTTTTCAGTGCTTTGTAGACCATTGTGAGGACTCTGAGGAAAATCAAAGTCTCTGGAGAATTGCGAGAGTGGATAGATGAATGGCTTGTCAAGGTGAAACCAACAGGCCATGGCTGCAATGTTGGTAATAGATGGAAAGGAAGTAAGAATCTAGGGTTGAAAAAGTAGAGTTCCCATCTAGTGAGCTAGGTGGGAAACATTTGTGGGTGGATGGCATAAACATTTGTGGGTGGAGGCCAGTGTCATAATACTGAAACGTTCATTAGTCACTCAACTGCAGAATTGAATTAGGTTATTGAACATTTAAAGCCAGAGTTCAAAAAGGAGATTGGAAATGGAGATTCAAATTTGAGAGTAGATGGCATAGTGATGGCAAGAAAACATAGAGAAGAAAACACAGCTCTGAGGCAAGAGAAAGTTGCAAAATGCTTATTGGACTGTTTGCAAGATATCCCCCTAAAGATGGACCATGAGATTAAAGTTCTTAAGGAGAGAAGTTAGATCTAAGAGACGGTAAGAAATAAAGCAAAAGTAGAATGGAAAATAATAGTCACTCATGTGGTCAATGATTATTTTATTAGATGATATTAGAAAAATCCTTCTAATCACATACAAATTAAAAAGCAAATTAAAATGATACTCAGTAGTTGTATATTACATGCCAGTTGGTGAAATTGTATTAGCTAGTAGGTGTAAAAATTGATACTCTCATACCTTGCCAAGGAGAACATAAATTAGTTCAATATTAAATGCACAAATTTACTCAGGTGGCATTTCTATAATTTATCCTAGGATCACTCACATATGTGCAGTCTAAATTACACACAACATCATTCATTTGTAAAAAGTCTAAATATTTATCAACAGAAAATGGTAAAATATGTTTTATCTCTCCTTTTAATGATCTCTATGCAAATGCAAAGAATGTGCACAATCTTTAGATGGTAATTTTAAGTTAATAAAAGCATGACAGATTATAACAGATGACATAGCCACTTTTCACAGAAGCTAGATGAATACTTAGATAAAATGAGCTAAAAACATAGTAAATTATGAATTTTTGAGTCCATTGACAATGTACTTTCAAAATCACTTTCTCTTATGAAGAAAAATAAATCTGTAAAGCCAAGCACTTAAAATGTCAAAATTCAGTACATTATTGGAGCTTAGTAACAAACTGAGAATTTGATCTCTCTTGGAAATTGAAGATGCTCTAATCAGACTTAGCCAAGGGTCAAGAGCCTTTCTAACTTTTCACTAAATAGCTTCCGTCTTGTGTTTAATAACAAATTCTTCAGATTCTCAGCTTTGACATCTTAATAACTTCAGTATTAAAGCTTGGCAACTACCATCGGTTTCCTATTGAATACATGGAATTTTGTATGCCTTTACTAGAGAACTTTTGACAAAATGTTTAATCTAGTAAATTTATAATATAGCATTTTGTCTTTTTATCATGATCTCCTTCTCTTTAAGAAATGGGGAATTCAAATGTGACTGCAGAAACCAAGTGGAAAATGAGAATATAAGTATACATATGCTTGAAGATATCAGAGTGAACTAATGACTGATTACCATGCATTTTAATACTAATACAGAGACTCATGAAATAACAATGAAAAGTAAATGAATTCAATATGGCAAATGGTTCCACAAATAAAATCAAATAAATGCTATTACTATAATGAGTCCATTATTCTTAGGAATAGTATTAGGATAAGTTAAAGTCTCTGGACTAACTTTATCGAAATGCTGCTAAGCAGAAACATCTAGCTTTATCTTTTGAAAAGTGATTATGCATCTGAAATGTGATTCACAGTACTGTAAATATCTTCAAAGTATGTCAATGTAAAAAAGCAACAAAATAAGACATAAAAGAAGCATAGATCTTTCTAATTATACAGAATCTTTTTTGTGTGTGATAAAGTGCACAGATCACAGCTTACTTAATTTGCACAGTGTGAGCACAGCTGGGTAACTTGCTTCACATTCTCTGTGGAGATGGTTTCAATATCCTATAATTTGTTTGATGTAAACCAATAAAAAATGTTTCTCTCTATTTTGCAATAAATAAGAATTTAGCTGATGTGACCCCTACACTATGTTGTTGTCTTGAGCATGAGATATTTGATTAAACTAGAGACTGTGGACGAGTTCAGCAGATTCATTCATTCATTGGTACAATCTGTTACAGTTGCCATTCTTTAAAACATGGACTTCTTTATTTAGGACTTGCTTTCCTTCATTCCTCCTGTGATGGCACGAATGTCTGTAAAATACCATCGCCATTAGGGCAGCATCCACTCTACTGTGTTTCACTCTTTTTATCGTGGCATTATTTAAATTTTTTATTTACTTTATTTTATTTTATTATTATTATACTTTAAGTTTTAGGGTACATGTGCACAATGTGCAGGTTAGTTACATATGTATACATGTGCCATGCTGCTGTGCTGCACCCATTAACTCCTCATTTAGCATTAGGTATATCTCCTAATGCTATCCCTATCCCCTCCCCCCACCCCACAACAGTCCCCAGAGTGTGATGTTCCCCGCCCTGTGTCCATGTGTTCTCATTGTTCAATTCCCACCTATGAGTGAGAACATGCGGTGTTTGGTTTTTTGTCCTTGCGATAGTTTACTGAGAATGATGATTTCCAATTACATCCATGTCCCTACAAAGGACATGAACTCATCATTTTTTATGGCTGCATAGTATTCCATGGTGTATATGTGCCACATTTTCTTAATCCAGTCTATCCTTGTTGGACATTTGGGTTGGTTCCAAGTCTTTGCTATTGTGAATAGTGCCGCAATAAACATACGTGTGCATGTGTCTTTATAGCAGCATGATTTATAGTCCTTTGGGTATATACCCAGTAATGGGATAGCTGGGTCAAATGGTATTTCTAGTTCTAGATCCCTGAGGAATCACCACACTGACTTCCACAATGGTTGAACTAGTTTACAGTCCCACCAACAGTGTAAAAGTGTTCCTATTTCTCCACATCCTCTCCAGCACCTGTTGTTTCCTGACTTTTTAATGATTGCCATTCTAACTGGTGTGAGATGGTATCTCATTGTAGTTTTGATTTGCACTTCTCTGATGGCCAGTGACGATGAGCATTTTTTCATGTGTTTTTTGGCTGCATAAATGTCTTCTTTTGAGAATTGTCTGTTCATGGCCTTTGCCCACTTTTTGATGGGGTTGTTTGTTTTTTTCTTGTAAATTAGTTTGAGTTCATTGTAGATTCTGGATATTAGCCCTTTGTCAGATGAGTAGGTTGCGAAAATTTTCTCCCATTTTATGGGTTGCCTGTTCACTGTGATGGTAGTTTCTTTTGCTGTGCAGAAGCTCTTTAGTTTAATTAGATCCCATTTGTCAATTTTGTCTTTTGTTGCCATTGCTTTTGGTGTTTTAGACATGAAGTCCTTGCCCATGTCTATGTCCTGAATGGTAATGCCTAGGTTTTCTTCTAGGATTTTTATGGGTTTAGGTCTAACGTTTAAGTCTCTAATCCATCTTGAAGTAATTTTTATATAAGGTGTAAGGAAGGGATCCATTTCAGCTTTCTACATATGGCTAGCCAGTTTTCCCAGCACCATTTATTAAATAGGGAATCCTTTCCCCATTGCTTGTTTTTCTCAGGTTTGTCAAAGATCAGTTGTAGATAAACAGCATTATTTCTGAGGGCTCTGTTCTGTTCCATTGATCTATATCTCTGTTTTGGTACCAGTACCTTGCTCTTTTGGTTACTGTAGCCTTGTAGTACAGTTTGAAGTCAGGTAGCGTGATGCCTCCAGCTTTGTTCTTTTGGCTTAGGATTGACTTGGTGATGCGGGCTTTTTTTTGGTTCCATGTGAACATTAAAGTAGTTTTTTCCAATTCTGTGAAGAAAGTCATTAGTAGCTTGATGGGGATGGCATTGAATCTATAAATTACCTTGGGCAGTATGGTCATTTTCACGATATTGATTCTTCCTACCCATGAGCATGGAATGTTCTTCCATTTCTTTGTATCCTCTTTTATTTCATTGAGCAGTGGTTTGTAGTTCTCCTTGAAAAGGTCCTTCACACCCCTTATAAGGTGGATTCCTAGGTATTTTATTCTCTTTGAAGCAATGGTGAATGGGAGTTTACTCATGATTTGGCTCTCTGTTTGTCTGTTATTGGTGTGTAAGAATGCTCGTGATTTTTGTACGTTGATTTTGTATCCTGAGACTTTGCTGAAGTTGCTTATCAGCTTAAGGAGATTTTGGGCTGACACAATGGGGTTTTCTAGATATACAATGATGTCATCTGCAAACAGGGACAATTTGACTTCCTCTTTTCCTAATTGAATACCCTTTATTTCCTTGTCCTGCCTAATTGCCCTGGCCAGAACTTCCAACACTATGTTGAATAGGAGTGGTGAGAGAGGGCATCCCTGTCTTGTACCAGTTTTCAAAGGGAATGCTTCCAGTTTTTGCCCATTCAGTATGATATTGGCTGTGGGTTTGTCATAGATAGCTCTTATTATTTTGAGATACATCCCATCAATACCTAATTTATTGAGAGTTTTTAGCATGAAGCGTTGTTGAATTTTGTCAAAGGCCTTTTCTGCATCTTTTGAGATAATCATGTAGTTTTTGTCTTTGGTTCTGTTTATATGCTGGATTACATTTATTGATTTGCATATACTGAACCAGCCTTGCGTCCCAGGGATGAAGCCCATTTGATCATGGTGGATAAGCTTTATGATGTGCTGCTGGATTCGTTTTGCCAGAATTTTATTGAGGATTTTTGCATCAATGTTCATCAAGGATATTGGTCTAAAATTCTCGTTTTTTGTTGTCTCTGCCTGGCTTTGGTATCAGGATGATGCTGGCCTCATAAAATGAGTTAGGGAGGATTCCCTCTTTTTCTATTGATTGGAATAGTTTCAGAAGGAATGGTACCAATTCCTCCTTGTACCTCTGGTAGAATTCGGCTGTGAATCCATCTGGTCCTGGACTCTTTTTTGTTGGTAAGCTATTGATTATTGCCACAATTTCAGCTCCTGTTATTGGTCTATTCAGAGATTCAACTTCTTCCTGGTTTAGTCTTCGGAGGGTGTATGTGTCGAGGAATTTATCCACTTCTTCTAGATTTTCTAGTTTATTTGCGTAGAGGTGTTTGTAGTATTCTCTGATGGTAGATTGTATTTCTGTGGGATTGGTGGTGATATCCCCTTTATCATTTTTTATTGCGTCTATTTGATTCTTCTTTCTTTTCTTCTTTATTATTCTTGCTAGTGGTCTATCAATTTTGTTGATCCTTTCAAAAAATCAGCTCCTGGATTCATTAATTTTTTGAAGGGTTTTTTGTGTCTCTATTTCCTTCAGTTCTGCTCTGATTTTAGTTATTTCTTGCCTTCTGCTAGCTTTTGAATGTGTTTGCTCTTGCTTTTCTAGTTCTTTTAATTGTGATGTTAGGGTGTCAATTTTGGATCTTTCCTGCTTTCTCTTGTGGGCATTTAGTGCTATAAATTTCCCTCTACACACTGCTTTGAATGTGTCCCAGAGATCCTGGTATGTTGTGTCTTTGTTCTTGTTGGTTTCAAAGAACATCTTTATTTCTGCCTTCATTTCGTTATATACCAGTAGTCATTCAGGAGCAAGTTGTTCAGTTTCCATGTAGTTGAGTGGTTTTGAGTGAGTTTCTTAATCCTGAGTTCTAGTTTGATTGCATCGTGGTCTCAGAGACAGTTTGTTATAATTTCTGTTCTTTTACATTTGCTGAGGAGAGCTTTACTTCCAAGTATGTGGTCAATTTTGGAATAGGTGTGGTGTGGTGCTGAAAAAAATGTATATTCTGTTGATTTGGGGTGGAGAGTTCTGTAGATGTCTATTAGGTCCACGTGGTGCAGAGCTGAGTTCAATTCCTGGGTATCCTTGTTAACTTTCTGTCTCATTGATCTGTCTAATGTTGACAGTGGGGTGTTAAAGTCTCCACTTATTAATGTGTGGGAGTCTAAGTCTCTTTGTAGGTCACTCAGGACTTGCTTTATGAATCTGGGTGCTCCTGTATTGGGTGCATATATATTTAGGATAGTTAGTTCTTCTTGTTGAATTGATCCCTTTACCATTATGTGACAGCCTTCTTTGTCTCTTTTGATCTTTGTTGGTTGAAAGTCTGTTTTATCAGAGACTAGGATTGCAACCCCTGCCTTTTTTTGTTTTCCATTTGCTTGGTAGATCTTCCTCCATCCTTTTATTTTGAGCCCATGTGTGTCTCTGCATGTGAGATGGGTTTCCTGAATACAGCACACTGATGGGTCTTGACTCTTTATCCAATTTTCCAGTCTGTGTCTTTTAATTGGAGCATTTAGTCCATTTACATTTAAAGTTAATATTGTTATGTGTGAATTTGATCCTGTCATTATGATGTTAGCTGGTGATTTTGCTCGTTAGTTGATGCAGTTTCTTCCTAATCTCGATGGTCTTTATATTTTGGCGTGATTTTGCAGCGGCTGGTACCGGTTGTTCCTTTCCATGTTTAGTGCTTCCTTCAGGAGCTCTTTTAGGGCAGGCCTGGTGGTGACAAAATCTCTCAGCATTTGCTTGTCTGTAAAGTATTTTATTTCTCCTTCACTTATGAAGCTTAGTTTGGCTGGATATGAAATTCTGGGTTGAAAATTCTTTTCTTTAAGAAGTTGAATATTAGCCCCCACTCTCTTCTGGCTTGTAGAGTTTCTGCCGAGAGAGCCGCTGTTAGTCTGATGGGCTTCCCTTTGTGGGTAACCCGACCTTTCTCTCTGGCTGCCCTTAACATTTTTTCCTTCATTTCAACTTTGGTGCATCTGACAATTATGTGTCTTGGAGTTGCTCTTCTCGAGGAGTATCTTTGTGGCGTTCTGTGTATTTCCTGAATCTGAATGTTGGCCTGCCTTGCTAGATTGGGGAAGTTCTCCTGGATAATATCCTGAAGAGTGTTTTCCAACTTGGTTCCATTCCTCCCGTCACTTTCAGGTACACCAATCAGACGTAGATTTGGTCTTTTCACATAGTCCCATATTTCTTGGAGGCTTTGTTCGTTTCTTTTTATTCTTTTTTCTCTAAACTTCTCTTCTCACTTCATTTCATTCTTTTCATCTTCCATCACTGATAGCCTTTCTTCCAGTTGATCGCATCGGCTCCTGAGGCTTCTGCGTTCTTCACATAGTTCTCGAGCCTTGGCTTTCAGCTCCATCAGCTCCTTTAAGCACTTCTCTGTATTGGTTATTCTAGTTACACATTCGTCTAAATTTTTTTCAAATTTTTTAACTTCTTTGCCTTTGGTTTGAATTTCCTCCTGTAGCTCAGAGTAGTTTGATCGTCTGAAGCCTTCTTCTTTCAACTCGTCAAAGTCATTCTCCATCCAGCTTTGTTCCATTGCTGGTGAGGAACTGCATTCCTTTGGAGGAGGAGAGGCGCTCTGCTTTTTAGAGTTTCCAGTTTTTCCGCTCTGTTTTTTCCCCATCTTTGTGGTTTTATCTACTTTTGGTCTTTGATGATGGTGATGTACAGATGTGTTTTTGGTGTGGATGTCCTTTCTGTTTGTTAGTTTTCCTTCTAACAGACAGGACCCTCAGCTGCAGGTCTGTTGGAGTTTGCTAGAGGTCCACTCCAGACCCTGTTTTCCTGGGTATCAGCAGTGGTGGCTGCAGAACAGTGGATTTTCGTGAACCGCGAATGCTGCTGTCCGATCGTTCCTCTGGAAGTTTTGTCTCAGAGGAGTACCCAGCCGTGTCAGGTGTCAGTCTACCCCTACTGGGGGGTGCCTCCCAGTTAGGCTGCTCGGGGGTCAGAGGTCAGGGACCCATTTGAGGAGGTAGTCTGCCCATTCTCAGATCTCCAGCTGCATGCTGCGAGAATCACTGCTCTCCTCAAAGCTGTCAGACAGGGACATTTAAGTCTGCAGAGGTTACTGTTGTCTTTTTGTTTGTCTGTGCCCTGCCCCCAGAGGTGGAGCCTACAGAAGCAGGCAGGCCTTCTTGAGCTGTGGTGGGCTCCACCCAGTTCGAGCTTCCTGGCTGCTTTGTTTACCTAAGGAAGTCTGGGCAATGGCGGGTGCCCCTCCTCCAGCCTTGCTGCCGCCTTGCAGTTTGATCTCAGACTGCTGTGCTAGCAATCAGCAAGACTCCGTGGGCGTAGGACCCTCCGAGCCAGGTGCGGGATATAGTCTCCTGGTGTGCCGTTTTTTTAAGCCCGTCGGAAAAGCGCAGTATTAGGGTGGGAGTGACCCGATTTTCCAGGTGCCGTCTGTCACCCCTTTCTTTGACTAGGAAAGGGAACTCCCTGACCCCTTGCGCTTCCCAAGTGAGGCAATGCCTTGCCCTGCTTCAGCTCACGCATGGTGCGCTGCACCCACTGTCCTGCGCCCACTGTCTGGCACTCCCTAGTGAGATGAACCCGGTACCTCAGATTGAAATGCAGAAATCACCCATCTTCTGCGTCGCTCACGCTGGGAGCTGTAGACCGGAGCTGTTCCTATTCAGCCATCTTTGGCATTATTTAAATGATAACAAAGATTGGCTCTGCCCAGTGTCATCATAGAGCCTTTGGGACAGGATTTTCCCACATAGTAGCTAGCTGTGCCTCTCGTTTGGTCCAGAGACTTTAACTTTTCTATAGTCCCAGGCAGCTATTCCCAAAACCACGGGTAATTCATCTTGGCCTTTATAGAATTCCCATTCCAACAAATAATATTTTATTTTATACCCTGGAGAACAAAGAAAAGTTCTGTAGGAGCATGTTCTCACAAAAAGCCAGACAGAAAATAAGGTTGCAGACAAAATACAGTGTACTCTACTTTACCACATGGAAAAGGTAACTCATCACCATGAACAAGTAAGTACATAAATGAATATAAATCTGGTGATACTTTTACCAATCATAGGGAATGTGGTTCTTGATTAATTTAAATAAATAGTACCTGTACAAGAGAAAGGTTTAAGGATGAAAGCTACCAAATAATATTTCTCTCTCTGTCTCTCCCTCTCTCTCTCGCTTTCACTCTCTCTCTTTCTCCTCCTCTGTTTCCCTCCCTTCCTGTCTCTCTCCCACTTCACATAGGTCCACTCTGCTGGTGACAATTTCATGGATAATATTTCCAAAATTCCAATTAAAAATACTATTGTGGATTTCTAAGATTTTGTAATAGTTTACTTGGTAGTGAAGCATATGATATTATGGTCTAAAATATTCTTGCTCATTCCTATGCAACCTCCCCCTCAACACCTAAAATGGTGGAATTATGCTCTCCCATTGCTAGAAGGCTAGGCCTTGATCTTTTTGGTCAATATGAGTAAATGGAAGTAACATGTGCATTTCCAAGCAGAAAATTTAAGGGTCATTATGTGGTTCACAGTCAGGAAGGTTTTCTCTTTGCCATCCATGGTGCTAAGTCCCACAGAGTGGCTGCGTCCTGGATTAAAGAGGACTCAGAGCAGAACCATCAATAAGCCATGATGAAGTGTGAGTGATAAACACACCTTTGTTATTGCAAGGTATTGTGATACTTAGGTATTTTATAACTTAAAACAGTTTAATACAACATAATCCAAGTTAACTGTAACAGGAATACAAAGTCATTCTAAAACTACTATTTTCAGAGAAGTAATATGACTAATAATTTCTAATGTTTCTGTCTTATACCCAAGAATCCTCTGCAAAAGTTATATTAAACTTCCATGTCATTTTATATACACTCAGTATATATTAATGGGTGATCATTTCTATCAACATCCAAAACTGAAGAAAATTTATGAGTATGGATTTTCTTCTGACCATTAAAATTTTAAACAAGAAGAAATTAACTTTAAATGACAGACAGTAGAAACAATTAGAAAGCATATCTTTATGTTTAAGAAACTGGATACAAATGGGATCTGATTCTCATCTACACTCTGTCATTTTTGTCATGAATATTTTAACCATATGTCAACAAGAGAATTAAAAAGAGCAATAGCAATTTTTATATAAAATATTTATTTTGGAACTGTATGTAATATTTTATAATCACATGAACAAAATATTATTTTGAAAGGTGTGCTACCAATTTTTTTCTTCTTTAAACATATTAATTCCCTCTATACACTTATGTTAACCTACAGTCAAAATATATGTACCAACCCCTTATAAAAATCAGCTAAAACATATTTAATCCATATTATACAATACATTTTATTCCCCTTCCCCAGCCTTCAAACAACACTGACAGAGTGAAGAAAGGGCTTGCCTCCATAAGTCCTGGCTAGAGCAAGTCAGCAAAAGATAAAAAAGACATCTAAGTAATAAGAATAAAAATAATAAGTAAAATTATATTACTAGATGACATAACCTTAAATTCGGACAAGTCTAAAGATTTCACCCAAAAAACTGTTAGAATTAATAAATACATTCAATATTTTTTAGGATACCAAGCCAACTTATAAAAACTTATAAAAATCAGTTGAATTTGTGTACACTAACAATTAATTTTCTGCAAAGGAAATTAAGAAAAAATCTCCTTTATATATTCATAATAAAGAATATAACTCTTAGAAATAAATTTAACCAAGGAAGTGAAAGAGTTGTATACTGGAAACTACTAAACATTGATGAAAAAAAAGACTAGAATAAGTGGAAAGATATCCTATGTTCATGAACTAGAATGAATATGGATAATATGTCTATACTCTACAAAGCAATCTATAAATTAAAGGGAATCCCTATCAAAATCCTAATGAAATTTTCCACAAAAATAGAAAAACAAAAAATTTTTAGGGAAACACAAAAGACCCAGAAAAGCTAAAGCAATTTTGAGCAAGAATATCAAAGCCAGAGGAATCACATTGATTTCAAAATATATTACAAAGCTATTATAATCAAAACAGTATGGCACTGATATAGAAACAGACATATAGACCAATAGAATGCCCAGAAAAACAAATCCACACATAAACATTGTCCACTAATCTTCAACAAGGGTATCAAGAATACACAATGGGGAAAGAATACTCTCTTCATTAAATGGCATTGGGAAAACTGGATATCCACAAATACACATGCAAAACAATAAAATTGGACTCTTATTTTATACCATATGCAAACATCAACTTAAATGGATTAACAATTAAAACAAACAACTTGAAACCATAAAGTGCCTAGAAGAAAACCTAAAGAAAATTATTGACACTGGTCTTGGCAAAGATTTCTTTGATATGATACCACAAGCACAGGCAGCAAAAACAAAAATTAACAACTAGTTTTACATAAAACTAAAAAGCTTCTGCACAGCAAACGAAACAATCAACAATATGAAAAGCAGCCTACAGTATGGAAGAAAATATTTCAAAACCATATGTCAGGTAAGCAATTCATATCCAAAATACATAAGGAATTCCTACAAGTCGACATCAATATAATACATAATACAATTAAAAAAGGATTATCCAGAGCCCATATTCTCCACATTGAAACAGGAGAACTGGGGAGGCACACATCCACCTTCCTTAGCATTCTAAGACAATTCCCAGAAAGTTCATTCCATTCTTACCTCATGGAAATGAGAATTTAGGGGGGAAAGGAATGGCTTGACCACTTGAAGTGAGATAAAAAACAAAGTGGAGAGGCTGAGCCCACAGAGATATATGCACAGATGTTAGTGAAACCTCAGTGTACCTGCCAGCAGTGGTGTTTGATCAGAGAGGTACTAGCAAGCAGTATAGTCCACCTGCAAATGTGAGCTGGTTGCCCCTAGAAGAGGTGGGAAATTCTGCCTGGCTCAGACCCCTAGATAGCAAGCCTCCAGGCCCAGCCTCAGACCATACCCTGGGGCTTGCCCAAGGAGGGAGAAGAATTTGCTAATAAATTCAGAAAGCAAACAGCCACTCTTTTAGCCACACCAGTACCACCAGCTCCACTCAAACATGGATGGAACTGGAGGTCATTACGTGAAGTGAAATAAGACAAGCACAAAAAGACAAATATCACATTTTTTCTCTTGCAAGTGGAAGCTTAAAAAAGATGGATTTCATGAAGATAGAGAGTAGATTGGTGGCTACCAGAGGCCAGTAAATGTAGGGCAGGGGGAGTGTAAAGAGATATTGATTAATGGGTACTAATATACAGCTAGAAGGAATGAGACCTAATGCTTCATAGATCAGTATGGTGCCTATGGTTAACATTAATCTATTGTACACTTCAAAATAGGTGAGGGATAATAGTTGGAATCTTACTAGCATAAAGAAAAGACAAATATTTAAGGTGATGGAGTCCCCATTATCCTTATAACAGCCTCAAGTTTGACTGCTCACCACTTGGAGGCCAGGACATGAGAAACAGGGTTTGGTGAAAGGAAAGCAGCTTTATTTTTCAAAGGCAAGCAGTTGAGGAGAATGGCCAAACTCCAGTCTCTAAAAACCCATCTCCACTCTTTGGGTTGGGGGAGGGGGTTTAAGAAGGGAAACTTGGTATGAGAAACATGCAGAAATGTTGCAGGGTGCACGGTCTGTGTGTCTTATTCTGATGGTTATCTTGAGTAATCACCCATCCAGAGGTTTGGTTGGCGTCATCTTGACTTTGGCCCACTCGTGGTGGACTAATTGTTTGTGACACCCTCTAAGAAGGAGGATTTCACAGATAGGTCTGTATGCCTGGTTTGTTTTAAAATTAGCCCCTAGAATTTCTAAATAAGCACATAAATAGATAAGTGAGTGCGGTGCAAAGGAGGGCCTGTGGGAAAGGGAGAAAAATAAAGAGTTTTAAAATGTATATCAAGGCTATATTAGAGTTTGGAGGAAAAAAAAAGGTTTAAAGATGCATTTTGAAGCAAAGCTGCTCAGTTATAACTGCCCAATGTCAAATTTCTTTCCATTTCTATGGTAAGTCAGAAATGCAATAAATCTGGCCATTTTCTGTTGAAGAGGGGCACAGTTAGGAGACACTGAAATGGAATCTGCCCACTTGGAGTTAGAGATATTCTCGAATTCCTAGACTTGCAGTAGGAATTTGCTGGAACATTATGTTTTGGTACCTAGGAATATCTGAGAAAGTCAGTCCTGTATCCCCATGCAGCGTGTACAACAGCAATACATTCATGAGGTTTATGGTGAGTTGGGTTACGGTCATGAGAGGGAAATGGGTGAAACGCCCCATACCAGGTATAGAAATGACTCCAAGTACTTAGGTTGGTGGCTTGAATGCGTCATGGCAAGACTGTGGTGGAAGAAAGGGGCAATTCCGCACAGACCCAACAGTCTGTTCTATTTTGGAGGGAAGCCATCATTTCTGCCCATTCAGTGAAAAGGTTAGTTTTAGCAGAGATAAAGAGTGTATTCATGACTACAAAACTCATTGAGAACTTTTCCATGTTAAGAAACGGCATTATTTTTCCATGTTAAGAAAAGGTATTACTTTTCTGCGTGATTTCCTTGGTTCTCATGGCAAGTGTTTAGACAGCTAGAGACAGGATTCCTGGATGCGCTCCAGTTGACTTTCCCAGTCCTTGAAGTCCATCAGCTTCCTGGATGCCACTTTCCTTACACCATCAGAGTGTTGCAGGCAGCTGATGCCACCGAGGGGAGAAAAGGAAAAATCCTTGAGACAAAGATGGTCTTATGGTCTTGGTAGCTACTGGGATTTTTTTTTTTTTAAGACAGAGTCTTGCTCTGTCACCCAGGCTGGAGTGCAGTGGCATGATCTCATTGTAACCTCCACCTCCTGGGTTCAAATTATTCTTCTGCCTCAGCCTCCCGAGTAGCTGGGATTACAGGCACATGCCACTACACTCGGCTAATTTTTGTATTTTTAGTAGAGATAGGGTTTGACCATGTTGGCCAGGCTGGTCTCGAACTCCTGACCTTGTGATCCGTCCGCCTCAGACTCCCAAAGTGCTGGCATTACAGGCGTGAGCCACTGTGCCTGGCCAAGATCCCTCTTAATTTGTTGTCTAGGAGATGAGAAAATAATTATATTTCCTCACCCATAATAGATACTTTTTTCCAATGTTTATGGAATTAATTTAATGAGTAGATAAAATTATTTCAAATTAGAAGGAACATGTATGAAAAAGGTACTTGAATGGGTCATGATAGATATTCTACTTTCTTTAAAGTTTTATTTAATTTTTCATTGGTCCATAATCTAGATATTAGAGTGTGATGTCTCAATACATTTATACATGTATCATAATGTAAAATAATATACATTTGTAATGATCAAATCTGGGTAATTAGCAAATCCATCACCTCAAATATTTATAATTTCTTTATGGTGGGAACATTCAAAGTCTTGTTTTCTAGCTATTTTGAAATGTACACTACATTATTGTTAACTATAACAATAGTTATAGTTAACACCCATGGGGGTGGAGGGTGGGAGAAGGGAGAGGAGCAGAAAAGATAACTATTGGGTGCTGGGCTTAATACCTCGGTGATGAAATAATCTCTACGAAAAACCCCCATGACATGAGTTTACCTGGGTAAAAACCTTCACATGTACCCCCGAACCTAAAAGGAAGTTAAATAAAAAATCTCTGCCTAGATGTTTAGTGTCTAACTCCTTGTTTCATTCATGTGTATGATAGAATTTCACCTGCTAAATCAAGTTCGTCTAACCAGCCAGTACAGAATAGATTCCCTCATGATTTTCTATCCCCTCACCCTGCCTTTATTTTTATTCACCATGGTTATTGATACCTGATTTTATCTTATGTGTTTATTAGTTTACTGCTTTTAGTTATCCTAGAATATAAGCTGAACAAAGGTGGAGTCTCTGACCATAATAAGCATAGAATAATGGCTGTCACATAACCAATATTGAATAAATATTTTTGAATGCATGAATAAAAGAAAGAAGCATTTAACATTTGAAGTTATGCTCTACTTGAAAACAATATTGTTAGAAGTCCACTGAATATCACATCCCAAATTACTATTGTATTAAAAGTTAAATGTACCAAAAAACATCCTTAAGCTCATTTACTGAAAAATATAAAGATAAATGATTCCAAAATATGTGAGGACTTTCTAGTCCCAAAAGCACTAAACTGAATCATTAGCACTAATGTATTAAACAAAACATTTTAAAGATTCTGATGGCACACAATTTCTCAAAACCAAAACTGAAAAAAAAAACAACTGTAGTATACACTATGTGAAAATGATAACTAATCTTAACATACAGCCAAGATGGCTGACTAGAAACAGCTGTGGGCAGAATCTCCCACACAGAAGAAGTGAAATGGTGAGTGAATCCTGCACTGGCAACCGAGGTATCCAGGTTCTGTCATTGGGCCTGACTAGGGAGTTGTTATGACTCATGGAGAGCAAGGAAAAGTATGGTGGTGTGACGGCCCACCTGGGAAACACACGGGACAAGGGGAGCTCCCACCCCTAACCAAGGGAGGCGGTGAGTGATCATGCTACCCTGCCTGGGAAATCAGATTTTTCCATGGATTTGTGCAACCCATGGTTCAGGAGATCCCCCTTATGAGCCCAGGCCACCAGGGCCTTGGATCCCAAGACACCTCAAGATACGTGCACATGAATGTTCATTGCAGCATGATTCACAATAGCAAAGACATGGAATCAACCTACATGCCCATTAATGACAGATTGGAGGAAAGGAATGAACAAAACCTCAAAGAATTATGTGATTATGTAAAAAGACTGAGCTTTTGACTGATTGGTGTACCTGAAAGAGACAGGGAGAATGAAACCAAGTTGGAAAACATACTTCAGGATATCATCCAGGGGAACTTCCCCAACCTAACAAGACAGGCCAACATTCAAATTCAGGAAATTCAGAGGACCTCAGTAAGATACTCCATGAGAAGATCAACCCCAGGAACATAATCATCAGATTCTTTAAGTTTGGAATGAGGGAGAAAGTGTTAAGGGCAGCTGGAGAGAAAGTACAGATCACCTATAAAGGGAAGCCCATCGGAACAACAGCAGACCTCTCGGTGGAAACCCTACAACCCAGAAGAGATTGAGGGTCAGTATTCAAAATTCTTAAAGGAAAGAATTTCCAACCTGGAATTTCATATCTGGTCAAACTAAGCTTCATAAGTGAAGGAGAAATAAAATCCTTTTCAGACAAGCAAATGCTGAGGGAATTTGTCACCAACTAGGCCTGCATTGCAAGAGCTCCTGAAGAAAGCACTAAATATGGAAAGGAAAAACCGTTAGCAGCCACTGCAATAACACACTGAAGTAGAAAGACCAATGGCACTATGAAGCAACTACATCAACAAGCCTGCAAAATGACAAGCTAACATCATGATGACAGGATCAAATTCACACAATATTAACCCTAAATGTAAATGGACTAAATGCCCCAATTAAAAGACACAGAATGGCAAGCTGAATGGAGTCAAGACCCATTGGTGTGCTGTATTCAAAAGACCCATCTCGTGTGCAAAGACACACATAGGCTTAAAATAAAGGGATGGAGGAAAATTTGCTAAGCAAGTAAAAGCAGAAAAAGCAGGGGTTGCAATCCTAGTTTCTGACAAAACAGATTTTAAACAAAAATATCAGAAAGGACAAAGAAGGGCCTCACATAATGGTAAAGGGATTAATTCAACAAGAAGGGCTAAATATCATAAATATATATGAACCCAATACAGGAGCACCCAGATTCATAAAACAAGTTCTTGGAGACCTACAAAGAGACTTAGACTCTTATACAATAATAGTGGGAGACTTTAACACCCCACTGTCAATATTAGACAGATCATGAACATAGAAAATTTAAAAGAATATTCAGGACTTGAACTCGGCCCTTGATCAAGTAGATCTGATACATATTTACAGGACTCTCCACCCCAAAACAACAGAATATACATTATTCTCGATGCCACATGGAACTTGCTCTAAAATTGATCACATAATTGGAATTAAAACACTCCTCAGCCAATGCAAAAGTACTGAAATAATAACAAATAGCCTTTCAGATCCCAGTGTAATCAAATTAGACCTAAAGATTAAGAAACTTACTCAAAACCACACAACTGCATGGAACTTGAGCAACCTGTTCCTGAATGACTCCTGGGTAAATAATAAAATTAAGGCAGAAATCAGGAAGTTCTTTGAAACCCATGAGAACAAAGAGACAATGTACCAGAATCTCTGGGACACAGCTGAAGCAGTATTAAGAAATAAATTTTGGCCGGGCATCGTGGCTTACGCCTGTAATCCCAGCACTTTAGGAGGCTGAGGCGGGTGGATCACGAGGTCAGGAGATCAAGACCATCCTGACTAACACGGTGAAACCCCATCTCTACTAAAAATACAAAAAATTAGCTGGGCATGGTGGCAGGTGCCTGTAGTCCCAGCTACTCGGGAGGCTGAGGCAAGAGAATGACATGAACCCTTGAGGCTGAGCTTGCAGTGAGCTGAGATCACGCCACTGCACTCCAGTCTGGGCAACAGAGTGAGACTCCATCTCAAAAAAAAAAAAAAAAAAAGAAAGAAAGAAATTTTATGGCACTAAATGCCCACATCAAGAAGCTAGAAAGATCTCAAATCAACACCTTAACATCACAATTGAAGAACTAGGGAACCAAGAGCAAACAAGCTGAAAATCTTCCAGAAGACAATAAATAACCAAGATCAGAGTGGAACTGAAGGAGATAGAGACATGAAAAACCTTCAACAATTCAATGAATCCAGAGGCTTATTTTTTGAAAAACTTAATAAAATAGAGAGACCACTAACTAGACTAATAAAGATGAAAAGAGAGAAGAATCAAATAGGCACAATAAAAAAACAATAAGGGGTTATTACCACTGACCACACAGAAATAAAAACAATCATCAGAGAATACCTCTATGCAAATAAACTAGAATATCTAGAAAAAAATGTATAAATTCCTAGACACAAGCACTCTTCCAGGACTAAACCAGGAAGAAGTTGAATCCCTGAATAGATCAATAACAAGTTCTGAAATTGAGGCAGTAATAGCCTACCAACCAAAAAAAGTCCAGGACCAGATATATTTACAGCTGAATTCTACCAGATGCACAAAGAGGAGCTGGCACCGTTTATTCTGAGACTATTCCAAACAATTGAAAAGGAGACACTTCTCCCTAACTCATTTTATGAGGCCAGCATCATCCTGATACCAAAACCTGGCAGACATACAAGAACAACAACAAAAACCTCAGGCCAATATCCCTGATGAACATCAATGCAAAAATCCTCAATAAAATATTAACAAACTGAATTTAGCAACACAGTAAAAAGCTTATCCACCACAATCAAGTCGGGTTCATCCCTGGGATGCAAGTCTGGTTCAACGCAGGCAAATCAATAAGTGTAATTCATCACATAAACAATACTAAAGACAAAAACTACATGATTATCTCAATAGATGTAGGAAAAAAAACCTTTAATAAAATTCCACATCCTTTCATGTTAAAAACTCTCAGTGAACTAGGTATTGATGGAACATATTTCAATAAGAGCTATTTGTGACATTTGTGACAATTCACAGCCAATATCATACTAAATGTACAAAAAGCTGGAAGCATTCCCCTTGAAAACCAGCACAAGAAAAATATGCCCTCTCTCACCACTCCTATTCAACATAGTATAAGAAGTTCTGGCCAGTGCAGTCAGGCAAGAGGAAGAAATAAAGGGTATTCAAATAGGAAGAGAGGAAGTCAAATTGTCTCTGTTGCAGATGGCATAATCCTATATCTAGAAAACCCCATCATCATATCTCAAAAGCTCCTTAAGCTGATAAGCAACTTCAGCAAAGTCTCAGGATACAAAATCAATGTGCAAAAGTCACAAGCATTCCTGTACACCAACAATAGATAAGAAGAGAGCCCCTGTAGTCCTAGCTACTCAGGAGGCTGAGACAGGGAGAATAGCGTGAACCCAGGAGGCAGAGCTTGCAGTGAGCCAAGATTGCACCACTGCACTCCAGCCTGGGCAACAGAGCGAGACTCCATCTCAACAAAAAAAAAAAAAAAAAGAAGAGAGCCAAGTCATGAATGAACTCCCATTCACAATTGCTACAAAAAGAATAAACTACCTAGGAATACAGCTAAGAAGGGATGTGAAGGATCTCTTCAAGGAGAAGCACAAACCACTGCTAAAGGAAATAAGAGAGGACACAAACAAATGGAAAAATATTTTATGCTCATGGATAGGAAGAACCAATATTGTGAAAATGGCCATACTGCCCAAAGTAATTTATAGATTCAATGCTATTCCCATTAAACTGCCATTGACGTTCTTCATAGAATTACAAAAAACTATTTTAAAATTCACATGGAACCAAATAAAGGACCGGTATAGCCAAGACAATCCTAAGCAAAAGGATCAAAGTTTGAGGCATCGCACTACCTGACTTGAAACTATACAACATGGCTACAGTAACCAAAACAGCATGGTACTGGTACAAAAACAGTCACAGAGACCAATGGAACAGAATAGAGATCTCAAAAATAAGACCACACATCTACAACCATCTGATCTTCAACAAACCCAACAAAAACAAGCAATAGAAAAAGGATTTCCTATTTTATAAATGGTGATGGGAAAACTGGCTAGCCATATGCAGAAAATTGAAACTGGACACCTTCCTTACACCTTATGCAAAAATTAACTCACATGGATTAAAGACTTAAATGTAAAACCCAAAACTATAGACACCATAAAAGAAAATCTAAGCAATATCATTCAGGACATAGGCACAGGAAAAGATTTTATGACAAAAACAGCAAAAGCAATTGCAACAAAACCAAAAAGTGAAAAATGAGATCTAATTAAACTAAAGAGCTGCACAGCAAAAGAAACTATCATCATTATGAACAGACAACCTACAGAATGGGAGAAAATTTTTGCAATCTATTCATCTGACAAATGTCTAATATCCAGAATCTAGAAGGAACTTAAACAAATTTACAAGAAAAAGAACAAAGGATCCCATTAAAAAGTGGGCAAAGAACATGAAAAGACACTTTTCAAAAGAAGACATTTATGTGGCCAACAAACATGAAAAAAAGCTAAACATCGCTGATCATTAGAGAAATGCAAATCAAAACCACAATGAGATACTATCTCATGCCAGTCAGAATGGTGATTATTAAAAAGTAAAGAAAAAACAGATGATGGTGAGGCTGTGGGGAAATAGGAACACTTTTACACTGTTGGTGGGAATGTAAATTAGTTCAACTATTGTGGAGAAAAATGTGGTGATTTCTCAAAGACCTAGAACCAGAAGTACCATTTGACCCACCAATCCTATTACTGAGTAGATACCCAAAGGAATATAAATCACTCCATTATAAAGATACATGCATGTGTATGTTCATTCCGACACTACTCACAATAGCAAAGACATGGAATCAACACAAATGTTCATCAAAGATAGATTGGATAAAGAAAACATGGTACATATACAACATGGATTACTATGCAGCCATAAAATGGAATGAGATCATGTCCTTTGCAAAGACATGGGTGGAGCTGGAAGCCATTATCCTCAGCAAACTATTGCAGGAACAGAAAACCAAACACTGCATATTCTCACTTATAAGTGGGAGCTGAACAATGAGAACACATGCATACAGGGAGGGGAACAACACACACTGGGGCACCTCAGGGGGTTGGGGGGAGCAAGAGCATCAGGATAAATAGCTAATATATGAGTATATTATATATACTAGCTAAATCATATATAAATAGCTAATATATGAGTATATATCAATGACTTGATACCTAGGTGATGGGTTGATAGGTGCAGCAAACCACCATGGCACACTTTTGCCTATGCAACAAACCCGCACATCCTGCACGTATATCCCAGGACTTAAAATACAATAAAATTTAATAAAATAGAAAAAATTATTAATATATACACATGAAATATAAATATATATGCACATACACATGTGGAAATAGAAAAAATGTGCACAGGATTTGACAGATATTTCACAAAGCAACAGTTAAACACATCAAAAGTCATGTAAACATTAGTAATCAAAAAGGCAAATTGAACAATGATGTACCTATCAAATTGACTAAGATGGAAAAGTGCATAGAATTCAGTCCTGGTACATGTAAAGTTTATTGCTGTGATGCTGTAACACAAGTTGAAAACATTTTTGGACAGGGAATTTAGTTGATGGATATTAAGAAATTTGAAAACTTTGTATCTTCTTGCAAATCACTTTAGGAAAAAACACACTTAGAGAATGCTATCTGGGAAAGGTGGCGGGGGAGAGTATACGGAAATGTTGGTCAAAGAGTTAAAAGTTGCAGTTGTGTAGGATAAATAAGTCTAGAGATCTAATGTATAGCGTGATGACTATAGCTAATAATATTGTATTGTACACTGGGAAGTAGCCAAGAGAGTAGGTTTCAGGTGCTCTTAGCACATGTAGACACACACACACACACACACATACACACAAAGTAAAGATGGACATGCTTATTTTCTTGACTGTAGTAATAGCAATAATTTCACTATGTATATAAAAATATGTTGCATACCTTAAATATATACAATAAAAAGAGAATCCTTTGTACATAATCTATTAAAAATGTCAAACAATTTATCACTTAGAAATTTGAACACAACCTAAATAACCACTATTTGGATTTTAATTGTGGTATAATTAATTTGATAGGATATCAATGTCTAGTCACATATATACACTTAACCCATTTTAAATAGAATAGATTTAATGTACAAAAGTGGTTACAGGGTGGCACAAAGGGCTGGAGGGAAGGCTGATGCAGCAAGGAGCCGAGTGTTATCACTCACGGACCAGGAGTTGTCACCAGTGGCGCCTCATATGCTCCTCAGTGCTGAGCTGATGGAGACTGCACACCCAGGGCTGCTTGTGTGACTTTCCCATGCTGATATGCGGCAACTTGGATGCCTGCATCCCCACAAATGCAGCTGAAACTGACTGTAAGCCCACAACTCCCTCAGGACCCCTGCTGCCTGCAGTTGCTGCTGCTGCCGCCACAGATCATCACCAGAAGCAGGAAATAAGACACAGTTTCCTTCTTTCTCCTGCTCTCCAGTGTTCCACCAGGGCCTGCCCTCTCATAGCCTTACAGGAAACCAGGTAGCACAGGAGTCAGGACAAGCTCTCTGCAGGCTGAAGCCCTAGAAGTCAGTGGAGGCACCAGCCCTAAAGCGTGGGCCCAACAAACAGAAGACAGACACCATCTGGACAAACTTTTTCATGAAAAGACCTCCATGACATGGTAACACGATCAACATCATTCTAGAACACACGCACAGAAAACGGTTCAGAAATACTTGTCTGCAAGATCCAAGAGGGTGGAGTTGCTTCCACCTGGTTACCTATTTTATTCCAACTGTCTGTTACATGGTGTACACTTCATAAATATTCATAGTATGAAGTCAAGACATGAATTTTAAAGTTTTGTTTCTATCTGAACTATTACATTACGGTTGATTTTTAAATTTTATTTGTACTAGACTGTGATTTTAGATTTTTTAGTCATATCAATATTTAAAATAAAAACAAACTTTAAAATTAAATGCATCACTAAAGTAACACAGCTTGCAGGTGAATAACAGAAGAAAGAACATAACAAGCTAATGAAGAGTGATAGCAATGAAGATGTGAAAAAGACAACCTCAATTTTAGTATGGAGTTCATTACTGATCAGCGATACTCTCTTTGACACATCAACTGAACTCTGAGTTTCAAAGCCTATATTTGTGAAAGATTGGAACACAAATAGCAATATTTTATAAAAATTTCCTAAAGTTTAAAGGAGGAGGCACATACACATGAAAATATTGTGTAAAACACAAAAGGCCATATATAACTAACTCATATATCATAGGTAAAAATTCATTAGTAATGGCTAACTTTGAGATTATTGTTAATATTTGTTGAGATTTTCAGTTTAACAATAAAAGAAGATTAAATAACAACAACAAAACAGCTGGGCACAGTGGTGTGTGTCTGTAGTACCAGCTATTCAGGAGAGTGATGTGGAGGGGGTTCACTTGAGGCCAGGAGGTCGAGGCCTTCGTGCACTGTGATCTCACCTGTAAAAATCTACTGCACTCCAGCCTGGGCAACATAGTAAGATTCTGTCGCTTAAAAAAAAATGAGAGGAAAATCAGAAAAAGGCAACAGAGATACCTATTAGCTTCTTTAGCTCCTTTATTTGCATTCTTCTTCAAAACCCCAGAGAGGACTTATTAACAGAAAACTTTTATCTACGCCCCTAATGGACACAGTGAAGCCAGGGATGATGTCACTTTTGTTTTTCTTTGCACAGTTAAGCCAGCCACACACCATGAGCCCCTCCAAATGAGGGTCAAGACATCATCTGATGGTGAGTTCCACCAGATAGGTAGACAGTATTGCAGGAACAAAAGGTGGTCACGGTTCTTGATTTGTTCTGCTTTTGAAACATTTCTGTTAGTTCTTGACTGTATTTCCTCATTTTCCTCTATCATCTATTTTTATGGAGAAAAGCCAATCTGTTTTATTTTTCCTTTGAGTCTCATTTTATATAATACTTATTTACTGCAACATATTAGTAAACGGGTTTTTCATTTCCAAATTATTTATGGACAAAATCATATATATTCTTCCTCTGTTATTGAATGATACGTTTGTTTTAGTGGGATGAAAATTTTGCAGAGGAAAAACAACTAATTTTTCTTTGAATGGAAATTAGGTCTTAGAGTTAGAAAACACTAGCAACAAATGTTTCAATCATATTTATGTTTCCCTGGTGAAACCAATAGTGAGTTATCTAAAACCCAAATTTTAGTCTACGGAAGCAGGACTGTGTCCCCAAGAGAACTGAGGTAAGTGACATGCTCTGGGTCCCGCACCTGCACCGATGTACTTACTCCATGGGGTTAGCTGTGTGATGTTAGATAGATACCCCAGAACTTGAACTTTTAAATCTGTAAATGGTGAAATTAGATTATATACCTCATAGGTTCTTGAGGAAAATTAAAAGTGGTAAACTGGCATTTAGAACAATTCCTAGGATACTGTAAGCTTCACATAAATGCTCAATATTGCCCTACCACCACTATTAATTATTCCCTGGGTTAAACATGCATTGTGCTGTTTGGAAACTCAAGCAATGTGATCAAGAAAAATAAAAGAAAGAAAAAGTCCAGTTGTGCTGCATGCTGCAGTCACAGTTTTCCCTCACTGATCTGGTGTCCCAGGTTCAGCATGGCTTAATGACAGGGACTCCCATTTACAAAAGTGCAGCAGAGATTTGCGCAGCATCCACCTCCCCTCCCGCACTGCCCTCTTGGTCTCCCTCCATTCACTTAGCAAACAGCTGCCCAGTCTCCGCATCTAATTATTATTCTCAAAAACTTGAAAATATTAATAAGTCTAATTAGAATTATTAAAAGAATTCAAAATGTATTTGAAACTTGGAAATTCTTCCTGAAATATGACTGTATGATAACCACTGCTAAAGTCTTCCCAGAAAAAGGACCCTATATTTTCTTCCTATTGATAAATACTAAAATTTAACAACATGTCAGAAATTGAAAAGTTGCAAAGTTTTAATCTTCTTAAGAGAAAATGTAGGAGTTATCAGTGATTCTCTTCAGAAAGGTTAAATGTATTTTGCTTCTATTAGCCTTGTTAATGTAGCTCATAGCTATTCTAATCTGAAGTTGTACTTTAAATCATGTTTATATGTTTTTTCCTGAATAGACTGACTGTGACCTCCTCAAGCTTAATCAAATATAATTTGTCTTTGATTCCTGCACTAGCTAACACAGAGTCAGGCTGTGAGTAGCAAGATAGAGGAAGGAATTTAATTGAAGTGAGAGACATCTTAGTGTTTTATTTTCTTTTCTGCCTCACAGTTTCCATGAAAAAATTCACTGTAGCAGGCAATAAAGCAGATATTTGCAAAAACACCAAAAGCCTTGCCTGGTAAATAGCAGGGAGTTTCTAAATCCCAGTTATGCCCCCCTGAGATTTAATGCGAATGACAGGAGCTTTAAGGAGTTGAGCTTGGAGAAGCATGCACTTGTCACAAAGAAGGTGGATTCTGCATAAATCTCTGCTCAACATGAAAATAAGAGACATACCTTACATTAATATATGCATTTCTATTTGTAAATATGCATATACAATGTATTCTTATATTTGTAAATCTGCACATATGTAAAAATGCATATCTATAAATTTATATAAAATAAATGTAAACTGTATACATACAAGTTGTCTGGCACTAGAGAAATTATCAAATCCAAATTCTTACAAGTCTGACTAAATGATAAAATCAGCAAACTGAAGTAATGAAGCTCATATCATAAAATGATTATAGTAATACAGTCTGCAGAATAATTTGTGTAGATATTAACTCTTTGACAGTGTATGTATTTATTCATTTGTAACTGATAATATTCTAAGCACTTTCATTACTTTTTCTGCATTTAATCTTCATCAACCCTGAGGTCAAACCTTTTCTTACCATCTATTTTTATGTGCAGTAAACAGAGGAATAGCAGGTAGAGGGGAAGCTGGGTCCACCCTGCAGTCCAGCCACGGTCCCTGGGCTCCTCACCCCATGTGACTCTGGTTTCTGAGGAGTCTGGTGTGTAGGAGGACCCTGGCTTGCTCATGGGGATGTGTGGGGTTTTGCTCCACGAAACCACAGAGCCTCACAGCATTGTCCAATACTGTGGGTAGAAGGGTGCAGATGTTTGGTATGGATTTTCCACAAGTGATATTTTAGTCACGTTCTAAATCATTCCTATATGGAATACACTTTTGGGAGTTTTTAAGATTCCAGATGGATCCTTAAACCAGAGAATGTAATTCACTTTAGACTTCTCTAAACAACTCTAAAAACAGGGGGACAAAATTCTCCTTTGTTTTCAATAATTCACTATTCATGTCTGCATAAGGCAGTGACACTGCCAATTTCCAGGACTTGTTTATAACAGACACTCTCATCAGGAAATCTCATGACTCAGAACTGTGGCAACTTCAGTACAAATCACCCTTTTGATCCACAGTTGTGAATTCTTAGTTCCTGGTAAATTTCTTGAATTGCAGATAATTTATAACACCCAAATCTACAGGCCCATGGGCCTTTCTTTGGTTAGAACACACACACACACACACACACACACACAATTTGTTTCAGAGGCTCAAATTACTTTAACCCCAAGCTTTCCTTGGTGGCCTAGGTGAAACCTCATGGACAACATCACCTGGATGGCCAGCCACACTGGATGGTCGGATTTCATCCTGATGGGACTCTTCAGACAATCCAAACATCCAATGGCCAATATCACCTGGATGGCCAACCACACTGGATGGTCGGATTTCATCCTGTTGGGACTCTTCAGACAATCCAAACATCCAGCTCTACTTAGTGTGGTCATCTTTGTGGTTTTCCTGATGGCGTTGTCTGGAAATGCTGTCCTGATCCTTCTGATACACTGTGACGCCCACCTCCACACCCCCATGTACTTTTTCATCAGTCAATTGTCTCTCATGGACATGGTGTACGTTTCTGTCACTGTGCCCAAGATGTTCCTGGACCAGGTCATGGGTGTGAATAAGATCTCAGCCCCTGAGTGTGGGATGCAGATGTTCTTCTATGTGACACTAGCAGGTTCGGAATTTTTCCTTCTAGCCACCATGGCCTATGACTGCTACGTGGCCATCTGCCATCCTCTCCGTTACCCTGTCCTCATGCACCATAGGGTGTGTCTCTTCCTGTCATCAGGCTGCTGGTTCCTGGGCTCAGTGGATGGCTTCACATTCACTCCCATCACCATGACCTTCCCCTTCTGTGGATCCCGGGAGATTCATCATTTCTTCTGTGAAGTTCCTGCTGTATTGAATCTCTCCTGCTCAGACATCTCACTCTATGAGATTTTCATGTACTTGTGCTGTGTCCTCATGCTCCTCATCCCTGTGGTGATCATTTCAAGCTCCTATTTACTCATCCTCCTCACTATCCACAGGATGAACTCAGCAGAGGGCCGGAAAAAGGCCTTTGCCACCTGCTCCTCCCACCTGACTGTGGTCATCCTCTTCTATGGGGCTGCCATCTACACCTACATGCTCCCCAGCTCCTACCACACCCCTGAGAAGGACATGATGGTATTTGTCTTCTATACCATCCTCACTCCAGTGCTGAACCCTTTAATCTATAGTCTTAGGAATAAGGATGTCATGGGGGCTCTGAAGAAAATGTTAACAGTGGGACCTGCCTTTCAAAAAGCTATGGAGTAGACCATTTTGAGAGTAATTTACTTTTCCTTCTCTCTGCACTTCACATATGAGAATGTTATACCAGTGTTATTTCCCAGACTCCAAGACTGCCATGGTGTTTGATCTCATTTTCACACCTCTTTTAGAAATCGCTTTCCTGTACTAGAAAGCTTTTCAATTTACACTCCGTCTCACTTCAAAATGCATTATTCAGTCATATTATATTGATGTTACAGTTACTGAAGTTCATAACTACTTTCTAATTCTATAGGAGATTTTCATATTCTGGGAATACATAATGATACTACTTAGAGGATAAAGGTTATAAGGCATAAAATTGAGAGAGAGGGAGAAATGAGGAAGAAAAAGGGTTCATATAGATGTTCTTTGTACTACTTTTATTTATGCTAATTTTCTGTATAATTGAAATTAATTTTAAATAAATAATTAAAATATGTCCCCTCCCTCCCACCTTTTTTGAGCAGTACACATGATATAATATCTTAGAAAACTTGCTGATTGCAATGTAGTTATTCACTGCTGAGACAATCCAGCCATTTGTCCACCCTTATTGGAGGCTGTCTTGGCCCACATGGTTGGTTCCTGAAAGATTAAGGTCTGTTATTGAGGTTAACAGTCTTCATCAAGTGCTAGGTTTTGAATCCTGAATTCCGTTAAGAGACTGTGGAAAACATATTAGCCTGGGGTGAAAAGAAGCTTTAGAGAAGATTTCCAGCACAAAGTGACATCTGAGCTGAGTTTTGAAGTATGTAATTTATTAGACAAATAAGAAGAGGTAGAGTATCAAATATTCAATTGTTCATTTATCCAGTAAATATTTGTTATGCTATATTAAATCTAAAATATTCACTAAATAAAATTCAAAGGTGAATACTACATACTCCTTTCCCCAAGAAATTTGAACTAGTAATTCTGTGTGCTAATAGGTGCTATAAAGTGTATGAAATGCTTTGATGCACATGTGGAAAGGGTATAGCTCATTCTGGCACCTCGCTTCTTCCTGTGCTGTGCACATTCAATCAAGCAGAAGATGCTGAGTGCAGCCCCAGGAGCTCAGTGTTAAAGGTGCCTAGCTGTTCCCCTCAGATAACTACACATGGCTGGGGAAGGGGGAGGGACTTTGTCAGGGATGTGATGATGCCAGGGAAAAGGCACAGCAAGAGCAAAGGTCAGACAATTGACCAAGCAGGAGTGGCAAATATTCTAATCGTGCCTTGTTTCCTGTTTTGTTTTGTGGAATAATTCCTTGCTTTCTGTGACCCAGATGTCTACAAACAGTAGAAAATGATCAGTCTTGCATTTCAGAAATATTACTTTGGTGACAATAGATTGGAGAAGTGCAAACCTGGTGGAAGGCAGACCACGTGAGTGAGGATGGTGAACTGCATGATCTGAGTGGAACGATGTGTACCTTACCACCAGGAGGGACTTAGGGAGAGGAAGTGTTTGGGGTATGCAGGGATGTGAGACTTTGTCAAACCAATTGGATTATAATTACAGACCTAGTTGCAGGTGTATCATTTTCCAATTGCCTGTGTCCAGCTTGTGAAGAATCAAGTGCCTTCAGATTTACAGATTCTGCTTTCCTCTTGACAATATGATCCTAAACATGTAAAACTTAAAATCTCCACAAAAGCTCTGTTAGAACAATTGAAAGACTTCACATAAAGTTGCAGAAATCAAAATCAACATACATCAATAATTTCTTTATGCACTAACAACAAAATACCTGAAAAAGAAATTTAAAAACAATTTTATTTATAATAGTGTCAAATCAAACAAACAAAAACTTTGGGATAAATTTAACCAAAAGGGTTAAATATCTACACTGAAAAGCATAAAACATTGATGTAGGAAATTAAAGAAGACACCAATAAATGAAAACTATCCCATATTCATGGATTGGAAGAATTAATATGTTAAATTTTTCATGTTACCCAAAGGGGTCTACACATTTAATGACATTCCTGTCAAATTTCAATGTCGTTTTTCACAGAACTGGAGAAAAAAAATGATTTATATGAACAGTAAGAACAAAAGGGGAGCATCACACTACTTTTTTTCTAAATATATTACAAAGCTACGACACTCAAAACAGCATGGTACACGCATTACAAAAGGCACATTGACCAGTGGAACAGGATTTAGAGCTGAGAAATAAACCCACACATTTATAGTCAATTGATTTTTGACAAATGTGCCAAAAACACACCTGAGGAAAGACTGTTCCTTCAACAAATGATACTGGAAAAATTAGATATCCACACGCAAAAGAACAAAATTGAACCCTTTTCTCACACCATATACAAAAATCAATTCAAAATGAATTAAACTTGGATATAAGACCCGAAACTGTAAAGCTACTAGAAGAAAATATAGGGAAAAGCTCTGTGACATTGGTTTGGGCAATGTTTTTCTGGATATAAACTCAAACTCCCATGGAACAAAAGCACAAATAAACAAATCAGATTATGCAAAACTAAAAAGATTCCGCACAGTAAAGGAAACAATCAATAGAGTGAAGAGACAACCCACAGAATCAGATAAAGTATTTGTAAACTATATTATCTGATAAGTGATTAATAGAAAAAATATATCAGGAACTCAAAAACCTCAATAGTAAGAAAATAAATAACACAACTTAAAAATGGGCATAAGACCTGAATAGACATTTCTGGAAAGAAGACAGACAGATGGCCAACAGGTATATGAAAAATAATGCTTATTATCACTAATCATCAGGGAAACACAAAACAAAACCACAATGAGATATCACTTCACTCTTGTTAGAATGGCTATTATCAAAAAGACAAAAGATAACAAGTGTTGGTGAGGACATGGAGACAACTTCCCTCCCTCCCACCTCCAACTTTGAGGGTACAGTGGGCTGAAGTGAAGAATGCATGAGCTGGGGGAGGCAGAGGATGCTGGGTCCTGTCTCCCCACTCTTGGGGCCAACTCCTTGACCTGATACAGGCAGAACAGGTGAGGCCCCGAGGCTTTACCTTGACTGAGAGCTCTAGCTGTGAGTAGGATCTAGGCATGTTAGTAATGACTGATTCTGGACTGAATGTGCTGGGAGGTCATTTGAAAGTCTAGGAAGGTTGAAAAAACCTCATAGCTTGAACAGGCATTTGAATGAAACCTCAAAGTTCTTTTGTGCTTGTAACTTGAAGACATTTGCTCTTTGGAAATAGCATACACATATACAGACCATCTATATGGTATACACAGATGACAAAGGTTTGTGCTCTCCAGTTTCTTTTCTTCTTTATTTGATGGATTTATTCTTTCTTGCACACCTGTAATTATATTTCTCTTGACACCTTGTTGTATATCAACTTCTTGAGTTACACTCCTTGTCAATAGTTGAAAAGTTTCTGTCTTTCAGCTTCCCACAAATTTGCTGATGAGTCAGTTGCTGCTCAGATTTTTTAAAAATCAATTTTATATAACTAGTTCTTTCTATCTGGTGACTGCAAAATGTTAACTTGCATTTACTCTGAAAATAATTCATGTACATATTTTAACTTACTGTTACAATTGCTAACTGTTGTTAATGTATAATTTCTATAAATGTATATCTATTGGGTTGAATATCAGAGTATTAATTTAAAAGTGGTACTTTTTATGTATATAACTAGGAGTGGAATAGCAGGGTAATATAATAATTCTATACTTTGTGTTTTGAAAAGCTGTCAAACTGTTTTCAACTATGGCTGAACCATTTTGCATTTCCACCAGCAATGCACGAGTCTTAATTTCTCCATATTCTCACCAACACTTATTACTGCTTAATGAGTAAGGGGTTTTACAGCTTGGGATCATGGAGATGTTTTGGAAGTAGAGGTTGTTGTTGCCCAATATTGTGAATGTATAAGATACCACTGAATTGTTCACTTTAAAATGGTTAATTTTACATTGCATGAAGTTCACTTGAATAAATTATTTTTAAGTGTCACTGTTTGTTTGGCAGACTATGAGAGAAATTTATTTTCACATAGGGTTATCCCATGGAACTAGGCAAAATCTTGAGAAATAGTATTTCCAAATAATTCACAATAATTTTTCAACTTATTCCAAGAAGACAACTTCTCTAAAAACATGTAACATAATGGGCCTGGTCAGTTCTTGGTTGATGCTTTGACTCTTTCAGTGTTTATTTTAAAACATGATTTTAAGTTTCAGTTTTGGCTGGGAGAAAATACCCTGTCTAAAGCTGTATTTCAGCCTCTTGCTTTCAGATTTACCAAATTGTCTTTGTTTGACTTAAAAAAATATTTTGGTTGTCTGTTCCCAACATATTTGCATTGTTGATTTAAAAAAGCTTTGAAAAGCATGTGTGTTCATTTGAGAATAATTTTAGCTCATTTTTGATAGGGTAAGTTTATAATTTATTTTATTAGTTCTAAGTCCTCCTTATTTCTAAATTTTATTTTTATGAAATAACATTTTAAATGTGCTTCAAAATATTTCCACAGGGCAGTGTGTGTGTGTGTGTGTGAAAAATAATCATACATTTTATTTAGAGTCGGTTTCCTTTCACAGAAAATTTTCATTAGCTCTTATGCATGAAAATAAATAGTCAAATGATTTACAGTTTTAAAATGTGACCTGTAAATTCAAAAATGTTTAAAAATCATTCAGAGTTCCTATTATAATAGAACTGTATGATAATTAAAAAAAAATTTTTTTTTAGAGTTTCACTCTTGTTGCCCAGGCTGGAATGCAATGGCACAATCTCGGCTCACTGCAACCTCCACCTCCTGGGTTCAAGCGATTCTCCTGCCTCACCCCCCTCACTAGCTGGGATTACAGGTGCCTGCCACAATGCCTGGCTAATTTTTTGTATTTTTAGTAGAGATTGGGTTTCACCATTTTGGCCAGGCTGGTCTCAAACTCCTGACCTCAGGTGATCCGCCCATTTTGGCCTTCCAAAGTACTGGGATGACAGGCATGAGCCACCATGCCTGGCCTGTTTGATAATTTTAAAAAATGTTGTTACCATCCACATTTTACTCAATTTTTATAAAACTTATCTTTTATTTTGTTTTTCAGAATAATTTGTTCAATTTAGGCTTAATTGTTTCAAAACATATTTATTTAATTTTGCAATTATATTTCGGTAAAGGAAGGAAAAAGAACAATGAGCATTCCAGTGTGACAGGAGACATGTAACTGCAGTAAACAAACAGCTCCATGATGGTGACAGAGCTACCGGGTGTAGAAGGTACACATTCTAATAGCTATGGTTATTCCCATTCCACAGATACTGATTAATGAGTTTCACAAAAGATATGTTGAGAATGAATTACTTCAGTGGTAGAGTAAGCAGAGATGAATTACAAAAGCTTTTAGTAAATACAGTCAGCCCTCTTTATCCGAGTTCTGCATCTGTGGATTCAATCAACTGCAGATAAAAAATATTCAGAAAAAAATGTTCTGAAGTTCCAAAAAGCAAAACTTGCCATGTTCTGAGCACTATGTTGAATCAATCCCAATGAAGTGATATATAGACCTTGCGTGAGATATAATAAGTAATCTAAAGATGATTTAAAGTATGTGAGAGGATGTGCATAGCTTACATGCACATACCGCAGCATTTTATATAAGGCAGTTAAGCATCCTCAGGTTTTGGTACCTACAAGGTGTCCTGGAACCAAACCCCACAATGAATACCAAGAGACAAATGTGTTTTTAAAACGAATGAGAATTGGTCTTGCAGGGTCCTCACCAAGTGAAAGATCACTCCCTGCCTTATGGAGGTGGGAGGGAAATAGGAAAAATTGTATTAAGTAAATGTCTACCATGAAGTCATAAATAAGATTTGTTCAAAATACTTAACAGTGAAATTTATATTTTGAAAACATCATTTAATATTGAAAAGAAAAATTTAGGGAACGGCTAGTGGAATAAAAATTACATAGAAGAATCAGGACAATGAAGTAAACTAACATAGGGGAAAAGGGAAATCAAAATCATTTGGGGCCAGGCATGGTGGATCACACCTGTAATCCCAACACTCTGGGAGGCGGAGGTGGAAGTATTGCTTAAGTCCAGGAGTTCAAGACTAGCCTGGGCAACATACTGAGACCCCATCTCTACAAAAAATAAAACAATTATCCTGGCATGGTAGCAGGTATCTATAGTCCAAGCTACTTGTGAGGCTGATATGGGAGGATCAGTTGAGCCCAGAAGGTTGAGGGTGTAGTGAGCCATGAATCACACCACCATATTTCAGCCTGGGCAACAGAGTGAGACTCTGTCTCAAAATAAAAATAAAAAAAATCATTTGTAAAACATAAGTGAAATGAATTTAAATACAAGTTTCAAATCAGAATACATGAACGCTAATACAATTTTCTTGAACTAGAGAGACTGTACAAGGAAACTGTGCATCTGGACATTGCTGTAATTTTTTTTTAACAGGGTCTTGCTCTGTCCCCTAGGCTGGAGACAACCTCCACATCCTGGCTTCAAGGGATTCTCATCCATCAGTTTTCAGACTAGCTGGGATTACAGGCGTGGGCCACCACACCCAGCTAATTTCTTGTATTTTTAGTAGAGATGGAGTTTTCCTATGTTGGCCAGGCTGGTCTTGAACTCCCAGTCTGAAGTGATCCACCCACTTCGGCCCCCCAAAGTGTTAGGATTACAGGCATGAGCCATGGCGTCTGGCCTATTGCTGTAATTATTGATCATAACTGTGGTCATTAATGTATATATTTTTGTTAAGTTGTTTTCTTGGTTTAATTCAATATGGCTTAGGGATATGGACTGCATATTTCAAACTTTGTAGAATTCTCTTGAGTTTTCTTATGTGGCTGAGAACATTTTATATTGTACAGGAAATTTATAACTTTTGGGCAATGATTTTATCATTCCTTGAAGACTTCTGCCCTGCTCCTCTTAAAGGGCACATTGCCTGCTCCATCCACTCCTGAGTGTTCTTTCACCTGGAGTGACCTGATCTGCCTGCTCTAGGCTTTAGAAGGGCACAGGTAATGTGGGTCATTTCTCCACTTCTACCCCAGGCTCTTGAGTGCATCTCAATGTCAAGGTTTATTAAACAGAACAAGAAACCGTTCTTCCTTTCCCTAAATAAATTAATTCTCCTTTTAGATCTCAGAAATAAGTGAGAACATGCAATGCGTATCTTTCTGTGCCTGGCTTACTTCACTTAACATAGTGACCTCCAGTTCCATCCGTGTTGTTGCAAATTAAAGGATCTCATTATTTTTTATAGCTGAATAGTAATCCATTGTGTATAAGTACCACATTTTCTTTATCCATTTATCTGTTGATGGATACTTAGGTTTCTTCAAAATCTTGGCTATTGTGAAAAGTGCCACAACAAACATAGGAGTGCAGATATCTCTTTGATACTCTTTTCCTTTATTTCGGGTATATCCAGGGGGATCGATGGATCATATAATGGCTCTGTTTTTAGTTTCTTGAGGAACCCTCAGACCATTCTTCAAAGTGGTTATACTAATTTACATTCTCACCAAGAGTGTACAGTGGTTTTCTTTTCTCCACATCCTTGCCAGCATTTGTTGTTGCCTTTTGGATATAAGCCATTTTAACTGGGGTGAGATTATATCTCATTATAGTTTTGATTTGCATTTCTTTTATAATCAATGATGTTTAGCACCCTTTTCTATGCATGTTTGCAATTCGTATGTCTTCTTTGGAGAAATGTGCATTCAGATCTTTTGCCCATTTTATAATTATATTACTAGATTTCTTTTCTAGACAGTTGTTTGAGCTCCTTATATACTCTGGTTATTAATCCCTTGTCAGATGGGTAGTTTGCAAATATTTCCTCCCATTCTGTGGATTGTCTATTCATTTCATTGATTGATAGTTTCCTTTGCTGTGCAGAAGCTTTTTAACTTGATGGGATCCTATTTGTCCGTTTTTGCGCTGTTGTCTGTGCTTGTAGGGTATTACTTAAGAAATCTTCGCCCAGACCAATGTCCTGGAGACTTTTCCCAATGTTTTCTTGTAGTAGTTTCATAATTTGAGGTCTTAGATTTAACTCTTTAATCCATTTTGATTTGATTTTTGTATATGGCAAGAGATAGGGGTGTAGTTTCATTCTTCTGCATGTGAATATCCAGTTTTCCCAGCACATTTATAGAAGAGACTGTCTTTTCCCCAATGTATGTACTTGGCATCTTTGATTGCAAATGAGTTCACTGTAGGTGTGTGGATTTGCTTTTTGGGTCTTCATGCTGTTCCATTGGTCTATGTGTCTGTTTTTGTGCCAGTATCCTGCTATTTTGGTTATATAGCTCTGTAGTATAATTTGAAGTCAATTAATGTGATTCCTCTAGTTTTGGTTTTGCTAAAGATAGTTTTGTCTATTCAGGGTCTTTTATGGGTTGCTATAAACTTTAGGATTGTTTTTTCCATTTCTGTAAAAAATGTCATTGGTATATTGATAGGGACTGCATTGAATCTGTATACTGCTTAAATAGTATGGACATTTTAAGAATATTTATTTTTCCCATTCATGAACGTGGAATATCTTTCCATTTTTTGTTTCCTCTTCAATTTGTTTTATCAGTGTTTTATAGTTTTTATTATAGAGATCTTTCACTTCTGAGGTTAAGTTAATACCTGGGTATTTAATGTTATTCATGGCTATGATAAATGAGATTACATTTTTTCATATCGTTCACTGTTGGCAGATAGAAATGCTTCCGACTTTTAAATGTTAATTTTGTATCCTGCAACTTTACTGAATTTGTTCATCAGTTCCAAGAGGTTTTGGTGACGTCTTTAGGTTTTTCCAAATATAAGGTGATATCATCCACAAACAAGAATACTTTTACTTTTTCCATTCCAATTTGGATGCCCTTTATTTCATTCTTTTGTCTAATTGCTCCAGCTAAGACTTCCAGTGCTATATTGAATAATAGTAGAGAAAGTGGACATCTTTGTCATAATCTAGATCTTAGAGGAAAGGGTTTTAGTTTTTCCCCATTCAGTATACTAGCTGTGTGTCTGTCATATATAGCTTTTATTATGTTGAGTTATGCTCCTTGTATCTTCAGTTTTTTAATGGTTTTTATCATGAAGGGATGTTGCATTTTATCAAGTGCTTTTTTTAACATCAATTTAAATGATCATATGGCTTTTATCCTTCATCTGTTAATATGATTCATCACATTGATAAATTTGCCTATGTTGAACCATCCTTGCATCTCAGGGATAAATCCCACTTGGTCATGATGAGTGATCTTTCTAATGTATTGCATGCCAATTGTATTCTCTAGCTCTAGAATTTCTGCTTGATTCTTTTTAATGATTTCAATCTCTTTGTTAAATTTACCTGATAGACTTCTGAATGCCCTCTCTGTGTTAGCTTGGATTTCCCTGAGTTTCCTCAAAACAGCTACTTTGAATTCCCTGTCTGAAAGGTCACATATCTCTGTTTCTCCAGGATTGTTCCCTGTTGGCTATTTAGTTTATTTGGTAAGGTCATGTTTTTTTGAATGGTGTTGATGATAGTAGATGTTTAGTGTCTGGGCATTGAAGAGTTACGTATTTATTGTAGTCTTCACTATCTGGGCTTTTTGTACACATCCTACTTGGGAAGGCATTCAAGATATTCAAAAGTACATGTGTGTTGTGATCTAAGCTGTGTCTACCTTAGGGGGCACACCAAGCCCAGTAATGCTGTAGTTCTTGAGACTCACTGAGGTACCACCTTGATATTCTTGAACAAGATCTGGATGAATTCTACACATTACCAGACAAAGATTCTTGTTCTCTTCCCTTACTTTCTCCCAAACAAACGAAATCTTTGTCTGTGTTCTGAGCCACTTGGAGATAAGAGTGGAGTTATACAAGCACCACCGTGGCAACCACCACTAAAAGTGCCCTGGTTCAGGCCTGCAGCTAGCACAACACTGAATCTCAGCCACGGCCTGCTGTAACCACTTCCTGACTACCACTCATGTTTGCTCAGGGCACTGCAGCTCTAAAATCAGCAGGTGACAAAGCCAGCCAGGCCTGTATCTTTCTCTTCAGGGTATCAAGGTCCCGTAGGCCCCAGGAAGGTCCAGAGGTGACATCTGGGAGTCAGGGACAAAAGTAAAAAACCTTAGAAATCTACCCGATATTCTGTTGTATTGCAGCTGAGCTGGCACTCAAACCACAAGATACTGTCTTTCCCACTCTCCCCTCCCCTTTCAAAAGCAGAGGAGCCTCACCCTATGGCCATGGCCAGCACATGCCCATGGGAAGTGTTGCCAGTCTACTGCTGATGTTCCTTCAAGGCCCAAGGGCTCTTCAGTCAGCTTGTGGGGAAGGCTCCTTGGCTTGGGACTCATCCTTCAGGACAGTGGGCTCCCCTCTGGCCCAGGACAGGACCAGAAATGCTGCCCAAGAGCCAAGTCCGAGAATTGAGGAAACCAAGAGCCCACTTGGTGCTCTACCCTCCTAAGGTCTTGCTAATACCTAAAGTCCAAGACGAAGTCCCGTCTACTCTTTCCTCCACTTTTTTTTTTTTAAAGCAGGAGTTTCACCCCATAGCCACCACATGTGGGAATGTGCTGAGTCTCATCTGTGAGCCAGTAATCTCAGAGGCTCACCTAAGGTCCTCAGCGTGGTACCTGGGTATCACTGCTGGTTATTCAGGGCTCAAGGGCCCTTCAGTTAGCAGGTGATGAATGCTTCCAGGATTGGGTTCTTCCCTTCATAATAACAGGTTCCCTTTTGGCCCAAGGAGTGTCTAGAAATGTCCACAATCTAGGGCCTGGAGCTAGGGGGTGGGGCAATGATTAGATCAATGATGAAATTCTCAAAGCTTTGGCACAGTGGTACTGATTAGTTGTAGTGATTTCTGATGATTCTGATTGGTGCCCTCTCCTGCTGTGGCTGAGCTGATTCCAAGATGCAAGAAAAAGTCCTCACTCTTTCTTATCTTCTCAAGTGGAGGGAAGGGGTTTTTTTGGAGCCACAAACTGTGCAGCCTGGGGCTAGGGGAGGGGTTCCAGCACCCCCTTACTTGCTCTGGCTGGTGTCTCAGTAGGTTGTGTCCCCCCATAGTCCACAGGCTCTGGGCCAGGTCAGCACTTGGACTCATTTAGGAGTTGTGGTCATTGTGGCCTGGTTTCTTTTTCTCATGTTTCTTTTAAGGCCCCAGAGCACTTTAGTCTATGGTGGAAAGGCTTGCAGGAACTCAAGTTTAGACGGCTGGGATTGGTAATTGCCCTCAGGCTAGTCTAAATGCTCCCTCCATGGATGGGCATCAGCTGAGTTTGGTCCAGCTTTGTTTTCTGCTCCAGCAGAGCAGTGCTGAGTTCAATGCCTCACGATTGCTGTGCTCTCCCTCTCCCCAGAGCACAGAATTGCTCTCTGCACCATGCTGATGCTGCTGGGGGATGAGGCAAGGGTGCATTTGCAATTCACAATTGTTTTTCTATCTCTTCAGTGCTTCTTTCAGCAATATAAAGTTAAGGCCAGGTACAGTGAGTGCTCACCTGATTTTTGTTTGTATAAAGGTGCTTTTTGTGTGTAGGCCGTTATTAAATTGGTGTCCTTGCAGTGGGAACAATTGGGGGAGCCTTCTATTCTGCCGTCTTGTTCCTCCTCCTTCCAAATTTTGATTCCTTTAAAATAACATAACTGAGTTTATTATGCCTGTCATGATTGTCTTTTGTACATATAAACTGTTTCCAGTTATGGCTACCTAATATTGTCATTGTCTATGTTTGCATTTTTTACTTTACAACTCATATTCTCTCTTTCTCTATATACACACACACACACAAATATATATTTATGTACATATAAATATTTGTTACATTTATATATATGTGTGTATGTGCTAAAACTAAGATGTAGGCATTTTCACATGAGTAGTATCCCTTAAAAAAAACTAATAGAAGTTGCCATGTATATGAATAAGGAAATCTGAGGTGGATGGTGAAAGGCTCAGAGAGAGTCAATCTGAAATAGAAAAGAGTCAAGAATCCATTAAACCTTTAAGTCACATTGTTTCCTTTTCTTGGAATGAACATTGACACAAACTATTTTACATGCTGTTTCGTTTTCTTTAGGTTTTATGATTAAACACATTTAAAGCCCAGTTGATGTCTCTACAGTTAAAAATTGAATGTGTATGTTATGATGTGTCACAAGATAAGTAGCAAAATATAACTAACAAAACTTAGCAGGCAAAAAAATAGAATGTTGGAAAACAGCACATATGCACGTGTTAATTTCATCTTTTAAACCAGGCATAGATTTATCATTTAAAGTTGATACATCGGTAATACAATATAATTTACATTCGTATATATTACTATGAGAAGACTAAACAAAAATGATTCATAACCGTACACCTTATGCATCAAGAGAATGCAACCAGGCTGGGCACAGTGGCTCACGCCTATAATGCCAGCAGTTTCGGGGGCCGAGGCAGGCAGGTCGCCTGAGCTCAGGAGAATGAGAACCACCAATCGAGTATAAAGTGATTTCCATCAACTTCATCTCTTATCATGTGTTCAAAAGGGTTTTGTAGCAATAGTTTCCATAAGTTGGATTTTTACACTAACCTGTTCATCAAGAGCCTGCCTGATATATTTTCTTAACAGATTGTTTGGTACCTTTACTGAATTGGCAATTAAAAGTTTTTCTTAGTGACATTTAGTAAATGAGTGATGTTTATTGGGAAGCTGCTTAATGCAAGAGAAAAATGAAAAGATTAGATCATGACTATTGTTAAAGTGAGAAATTAAATGACCACATAAAAAACTTCTCTTCTCTTCCTTGGGTATTTTTCCAATATTACTCATTTGCCCTCTAGGGAAACAAATAACAGAGTTTTGTGATGAAACATGCATTAAACAGCTGTTCTCAAGCTGTTAATTAAAAATAAAACAAACAAACAAACTGCAGAGGAGGCAGCCCAGGCATTTGTTGTGGAACACATTCTCTGCTTGCCACTTACATGTTTTGAGTACAGTTTTCAGTACCCATCAGAACCAGTTTAGTTGATATTCCTTCTGGATTATTAGAAGGAGTTTTCTCCATGAGAAATCTCAGGATGTTTATGATGTCACATACTAGATTACTTAAACTCTTCCCTCTTTGGTTCCTGGAGCTGTGTGCACAGTGCTGAAGTGTGACATCCATGCCTTCAGTTAAGTGGTCATCTTCAAATACCTCTAACTGGCACTCTCTTTTTTTTTGAAGCTTTTGCCTTTTAACCTGGATCTCCTCTCATCTTTTCAAGGAAAGACACTAATATGAAGACAGAAAACAAGAAGATCAAGAAGGTTCCCTTTTATCTCTTGTTTCTAAGGTCTCACCTCTTGTGAAGTTGTTTGTAAACAATTTTGTCTTTACCTCATATTCCTCTCTCTGGATATATTATACCTGTAAGTGATCCACTATCATCAACTTATATCTCCATACTCACAGTAAGAAAGCCATTTGGCTCTCTTAGATAATGTGTGTGAGTAGGAGAAAAACAAATAGGGAAGTTCACTCATTTAAGATAATTCAGATATTTTGTGCATGTTCAGTTCTCACAAATGTGATATCTTCTAAGTTACAGGGAATTAGGTAAGATGATCAAAATAATTAAATCGAATGGGATTGGAAGGTAGGAATTTTGGTGGAGGTATGAGTAATTGGCATGTTTACTTTAAGAAGATTTGATTGAAGGAAATGAATTAAGCATAATCCAGGAGTACAGAGGTAAATACTTTTAACTGAACTAACAAAGGAAAGACTAGACAAAAACCTAGTTGTCAAAACTAAAAACATAGGTTACTGTTGAACTATTCCTGAATACTGTCAAACTCTTCATTTAGCACAGTTAAAGATACATTTTTCAGGGAAAAGTGGAACTTTTACAATTAAATGGAGTCACCAGTTGGGCATCAATAACCATGGAAACACTTGAGGAAGGCTGTACATTTTCTGTTGTTTCATCTATAAAATACCCACTCATGTATGTATTTAATTTTTTTAATTTTTAAATTTTTTTCAACTTTTAGATTCAGGTGGTACATGTGCAGGTTTGTTACCTGGTAATATTTTGTGACGGTGAGGTTTGGGGTGTAAATGGTCCCATCATACGGGCACCCAGCATATACCCAATAGTTAGTTTTTGATCCTTGCCCCTCTATCTTCCTTCTAGCAGTCTCTATTTTCTGTTGTTGCCATCTTTATGTCTATGAGTATATAAATGTTGAGCTCTTATTCATAAGTGCCACTCACTTATTTAAAACAAACATCACTTTCTTGAAAAAATGTTTAAAAATGGTCAACTACCCTGATAGCATTTTGATAGATTCAGTCACTCTTTTGTGAACTTATTTTATTGATTGCTTTTTGTGACCCATTTTGGACACACTAAGAGACAGTATCTGAAAGACAGGAACATTCTTGCTATCGTGTGATGGTTGGTTGGTCAGATGTTGTCAGTCAGGCTATGTTGAAAGCACGGGCATAACACTTCCTGTGAGGTTAGAAGGGACCAAGTGGCCTACATATTCCTATTGCCTTCTGGACTGCGTCATTAGCTTGCTTTCTTTTCCAAAGATCAGTTTTATTTGCATTTAAGTGGTCTTCAAAGTTAGCCACTTGTCACAATGCAATATCATAGAAGATATCAAAGCAAATCTTCTGTCATTTGTGCTCTCAAATTATTAGTATGAGTTTGAAATGGGAAAAGATAAAGTGTTCTAGGAGTAATCAATTGATGTATAGACCACCTAATACATACAAGGCTGTGCTAATGGCTGTTGATAGAAGGACTATTTAGAGGATGACTCTACCCTCAAAGAGCTCATATTATATTTGAGGAGGCAGAAGCATGCAGCAAATAAAAACAACAAAGAGAGTTGTAGAAAAAAGTTGAAGAGGTGTCATGAGGGCAAGGGCAGCATGGGGCTCGCCCCTGTCAGAGCGCATCACAGAAAGACTCGAGATGTCTTCATTAAACTCTGGTAACCATCCGAGTGTGGTCCATCTTATTTGGAAAGGCATGAAATACAAAGTTCATAGTATGTGATGAGTAAAATAAATAATCAGATTCTCGGATGCTCTGGTAAAGTGTATTCCTGATTCTTCAATCTCCATTCAGTTCAGCAAAATCTCCTGATTGCTCTACCTTGAGCTTCATTTCTGCCTTTGGGCGCATTTTTTTCCTATCCCAACCCAAAACTTTCCAGGCTGACTACACGTGATTATAATTTATCTATGCACATATATGTTTGTAAATAGGCAGTGCTATGTTTCCTACTTAAAAATACATTATGTATATCTTTACATGAAAAGACAACTAAGCTACACCATTATCAATGAGTATAATGTAAATTGAGCAATGTTTGATTTAGTCAACCCATTAATGTTGATCATTAAGATTGTTTCTAGTTTATTTTCACAATCAATGGCAATAATTTATTTAATGTCTTCACATATTATTCCCACTTCATACTATTTATTTCCTCAGAATAAACTGATGAAAGTGGCTAAAAGATGGATTTTTTAAGTTTGCTAAATGCCAGACACTTACAGAAAAAAATGGTTTCAATTTGTACTTACACTAGCAGTGTGTGATGTTCCCCGCTTCTTCACAATAAAAATCCTAATTTATTGTCATTACTTTAGCATTTTTTCAGAATACAAACAACATACCTTTTCATTAAAGAGACTCAAACATCATAAAAAAGTTTTCATAAAGGAATGTATTTATTTCTTGTACTTAAGTTTTTGAGCCACTTGATCTGGAGTGTGCGTTTTAAAGTCTTACTCTTTACCTCTAAGTTGCAATTTTGTTTTCTTCATATATATAAACTCTACCTTTCCCAGTTATCCGAATTCTCATCTTACTTGTGTGAAACATTTGCGCATATGTGGGTTTTTTGTATTTTGGCGGGAGACAGCAGTGTTTATTTCCAGATACTCTTCCGTTTAGTTGTTGAGCCTTGTTTTTTCTATTCAGTTACTCATCCTTTACATTTCACACTGGTCCTACAGAGGTCAAAGTCAATTTTTATCATTGTTTTTCCCCAGACAATTCATATGTGTTTGTCCTTTCAGATCAAATTTATAATCATTTTGACAAATTCCTCTAGAATAATTTTCTATTGCTTTTTAAATTAATACTGAATTATTTAGTTTTATAAATGTTCTCCAAAAGTTTAGCATATTACCAGTTATTTTACCATTTTTATTGTTATTATATAGAAATTTTTTGTGTGTCTGGGTGCGGTAGCTCATGTCTGTAATCCCAATACTTTGGGAGACCAAGACAGGAAGATTTCTTCAGGCCAGAAGTTCAAGACCAGCCTGGACAACATGGCAAGACCCTGTTTCTACAAAAAATACAAAAACATAAGCTGGATATGGTGGTCTGTGCCTGTAGTCCCAGCTACGCAGGAGGCTGAGGTAGGAGAATTGCTTGAGCCCAAAAGGTTGAGGCTACAATGAGCAGTGATCGCGCCACTGTGCTCCAGCCTGAGGAACAGAGCAAGTTCCTGTCTCAAAAAGGAAAAGAAAAAGAAAAAGAAATATTTTTGTAGATATGTTGTTGATATTATGAGTAACTACTTGTTCATATATGCTGGGGCATTTGACATTGTTATTAAAACCATAGGGGATTCCTGCAAGAAGTATAAGTGACCTGAGACCTGGGTCTACAGTAACCAGATGAAGAGAGAATTGTGCTCCAGGCAGAGAGAGCTCCTGAGTCAGGCTATTTTCTGGGAGAGAGGTGCCAGGAATTGACAGAGTGCTGCAGAGTAGAGAGCTGAGTATCCAGGTCACTTAGGGACATACAAACCACAATCAAAACTTGATCTTTAGCTCACAAACAACCAAGAATCTTTGAAGGGGGATAGAATGGGAAAAGAAGGAGTTTATATGAACAGGTTTGAAGATGTGTTGTTATTAATGTACTTCTGAGTTTAATAATTAATATTCATTTGGGAAACATTTATATATGTGAACTTGGTTTATAATTATGAGAGTTTTCTGTCTTTTGAAGGCTATATATATTTATAAAATAAATGATTAATTAATTCCATTTTTTTGTATACAAAGATTTTTAAATTTTCTGTCCTTAGAAGATTTTTATGGGATGTTTTCTGAACTAGGAATTTTGGGAAAGCAGAATTCCATTAAAACTTTTAAATTGTTCTAAATTTAGAGATCTTCTTTGGTATTTTCTTTTTTTTGATTTATTTTTATCATACTTTAAGTTCTAGGGTACATGTGCACAACGTGCAGGTTTGTTACATATGTATACATGTGCCATGTTGGTGTGCTGCACCCATTAACTCATCATTTACATTGGGTATATCTCCTAATGCTGTCCCTCCCCCCACCTATATGTGTGTGTATGCATTATATCTACTTATAATTATATATGCACATTAAGAATTTTAACTGTATGTGTGTATGTATTATATCTACTTATAATTATATATGCATATTAAGAATTTTGACTATATTTGTGTGTATGCATTATATCTACTTATAACTATATATGCATATTATGTGTATGCATGCACTCATACAAAACTATACTTTAAAATCGTCTTCTTCTTCATTAAAATTTCAAACTATATTAATATAATGTTAAAATAACGTCTCATACTATAAATATTTTATCACTCTTCTCATATCTGTAGTTGGATCATTTTTCTTACTTTTAATGATGTTTTGTGTCATCCTTTCTGCCCTCAAATATCATTAGCATGGCCAGAAATAGGTCTATTTTGTTTCGGTTTTAAAGAATCAACTTTAAATATTCAGTCTGCTTATTTTAAAATCCATTAATATCTATTTAAGTCTTTTATATGGTCTTTCTCTTATTTAAATGTATTTTGCAGATATTTTTCTAATGTATTGGGTTGAATCTTTATTAACATCACATATTTTTTCTATAAGAATTACATTATTAAAGGTTATAAAATTTTGTCTGGATACATCTTTAGCTATATCCTATAGGCTTCCATACATAATATATTTAATTTAATGAAAGTTTGAACTTCCTTTGGTCTAAGTAGTGTTTTAGGCATACGTTAAAGTATTTCAAATTCTCTGATTTAGATGTGAACCTATTATTATGATTTTAGAATTCTAATATATTTTAGTAAAAAAAAAAAAAGAGATTGTCCTATGGAAGCTAACTGAATATATTAAGCACATAATACATTTCCATTTAAAATCCAAATTACAGAATTGTTCTCTTTGTTCCATTTATAATATCACCTTATATTGTAGTTTATATATACTATGTCATTCCTTTTTGCATTTTTTAGTTTTCTTTTCCATTTTGTACATTTTGTTTTGTTTTCTTTGAAGAGTAAATCTACACTTTGAAAGCGGATGTTTACTCTGAATGATGTCGTAGCCATGATTAACCTAGTTGTTTCTATCTCATTTCATCATATGCTTCGTGTTAATTTCCTGTGCTGTTATGCCTTTTTTTCTTTCATTATTTTAAACCATTGTAATACACACCCAAACACACATGTACACACATACAAACATTCTTTTAACTCATTTTAATACCAGTAACTGATTTGGTTAATCTTTTTCAAAATTGTTCTTATTCTTATAGTTGCCTCTGTGTTGGAGTCATAGGCTCCAGAAAAAAAAAATGTATTTTTTTTCTGGCTCATTTACTTAGAAAAAATGTTAGATTCTTCATAATTGTATATGTTTTTATTTATTATCAGCCCTTTGCCCTGTATGTTCCAAGAAAGAGGGAATATTGTTAATGGTATCTTCTGCTCCTAGAAAAATGTCTAGTGAATACTGGATCACAATAAATACTTGAATGTATAAATACATAAATGAATGAAAGCTGCTTTCTGGTACTTCTTAATTTTACATTCTATTTAAATAGAATTTGTTTTGCATGTATAGTATTAGCATTCCATTTTCAGACCCTGTTTTCTGTATAGACAGAGATAGGTATGTCTATCTGTGTCTACAGATTAGATGTCGTAGATATATATGTATCTATCTATTTCTACATATATATGTCTTTGTTGATAAGAATCTTTTGAGTTCTATGCAATGAGGCAATCATATTTACATTATTTTTAAATATATATATATTTAACCTGAATTCAACGTTTACTGTTAGTAATATTACAGTTTCTTCCCTTTTCTTAATTTTGTTTGATCTACAAAAATATTCAGCTGTATCTTACTGTTTATTCCCGCTAATTTATCTCAGAATGTCTTCCTGTTTGAGCCACACATTACTCTCAATTAAAATGTATCTAATGATATCGATAATAAGTTTTACTGAACAGATAGCACATTCTAGATACTAGTCTAAGAAACTGATGTGTGTGAATGATGTAAACTTTGAAACTTGGGCCCTTTCTATTATTACAGAGCAAATGGGGGAAACGGATACAAAAATAATTTCAGTATCTGTGGTCACACAATTTGGTGGTGGAGAAAGGATCAAACCCAAGGAAATTCTGGCTCCAGAGCTCTCTCTTTTTACTGAAACATTGTATATCTTCAGTTTAGACATTTTTTCACTTTTATTTGGAATTTATCAGGAAGACACCTGTGGTCAGTGTGAATTTTAGCCTGTGTAGGTGACTGTGTTTTCCTTTTCTTGTGTTTTGTTTGCATGCAACTATGTTTTTATTAGATGCTGCCAGATGCTTTTACTTCAAATAACTTTCCCAGACACGCACAGTGTATTTATTAATGAAATGAAACATCCATATACAGAGTCTTTTTGTTCCTTTCCCAAGTTTTCCTTTTCAATTTTTATTAATAATTCTCTCCTATTTGTGAAATCACTCTTTTTAAAACACTGATTATTTATATTTTGCTTTTGTAATTCCAATACTCCATGTCTACCTTTCTTTCTTTTTTTTTTTTTTAGATGGAGACTTGCTTTGTTGCCCAGGCTGGAGTTCAATGGTGCAATCTCAGCTCACTGCAACCCCTGCCTCCCTGGTTCAAGTGATCCTCCCACCTCAGCCTCCAGAGTAGCTGGGACTACAGGCACCCGCCATCATGCCTGGCTAATTTTTGTAGAGACAGGGTTTCACCATGTTGGCCAGGCTGGTCTTGAACTCCTGACCTCAGGTGATCCGCCCACTTCGGCCTCCCAAAATGCTGGGATTACAGGGGTGAGCCACCGTGCCCAGCCCATGTCTATCTTTCTTACCATTTAATATCTGCCTTTCTGCATCCCGGAGAGCTACTCAAGTTTTATCCTCCACAACCCTAACAAAATGTTATGTCTTCAGCGCTCTTCTTTGCAGCCTTTCTTGTAACGTCTCATCCTGGAATTGTTTTTAATTGTCATGGGTAAAGCACCGCACTTGCCTGAGTGTGTTCACCCTCTCCTGAAGTGTTTCCTAGTGTTATCATCATGGGTAAAGCACTGCACTAGCCTGAGTGTGTTCATCCTCTCCTGAAGTGTTTCCTAATGTTATTGTCATGGGTAAAGCACTGCACTAGCCTGAGTGTGCTCATCCTCTCCTGAAGTGTTTCCTAGTGTTATCATCATGAGTAAAGCACCACACTGGCCTGAGTGTGTTCATCCTCTCCTGAAGCGTTTCCTAGTGTTATCATCATGGGTAAAGCACCACACTAGCCTGAGTGTGTTCATCCTCTCCTGAAGCGTTTCCTAGTGTTATCATCATGAGTAAAGCACCACACTAGCCTGAGTGTGTTCATCCTCTCCTGAAGCATTTCCTAGTGTTATCATCATGGGTAAAGCACTGCACTAGCCTGAGTGTGCTCATCCTCTCCTGAAGTGTTTCCTAGTGTTATCATCATGAGTAAAGCACCATACTGGCCTGAGTGTGTTCATCCTCTACTGAAGTGTTTCCTAGTGTTATCGTCATGGGTAAAGCACTGCACTAGCCTGAGTGTGTTCATCCTTTCCCGAAGTGCTCCCTAATGTTATCGTCTGTTTCTGCTCCCATTGACATTGCAGGAAGCTCCTTCTAATTCATCAGGTCATCATGAGGAGCTCATTAGATGAGATGCTACCCATTAGATGGAGGATCTGCATTTTGGGTGGACAGTGGACAGAATAAATCTTCAGCCCCTTTTTCCCCTCACCACCTGATCCACTCAGCCTCTTCTAAACCAGTAAGCAAAACTGTGCAGTTATGTTTGAATTTTTGTTGAAAGAGAAGGAAAAACTTAGAAAGGAAAGGTTTCGATTTCTTGTTAGCTAGCATTTTTCCTTGTGTCTGTGTATTTCTCACTTTCCTAAATGAAGTCTCCTGTTCACTGTGCTGAGAACACTCCTTCAAGAACCTCCTTTGTTGGTCTACTTGCAAAACTCTACCCTTTTTCTCCACAATTTCTTGGCTAGGGGAGGGTAAGAATGGGGAAAGCAGAGAAGCAGACCCTGCTGCAGAGAAAATCTGGCACAGAGACACACAGCCAATCCTTTTTCTGAGTGGTTCATGCCATGAGAGACCTTGTACATGTGCTGGCCAAAACCGAAGAGGCTTTTCTCTACTGAGGAGTCGCTAGGGTTCATCTTTTTCTAGTACTCAAGATTTTTAATTTTCAGTGTAGATAAAAAATTGAATTGTTTCTGTGGTTTCGTGAGCATGTACTGAGAAGTTTGAAACAGGCCACCCTGGAGAATATGTAGACACTTGCAAATTATTTTTTAGGCCCTGTTGTTCATGTAATGCTATTACCTAACATCTTGATTCTCATTGTTTAATCTGAGAGTGAACTTAGGAAATGACAGTCTTCTTCCTGGAATGAGTTTTCCCAGAAACTAGTCTTTTACGAGTCCATATCTTTTGCTAAAAGATTCCTCTAATGGCAATTATTTGCATGATCAGGAAGAATGTTCTGAGATTTTATCATTTTAAATAATTCAGAAGACAATGCACAAGCCTGCAGCCCTGCCTAGTTAGTGCTCAACAGGTGACACGTGCTTTTTAGAGTGTGTCTCCTATTGTTTGTGCCTGTGGTATACACACAGTAGCTAAGAAATGCAATATTGCCTTCGGCAAGATATTGTGTGTCCTCATTATCAGCATTCTCTCACAAGCGCAACAGCTTATCATAGATTAGCATTTGAATTTACTCAGCTGTGGTCCTTTGCATATGTTACATGACGTTTGATCATGACAACATCCCGTAAGTTTCCTGTGATATCCTAATTATAGATCAGGAAACGGCCTCTAAGATTTTAAGTAATGTGCATTAGGGCACATTGCAAAGGATGAAGCCAGGACCCCAAACAAGCATTCTTAGTGCAAGTATTTCAGAATTGAGCAACCCCCTACTCCAAAACAGTGTTCTGGAAGCTGGCTGCCGGCTCTGTGCACTTACTGCTACATCATCTGCCTCTCTGTCTGGTGTAACACCTGGGTGCACACAGAAGGGTCCAAGAATTCGAAAATCAAGTTGGATTTCAAAGAGTGTTAAACCTGATGAGGAAACTTTTAAAAGATATTCTTATATTCATCGTGTATTCAAGATGTGAATGCCTCACCCATAGCTATCTAAGATTGTGTATGGTTTCCTGCCTCTGGCCTACAAGATCTTTTATGCATTTCATTCAGTCACCATCTCCAAGGCTTACGACTGACCAACCAAATCAGGAAGTTTTGAGTGAAATGAGGAGGATATTAGGACAGAAAGCACAACCTGGTCTATCCCAGTCTAAGCCCTCAAGACCCACAAAAATACAACACTAAGCAAAAACAAAAAATGACTCAAATGTACCAAAGAGATAAAAAGAAAAAAACAGAAAGATCATAATGAACATGTTAAAGTTAAACTGTTACATGTTACAAACTGCAACTCAATTCTACTGATAACACTTAGAAAATAATTCTGTTCTCTTTACCCCAGCCTGCATACCTTGAAGAACTGATCACTAATATCTCACTGTCTTCATCACTTGCAATTCTCTTCCTGAACTGACTTTTGTTTCCTGACTATCCCAAACTCCTTTTTGCTTTAGGGATGTCACATTTGCTATTTATTTTGTAGGAACACCCTAGCCCTAAATCTTCACATGAATTTTCTTTTATCTTTCATTGTCTGTGTTGAAGTTTTCCGCAAAGCCCTTATTTGCATTACCTGGAACCATGGTTCCCACTTTTGATTTACTGTGCTTATTTCATAACTAGAATGTAAGTCACATGATTCATATTCTTTTTATTTACTACAGTATCCCCAGAGCTTAGAACACTGCACAGTACTCTCTCCATAAATAAAGATTAAGTGTGCAAATGGATGAGAAATTGACAAATGGTGAGGGAACACATAAGAATGGCCAATGATCAGGCAGATAATGTAATCATGTTTATTACAGTTCAACATAGTTTTCAGTTGTGTCTACAATTTATGGTTATTTCTGGATGAGACCAATAGGTTTTGAAATTATCACAGAAATTCCCAATTTGAGCCAATGGCCTATTGAATTATTTTATTGGGTTGTTTGAATTGATTGGATCAATAGTCTTTCAGTTGTATCCACATTTTAAGTAAATGGAGCCAACTCCAAATGAAGGATCCTCTCTAGGGCCCAGATTTTCTTCAATCATAATGAAACTCCCTTAAGCCAAGTATCAATTGCCAAACATTCATTCATCTTCGTCCCATGGGGTCCTAATGTTGAAATTATTCTTCATCAAAAAGAAATAGCCAAGAAAAAGGAAGCTACAAATCTACCACACCAAAAAAAGTTTTATATTAGCTACATAAAAGATTTTAATCTAATAATGTTTACACAGACATGTTTAAGTGATTTATCTTTTGTCATTTTCATTGACCCTGCTTCTCTTCTTATGCCTCCAGTTCAAACTCAGCACCATGAATGAAAACAATGGAACCTTGACCAGAGGCTTTACCCTCATGGGGCTCTTCACTCACGATAAAGGCTCAGGATTCTTTTTCAGTGTCATTTGTGCCGTCTTCTTCATGGCCATGATAGCTAATGGGGTCATGATCTTCCTGATTAACATAGACCCTCATCTCCACACCCCCATGTACTTCCTCCTCAGCCACCTCTCCGTCATTGACACATTATACATCTCCACCATTGTGCCCAAGATGCTGGTAGATTATCTCATGGGCGAGGGGACCATCTCTTTCATCGCCTGCACCGCTCAGTGCTTTCTCTACATGGGCTTTATGGGGGCTGAATTCTTCCTGCTGGGGCTCATGGCCTATGACCGCTATGTGGCCATCTGCAACCCACTGCGCTATCCTGTCCTCATCAGCTGGCGGGTCTGCTGGATGATCCTGGCCAGCTCTTGGTTCGGTGGGGCTTTGGACAGTTTTCTCCTCACCCCCATTACCATGAGTCTCCCGTTCTGTGCCTCTCACCAAATCAATCACTTTTTCTGTGAGGCACCCACCATGCTGAGGCTGGCCTGTGGGGACAGAACCACCTATGAAACAGTGATGTACGTGTGCTGCGTTGCAATGCTGCTGATCCCCTTCTCGGTGGTGACTGCATCCTACACCAGGATTCTCATCACAGTGCATCAGATGACATCGGCTGAAGGGAGGAAGAAGGCCTTTGCCACCTGCTCTTCACACATGATGGTGGTGACATTGTTCTATGGGGCTGCCTTGTATACCTATATGCTTCCCCAATCTTACCACACCCCAATCAAAGATAAGGTCTTCTCTGCCTTTTATACCATCCTCACACCCTTATTAAACCCTCTCATCTACAGTCTGAGGAACAGAGATGTGATGGGTGCCTTGAAGAGAGTTGTGGCAAGATGTTAGGGGACATGTGGTGTGATGAGGAAAGAATTCTGATGGTCTAAAACCTCCACATCCTGTTCAGGCATATATGGGGTCGTATCATGGATACCACAGATGATGCTGACAGGAACTGCCAATACCAGCTGTGCTAAATGGTGTATCAACAGTACCCCCATCAAAAATGGGAAGTTGCTGTAACAGTCACACACAAATAATGCCAGAGTTCTAGAAACACCACTCATGTTTATTCTTCTTTTGTTTCTACTGATTCCAAGTCTTCTCTCATATCACTTCTCTGATTGCAGTTTGTGTATATGAATGCCCCAAAATGTTGAGTTAATATTACATATTCTGCCCATCTTCAATGGCTCCATAAGAACTGGTGATTTTGACTATATTGTTTAAACAATCCTTCAATTGGCTTATCAAAGGTTTAGGGATGCCAAGGTTTGAAAGACATATGGAAGAGACTAAACTGTCATAAAACTGTAAAAGAAAAATCTACATAGACTTACACCAAGATTTAGAAAATCCAAATATCTCTTCTTTGAGTAACCACTGAAAATACTCCTCCTTTATCTACATTTGGAGCTAAAAAAAAATGAATCATGTGTTTTGTAGAAATGCCAAGACTAAATCTTTATGGGGGAGGGAGTCTGTAATGTTATTTTTTTAATATGGTAACTAACTGTTACATTGGAAGACACAGCAAAAGGTAGTTGAGAATGAAATGCCCTATTAACTAGCAGTTTCTATAATCACTTTACAGCTTCTTCTCCAATTCACTAGCCTTTTTAGACTTTTGGGATCCCTGTGCAGATGTTAGTGTTGTTGGAGCTATTTCTACCAACTTTTCTCTTTTAAAAAAGTAGTAGACAGCATCATATTTTTCCTTCTCTATAGCACTGGCTTTTGCATTGGATAGCATTGCAAAGTGGGAAGGAAATACCCAGCTTTTCATGTGAAAATTAGAACTGGAAACCCTTGTAAATGACTTAGTGTCATGAGCGGTGCAAGGTTAGAAATAACCAGGACCACACATGCTTGTGTCTTTCCACAATGTCAGGATTTTATTGATGCTGTTTCAATCACAAAAGCCACCATGAGCTACATAGAGTTCCCAAGGGGGCAACTCTCCTTAATACTTTTCATTCACTTGGTAGTCAGTGCTGCGGGCACACAGACTCAAGCCACTCCACAAGTCAGTCAATATTGCAAACCATACATAATAGTATACTTAATCAATATGTAAATGTTATAGGTTTAACATTTCACAACAAACAAACTAACATTTAACACAAGAAGGAAAAGGGATAGGAGAAAGGATCACAAACCAGTCCAGGGGGAGAGAAGAAGAGAAAAGCGGTCCTGGTCCAGGCCGGGTGGTCCATCAGTCTTGCAAGAAAGAGTCTCTGAGGTGGCAGAGACTTCAGCAGCAGATGCCAAGTTTTCATCACCAGTGACTGCAAGATGGTGTCAGTTAACATGGCTATTTCGAGCTGCTGAAGGCCTGCTCTTTTACGGTTACAGAGTCCTCCCATGAGAACTGATCATGGAAGAGTGTGCTTGTTTGAGTCCTTATCTGGTTGGATACAGTCTTTTATTTTTTAATTTGTTTAGTAGACAACACATCTTATCCTTGTTGGAAAAGTGCTCTATGAAATATAAAATAAAGTCTTTTTCTAAGATTGAGTTGGCTACGTCAAGGGTGTTCTATACACTTAGTATGATTTCTTTTTAAGTGGCTAAGAACTGGAGAAAAAATGTTTGGCCTAAATTGTAGACACAGTAGTAAAAACCAGGACCACATCCCAAACCCCTCAGGCCACCTCTACAAGCTGCTGTGCCAGGCTTTGTACTGTCATTGGTTTAACAAAATCCAAGCTGGGTTCAGTGATGTTCTGCAGCGACTGAAGATGGTGGGTGAATGAAAGATAGCCACACCTCCTTTTGTACTGAAAAAAGCTGCTGGGTATTTGACAAAACATTTAGCCAAATAGAACAGCTCAGCTTGGCATTGGGCTGAGCACTTAATCAAGAAAATAGACCTGGTCTTGCCTAACAGAGCAGGGTTTTCAGTTGAAATCCAGGAACAGCTTTTCCGAGGCTCTTCAGCTGGAGGCTCAACATCTCCTCAATCTTGTCAGACTGTCTTGGACAACAGTATGTGCCAGATAATATGAGGGAGCATTTCCAACCAAGATGTTGAGGTACAAAAAACACAACAAATCAGAAGAGAAGGAGAGGGCTGGCCCATAAGAACTGATCATCAGTTTCAGCTCCACGTAAACACCATGTGAATTTCTGTCAATCATACAATGCTTCTGAGGACCAACTTTCTTTTTTATAAAATTTGACTTAATACATACTTTTTTTCTTGTAAGATTTTAAAATCAAGTAAAATGATGAATGCAATAAAACCTTATAAATGCTAGTCATTATTTCAGCTATTCTTTGAAAAGATGATTGACTTTTATATTCAGTTTTTACAATTTCTTTCATTTCTATCGATCCGTTACAGACAAAAGCACACTCTCTTGTACAGCCACTTTGGAATACAGTTTGACAGTTTCTTACAATATTGAACATAATCTTATCATATGATCTGGCAATTGTGTTTCTTGGTATTAACTCTGCTGATTTGGAAACTTATGTTCATAGTAGATTTTTCATACATTCCAAAACATAGACTTAATCAGAATGTCCTTCAGAAATTAAATGGATAAAGTGTGGCACATGCATACAGTGGACTATTATTTAGTGTTAAAAATAAATGATTTATCAAGCCATTGGAAGACATGGAGGAAATTTAAATGCATATTGTGAAGTGAAAGAAGCCAATCTGAAAAGGCTGCATACTGTGTGATTCCAGCTGCATGACATCCTGGAAAAAACAAAACTGTGGATACAGGAAAAAGATAAGTGTTGCAAGGGGTCTGGGGGAAGTATGGATGGACGGACAGAGCACAGAGGACTTTTAGAGCAGTGAAACTATTCTATATGACACAGTAATTAATGTTACATAAGATTATGCTACATGGTACTATGTATTTGTGGAAAAAAACATACAACTCTGGAACAGAAAGACTCATCCTTATGTAAAATATGAACTATTAATAATAATGTATCAAAATTGATTCATCTATTGTAACAAATGTACTACACTAATGCCAGATGTTAACAATAGGGAAAAGAGAGGGGATATATAAAAACTTTCTGAACTATCCATTCAATTTTTTGGTAAACCTCATTGTTCTAAAATATAAAATTTCATTTTAAAACAGTTTTCTAACAATTATATAACTCTCTGATACTATATTTCTTGATTGGATTTCAGTCAGTAAATCATTAGGAGTTCTCATCAAAGAATTGTGGTGTTTGTAGAAGTTAGGATAGGGGATGGGGATGAAATAATAAAAGTTTGTTAATCTAATTGGTCTTGTTTTGGGAGTTTGGTTATATGTTGTTTTGAAGACGCGGGAGCAGTGAGGCTAATATTTCCTGGAAAGTTAGAAGAACATGGGCCAAATATTAATTAGTTTTATGGTTGGGGCATATGGTAGAAGCCCCTCATTCCAAGTTAGCATTCCTTCCCTGTTCTGCATATATAAGAAAATACTGGAAATGCATCATCTGTATATGGAAGAGGGGGGAAAATGTCTATATTACCTCACACCAGAAAACCAAAACCTATTAAAAGAGGGATGCTGCTTCAGGAGAAGGCCTTTTTGGAGTGAGTGAATTTTTTTTAAAGAATTTGATTATTCATGACCCATCATTGGGAATTTCATCTCGAGTTCAGATATTCAGCCTTTGATGGAATGTGAAGCCACTTGTGGGCCATTTGGCCATCGCTGCAGGAAAATCAGTTCAAAACTCAGCCTGACTCTGCGGGAAACCTCTTAGAAACTTGCGCTTCCCCTGGTTGGAACCAGCTAGCAAAATGCATAATTTGTGCTCAAAGAAGAATTAGTAATGGCTAGAAGAGAGATTAATTTTTCTTTTAGCTCTCCCAGTAACTCAGTCTACCATTTGGATGACTCTGTTGCCTTAGCCTGAGTTTCTACTGAAGTGAATAGGGAATACTCTCCTAGATATGGTTGTCGATTCCCTCAGAACAAAATTAACACGCCAACTATCAAGTCATGCACAACCCTTTTGGAAACTTGAGGAAGAACGTGAGCAACATTTCTAAAGGTTTTTGTCACTATTCTGAAATTCATAATGTCATAAATATATGTCATTTTATTACTAGACTTTAGAAATATGTAGGCATTGTGTAGCACATAGAGTGATTTTTGATATGAATTGATGTTCTCAAGAAGTCAATGGTTTTACATTAAAAAATGCAGGACTGTGCATGGGAAGGAGTGTAGGTGGAATGATTGGGGACCATAGAGCAACAGGAGTCTGGCGCCTTCTAGGACCTATCCAGAGATATTCAGCCTGACAAGCATCAGGCATTCACAATGATGCTCAAATGAAATGTGAAGAATTATTAATACAGGAGAAGAATTCAAGGTAGTTTTGTCAAACTGATGAGTTTTTGGTACATGCTAGTTGCAAAGATCACTGCTAGGTTTTTGGATTGCTGTGCTGAGGATTTTTCTGAGGTCACATGTAGGCTCTGTGGGAAGAGTGATGTAAACTAATTAGCCAGGATGGACACAGGTGGGAGCCTCGGGATGAGTTCTAGGGCATGGGGTGCCACATTGGCTGCAGTCAGCTCTTACCCACAAGTGCCATCTAATGGTTTATAGCATAGCAGTTGCACAGCAAGAAGAAATAAAAAGCATCTAAATAAGGAAAAGAAGAAGGCAAACTATGTCTGTTTGCTGATAATATGATTCAATACCCCCCAAAAACCAAAAGACTTTGCCAAAAGATTCCTGGAACTGAGAAACAACTTCAAGAACAGACTCAGGATACAAAATTAATGTACAAAATTCAGTGACATTTCTAAACACCAAAAACATTCAAGTCGAGATCCAAATCAAGAACTCAATTTGATTTACAACAGCCACGAAAATAAAACATCTAGGAATGCAGTTAGCCACAGAGGTGAAAGATCTCTGCTAGGAGAACCACAAAACACTGCTGAAAGAAAGTAAATAAGACTCAAACAAACACATAAACATTCCATGCTCACTGGTTAGAAGAATTAATCTCATTAAAGTGGCCCAAAGAAATCTACAGATTTAATGTTATTCATAAAAAACTACAGACTTTATTTTTCACAGAATTAGAGACAACTATTATAAAATTAAGATGAAACAAAAAAAGAGACCAAAAAGCCAAAGTAACCCTAAGCAAAAAGAATAATGCTAAAGATATCACAATACCTGGTTTCAAACTATACTATAATGTTCCAGTAACCAAAGCAGATGGTACTGGTATAAAAACAGACACATAGACCAAATTGAACCAAATAGAGAACAAAGAAATAAAGCCACAGACCTCCACCCTGTTTATCTTTGACAAAGTTGACAAAAGCAAGCAATGGGGAAAGGACTCCCTACCTAATAAATGGTGCTGTAATACTGGATAGCCATATGCAGAAGAATGAAAGTGGACCCCTGCCTTTCACTATATACAAAAATTAAATCACGATGAAATAAAGATTTAAATGTAATAACTCAAACTAAGAAGCCCAGAAGGAAGCCTACAAAACCCCATTCTGAACATTGGCTATGGGAAATAATGTATGACTAAATCCTCAAAAGCAATTGCAACCAAAACAAAAATTGACAAGAGGGACCTAATTAAACTAAAGAGCTTTTGCACAGCAAAAGAAACTATCAACTGGGTAAGCAAACAACCTATAGAAAGGGATAAAATAGATTTTCTAGTTTATTTGCATAGAGATGTTTATAGTATTCTCTGATGGTAGTTTGTACTTCTGTGAGATCAGTGGTGATATCCCCTTTATCATATTTTACTGTGTCTATTTGATTCTTCTCTCTTTTCTTCTTTATTAGTCTGCCTAGCACTCTGTTTTGTTAATCTTTTCAAAAAACCAGCTCCTGGATTCATTGAATTTTTGAAGGGTTTTTTTGTGTCTCTATCTCCTTCAATTCTGCTCTGATCTTAGTTTTTTCTTGTCTTCTGCTAGCTGTTGAATTTGTTTGCTCCTGCTTCTCTAGTTCTTTTAATTGTGATGTTAGGGTGTCAATTTTATGTCTTTCCCACTTTCTCCTGTGGGCATTTAGTGCTATAAATTTACCTCTAAACACTGCTTTAGCTGTGTTCCAGAGATTCTGGTACATTGTGTCTTTGTTCTCATTGGTTTCAAATAACTTACTTATTTCTGCCTTTATTTCATTAATTACCCAGTGGTCATTCAGAAGCAGGTTGTTCAGTTTCCATGTGGTTGTGTGGTTTTGAGTGAGTTTTGTAATCCTGAGTTCTAATTTGATTGCACTGTGGTCTGAGAGACTGTTTGTTACGATTTTCATTCTTTTGCATTTGCTGAGGAGTGTTTTACTTCCAATTATGTGGTTGATTTTAGAATAAGTGTTATGTGGTGCTGAGAAGCATGTATATTCTGTTGATTTGGGGTGGAGAGTTCTGTAAATATCTATTAGGTCCGCTTGATCCAGAGCTAAGTGCAAGTCCTGAATATCCTTGTTAATTTTCTATCTCATTGATCTGTCTAATATTGACAGTGGGGTGTTAAAGTCTCCCACTATTATTGTGTGGGAGTTTAAGTCTCTTTGTAGGTCTCTAAGAACTTGCTTTATGAATCAGAGTGCTCCTGTATTGGGTGCATTTATATTTAGGATAGTTAGCTCTGCTTATTGCATTGATCCCTTTACCATTATGTAATGTCCTTCTTTGTCTTTTTTGATCTTTGTTGGTTTGAAGTCTGTTTAATCAGAGACTAGGATTGTAAACCCTGCATTTTTTTTTTTTTTTTTTTTTTTGCTTTCCATTTGCTTGGTAAATCTTCCTCCATCCATTTATTTTGAGCCTATGTATGTCTTTGCACATGAGATGGGTCTCCTGAATACAGCACACCAATGGGTCTTGACTCTATCCAATTTGCCAGTCTGGGCCTTTTATTTGGGGCATTTAGCCCATTTACATTTAAGGTTAATATTGTTATGCGTGAATTTGATCCTGTCAATATCATGGTAGCTGGTTATTTTGCCCATTAGTTAATGCAGTTTCTTCATCGTGTCAATGGCCTTTACATTTTCGTTTGTTTGGGCAGTGGCTGGTACAGGTTTTTCTTTTTCATATTTAGTGCTTCCTTCAGGAGCTCTTGTAAGGCGGGCCTGGTGGTGACAAAATCTCTCAGTATTTGCTGGTCTGTAAAGGATTTTATTTCTCCTTCACATATGAAGCTTAGTTTGGCTGGATATGAAATTCTGGGTTGAAAATTTTTTGATTTAAGAATGTTGAATATTGACCCACAGTCTCTTCTGGTTTCTAGGGTTTCTGCAGAGAGATACACTCCTAGTCCGATGGGCTTCCTTTTGTGGGTAACCCGATCTTTCTCTCTGGCTGCCCTTAACATTTTTTCCTTCATTTCAACCTTGGAGACTCTGACAATTACGTGTCTTGGGGTTGCTCAATCATCTAATCTTTGACAAATCTGACAAAAACAAGCAATAGAGAAAGGATTCCCTATTTAATAAATGGTGTTAGGAAAACTAGCTAGCCATATGCAGAAAATTGAAACTGGATCCCTTCCTTACACCTTATACAAAAATTAACTCAAGATGAATTACAGATTTAAATGTAAGAACTAAAACCATAAAAACCTTAGAAGAAAACCTAGGCAATACCATTTAGGACATAGGCATGAGCAAACACTTCATGACTAAAACACCAAAACCAATTGCAACAAAAGCAAAAATTGACAAATGGGATCTAATTAAATTAAAGAGCTTCTGCACAGCAAAAGAAACTATCCTGAGAGTGAACAGGCAACCAATAGAATGGGAGAAAATTTTTGCAATCTATCCATCTGACAAAGGGCTAATATCCAGAATCTATAAGGAACTTAAACAAATTTACAAGAGAAAAACAACCCCATCAGAAAGTGGGCAAAGGATATGAATGGACACTTTTCAAAAGAAGACATTTATATGGCCAACAAACATATAATAAAATGCTCATCACTGGTCATTAGAGAAATGCAAATCAAAACCACTGAGATAACATCTCACACCAGTTAGAATGGTAATCATCAAAAAGTCAGGACACAACAGATGCTGGTGAGGATATGGAGAAATAGGAACACTTTTACACTGTTGGTGGGAATGTAAATTAGTTCAACCATTGTGGAAGACAGTGTGGCAATTCCTCAAGGATCTAGGACTAGAAATACCATTTGACCCAGCAATCTCATTACTGGGTATATACCCAAAGGATTATAAATCATTCTACTATAAGGACACATGCACACATATGTTTATTGCAGTACTATTCACAATAGCAAAGACTTGACACCAACACAAATGCCTGTCAATGTCAGACTAGTTAAAGAAAATGTGGCAGATATACGCCATGGAATACTATGCAGCCATTTAAAAAATGAGTCAATGTCCTTTTCAGGGACATGGATGAAGTTGGAAACCATCATTCTCAGCACACTAACACAGGAACAGAAAACCAAATGCCACATGTTAACACTCATAAGTGGAAGTTGAACAATGAGAACATATGGGCACAGGGAGTGGAACATCACACACTGGGGCCTGTTGAAGTGTGGGGGGCAAGGGGAGGGAGAGCATTAGGAGAAATACTTAATGTAGGTGACGGGTTGATGGGTGCAGCAAACCACCATGGCATATGTATACTTATGTAACAAACCTGCACATTCTGCACATGTACCCCAGAACTTAAAGTATAATTTTAAAAATTTGTTTAATCCAAAAAAGAAAAGGATAATATATTCACAAACTATGTATGCCAAAATGGTCTAAGATCTGCAGTCTATAAGGAACTTAAATAATTCAACAAGCAAAAACAAACACCGCCATTAAAAAGTGGCCAATACCATGAAAAAACACTTCTCAAAATAACACATATAACTGGCCACAAACATGAAAAAATGTTCAACATCACTAATCATCATAGAAATGCAAATCAAATCACAATGAGATACCATCTCATACCAGTCAAAATGGCCATTATTAAAAAGCCAAAAACAACAGATGCTGCTGAGGTTGTGGAGAAAAGGTAATGTTTATACACTGTTGGTGGGAATGTAAATCAGTTCAGCCAATGTAGAAAACAGTTTGTAGGTTTTTCAAAGAACTTAAAACAGAGCTACCATTTGACCCAGTAATCCCATTACTGGGTATATACCCAAAGAAAAATAGATCATTATACCAAAAAGACCCATGTACTTATATGTTCAACACCATGCTATTCACAATAGCAAGACATGGAATCAACCTAGTTGCCCATCAATGGTAGATTGGATAAAGAAAATGTGGCAAAAAAAAAAAAAGAAAATGTGGCACATATACACCACGAAATACTATGAAGCCATTAAAAAAGTATGAAATCCTGTCCTTTGCAGCAATATGGGTAGAGCCAGAAGCCATCATCCCATGTGAATTACCACAGGAACAGAAAGCCAAATACTGGATGTTCCTACTCACAGATGGGAGCTAAACATTGAACACCTGGCCACAAAGATGGCAACTATTACATCCTAGAGGTGGGAGGAAGGGAGGGGGTAGGTGTTGAAAAACTGTTGGGTACCATGCTCACTACTTGAGTGATGGGATCATTTATAATCCAAACCTCAGCATCACACAGTATACTCAGGAACATGTATGCCAAGAATCTCAAATAAAGTGGAATGAATAAATAAATAAAAAAAAGATTTTTTTAAAAGAAGTTAAATAAATGAATAGTAAAAATATAAAAGTTGGCCGGGTGCAGTGGTGCATGCCTGTAATTCCCACACTTTGGGAGGCCAAGGCCTATGGATCACCTGAGGTCAGGAGCTCGAGGCCAGCCTGTCCAACATGGTGAAACCCCATCACTACTGAAAATACAAGATTAGCCAGGCGTGGTGGTGTATGCCTGTAGTCCCAGCTACTCGGGAGGCTGAGACAGGAAAATCACTTGAACCCTGGAGGTGGAGGCTGCAGTGAGCCAAGATCATGCCACTGCACTCCAGCCTGGGCAAGACAGAGTGAGACTCTTGTCTCAAAAAAAAAAAAAAAAAAGTTGAAGTTAAAAAAATTAACTTTTCTAGGAAAAACAACAGAAAACATTAAATCTAGTCCTTTTACATCAGAATTTCCAGATCTGTGTGTTTGTGTTTATTTATTTATAGATAGATGAAATGATTGATATATAGATATGAATTGATAATATAAAAAATAAATTGATAATATTTTTGAGGTGCAACTTAACAAAATCAAAACTTTAAAAATATTCACACAAATGAATTAAATAATATTGACTGAGGAAAAGTTGATGAAGAAAACTTCCAAAATCTATACTCAAATTAGACATAAGGATTTAATCAGCACATTATTTTTTAGTCCCCCAAATTAAAACTGTATGTATGTTATGAAAATGGAGCATTAATTAAATAATATTGAGCATATCCATAAAGTATAGTACTTTGTGGATAGTGCATGCTACGTTTGGGAGAATATTTCACATCGGGGCACTTTTTATGTTGTATTTTGTGAACAATGCAAATTGTGGAATTACATGTAAACCCACAGACACTCATCACACACACATATATGTTGTTGTGTAAATGCCATATCTATTTATAGTGTTTAAGTTTCTGCATGTGTCTCTCTGTTGGTTCTCTACCTCTTGTTTAGTTACATAAAGCTCTTGTAGTTTACTGGTACATACACACACATACCCACGAACATACACACAAACAAACAAACACATACAGTATAAGTGCAATTTTGTAAGGATAATCATCTCTATGATATGTTTTTGATAACCCTCTCTGATATTATGTTTTTCCCGATGGGTATGCGTTACCTTTATGCTCAAATAAAATAATAATTATTAAACTACCAATAAACATAACAGATGTTATGTTATTAAAATATAATAGAAATAAAGCTACTTTTTATCTTTTTAATGGCTTTCCACATTTGTTCCCACATTTCTCTGTGAGGAAGAGCTGCTGGCAGAACTTTCTGATGAAACACTCAGGAAATCAGTTTTACACTTTGAAGCACAGGAGTTGAAACACGTTCTCAAAGTCCATGTCACTTAAATGTTCACTGTTTTCCACCCCATCAATACACTTCTCATTAGCTGTAATAAGTCCGTCTCATTAAAGTCTCGTGAGATCCAAAAGGGAGAAACTTGCTCTTTCCCAGAGCACTTCATTCCATGTCCCTCAAAGAAAACTATTTAAACTCATGCCTCTTTTCAATCTGGGCGCTCCCTTGTCGCTCCAGGGATCTCAAAAGCAGAACACTCAGAATAATTCGGCACTCTTTACTGGTCTGCTGCTTTCTCCCTGCATTTTTAGTTTTTCAGACCTGTTTAGTTGCTAAATATTTCCCTGTAAAGATAAGAAATAGACATTATTACATGTTTCTAGAAGGCTGGAGAATTTATGCAATTTGTCCTGGCAATGCAAATTGTTTCAAGGATTTCTAAGGTGGCATTTATTTGTTTGGCTTAATAATACTTCCTTCTGCAGAGTTATATTACAAAAATAGCTCCTAATAAACTTGTTGCATGTCTCTCTTTGTCCTAACTCCATCATCAGTTGCTAAGGATACCTTCAGTCATGCCAAGTTCATAAATCCAAATTAGAAATCTATGCATACTGGATCTTCACGGTAACATGCTGACAGCACTTTGGCATCCAGATGGCCTAGATGTTGAAGGATTTCCTGTTGTGGGTACCAATGACTATGAATTGCTTTGTGTGTTTTCTTCTTGGTATAAGTTAGATGAAAATTTAAGTCTACTAAATCTAATCATTTTTCCTTCTAGCAAAATATCACCTTCAACCTTCTAAAAAGTCTTAGTTCTTCATCGCTTGTTTAGTTACATAAAGTTGATGTAGTTTATCAGTAAGTTTTTGATTTACTAAATTATACATAACCTTCTCTATCTACTACTCTGAATGGCTATCCTGACAGATTCAGCTCTCTGTAAGTGACAGATAATCATCTTTTGTTGGAATACAGTTTGGAATAAAATTAGATATTTGGATAATTTTTATGAAAATTATGTATATTCTATTCCTTGATGTCTACTTAGTGATGTGTGTCACATGCTGTTTTGAGTGGGTAGCATTCAGATTGCATGGATGAGAGGAGATATGAGAAATGTGAGAACATATAGAACAGATGAATACATTATGAAGCTCTTTGAAAATTAAATAATTGGATTTAATAGTTAAGGTTTTGTCTAAATGATGCAACATCCCTGAGTAAAATTAGGCAATTAAAATGGATCATCTAGGAGCTTCTGCTATACTTAGACTCACTTTGTTTGTTCCACTCTTCCTATTCCCTTAATGAAAATCCAGGTCTTTTGGAATTATGCAGGAATTTCACAGGTAAGAAGTCAAATGCTGATGAGCACCTAGACTGACTCCTCCTCATAGTAGCACTTTAAATATTTGGTGCATATGCAAATGACTGGGTTTCCAGAACATTTCATTGTGGTCTGACTGAATTTACGTTCTTTATATGACATAAACAAGATTTACGTAAACTGGATCTAAGAAAGTTGAGGCAGAGTTGTCTGCAACTCCTGGGCTGGAAATCTCAGGCACAAGTATAATGAGGAATGACTGTCCCATTCCCTCCATGCCAAATGCAAGTGCATTGAGAAAAAGATTGCCTGTTTGATTATCTGTGGGAATTACATGGAGTGAGTATTGTAAATCTCAGGTATAAGGATGCCATTGAGTGTAACAGTGCAAAGAATCTTTTCTTAAATGTTTGCTGCTTTTTTTAAAAAAATAATTTAAGGAAACCTTAGTCTTATGAATTAGATAGGATAAGGACAATACTGTTCGAAAGGCACAAAAGATCTAAAGGAAAAACCTGTACTTACTCCTAGTTTCTAAAGTACAGACTAGGAACCAGGCTTCCTGAATCTCTGAACAGTGCATTGTCTTTGTCTCCTTCCCCTCATTTTACAGATAAGAACACTGATGACTGGAGAGTTGAAGATGCTTGCATTAAAGACACAGAGCTGACGTAAGGCAGACTCCTACAGGCATTCTAATTTCCAACATAGACTCGTTGCCTGACTGTCGAACGTGCAAGCATTTTAAAAATCCTTTTTTCCACAATGATTTCAAAGAATGTGCAGACACCTGGATTTCTCAGATCCACTTTGCCAGTGATTCACAGGCATTTTTTAGTGTCCATCACACCAAGGCATAAAATAAACTCTCATCAGAAATAACAGGTCTCTCTAGTAGAGGGGTTTATTCTAGTGTGTAGTCTCTTTATGGGTCTTGTAGGAGGTGTGTGTGGGTTGAAGAATGTGGTTCTAAGTTACTCTAAAATTGTCAGAGTACATTAGTGCTTTATTATCTAATAATTGTATGATTATTATTTCAATATGAGTTCATTCTTAATGATTCCAACTTTTTGAAATACTAAACAGAATTTAGGAACACAGAGAAAAACTGGGAACATATACTTTTGTATTTAGTCTCAAAATTGCACAGCACTGTATTGACCTGTCTTGAGAACTTCTCATGTGAAAAGGTAACTGTAAGTTTGAATGTGTATGTAATGACTCAATGTGTCTGGGATAACAACAGAAAAGTAATATTGCCAGTGTATTCTGTACAGAAAAAACCACACCTACAGTAATCTGTTGAAATTGAGGTATTATATTCTAAAATAGACATTGCAAAAGCTATCCCAGGTAAATACCTGGAAGTTGAGCACTTTGGAAAAAAATTCATACATGAATGCATTAAATAACTGGAGAAGTATGACTGGTATAGAGAAGGAGGACAGAAAACCTTGTAGTCATATTCACATTATGAAATGTTGAATGTTGCAAAGAGAGAAAACTGGTTCCAAGCAGATTCAGAAGGCAAGGAAGAATCCTGCATGAAGCAGCTTTAATCTAAGCTAATGCAGAGCTTCCTAACAAGGCTGCTGCATTGAAGGAGCATGGAGCTTGCTCTTTTCTTTGGTGGAAACTTCACCAGTGGTCATAGGGAAGCAAGCAAAGGCTGCAACTTACAAGTTAGGAATTATCTTGTCACGTGATTTAAAGGATGGGCTTGGTGATCATCACAGTTCTGGGCAAGCATTGTGTCCTACCTTCAAACTGTAGTGATGTGGGAGGAAAATATTTGCGGCCATCCCTACTCAACCAACATGTACCCCTTATAAAATAGTAGAGAATATTTACAAATGTCAGGATAACATAAATGCATTGATTTATCTCTTGGTGTAAGGTATTATGCAATAAAAAATAGTTTAGGTAGGCCTAAAAGACAATCTTATCCAATAAAATTATGTCTATTTTATCCACTAACTTTTTAAAAATAATTTTCTCAAAATTTGCAGGCCAAGCATACTTCTGCTCTTCAAAGGCATTTAGATGTTCTGCGAGCTTAATTGAAATGCACAGTTTTTTCTGAGAATTTCTACTAAGTAACAATCCTTTCAAGTCAAAGGATACTTGGGGGAAAAGATAGACTTTAACTGCTGATGTAACTTCACTGGGAGCACCTGGGTTTACAGACCTTTTCTGAAGATCAGGAGGTATTTGCAATTTAAATTCATAGATTTTAGTTGAATATGTAGATTGCTTAAATGAGAGATTGAGAATTCGCACCCATTTACCAATAGTTTTGAAATAATTTGCAGATATCTTACATTTTACTTGGTATTGTATAAAATATTTGCACCTGTAACTATAAATTTATTATTTGATTCTTAAAGTAACCCTGAATGTTTATTATATGAATTAATATAAGCAGATACTGAGGCTCAGGGTGTTTAGGAAGAGAATCCAAGGTCACAGAATTAATTAATGTCGTGACCAGAGGAAGAACTCAATTCATTTAATTCTAAATTTTGTTTTACTGTATGTTGCCTTCATCATTTCAGAAACAAATGCCTATGTAAAGTCACAGAATCATTCCAAACATTTTCTGATTATTTTTATGTGTACTAAACCATAGCAAAGCTGTACAATCTATGCCCAGGAGATATTCAACAAGTGTAGTTACTTCTTGTGCTCACTCTAGTGAGAGAGCAGATAATAAATTTAACAAAACATTTTACTTAAAATCATAATTTACTTTGAGGAGGGCTTGTTCTCTGATAAATTGGATCTTTTGTATGCAGATAGGAGAAGTAGGGCCAGTTGGCTGCAAAATGGAGTAGACTTTAGAATTTCCCTTTGCATTGCTAGGTTTGCAGGGCTAGCTGGCCATAGAAAAAGCTAGAACCACAGAAGAGTTACATATATACATATATAAATCTATGGGAGGAAATTATGAATGTATATACTTATATATATATAATGGATAAAAGATCATCCTTTATATTCTTGAAGTTTGTTGTGGATTTTATTGTAACCTGAAATTGTACAAAACAGTCCCTCGGTTTTTCTTAATTGCCAGAGCTATGGAAAAATTCCACTTTCCAAAAATCATCGGTGAGTTATACCTCAATATGTATGTCCCTGTGCTATTACATATACGTGTGTGTGTGTATAAAATGGGAGTAACCGTGAACAGACAGCAGAGGCCGCTATTACATATATGTGTGTGTATAAAATGGGAGTAAGCGTGAAGAGAGAGCAGAGGCCGCTATTACATATACGTGTGTGTATAAAATGGGAGTAAGCATGAACAGAGAGCAGAGGCCGCTATTACATATACGTGTGTGTGTATAAAATGGGAGTAAGCGTGAACAGAGAGCAGAGGGTGCTATTACATATATGTGTGTGTGTATAAAATGGGAGTAAGCGTGAACAGAGAGCAGAGGCCGCTATTACATATACGTGTGTGTATAAAATGGGAGTAAGCGTGAACAAATAGCAGAGGCCGCTATTACATATGTGTGTGTATAAAATGGGAGTAAGCGTGAACAGACAGCAGAGGCTATTACATATATGTGTGTGTATAAAATGGGAGTAAGTGTGAACAGAGAGCAGAGGCCGCTATTACATATACGTGTGTGTGTATAAAATGGGAGTAAGCGTGAACAGAGAGCAGAGGCCGCTATTACATATACGTGTGTGTGTATAAAATGGGAGTAAGCGTTAACAGAGAGCGGAGGGCACTATTACATATACGTGTGTGTATAAAATGGGAGTAAGCGTGAACAAATAGCAGAGGCCGCTATTACATATGTGTGTGTATAAAATGGGAGTAAGCGTGAACAGACAGCAGAGGCTATTACATATATGTGTGTGTATAAAATGGGAGTAAGTGTGAACAGAGCAGAGGCCGCTATTACATATGTGTGTGTGTATAAAATGGGAGTAAGCATGAACAGAGAGCAGAGGGCGCTATTACATATACGTGTGTGTGTGTATAAAATGGGAGTAAGCGTGAACAGACAGCAGAGGGCCCTATTACATATACATGTGTGCGTATAAAATGGGAGTAAGGGTGAACAGACAGCAGAGGCCGCTATTACATATGTGTGTGTGTGTATAAAATGGGAGTAAGCGTGAACAGAGAGCAGAGGGCGCTATTACATATATGTGTGTGTGCGTGTGTGTATAAAATGAGAGTAAGCGTGAACAGAGAGCAGAGGGCGCTATTACGTATACATGTGTGTGTATAAAATGAGAGTAAGCGTGAACAGAGAGCAGAGGGCGCTATTACATATATGTGTGTGTGTGTGTGTGTAAAATGGGAGTAAGGGTGAACAGACAGCAGAGACCACTGTTTGACTTTGTGAAGCAGCACACGATTTTCCCTCTGTTTCTGGTGTCTTATCGCATGATAAAAGTCAAACCCAAAATGTAGGAAGTGTGGAAGTAGCTGAAATACTGCTAATATTTAGGCTGCGACATAAACTGGAGAGGAGTTTCCCTTTAGAAATATATTTTTATAGGTTCCATTAATGAAACCTAAAAAAAGTAAAATGAGGGAGGTTGTAAGTAATGATGACATTGTACATAGTATCATAAAAATGTATAAAACCTGACACCAAATATTCTGAATTGGCAAAATACACATTATATATATATATATAAAATATACGTATGATGTATCTATGTGTACATTTTTATATATGTGTGTATATCTGTACACATAGTTTATATCCATAAAACAGCAATCCTGATTATAATAATTTATGTGATCTACTCTCAAGTATGACTAATTTTCATTAGTCACATTAGTTATTACATTGTTAACAATTTAGCAGGTTCACATGCTTGGTACATTTTATTTGCTAATTACAGTAAATGTCTAGCTGCTATTCCCATATAAAGCTTCCTATATACACAATGCCATGTGTATGAACATATAATGAATTGAGACTATCTAGTCCAAACACTCCTGGCACTAACAGACCCCGTGACCACCAACACGTTACCCTCAATCCTGTCATTGGTGAGAGGGGCTTTTATAGCTCCTCACTTCTTAGTTTTATTGTGAAGATCAGGGAGTCAATAGTTACAAAGTACTTCTTAGCATGACACTTTGCAAAATAAACTCCACGATGTCATCATCATTATTCTCAATAGCAACTTCTTTTTCTGGGCAATTGACTCAAATGCTAATATTTTTAGAATATTTAGAGGAGCACTAGACTAGTTTGATCAATTTTACTCCCAAATATGTTGGTAAAATGTCTTTCTTGGGACACTTTTAGCCTTAAACAATGTGAAAAATCATCCTTTACTTCCATGAAGTTTGTTGTGGATATTTGTTTCTTTATTGTAACCTGAAATTGTATAAAACACACTCAGTTTTTCTTAATTATGAAGAACTATGAAAAATTCTAATTTCCAAAAATAATCAGTGAATTATAGCTCAATGTTTACGTCCCTGTGGTATTTCCTCTGAATATTAATTGCTAATACTGATTTCTAATGGTCATGCTAATCATAATCCTAATGCTAATTCCTCATCATCTTAAAATTGAAAATAAATAAAATTCTACAACACTGAATGCCTCTTGAGAATAATTTTTATGTCTAAATTTGCAAGAGTAGTTTCCATTGAGTTTCTGTTGCCCTTTTTATTTCATCCCTTATAATTTGTCTGGGACATGGATAAACTAACACCAAGTATACTCTCATGATGTAGACAGTGACTTGTGATCCACATGGTAGATAACCCATACTTGTAGCTAAATGGAAGACATGAGCTACTCACAGCCAGCACCAAAGATGTTTTGAAAGTAGTGGTGATGCCGACCATACAAAGATGCATTAAATAATAATACAAATTTAAATGCATCTAAGGTAATACACACACGCATACACCAGACCATGGTATGCGTAACTGCTGTGTAGCATGGTATGCAACCTTAGGCATTGTTATGCACATCATCGTAATACAGTATCATCTGCTGACCTCATCTTCTCCAATGTATTTAAGCAATTATTGATTAATAATGACCAATTTTATTTAAAAACCTTCTGGAATAGATTAAATGCTAGATATCAGTCTCAATGTGGCAAGAATACTATTTTTTAAATGTTTTCTTCCCACTTTTAAAAGTTTGCTGCCTAACAATTAATTCACATGTTGTTATTTTACTGCCCTGGGAATGCTATCATCTTATTTGGAAGATATTACCTTATATCGGCACAACTGTAGGATCAATGGAAGAGTACAACACATCCTCTACAGACTTCACTTTCATGGGGCTGTTCAACAGAAAGGAAACCTCAGGTCTTATTTTTGCCATCATCTCTATCATCTTCTTCACCGCACTGATGGCCAATGGGGTTATGATCTTCCTGATCCAAACAGATTTGCGCCTTCATACACCCATGTACTTCCTCCTCAGCCACCTTTCCTTAATTGACATGATGTATATTTCCACTATTGTGCCTAAGATGCTGGTTAATTACCTGCTGGATCAAAGGACCATTTCCTTTGTGGGGTGCACAGCTCAACACTTCCTCTACCTTACCCTTGTGGGAGCTGAATTCTTCCTGCTGGGCCTCATGGCCTATGACCGCTATGTGGCCATTTGCAACCCTCTGAGATACCCTGTCCTCATGAGCCGCCGGGTCTGTTGGATGATTATAGCAGGTTCCTGGTTTGGGGGCTCTTTGGATGGCTTCCTCCTAACCCCCATCACCATGAGCTTTCCCTTCTGCAATTCACGGGAGATTAACCACTTCTTCTGTGAGGCACCAGCAGTCCTGAAGTTGGCATGTGCAGACACAGCCCTCTACGAGACAGTGATGTATGTGTGCTGTGTTTTGATGCTGCTGATTCCTTTCTCTGTAGTCCTTGCTTCCTATGCCCGAATCCTGACTACAGTTCAGTGCATGAGCTCAGTGGAGGGCAGGAAGAAGGCATTTGCCACTTGTTCATCCCACATGACTGTGGTGTCCTTGTTCTATGGGGCTGCCATGTACACCTATATGCTGCCACATTCTTACCGCAAGCCAGCCCAGGACAAAGTCCTCTCTGTGTTTTACACCATTCTCACACCCATGCTGAACCCCCTCATCTACAGCCTTAGAAACAAGGATGTGACTGGAGCTCTGAAGAGGGCCTTGGGGAGGTTCAAGGGTCCTCAAAGGGTGTCAGGAGGTGTCTTTTGACAGTCGACTCCTTCCCATGCATATGGTAAATGGGAGACTCTGTGGTCACTGTGGCTGTGCTTTCATCAAAAGCTGAAGCAAAAAGGGAGGGAGTCATATGATTACAATATTGGTTTTTTGGCTAGGGTTTCTGGTTCATAACTCCATAGTTATGTTATGATATTGTGGTTTTTTAGGCCTCAGAAAACTGAATCTCTCTCTGTGATCTTCGCCTTCCCTCTTTTCACCTGTATCTTTTTCTCCCCAAAGAAACCCTTAGAAACTAAAAATATAATCCAATCTTTCCCCGCTTTTGGTCACAAAGAAATTATCTGACTACCTTGTCTGACTGTATGTCATAAGACCTCTGTTTCAAAAGAGGTCTTCTCTCATACCCTGGGGGAGGGAATGCTATACAGAGAGGCCAAGAAGAATCCGATCAGACAGGCCTTCGTGGGTGTCCCCACTCACTCTATCAACATTAGGTCATACTCTTTGTTCAATCATATTTCTATGCAATTGTCCATGCTTCAATCATGACTATTCAATAAAGTCTCCATATAAGGGCCAAAAGGAGAGGACAGAAAACTTCTGGACAGCTAAATTCATGAAGCTGAACAGGAGGGTGATAAGAACCCATCCATGTGCCTGGAGGGTGGCATGTCCCAACTCCACACAGGCAGAAGCTCTTATGCTCTTCCAGACCTCACCCTCTGTGTCTTTTCATCTGACTGTTTCTGTGTATCCTTTGTAATATCATTTATAATAAATGGTAAACATAGGTAAGTGTTTCCTTGAATTCTGTGAGCCTTTATAGTAAACTAACTGAACCCAAGGAAGGGCCGTGGGATCCCCAATTTACAATCACTTGGTCAAAAGTACAGGACAACTTGGGGCTTTTAATTGGCACTGGAAATGGAAGGCAGTGTTATGGGACTGAGCCCTCACCCTGTGAGATCTGACACTATCTCCAGATAGATAGTGGCAGATGGTCACGGGAGTTTAGCTTGGGCTAGCGCATTTGACTGTAGATAGTGGCAGATGGTCACGGGAGTTTAGCTTGGGCTAGAGCATTTGACTGTAGATAGTGGCCGATGGTCACGGGAGTTTAGCTTGGGCTAGAGCATTTGACTGTAGATAGTGGGAGATGGTCACGGGGGTTTAGCTTGGGCTAGAGCATTTGACTGTAGATAGTGGCAGATGGTCACGGGGGTTTAGCTTGGGCTAGCGCATTTGACTGTAGATAGTGGCAGATGGTCACGGGGGTTTAGCTTGGGCTAGCGCATTTGACTGTAGATAGTGGCAGATGGTCACGGGGGTTTAGCTTGGGCTAGCGCATTTGACTGTAGATAGTGGCAGATGGTCACGGGAGTTTAGCTTGGGCTAGCGCATTTGACTGTAGATAGTGGCAGATGGTCACGGGAGTTTAGCTTGGGCTAGAGCATTTGACTGTAGATAGTGGCCGATGGTCACGGGAGTTTAGCTTGGGCTAGCGCATTTGACTGTAGATAGTGGCAGATGGTCACGGGGGTTTAGCTTGGGCTAGCGCATTTGACTGTAGATAGTGGCAGATGGTCACGGGAGTTTAGCTTGGGCTAGCGCATTTGACTGTAGATAGTGGCAGATGGTCACGGGAGTTTAGCTTGGGCTAGAGCATTTGACTGTAGATAGTGGCAGATGGTCACGGGAGTTTAGCTTGGGCTAGCGCATTTGACTGTAGATAGTGGCAGATGGTCACGGGGGTTTAGCTTGGGCTAGCGCATTTGACTGTAGATAGTGGCAGATGGTCACGGGGGTTTAGCTTGGGCTAGCGCATTTGACTGTAGATAGTGGCAGATGGTCACGGGAGTTTAGCTTGGGCTAGAGCATTTGACTGTAGATAGTGGCAGATGGTCACGGGAGTTTAGCTTGGGCTAGCGCATTTGACTGTAGATAGTGGCAGATGGTCACGGGAGTTTAGCTTGGGCTAGAGCATTTGACTGTAGATAGTGGCCGATGGTCACGGGAGTTTAGCTTGGGCTAGAGCATTTGACTGTAGATAGTGGCAGATGGTCACGGGGGTTTAGCTTGGGCTAGAGCATTTGACTGTAGATAGTGGCAGATGGTCATGGGGGTTTAGCTTGGGCTAGCGCATTTGACTGTAGATAGTGGCAGATGGTCACGGGAGTTTAGCTTGGGCTAGAGCATTTGACTGTAGATAGTGGCAGATGGTCACGGGAGTTTAGCTTGGGCTAGAGCATTTGACTGTAGATAGTGGCAGATGGTCACGGGGGTTTAGCTTGGGCTAGCGCATTTGACTGTAGATAGTGGCAGATGGTCACGGGGGTTTAGCTTGGGCTAGCGCATTTGACTGTAGATAGTGGCAGATGGTCACGGGGGTTTACCTTGGGCTAGAGCATTTGACTGTAGATAGTGGCAGATGGTCACTGGGGTTTAGCTTGGGCTAGCGCATTTGACTGTAGATAGTGGCAGATGGTCACGGGGGTTTAGCTTGGGCTAGCGCATTTGACTGTAGATAGTGGCAGATGGTCATGGGAGTTTAGCTTGGGCTAGCGCATTTGACTGTAGATAGTGGCCGAATGGAATTGATTTGGAGGACACGAAGTGGTGTCCACTGCAGAAATGATTGTTTACTTGGTGTGTATCAAAAATCCCCCACTCATTTGGTCCCATACATCTTATATGTTGGTTGTTGTGTGGTGTGGAAGCAGAGGAAAAACAGTTTCATGTGTTTTTTTCCTCAAAGAGCGTTCAACTTGGTGGAAAAAAAAAAAAACTAATGTAAAAAAATGTCCTCTTGATCTCTTTTCCTTCTCTTTTCTTTTCTTTTTTTCTTATACCTTCCCTTTCTCCTGCCATGTTCACATGTATTCTAAATAAATACAAGAGGGCTCCATAAACACAAAAACGTGTTTCCATCTGCAAGCTGGTAGAAAGAGTCATTGAACATAGTCTTCTTAAACAGGTATTGTACTCACTACAATCAGGTGCTTATTACTTTCAGTAAAAGTACGGTATTTATCTTTTTTTATTTTGCAACACATTAGTGAAAACTATTTGTCAGATAACTTAAAATAAATGGATGAAAGCAAAGGACATTGCCCAGAAAAGACATCATGAGAACACTGCATATCTGAGGGGTAACGGGGTTTCTAAAACACTGGAGAAACATACAGGGGGATGGGTTAGGAAGGCAGTAAAATGCTTTTCAAATATCTCATGAGATCATCAAGATTAAGCATATATCAGCCATGTAATAGTATTAGGGCATAGTTAATATTCATGTTCCATATGGATCCAGGAATTGAGGAAAGAAATCATGTGCTGATACATGGTTAGTATCCCAATTATATAAAGAGTTCACTCATCATCAAAAGGGTGACTTTATCAAAATTATAATTCACCATGTGGGGTTATCATTATACAAACATCATCATGGTCATAATCATAATCATATTCATCAATCTCTATCTAAAACTTAAAAATTTATGTGCCTTGCCAGGTTCATCATCCTTTAACAACTTCATAACAAAGGAAGCAGAATTTGTTATGAGTCATAGTTTACATGTAAGAACAGTAAGTTTCAGGGAAGCAAGAAAATTCTGTAGGATAATAATTCTAATTAATAGACTAGATGGCAGAATTTCAAGAAATGTGATTGATAGAACACTATATTCTTCAGATACAGCTTCCTCATTCATGCTTTATAGCTGTGACCAAGACAAACAAAGCAATTGCACTTGAGAAATTTGCATTCCAGTGTGGAAAAGACAATGAACAAAAATAAATACAACAAGTGAGCAAGCAAAGAAACACATATATCCACCATGTTGTGTGTGGTAGCTGTGACTAAAGCTAAACATATCCATATCCTGCACCCCTGCAGGTCCATTCTTGAGTGAATTCTTAATAGATATATTATAATTTGAATTTGGTTTATTTTGCCCCCACCAAAACTTATGTTGAAATTTGATCCCCAATATGGTGTTGTTGGGAGGTCAGGCCTAGTGGGAGATGTTTGGGTCATGGAGGCAGACCCTTCATGAATGGCTTGGTGCTATTCTTGTGTTAGTGAGCGAGTCCTCACCCTGGCAAGTCTGAACTACCTCTTGGAGGAATTAATTCATTTCTGGGAGAGTGGGTTGTTATAAAGCCAGTACATCCTTCAGGTTTTGCTCCACCTTTGACCTTCTCCACCATGTTTTGAGCTAGCATTTGTCCCTCACCAAAAGTCAAACAGATGCTGGCCCCATGTTTCTCATACTTCTCAGCCTTCAGAACGATAGTCAAAATCAGCTTCTTTTTTTTAAATAAATTACTCAGTCTCAGGTATTCTTCAATAGCGACATAAAATGGACTAAGACAGAAAATTGGTACCAGGGAGTGGGGTGTTGCTATAAAGATACATGAAAATATAGAAGTGGCTTGGAATTGGGTAATGGGCAGAATTTGGAAGAGTCTGGAGGAGGGGGCTAAAAAAAAACTGCATTACCATGAAGGGTGCATTAAGGACAATTATTGTGAGGGCTTAGGAAAAGAGAAGGCTCAGGAGAAAATAAAAAGACAAGAGAAAATTTGCAACTTCTTAGAAATTGTTTTAGTGGTTCTGGCCAAAATGCTGTTAGAAATGTAGACAAGTAAAGGCCATTGTGATGAGTTCTCAGAAGGAAATGAGGAGTATTTATCTGCAAACTGGAGGAAAGGTCAACCTGATTCTACAGTTGCAAAGAACTTGGGTCCATGATGTCCATGGCCTAGGACTTTATGGGAGACTGAATTTAAGAGTAATGAACTAGAATATCTGGTGGAAGAAATTTCTAAGCATAAAAGCTCTCATGCTGCTATGTAGCTACTTCTAACTGCATAAGGTTAACTGTCAGGAAAAGGGGAAGCAGAGTGTAAATTTTTGGAAAATTTGCAGCCCAGCTATGTGGTAAAGAATTCGTGTTTTCAAGAGAGGAAACCAGAGGTACAGCCAAGAGACCCTTTGCTAAAGAGATTAGTGTGGATGAAAAGGAGCCAGGTGCTAATAGTCCAAACAAAGGGAACAAAATCCCAAAGGCATTTCAAAGCTCTTCCATGCTATCCTTCCCTTTGCAGTCCCACGGCCTGAGAAAGCAGAGTTATTTTGAAAGACTATCCTAAGCCTGGTGCCCTGTGTTGCATCAGGACCCTGCTTCGTACATCTAGCAGTGGCTCAAAAAGCCCCATATGTGTCTCTGGCTACTCCAGAGAGCCCAAATGGTAAGCCATAGCTTCCACATGGTAAGTCTGCAAGTGCCAAAATTAAAAGAGCCATGGAGATATTACATGTGCTACCTAGATTTCACAGGACAGCTTGGAAATCCTGAAAGTCCAGTCAGAAAACTGCCACAGGGGTGGAGCCACTGCCAAGAGCCTCTACTAAGGCAATTCCCACTGGAAATGTGAGCCCAGAGCTGCCACACAGAGTCCCTACTGGGGCAATGGTTAACAGAACCATGGGGGCAGCATGGGAGTGGGGCCCCAGAATGTTGCAGCCACCAGCAGCATGCAATCTCAGCCTGGAGAAGTGGCAGGCATAGAACTCCAATTTGTGAGAGCAGATATGTGACTATGCCCAGCAATTTCATAAGGGCGGAGGTGCCTGAGGCCTTGGGAGCCCATCCCTTACACCAGTGTGCCCAGGATCATGGAGTCCAGTAAGATTTTTCTGGAACTTTAAGATTTAATGTGTGCCCTGCTGGGTTTCAGACTTACATGGGGTCTGTCATTTCTTTCTTTTGGTCAAATTCTCCTTTTTGGAATGAGAATGTTTACCAAATGTCTGTCCCACTATTGTAATGTGGAGGTAAATAACTTGCTTTGCTTTCACAGGCTCATAGTTGGAAGGAGCTTGCCTTCAGTCTCAAATGGACTTCGTACTTTAAACTTTTGAGTTGGTGCTGGGACAAGTCAAGATTCTAGGGACTACTGGGATGGAATGATTGTATTTTTGTATGTAAGAAAGCCATTGGTTTTTGGAGTCAGAGGCAGAATGCTATGGTTTGGATATGGTTTGTCTCTACCAACATACATGTCGAAATTTGATTCCCGATGTGGTGGTGTTGAGAGGTGGGGCCTAGTGGAAGATATTTGGGTCATGGGGTCATATCCCTCATGAATGGCTTCATGCCATTCTTGTGATAGTGAGTGGGTTCTCACTCTGGCAAGACTGGATTAGTTCTTATAAAAATAGATGAGTTCCTAGGAGAGTGGGTGGCTATAAAGCCAGATGTTCCTCTGGTTTTTGCCTCTCTCTTCACACATATCTGCTTTACTCTGGGACCTTTACCATGTTTTGACCAAGCACATGGCCCTTACCAGAAACTGAGCAGATACTGGCACCATTTTTCTTGTATATCCTGCAGAAATGTGAGCTAAATAAATCTCTTTTATTTAAATTACTCAGCTTCAGATATGCTGTTACAATGACAAAAAACGGATAACATGTATGCATAATGTTACCAAAAGACATATGGTAACATAAAATATGGAAGCAATCAAAAGCCCACTGATGGTGAAATGGATAAATTGTGACATGTTCATAAAATAAGAATAGATGTTCTAATACTACTTACAAACATACTGTTGAACTAATGAAGCAAGCTACAAAAGAGTACCTTCGTATGAAGTACAGATCCAGCAAAACTATCCTATACTGTTGAAGGGACGGTGGCTGGAAGGATGCATGAGCATGTTCTTGAATTTCTGTTTATTGATGTCAATGCTGATTGTATACCCAATGCTCAGTTTAAGAAAACCAATCAAGTCTAAATTTTTTGTATATTGAATACCTTTTTGTGTGTACATTATGCTCTGATACAAATTTAAAATATAACTCATAATAATGTGGTAAATACAATAGTATAATGGGATAGTGGAGGTAGGTGGAGGGTTACCCTAGATATGGTGTTCAAGAAGGTTTCTGAGGCTGTATTTGAGAAAAAAAAAGAGACAGGAATAGAAAGATCCAGGTGTAAGCCTTCCAGGTAGGAAGAATAACACGTGCCAATGTTCTGAAATGGCAATGATGTGTTCAGAAGGCTTGACAGTGATGCAGATCCCGAATGAGTAATGGGTGGAGAAGGCAAGTCTGAAAACATGGGTAGGGAACAGATCAGAAAAGGCCTTTCATGCTGTGGTACAGAAGTTGGAACTTGACTTAATTTGTAAAGAAAAACCATTGAGAGGTTTCAAACAAAGAAAAGACAGATTATAAATAACATTCTGAGAATGCTACTCTAGCTGCTTTATAAAGAATGAACTAAAAACACCTGTTAGGAGGCTTTTCCTGCGTTCTAAAGAGAGACACTTTCAGCACGGGTTAGAGTTTTAGGAGTAGAGGTGACAGGAAGTAGTATCACTGGGATGCACTTTAAGGTGTGAATAACAGGTGATGATTAATAAAGTATGAGGTCTGAAGGAAATAGAATCCAGAAGAGTGCCCAGGTTTTAAGCTTGAGCAACAAAATTGATAGTGGATCTATTTGTTGAAATGGAGTGAAGACATTTCTATACTTTTAATTTATTTTTTATGTTTTTGAGGAATGTTGTGCTTTGATTGTATCAAGTTAAGCAAGAGATGATAACAGCATGATGAGTTTTGCCTTTCAGAAAGCAGTAGCATTTATCGAGCCCGAGAAGTTGAGTCTGTAGTGAGCCATGATCGTGCCCTGCACTCCAGCCTGGATGACAGAGTGGGACCTTGTCTCAGAAAAGAAAAAAAAAAGCAAAAAGCAGTAGCATTTAGAAAGCAGTTATTACTATATTTGACTCTCAATGATGGAAGATATCATAAGTCAACACCTAGGAAAGGCTAGCAATAGATACTTTTATTGATTTAAAGTACTTTTTAATGGCTAGTGATGGATACATCTTATGAACTTTTCTTTTGGGTTATGCATCTTGGCATTTCAAAAATAATCTTTGGGTAATGTTTTCAAAACTTTAACATTTTCAAAAAGCTCTGTTTGAAATACAATTTGACCCAGCAATCCCATTACTGGGTATATACCCAAAGGATTATAAATCATGCTGCTATAAAGACACATGCACACGTATGTTTATTGTGGCACTATTCACAATAGCAAAGACTTGGAACCAACCCAAGTGTCCAACAATGATAGACTGGACTAAGAAAATGTGGCACATATACACCATGGAATACTATGAAACCATAAAAAATGATGAGTTCATGTCCTTTGCAGGGACATGGATGAAGCTGGAAACCATCATTCTCAGCAAACTATTTCAAGGACAAAAAACCAAACACCGCACATTCTCACTCATAGGTGGGAATTGAACAATGAGAACACATGGACACAGGAAGGGGAACATCACACACCAGGGCCTGTTGTGGGGTCGGGGGGAGAGGGATAGCATTTGGAGATATACCTAATGTTAAATGAAGAGTTAGTGGGTGCAGCACACCAACATGGCACATGTATACATATGTAACTAACCTGCACATTGTGCACATGTACCCTAAAACTTAAAGTATAATAATAATAAAAAAGAAAACACAGAAAAAACCCCAAAAACCTCTGTTTTACCTCAATCCAATGATTTTATGCATCAATATTCTTTCTTATGAGCACGGTCATCTGCAGGGGAATGTGGGGTGTGTGTATAAGATTAAGAGCTTTATTATGAGTATGTTAAGTTTGAAATGTCTATTGAATATCTAAATAAAAATGTCAAGCAGCTAGATATTTTAGTCTAGATATCATTTTAGGTGGTAGATGTGAAGATAGGTTTGAGAATTATTGATACGCAGATTGTGTGTTAAGAGAATTAAAGAATAGGACAAGAGAATTTCAATATTTAAATGTCAGACCACAAAAAAAGTGACAAGAAAGGGATAAAAAAGATGTGGAGCACCCAGAGGAGTGTGGTGTGGTAGAAGCTTAGAAAAGACAGTCTTTTTAATAGAAGGGAGCGGTCTACACGTGAGTTTTTGGGTAAAGTTTAAGTAACGTGAAACAGAAAGTTGATTGCCTGAGAGTGCAAGATAACAGTCATTCCTATCCTTCACAGAGGGGCTTCGATGGAGGGATTGGACAGAATATCTTGTGAAGTAGACTAAGGAGAAAGGAAGCTCAAAAATTGAAGAAAATCACAAAAGTTTGCTCTGAATAATGGAACAAATATAAAGTTATACATGGATAGTGACATGGGGTTAAAGGAATGTTTTTTATATATGTATATGTATTTTTTATATTTATTATGTATATTACATATAATATATATGTATGTTATATATATTTTTTATATATGTGTATATGTGTGTGTGTGTGTGTGTGTATATATATATATATATATATATATATATATATATATATGCTGTTGACAAAAGCCAAACTCTAAAATATTTGAAGAGGTTTATTTTGAGCCAGATATGAGTGATCATGGCCTGTAACACAGCCTCAAGAAATCCCAAGAATAATCTTACCAAAATTGGTCAGGTGACAGCTTGGTTTTATACATTTTAAGGTGACAGAAATTACAGGCAATATACATTTTAAGGAGAAGACAGAAATTAGAGGCAAAGACATAAATCAATGCTTGTAAGATGTATGTTGGTTTGGCACAGAACGGCGGGACTTCTGGAAGTGACAACTTATAGGTCATAGGTGGATTCAAAGATTTTATTATCAGCAGTTCATTGAAAGAGTTAAGCCTTGTCTAAAGACTTAAGAAATCAGTAGAAAGAAATGCTTCAGTTAGGGTAAGATGGTTTTCAAAACCACAGTTCTTGTTATGTAGACGAAGCCTCTAAGTAGCAGGCTGCAGAGGGAATAGATTGTAAAATGTGTAAGACTCTTAGTTAAGTATCTTCTGGGTCCATAAAAGACCCAGAAAGGGAAGGAGATTCTCTACAGAATGCAAATTTCCCCCACAAGAAATGGCTTTGCAGGACCATTCCAAAATGTGTCAAAAAATATATTTTGGGGTAAAAGATCTTGATTTTCTTCAGGACCTGCTATCTGTCATATGATACTATGCCAGAGTCAGGTTAGAATTTGGTATCTTGTTGCTGCAGAGAGTCTGTTTTGTCAGCCTCAGGACTTCTATTTTAATGTTACTGTTGCTCAGTTGTCCCTAAACTCCAAAGAGAGGGGGTAGAAAGAGTCATGTCTGAACTCTCTTCTAGTTGTTTGGTTTCTTTGCGACCTCCTTAACCAGGAGAGTGTCAGTTGGGGCGGGGGCTTAGACTTTTATTTTTCGTTTACATTATACTCCCTCAGGTCAAGATTTTCCAGAGGCAACATTGATGGCCAAAGTTTTATTTGTCCTCTATTGTTGCCAGAGTGTGTGGCTATGGCTATCTGCCCCAGGTGCATCATGTTCTTTGGTGGGATCCGTATGGCCAAGGGGCTTAGAGCCAAAAGACTTATAGCCAATTTAAATGTTGTAGGGCCGGATGAGAATGGAGGTGGGCAGGCATTTATCAGCCCTTACGATCTTTAAGCAATATAAGAGCCCAAAACCAAAAGATAAGGTTACAAAACTGACTTATCAATACATTCTATGCATTGAGCAATACAATAATCTTGATTTTTGTTACAGACTTCTAGCAATTAGCTGTAAATAACAAAAGCATTTGTTGAAACCATTTAAGCTAAAGAACACAGAGGCTTGTTTTGTGCTGCAGTGCTTTTTTGTGGTCTTTTTCATCATTTGTCCTGAGGTGGCTGATTTAAAAAGTTACATATATCTGCATAAATCTCACAGCTAGGAGCAGTATATCCAAGAGGCTTTGTGACGAGGTTTCTTGTTATGCTTTTGGTAATTTTCTTTTAATCCTGGGACAAGCATAAAATTCTTTATGGTTGGGATGGATGGAAAGCAGCCATGTAATAGCCCAGGAGGAAAAGGCCCCTACCTTGCCAGCTGTTTAGGCATCTGGATGCCTGTCCTTGATTTGGAGGCTCTGAAATAATTCTGTCTCTGAAATTAATCCCTTACGAGCTCACCTGCCCACCTCTTCCACAGTAGCCCCTGGGACTAGAGGGAAGATGCCTATGTAGCCTTAGCAGCAAGGTTTTAGCAATGAAGACAGATCAGGCCCAGTGAGAGTCTAAGTAGGTTTTACATTTGGCAGATATTAGGTAGAGAGACAAAGGTAATCTATCTGTGTTGTTTTACCAATTTTGTAAGCTACATATAGCTCAAAAGGAAAAGGCATTTTTTTTTACTCTGGAAAACAAAACGTAAGGAATCAGCAACATTTTAAACAAAAAGAGCTTAATTCCTGCCTTGCTCTGACAGAAGAAGGAAACTCACAGATAGCTAAGCATTTATTATCTAACATTAAGGCATAGAACAAATTATATTAATTTAGATAGAGAAAAAATTATTAAATGAGTATTCATGCCTTTGTATACAAGCCTGGTTTAGTGTCATACAAAAGCAGTTTTTTTCACTCTCATCTTCTCCCAGCTCTGAAGATGAGGCTTTGGTTAACTTACATTTGATGTCAGATACTGATAGCGACAGGAAGCAGAAAAATTCTGGGCCGAAGAGGGTGGGTGAGGGCCCCACCTCAAACCTGGAACCGTGGCCCAGAGTGAGAACATACATTCCTGTTTCCCACTCTAATGTTGCCTTTTCTAAAACTACCAATGGCCTGTCCTCACCATCATCCTGTGCCCATAAAATCCCAGGCTCAGCTGGCAAAGAAGAGAAGCAGCAGGACATCAGTGACTATGCCTGGATGTTGGAGTGAATTGGCTTCATTTCAGAGAGACAGCTTGATGGTATAGCTTCAGAGCTTTAGGGGAAGCTTACCTTCCCAATCCATTCCCTTTTCTGCTCCCCTTCCCACTGAGACCCACTTTCATCAGCAATGAAATCCCCGCATTTACCATCTCCAATTTGTTCCTGCAACCTCATTCCTCCTAGATGTCAGACAAGAACTCGGGTGCAGGTGCAAAAGGCTGTCACACTTACCCTCCACTAAGCTGTTAACACTTAAGCCATCTGTGGATGGCAAAGCTAAAAGGGCACGGACTGTAACACTCCTTCTGGGGCTTTAGGGGTCACAGGCACTCCCCTAGACGCTGCCATGGGGCCAGAATGAAGTTCGTTCCTGCCGGCATCCAAAAGTGCTAGCCCCAGCTCCTGCACCTGCTCAGCTGCATGCTCCCTCCCGTGACGGGTTGATCACAGCAGGTTTGAGTGAACAGAGTTTGCGCCTGCTGGCACCGTGCACTCCAGTTCCTGCCCACAAAGGGCTCAGGGAAAATTTCTTGCTTCAATGTCAGCATTGACATTTAAGATTCGGTAGGAGTCAGTGCTCCTTTTTAAATGAGATATGTGTACCCAGAAGTCAAATACCTGAAACTTAACAGCAAAAAGGTTAGTAACAATATTTGATAAAGACCCTTTTCAATGAGGCTGGAGGGAGTTTCTTAGGTGACATCTAATCATCAGGCTGGAGGTGGTGATAGTGGAGTTTATGACTTAATTGAAAACTGTAAAAAGATGGTATAGCACCGGGTAACTAATTTGTATAGTTTTGATGAACCCCCAGCAATAAGTCTAAGTCAGAGACTTAACTTAGAGTTTGATTTTTGAGGATGTTTGTCAAAAGATATTGAAAGGCTCAAAACATTTGATTAAAATGAATCAAAAGTCATTGTAAAATAATAGTTATTCATTTAACCAGAATGGTAATCAGAAGACTTCAAAAGCAATATAGAAAGTTACATGAATATAAAACCCTACCTGGTTTTAAACCTAAACTTTTAGGTTTTAAAATGGTTAAGGGTTTTATAACAACACAGTAATTATCTTAAAATCTGTATTTCCTAGGCTAGCTGTCAAAAAGTAAAGAAAAACCTTATGCAGAGTGATTGTTTTGAGTCATTGGAAGCCCATTTGGATAACCTGAAAGTCAAGCCTCATGAAAAGATAATGTGAATTAATCAGACACAGGAAGAGTGTGTTCCATGTCATGAGTGAACACTGTTATAGAGACCTTGAGCAGGGGAATATGTGACTCTTAGCAACAGCATGGGATGTTGCCTGGGTAAACTGAGCACTTTTAAACCTATGTTAGAGCTCAGAAAACAATATCCCAAAATGAAGGATTTAGAGGCAGCTGCAGAAGTAAAAGTTTTTCTTTGGCCTTCTTCTGGCTTCCTGTTTACAAGTCCCATGTTCCCTCAAGGCGGGTCGTAGCAACTAGAATCTCTCTTTCCCAAGATGAGTCCTCAAAACTGAAACTCCTTTTTCTTAAAGCCAGCCATAAAACCTAAAAATATTACTCCAATATTTTCTCTGCCTTTCTGTGAAAGAACATGAGGAAATTATCTGATCTTCCTTTTGAACTGTAGAGTGTAAGACCCCCACACAGAGAAGGAAGAAAATGAATGTTCAAGGAGGTTAAGAAGAATCTACACAGGCAGGCCTTGCTGGGGTTTCCCCACACAGTCCACTAACATTGAATTATACCCTTTTTCCATCATATTTTTAGATGGATGTCCCTAATTTTTTGAACCTAAGCATAAAAATGCACAATTTCCCCCATTTATTGGATCTTTGTTCTGAGCACACCCATGTATACATGCCCAAAAAACTGCATATCTGCTTCTCAATGAATCTGTCTTTTTTGAGTTGATTTTTCAGTGAACCTTCAAAGGGACCCTGGCCCCTACACATTTTAAGAAAAGTCAAGAGTAACAAATTAAGTTACAACAGAGGAAGACATCGCTTTTTTAAATCTTCAAAAGAAAACATTTTAGTATCAGGCTATAACACAGTTAGAATTGAAGAAAAAAAAGTTATAGGAGACAACAAAAGTTAAAAGAGGGAGTTACCATTCCAGGCCTTCTCAAAGGGAGAAAAGCTGAAAACAGTGGGGTATATCAGGAGTTAAGCTTCTGAAATATCAATCTGAGAGATTTCTTTCTTTCTTTCTTTTTTTTTTTTGAGATGGAGTCTCGCTCTGTCACCCAGGCTGGAGTGCAGTGGCGCGATCTCAGCTCTCTCCAACCTCCACCTCCTGGGTTCACACCATTCTCCTGCCCCAGCCTCCCAAGTAGCTGGGACTACAAGTACCCGCCACCACGCCCAGCTAATTTTTTGTATTTTTAGTAGAGACAGGGTTTCGCCATGTTAGCCAGGATGGTCTCGATCTCCTGACCTCATGATCCACCCTCCTCGGCCCCCCAAAACACTGGGATTATAGGCGTGAGCCACCGCGCCTGGCCTCGGAGAGATTTCAAAAAGAGATTATAGAATTAAAAATTTAAGCTTTTTGTAATTTCATCAAAAGTAAATCAATACTTTAAGAAAATATGTTTGTTCTAACCAATTCTTCAGTTTTATATTCATGTATTTTATGAACTTTTATTTTAGGTTCAGGGGGGTACTTGGGTAGGTGTCATATAGGTAAATTGCGTGTAACAAGGGATTGGTGTACAGATTATTTCATCACCCAAGTAATAAGCATAGTACCCAATAGGTGGCTTTTCTATTTGTGTATTTTTAATATTAAATCCCAATCTCTAAAAACACTAATACAAATAATTCTTTTTAAATTATCACCAGCTTAATCACATACAAAATTGTTTTGCAGTGAGCAGGTCTATACAAACCTATCCAAAGTTGGAGGAAGCTGAGATGCTGAAGAAAGAGGCTGATAAATACAGTTTCTTAGGCAGAAACAATTAATAGGGACTTATGACCAGAAGCCATGTCTGTGTCTCAGGCAGCAGTGAGATAAGATGGTAAATTCCTGTGCCATTAACCCCAAAACCCAGGAATCATATGCCATAGGGAAGGAATGATTCAGAAGGCATGTGTGGGACAACTGAAGTATGATAATGTAAAAGTTGTTTGACCTAAGGGCAGGATTTATAATAAGTACCTGCTCTTACACAAGGAGCAATAAATAAACTGGAAATCTTAAAGGCCTTCCCACCTGGAGTTAATCAGAAGCCAACAGGGCAGATCACCATTCAAGATGGAGTTACTTGAGCCTCCCATCTAAGAAAGAGTAGCTTTAGCCTCCAAAACTTTTCTTTCATAAATTCTCTTTATAAACTTTATCATATCTTACACAGACTATTTATGACATACTTGGACTTTCTGTTTTGTCCAAAATTTCCCTCTTTCTTAAATAACGAGTTTTTTTTTTTTTAGGACTAAATTTACTATACAAGACTCTTTCTTATAGAAAATTATTCTTTTTACCCATTTTTTAAAATAAATACAACTTTGGATTTGTATAATAGCCTTTGAATTTGACAAAGATTATTTTCCTTTTAATAAGAACATATTTTTATGTCTTTATTATTTCTTTTTCATAAAAAAACTTACTTTGGCATTCTTTGAATACAGAATTATATATTAACAAGAATTTTTATTCTTAGTAACCTTAAATTTTTGTGAAAACCTAGGAAGTAGTAAATCTTGAATTGTCTGTCATATATCAGTATTTTATAGATGAGAACCATTTTATATTATTTTAGACATATGTTTTTCTGTTTTTTAAATTAGAAGCGATCCAGACACTTAATGAGTATTATTTAATTTAACTTTAAGATTTTAAATTACATGACAAGTTCATTTATAAGCATTTATCCCATTAAAGTTAACTAACTTATTTTTTAAAATAGTTTTCCTAGGTTACTTATAAAAACTGACATAGTAGACAAAGCTAGTCATCATTAGTTATTTTCAGCTAACCATTCTTATAGGCTGTGTATATTTCAGGTGTTTACCTACATAAGAACCTAAATGTTAAATATATGTTTATTTGATTTTTTTTTTTTTGCCAACTAAGGTTTTACCTATTTTCAATAAATCAACAATATTAAATGTCTTATTTATAAAAAATTATGCAAAGATCATTAAGGGATGGGTTTTATAGTTTTATAACCTTCATGACAAAGTTTGGTACCTTATAATATCAACACAGCTAAATACAAAACTATATTACCAATAAATCCAGACAAAAATGTATGCTGACAATTCTGAAGGCATTTCAAATTTTATTTTACTAATAATTATAAAACAAGATTACTTATTGAAGATTTACTTGTCATGTGAACTTGAAGAGCATTTGGGCTTTATTACTTAGTTCATGAGTAATCCTTTATTTTTAAGCCCATTTGATACCTTGCAGTTACAACATATAAGAAAATACATGTACATGTAACATAAACACAACTCAACACAGATACACACATAAAAACAAAGATACTATAGATTTTATTTCAGAACTCTAGTCACAAGACAGCAATACAGATTCACCAGCTTGCAAAAGATGGTTTAATTTAAACAATGGGTTTTATCTCAATACCAGTAGAAAAGCAACAGTACATTTAAAACAGAAAAATAAAACAGAGAAATCGAGAAATTAGGAGATGCTATATTTAATTCTATAGTTGCAGGTCAACTTTGAGCTCTGAATTTACCCATCTGTTTACAAATGTGCCAGAACAGACTATAATACATAACCAGCCAGAGTACTAGAAAACCAAGCATGCTCTCAAAACTTCACATTTACACAAACACTTGCGAGTGCCATAAAACCCCCATGGGTGCCCCAAAGGAGGTCATCTCCTTGTCTTTTCTCAATCTTTGAGAATTTGCTTTGCAAGTTTGTTTGTTTGTTTTTTAATGGAGGAGCCAGACTGTAGTGTGGGTTTCAGTGCAGTGGGGCTCAGAAGTTGTCTCTCATTCATTTACACAAAGTCAGGTTTTTCAAACAAATGCACAGATGAACCAATTGAGACTAATTTTTGGAGAAAAAAGCAATGAGAAGACTCTAGAATGAACCTGCGAATCCAAAATTAGAATCTGAAACAACAAGTTCCCAGGAAAAGACCAGCTCAGAATAAACCAAAGTACTATTAACCACATAAGGGTTCTGTGGCTCAGGAAGACTTACTTACCAGTTCCACCTATGGAGAAGCTCAAAGTCAGGAGGCTTTCAATGAGCCTGCAGCAGGAGAATATGATCTGGAGACCTGGAGACAGGGAACTTAAGGCCAATTTATGCTAACTTCCTAAAAGAGAAAACACCAAGGTCTGGGAGCAGGACCTGGACAACTTGTAGTCAAGACCCTCCACTGGTAACAAGCCCATATTGGTACCTTATTTCCAAGTTCACACGACTCCTTTTGGGGAGGAGAGTCCTTAGTCTTCTCTGAGGTCCTACATTGGGCACCAAATAATGTTGATGAAGAAAAGTGAAACTCTAAAATATTTGAAGAGGTTTATTCCGAGCCATGAGTGACCATGGCCCAGGACACAACCCCAGATGGTCCTGAGAATATGTGCCCATTGTGGTTGGGTTATAGCTTGGTTTGATACATTTTAAGGAGACAAAAGTTATAATCAAAGAGATAAATCAATACATGAAGGGTATATATTGGTTCCAGAAAATTTAGACATCTTAAAGTCAAGGCTTACAGGTCAGAAATAGCTTCAAAGATTTTCTGATTGGCAATTGGTTGAGTTAAGCTTTGTCTAAAGACTTAAAACGTTGGTAGAAAGGAATGCGTAAGATTACATAGTTGTGGAAGCCAAGGTTTTTGTTATAGAAAGAAATGCTTGAGTTAAGATAATGGGGTTGTGGAAGCCAACGTTCTTGTCATGTAGATGAAGCTTCCATGTAGCAGGCTTTAGAAAGAATAGTTGGCAAATGTCTCTCTTTCACCTTAAAAGGTGTCAGGTTCTTAGTTACTCTCTCCTGGATCTGGAAAAGGCTTCACGGCATTAATAAAGTTTCTCTACAGATGCAAAATTTCCGCCACAAAAGATATCTTTGCAGGGCCATTTCAAAATTTGTCAAATAAATATATTTCAGGGTAAAGTATTTTTATTTACTTCATGGTTTGCTATCTGTCATGCGATGGTATATGAGAGTCAGGTTGAAATTTAGTATCTTATTACCACCTAGAATCTGTTTTGTCAGTCTCATGATCTCTGTTTTAATGTTAATGCTGGTCAGTCGTTTAGCACTCAATGGAAATGCTAGAGACCACAATTATTTAGCTGAACTCTTTCAACAAATTGCCAGTCAAAAAACTTTTTAATCCACCTATGAAACCTTCTCAGTAGCAGGCTTCAGAGAGCATAGATGGTAAAAGGTGTCAGACTCTTAGTTAAATGTTTTCTGGATCCTTATGAGACATGGAAAGGGAAGCAGATTCTATACAGAATTCAGATTTCCCCCAGAAGAGTTGGCTTTGCAGGGCCATTCCAAAACACGTCAAAGAAATACATTCTGCGGTAAAATACTTTTATTTCCTTCAGGGCCTGTTATCTGTCATGTGATTCTATATTAGAGTCAGGTTGGAATTTGCTATTGTTGCCACAGTCTGTTTTGTCAGTCCTATAATCACTGTGTTAATGTTAATGCTGGTCAGTTGTACCTAAACTCCAAACAAACGGAGTACAAGGAGTCATGTCTGACCTCCCTTCCTGTCATGGCCTGAACTAGTTTTTCAGATTTCTTTGAGATCTCCCTGGGCAAGAGAGTTTCCATTCAGTCAATGACAGGGCTTGGGATTTATTATTATTATTATTATTATTATTATTATTATTATTATTTTCTGAGGTTGCAACACAGAGCCCAAGTAGGAGGTCTAATTTTGGATAGAGACAGAAACACTGTCTCATGGAATGAAAGAGTAAATACAATAAAATGAGAGAGATGGAAAATGGAGCACACTCAAGCATGTTGCTTATTTTCAGTCTTCTGATGCCTAATCCCTCATTGTTTTGTAGTCACATGGTTATTTCTTGGTTCTTTTATAACATTTTTCACAACTGGATTGCTATGATTGTGCAGACACTGTCTACTAGAGTCAAATTTTGTTTTGAAATAGTTCATTATTTTATTTAACTGCGTAAACTAATTTAGTCTATGATGAGTTAATAGACAGATGTGAAAAATTTTAAACTCCTCTGTCAGGGCTCAGAACATGATCCTTCCAAATATGGCTTCTTGATGAAATCTAAAAGTAAAATCGTAAGCCCCCCAATCAACTGAATGGATCCCCCTTCTTGGCCAGTGGAGCTGAGAGCAATCTGAAAAAGTAAATTTCAGGCCATGAGGGAAGGGGGATTGGGCACACCTTGTTGCACTCCCTTCATTTTGGAATTAACATTAAAATAGAGATCGTAGGACTGATGAAACAATAAGATACCAAATTCCAACCTGACTCCCATATAGCATCACATGACAGATAGTAGACGCTGAAAGAAATAAAAATATTTTACCACAAAATATATTTATATGACAGATTTTGAAATGGCCCTGCAAAGCTATCTTTTGTGGGGGAAATTTTGCATCTGCCATTAGTGCAGCTAGGCCTTTTCCAGATCTAGGAGAGATAAACTGTGAGGCTCACACCTTTTAAGGTCCAAAAAGATACACTTACCATCTATTCTTTCTGAAGCCAGCTACATGGAAGCTTCATATATGTAACAAGAATCTTAGCTTCCACAAACTCCCTTACCTTAACTCAAACATTTTTTTCTACTGACTTCAAGTCTTTAGTTTAACTCTTTCAACCAATTGCCAATCAGAAAAATCTTTGCATCCACCTATGACTCATAAGCCTTCCACTTCATGTCCTGCTTTTTCAGGCTGAAACAATGTATATTTTACATGTATTGATTTATGACTTTGCCTGCAAGTTCTTTCCCTAAGTTTTAGGGAGACAGAAGTTACCCTGGGCACACTTTCTCAGGATCTTCTGAGGCTTTTCCCCGGCCATCGTCACTCATATTGGCTCAGAATAAACCTCTTTAAATATTTTACAGTGTTCAGCTTTTTCATCAGATGCAAACTTGACATACTAAATAAGCTGAAGAAAACTGAGAAAACTGAAGAGGTAGAAAGGTCACTTTCTGATTTTTTCTGCCCTTCTCCCCTGAGAGCTGTCCACAAAAGAATTCTCAGACCTACCTGTTCTGAGAGAAGGTAATAAGCCCCTTATTCCAGAGGGGCTCTGACCAATGCCCAGAGGGAAAAAAATGTCACATGGGGAGGCCACTAAGAATCTGAACAAACCTCGCTAAGTCCTCCTCCTAAGTTTATTTCCATTATATCATATTTTTAAATGTTCTAATCATACTTTTAAGGCTCGCATGCCTCATGAAACTTCTACTAAGTAAATTTGCTATACTTTTCTGTTGCGAATCTGTCTTTTGTTAGAAGTTACCAACCACAAACCTTTTGATGAGCAAGGAAAAAATGTCTTACTTCCCCCCCATCCCCCGTACCAGTAATTATAAACTTTGCAAAGTTTTGATACTATCTATCATCTTATGGTGTGACCCATCTCATTCACAGGGAAGTCCAAACACAGCTCATGTGGTCTATGCAGTCCATTTGTATGGGATTTTGCTACAGCTTCTATACTCCTAGATTCTTAGGCTTAGCATCACTAAGAGGGATAGAATGTGTCTGAACTGTATCCGTTCATTATATCAGGGATAGAATGTGTCTGAACTGTATGCATTCATTATATCAGGGATAGAATGTGTCTCTGAATTGTATCAGTTCATTATATCAGGGATATAAGGTGTGTCTGAACTGTATCCGTTCATTATATCCGGGATAGAATGTGTGTCTGAACTGTATCAGTTCATTATATCAGGGATAGAATGTATGTCTGAACTGTATGCATTCATTATATCAGGGATAGAATGTGTCTGTGAACTGTATCAGTTCATTATATCAGGGATAGAATGTGTCTCTGAACTGTATCAGTTCATTATATCAGGGATAGAATGTGTCTGTGAACTGTATCAGTTCATTATATCAGGGATAGAATGTGTCTGTGAACTGTATCAGTTCATTATATCAGGGATATAAGGTGTGTCTGAACTGTAACCATTCATTATATCAGGGATACATTGTGTGTTTGAACTGTATCAGTTCATTATATCAGGGATATGAGGTGTGTTTGAACTGTATCAGTTCATTATATCAGGGACAGAATGTGTGTCTGAACTGTATCAATACACATAACCTACTTCTGAGACACAGTAAGGACAGGGCTTGGCCCCCACCCCTACTATCACATTTTTTTCCCGTACCTGCCAACTTCCAGACCTTGCACCACCACCTCCGCTGGCACAATACCCACTGCATGGATAACTTGAAGAAACTAAGATAAGCAGCATTCCACCATAAATCTTATTCAAGGGAGTTAACCTTATCACTCACATGTGCCTAAGACCAGAAGAATGACTGATCTTTACCCCTTGCTTCATTATAATACTAAAATCTCCACCCAGGGAAGGGCTTACCCACCATTTTTTGATCATGCAATGTACGTGTTCACATAATTTCTCACTGTGCCTGCACATCCTGTGCTCCACTCCACATGTATAAAGAGCCTCCCATACCTCAAGATTATCCACGTCACTCATCTTAAAACACAGCAAAGACCTAGCCATGGGGAACCAGCCAGAGAACTGTCATTCCAGTGCTGTCTCCCTTGTGTTCGAGCATAAGCCCTTAATAAAGCCTTGTCTGGAAAACTTGCTTGGTCTCATGTCCATTTCTATTGCACAGGAGCCCAAGAAGAACCTGTGGTTAGTAATACTTTCACATTTTGGCCTGAATGAATCAGGTACTCTCTGTTTAGCTGACAGGTGACTAGTTTCCTTTATTATTTTCATAGTTTTACATCTTATGTATCAATATGGTTTGGCTCTGTGTCCCCACCTAAATCTCATGTTGAATTGTAATTCCCAGTGTTCAGGGAGGTAGCTGGTAGGAGATGATTGGATACTGGGGTGGATTTCCCCCTTGCTGTGCTCATGATTCTGAGTGAGTTCTCCTGAGATCTAGTTGCTTGAAAGTGTGAAGCACTTCCCCTTTCACTCTCTCTCTCCTGCTCAGCCTTGTAAAGATTGTACCTGCTTCCCCTCCACCTTCCCCCATGATTGTGTGTTTCCCGGGGCCTCCCCAACCATGCTTTCTGTAAAGCCTAAGCAACTGTGAGTCAATTAAACCTCTTTTCTCCATAAATTACCCACTCCCAGGTATGTCTTTATGGCAGCATGAGGACGGACTAATATGGTATCTATCTCTAAACAACAGAGTTTACTCTTGTCTATTTTTGAACTTTAAAAATGAAGTTACTTTGAATATATTTTTTGACTTTTTTGCTAAATATAATTTTTGTGATATTCAGCTCATTATCGTGTATAGTTTGCTCATTTCCCTTAGCATATGCAATGTCATTGAATATCTTAATTGATATATTTATTCTATAGTTATTTGGTATGTATGTTATTTTCAGCTTCGGGCTATTATGAATGCTTTTGCTATTGACATTTATGTCCTTATGGTTTCATATGTAAATGCAAAAAATATAGTGCATATACCTATGGGTAGAATAGATGGATATGTATTTTTCTGACTTATAATGAGGTTGAGTAACTTTTCTTTGATTTATCAGCCATTTAGAGTTTCTCTTTTGTAAAGTACCTATTCAAGTATTTTTCCCATTTGCTATCAAATTTTGGCCTTTTGTTATAGACACATAAGAATTTTTTTATACATGTGCTGTATATTTTGTTTTCAGTTTTGTTACACATCTGCTAGTTTGTGACCTATTCAAGTGGTTAAATTTTATTTGTAAATTGAACTACCAATATTTTATTTTATATTAGCCTTTTTTGTCTTAAGTAATCTGTTCATAACATGAAGTCAAGAAAATATTATCCTATCTTATCTTCTAAAAGCTCATAGTTTTTTTTTCTTTCTTCACCTTTTAGTTTTTAACCCGCCTAAAACATATCTGTGGTATGTGACTTTAGGCAAATTTTCCATTCCCCATATAAACAAACAATTTTCCCAATACAACTTGATAAATTTATTTTTCCCAGATCTGCAGTGACATCTCTGTCTCCTTTATAGTCACATTCCACAAAAGCTTTGCCTGCTCTTGGTCTCCCCAATTCCTCCACTGTCCTCTCTATTCAGGATATTTACCTCTCATTTCAATGATCTTTATGTGGATAAATCAAATCTTTCAGGGCCATCAGCACAGTTTTTGTTTGTCTGTTTTTTTCCTTGTTTTGATATAACTGTCTATTCCCTCGATTGAAGATGTGTGTTTTGTTTTGTTGCATTTTCATCTGTCTTCAAGTACACCATACTGATGGCTTTTCCTAACTCATTGTTTTGTTTTTCCTTTTAATTTTTTTTCTCGTTGTGTCATTTCTCCAGGCTCACTTCTTAATACTGGAGGGCTCCTAGCTCAGTTATGGGTCCTCTTCTTTTTTTTTCCTGTACCGTTTCTCTGTTAAGCTCATTGGGGTTCTTAGCTATAAACATGTATCTATATAATAATATCTATGTATTAATGACTTCAGTTCAAAGCAAACTTGGCATTCACCAAACTGATCTGCGCCTCTGTCTTCCCACCCTAAACTTCCTGCAACTGCGTCTTTCCTTAGGCCCACTGGTAGGAGGTCCACAATTTCAGTTGCTCAATCCAAGCCCTTAGAGTTGCCCCTGGTGCTTCTCTTTCCCTTGAAACCGACATCCAACTAGTAAAGGAATCCTGTTGGCCCTACCTTCAGAAGACACCTAGGTTCCAACCATTTCTACAATATGTTCCTGCTTTACCTAAATCCTCTAAGGGTTATTTCTAAAGCAGCAGTTGAAGAAACGTCAGATCATGCCACTTTGGTGATTAAAACCCCACTGTAGCTCACTGCTTATTGGGAGTAAAATCTAAAATTCTTACAGGAAGCTCTACAGGGCCCTTTTACATGCTTCTCTCCCCCATTACCTCTTAGATGTCTGCTCGTGCCACTCTTTCCCTCAGTGCTCCAGCCATCCTGGCCTTCTTGTCATTCTTTGAATAAGCCATGTACACTCTCACCTCAGGCCTGTCCTACCAGTTTTGTTTTTTTTTTTTTCTCCACTTGGGATCCCTCCCACCCCAACACTCTCTTCAGGGCTAAATTCTTTATGTCCTCAAGACTGCATGAATGTTATCCTTCCAAAGAGATCTGTACTATCGATGACGTTGTAAAAAGCAACAAACATTACCACAGCTTCAGCAATTCTTTCTCTCTCTTAATCTACTTTTTCCCTTTCTCTATACCATTTGACATTGACAGACTATATAGTTAACTTCTTTCTTCTGTTTATTATTGTTCACTGCCTCTGGGCTACATGGGCAGCTTCATGAGGACAGGCACCTATTTTGCAAACAAATATATCCCAAGGGTCTTAATAGTTCAATAGACGGCTGTACATAGTATAAATTCAACAAACATTTGTCAGATGAAATAAGGCTTCATAAAATTTCTGTAGATGCATGGACCTATTTCTGAACTCTTTATTCTTTTTTTTTGGTGTATTTGTCTTGTGATGTGTGAGTTGTATACTGTTTAATGGTTTAACTTGAAAGTAAGTCTGAATTTCTGGCATGACCATTTATCTGCATTGTTCTTATTTAACATTATCTTGGCTGCTATTCTTGGCTCTTTGATCATCTTTTTAAGAATCAGCTTGCCAAATTGTATTCATATCCTCTGGCTATCTATCTAGCTATCTGTCTATCTTGGGAGAGAGAGAACATTGAATCTATAGCTCTGTTTCTAACTGTAGTTCTGGCTCTAAGTATCTATCTTCATTAATCTCTGAATCTATTTCTATTTCTTCAGTATCTCAAACAATCAGTTCCTTTTTAAACTCCCTTTATTATTATGTTAAAGTATTTCAAGGTAAATCGCCAGTGTGTTGTCATTCTAGCCCTAACCATATACCTATGCATCCATGAAAAGGGAGAACAGTGCACCAGTCTGCTCACACTGAGTCCTTCATAGGACTCACCTACAACACCCCAAAATCTCAGTGACTTACACAACAAATATGTATGTCTCAACTTATTGAAGATACCATTCAAAAGAATTTCAAAATTATTTTTGAAATTCAAAAGAATTAAAATCACGAACTCAGAAAATCATACAACAGTGTTCATAGCTCCATTATTTACGATAGCCAAAAGGTTGTGTCCATCAATAGACAAATAAATGAGCAAAATGTGATATATACAAGCAATGTGATACTATTCTGCCTTCAAAAGGAATGAAACTCTGATATTTTCTGCCACATGGATGAACCCTGAAAATGAAGTGAAGTAAGTATAAAGGCAGATATTGTATGATTCTACTCATTTGAGGTACCCTGTTGGAGGCCAAAAGAGTGAGGGTCGTGATCAACTGAGTACCCCACTGGAGGCTGGGTGAGTAAGCAGCAAAACTGCTTCTCATAAATGCAGAATGTTGGCAAACTGACAAACTGCGTTTGCCACACAGAGGTTATGCTGAGGGCAGTCACGCCCCAGGCACAAGTGTTTCTTGTTATTAGGTACATCTGAAAGTCTGATAGCAATGATGTGAACCTGTAATCAATCAAGTAGCTGACCAATCGTGACAGCCTCCTCCCTGCTCTTTCTACCCAATAAATACGGAGGGCTGAGAAGCTTGGGTGGCTGCCTTTGCTGACTTGAAGCTAGGATCTCTTTTCTTCCCCTAAGCAAGCCTTTCCTTAAAACCGTTTTCTTCTGTCTTTCGTTATCATTTCTACATTCATTTTTTCATTCTAGTCCTGTAATGATGGTCTCAAGTACTAATTGTATAAGTCTGTCACAAGTGGTGCCTGAACAGGGGCATCTAGGGACAAGTATGGACCTGAAGAGGCCTGGAGGGATAAATAGATCAGCAGGGATAGAGAAAAAGATAGAGTATAGGTAGGAAAAGATAGGAACTTGCAGGAACTAACAGGAAACATAGGGAGAAATAGGGATAAAGACTAGCAGAGACTAGCAGAAACTTGCAGGGACAGACAGGGTCCTATAGGGACTTGAACGAGGAAGGTCTGCTGGAACAGAAACAAACTAGCCAGACAAACGAGAAACCCCATTACAAGTCTGCCAGCAGCAACATTAAGGCTAGTGCTCTAAAAAGGTACTTGTCAGTGCCCCAGAGGTTTGAAGAACGGGAAGCCTTTGAAGCAGGGTAGCATGGGGAAGAATTTGGTTATTTTCTTTCATTTGGAGTTCGGTACATACCTTTTCTGTTATTTCAGGGCCGGAGAGACTATTTTGCCCCACTTAGAGCACCTATCAAAAGTGGTAAACAAGAGGGAGAATGAAAACTGGCTGGCAGCATCTCTTGTGGCTACAGAAATGCTCACTTTGACTATGGCTTATGAGGCTACAAATGTGGATTGGGAACGTGCAGTGGCACCTGTGAGGTGTGCAGAAAGTTCAGGAGGTTTTCTTAGTTTTTCAAGATGTGGGAACTGAGCTTCACTGCTTTACAATGTTGACTCAGGCAACGGCTAATTTTGGTAGTTGACGGATCTAAAGGGAGCCAAGGGTTGAGCCCTAGAGTGGAAAAGCTGTAAGTGTAGAGAATCGGACATTGCAAAAGAGAATGCCGTCAGACCTCTGGGCAGAAGGTCTTATAACAGTTTTCTTCTCAACAGAAAAAGTGCCAGGACTCTGCCCTCGTTGAAATAAGGGAAATCACTAGGCTAATCAATGCTACTCAATATCTCACCAGAACGGCACTCCCTGTCGGGAAACGAGAAGCGGGCCTGGACCTGGGCACCTCGAACAGGGGGGCTTCCCCAGTCCAGGCCGCAACTCCGTTTCAGGGGGGTTTCTGGAGGTGCTTTGACTCCCCCCTCCTCACGCACCAGGAAGCACAGGATTAGATCTCCCAAACAAACGGGTTTAGGGGAAAGCAACCGGCTCAGGGGGGGAAGCAACTGGCTCGGGGGAAGGCAACCTGACTCACACTGGCGTTTGGGGACCTTTGCCAACAGCATAGGTGGGATTAATTTCAGGCAAAAGTCATCTTAACCTGCGGGGCGTTACTGAAGTCCCAGGAGTTCTTCGGGTGTTGGAGAAACTCAGGGTAGCGGTCATGTCCCAAGATCTCTGGGTTTTGAAGCAGGAGAATATATTGCGCAGCTGTTGCTCGTCCCCTGTAAATTGTACCCTTCTCTACGTAAGAAGCGAGGAGGTCAGGGATTTGGAAGCACAGCTGGGAGAAAGAGCTGTCACAACCCACAGCATCTAACAGACCCGCCTGTGTAAGCGCAAATGGAAGGTTTAAGGATTGCTTTTTTGCTACACTGTTGCATGAGAAGGATAAGCCTCAACTTGTTTTCTCTGTGCCTTCTGTTCATCAGAAAAAGCTTCTTTCACCATCAATGGAAAGTGTTACCCCGCAGCAGTTAGGCCAAGAGGCAGAAGCTGCGCCGCAGCTTGTGGAGCGGAGGCCTCAGCAATGGCCTGGCTCCCGGCTGCAGCCCCAGAAAGCTTTTTGCTTTTGTAGAGTTACTAACGTGGGGACGAGGACATGCCTGTGTCTTTACAGGAGATGAACAAACCGTGTGGGTGCCCTCGGGACCGAGGGCCGATCGGAGTCCCGCTGACCTCAACCCCCTGACCTCAACCCCCATAATACAGGGACAGACTAAAAAAAAAAAAAAAAAAGGGCTGGAGGCCGAAAGAGCGAGGGTCGTGATCAGCTCGGTTTACCACTGGAGGCCGGACGAGTAAGCAGCAAAACTGCTTCTCATAAATGCAGAATGTTGGCAAACTGAGAAACTGCGTTTGCCGCGCGGAGGTGGTGCGGAGGGCGTCACGCGCAGGCACAAGTGTGTGTCATTAGGTGCGTCGGAAAGTCCGATCGCAACCACGTGCACCTGCAATCAATCACGCAGCTGATCAGTCGTGCGTCCTCCCTGCTGCTGCTACTGGATACATGCGGGGGGCTGAGAAGCTGGGGCGGCTGCCCTTGCTCACTAGAAGCTGGGAGCTCTTCTCCGAGCTTAGCCTTCAAACAGTGGGTTCCCCCCCGCCCCCGCCCCCCACTTCTACCTCCCTCCCTTCGCTCAGTCCTGTAATGAGCATCTCAAGCAGTAACAGTAACTGCGGTAGTGACGATCTCAAGTAGTAATTGTACAGCTTTGCTACAGTGTACCTAGAAGAGGAAAATCCACAGAAACAGAATAGACCTTACCAGAGATGAGGAAAAGGAGAAAATAGAGTTAGTTTAATGGGTACAGAAGATTTGCTTGGGATGAGGAAAAAGTCCTGGAGATGGATGGTGGTGATGGTTGTATCAACCTAAAGGAAAAAACTGAGGCAAAGTTAACACGTATATTTGGACCAAGATTGGGAAATGCAATCTAAGAAGAGATTCTAGTAGCCTTAAATAAATGCTCCAACTAACAGCAGTTATAATGGGGCTTCTAAGGGAAAAGGGAAAGTTCTAAGCTGACAAACTATTGATCAACTAGACATTGTTCTTTTGTGGCTATTGATCAGCTATACACTATTCTCTAGGGAACGTGAAGATAACGGGTAAAGGTCATATTGTACAACTTGTAACATTTTAGGTAACTTATCAGCTAGTCTGGAAACTTCGGGGGAGCGGGGTGGGGGGGATGTATAAAATTCCTTTAAACAACCCCAGGTGCGCATGTGTGAGCAGGACTGGGTAGGGAAGTTATTGAATTCTCATGCTCGTGTCTCTGAGCCTAAGACGTTTGGTAAAGCTCACATTCTTCAGACTGCTCTGAATCATTTTTCTCAGTTTCAAATATTTTCTAAGGTCAATTTTTGGGGAAGCTAAGGCAGGTCATATATGAAAGTAATTTAACAGTGGTTTTCTTAGATTGGACCTCAATCCTAAACAAAGGGGAAAGACCCAAATAATTTTCTAAACTACCAAAAAATTTAAAAATTTTAACCAACCATACTAGGATTGAATCTCTTCTTGCTTATAGAAAATATTAGAGTACACAGTAATGTAGCCAGTTGTTGGAAAAAATGGTAAAAGTGGTAAGTTCAACCAGTTAAGATTTAAGTTGGGGTGTTTATGTATTCCTTTGTGGTATTTTGTCAGCTTTCTAAAGGTGTAATTTTGTTGGAGTTTCACTGAAGAGAATATTATACCTGTGCAATCATGATTTGTAGCCTGTTTTCTTAAGATGCCCCAGATTGCATAAGCTTCAGCCTCAGAAAACCTGAATTCCAACCCCCACTAATTTAAACACCAGTGAGGTAAATATGAATTACATGAAAGAGCCAAGATCATGCAGGCATAGATTGCAGCACAACAAGACTGCAGGGTCTAAAATTCCCCCCCGCCCTTCCCCGCTCCCCCCAGGAATCAGTGTGGGCCCTTGTGAGAATACTGGATGAGAAAAGGTCTTACTTCTTGAAGTAACTCAAAGATCTTATATACACTGAGATTAGTAAAATGAATATTTTTAAATGCTTGCAATGCTGAAAGTTTTATGTATTACAAGTTAAAAGAAAGACAGGATGATTACATACTAATACTTGAGTGATGGGGAATGGCTCAAAATGTATCTTTTGCAAGACAATACTTCCTTAGAAACGTTGATTTCTATTTCAAGAGAGATGCCTGGAAGTTGGAAGTGTAAAAAGAGAAACTTTCAAAACAATGTCGTGAATAAAGTAAAAGAGAAAAAAGCAATTTAAGTTGCAGCTGCCAGCAACCTGACTTATCTGGGTGTTTACTTTGTAAATTGAGAGGTTACATTTTTCTTAAGGAGTTTGTCACATTTTATATGAACTGTAATTGCAGGCTAGGGACAAGGACCCCAGAGACAGTGATGTCAATGTATCTCCTGAATGGGAGTACTAGCCATCACCATGATGCAAGCTCTCCTATTTAAGTCACTGGATCTCTATCTTAACAGCCTGCGTAATGCAGCTGCTGTCAACTGACATTAGGCATTTACAGATTCAGGCTGGTCTATTTCTAGATCTTCAAACGATTCACCTATCACTGTATTTTAAAAAGTCTCAATAAGTTAGGGACTGACCCTTATCCTTCTGCCAACAAGATGTAATTCCCATGCCTAATCCACTGTACCTTCTTGTTTGAATTCATAGACTCTCCCTGCCTGTACTCTCCTGTTTCAGTTCAGAAAACAAGTTTGAAATACAGAATATAGAATACCTCCAGTTTAGAAAGTCTGATGTATGCCTCTTAGTTCCCCATACTTACTACATAAAAGGAAATGCTGAACAATCGCATGTACTACCTTAGTTCTGTAAGGTTTTTCTCTAAATCTTCAGATCATCGTGTTTGGGGAAGATACTGTGTAAGGTAAGTTTGCAGTCTTGATGCTGATCAATCGCAGGATGCTTTAAATAGATTCTGGACTTACTAGAAAGTTTTGGTTCAAACCAGAGAAATACTGGAGAATGTTGAAGTTGATACATCTGACTTTGAACTGCAGATACTTGTGGATAGTACTACTCATATATAAATCTTAGATAATTCAATCTCGTTTCTTAGTAGTTATGGACTCATCTTTTCTGTACATCAGAATGTAGCAGATTACTTGAATTCTATACAGATCTGTCTGCATAATGATTCCAACAGTTTTTATCATTGCAACATATATTCACCTATAATTTTAAAATCTTCATAAAGAGCTTATCTAAATCATAGTGTTCCGCCTTGTTAGGTAACTCATAAGCATCTCTAAAAATGGTTTAGTTAGGAAGACCCTCCATATCCTGCTCCGAGAAACCATTGCAGCATACTTAATACTTAGAAGTTCCCAGAAGCTGAAAAGAATGTGAGTGGCTTGCCAGACGTCCAGAAGCTTATCAGTGATGAAGATAGAATATACAGCCAGCTTTGATTAAAAACCATGTCATGTAGCATTGTGAACATTAAACATGCCAAGAATGTTTCAAGGGTTAGGAATAGACAGGGGAAGAACTCAGTTCAACTTCTGTAGAGACTGAAGGTGATCATGCCCTTGGTCTGCTTCAAGACAATCCCTCGGCCTTAATCAAAACTTCTCTATCGTTCTAAAGATTCCCCAAGTGATTTTACTTTAGAAAATGGCTTTTCTTCCACAACTAGAAGTGACACTTCATGTGAAAATACTGCTGGGGAGGAAAGATAATGAATCTGATTGTACAGAGAATTAAATGTCTTATAGTCAGGGTCACCATTTAGCCCTGTTTTCTCAAGATATTCCCTTTCTTATGCCTGTTGTCCTCATGTCCTGTCTAGCTTAGCCTTTTAGCACTCAAACGTATTCTGAGTTAGATGGTCACCAAGAATTGTGCCAATCTTTGATGCAGAGCAGGGTCTGACAGAACGACAACAAAAATGAAAAAGTAGAAAACTTGGCTACCTGCTGCTGGATCTGCTATTGAAGAGAAAAACATAATGGACAGCAAAGGGTGAGATTCCCAAAGCTAACTGTCGCTATCACAATCTTAAGGCTAACCTGGCACTCATTTTTAGTACCCGCTTTTTATACCAGAATTTGTACATGCAACAAGGGTGAAAACTAATTTTACCCATGACAGTGTTCCCACATTTCCAACAGTTCTCCTTGTTACTTAGGTCATTCCTGCTCATCATTCACACTTGAATTCCTGCTTATTTGAAGAACTCCAATTAGATAGAATTCACTGGCATGATCTTAAAGGACAAATTTATCATATGGTTGACCTCATAAACCAATGGTTGCATAGTTTTAACGTCTAGACCAAAGATTTTAAATGCAAAAAATTACATTTTAAAAAATTTTAACTTGTATATTAATCACATACCTGGATGGAAAATTTTTTTCAAAAATCCAGCACACAGAATGAAAATGTCTAAAATATTTCAAAACTTTTTGCCCTAAACATCAAATAGTTACAATTACATGTAACTCGGGGGGCAAAATAGCTGCACTAAATAGAACATAAGATTAATAATAAAAATCTTCTAGACACTAATCTTGACACATCACCTATATAGAAAAGGTCATGAAAAATCAAAATAGCCAAAATATACACTATGTTCAATTTTCTTCATAATCAAAGAAATCCATATTGTGAGTTTTGATACTAGTGCTAAATGCTGGGGCAAGCATGATGCTGCCGCAAGTGTGTTCTACTGTTAAGCATTTAACAACTTGGTGATAAGCTTCTAAAGCATAGTAAACCATTGTCCATGAATTATGCCAGAGAATGCACCTCACAATATTGTATATTATATAAGCAAACTCAACATGAATGTAAACCAACTAAGCTGAGTGCCTCATATTCAATCACAGCAATATTCTGTATAAAGACTGTGGGAAAGATGTGTTAAATATTAAGTATACATATAACTGGATGTTTACTAAGGTTTGGAGTTATGCATAGACAGTTATTACATGGGGCATGGTATAATCCAGTTGATTTGTTTATTTTCCAAGTATTCATAAATGTTGCTATACTGGGTAATTCTTAAAATACAGTGAATGAATCAACACTACCAGAGTTTGGAAGGTGGTTGTAAAATCTGAGTGGTTATGGAGCCACTCATCTCTCCCCTTTCCCTTTGGTGAAGTAAGCTGGGGAGATCCCCAGGGTCTCATTAGCAAGTTTCAGGGCCAGGAGTATTCATGGTCAGGGTTCGGGACACAGCTGCCCTGATAAGGATATTTTTGGACCCATTTTTTCCTCTTGGGCTTTAATATTCCCAGTGGACCAATAGCAGTCACTGGGGCTGGTCCCCAGTAGGCAGCCACCATTCTCTGAATTTACTGTGAAATAACAACCATAGCCCTCCAAGGATCTTGTTCTTACTAAATGATGGACAACCAGGTCTAGGTGAGCATTCAGCATTCTCCATCATACAAATTGCTACTAAATGTTTGCCTTTAATTTTCCCAATGGTTTAACAGTTTTTAAAATAATAAATACATTATAAATCAGTTGATGGAAAGCTCTGGCATAAAGCTGGTAATATTTCAAGAATGAAAACTGAAAAATGCATAAGGATATAATGTGGGTTTCATCAGTAAAAATCTGAATTTTCATTGCTTTCCATCCATCCACTGTGGCATGGTTGTGGTGGAATGTACTGAGGGGCCCTGGTGTGAAGTTCCTGTCTACCAGCCAGTGGGCTGCAGCTTCCATCATTTTTATTGTCCTTTGTTCACATACCAAATAAGTCAAAACTGCTGAGGTCTTAAAACCATTCTGAAAGTGCACCTGTGGTCACACCACACACGTTCATGTGCCTCAATTCTAGGCTCCTCGAAGACAGACGATGTCTTACATTCTTTCAGGGCCTTTCAGAATATCAAATTTTGGCTTACCCAATGTGCCTCTCGGGAAACATTTATGGAATGAATTGATGTCTACTTTGTCCTGTTGGAAAACAGCATAGAACAATTATACTGTCACTGTTTAAAGAACAATGTTCCTCCTTGGGGAAGTTTCCTTAAGCCTCATTATTTTCAACTGTAGAATGGTCTAATATCTTAAAGTTTGGAAACATAAAATTTATGAATCACTTATTAATGTTCTTACTGCTATTTGCAGGTGAATGCATATACAAGTAAAGCCATTTTTGTAATTTGGTACACACCTAAATTTTTTGGCTCAATTCTGTTTAATTTGTGGTGTTTAATTCTGGAGGACTTGTTTGGATGAAGGTATTTGGAGCTGTCATATTCTCAGGGATAACTCTAGACCAGTGCTGCCTAGTAGAAATCCTAGGGGAGCCACAGAGAATTCTAAATTTTCTAGTAACCACATTAAAAATGTAAAAAATAGGTGAAACTAATTTTAATGTATATTATCCAAATATATCTAAAAGTTACCATAATATAAAGTTTTAAGGAGACGTGTTGCATATGTTTTTAACAGGTATTTGAATTGTTAACTTTGTGCTGATGGCACATCTTGATTTGGAGCAGTCATGTTTCAGGGGCTTCACAGCTTCATAAGCCTCATGGCTACCACACTGGATAGTGCAGATCTATATGATGCAGGGAAAAGCTATCCAAATAACTCATAAGTGTTCCTAAATTGTGGTAAAATATTTAACTGATATGGATATATATGCAGAATCTAACTTCAAGTTTGAGAGATCCCTTCTTTTGGGATACCCTATCTCTAATACTTAAACTAGTTTATTTTTTCATAAGTTAAATGGGATTCTAACATTTTAACGAGTTGTATGTTAATAATCGGTAGTTTGCTGCTGCAAGAAGGAAAGCAAACACCACTTGACCCTCAACGTTTTCTCCCATGATTTTTCTTCCTATGAATTCTTGGATGACTTCTCAGAACTCAGCTCTTTTTATTTAACACAGGCTCATTCTGCAATACTCCACCTGATACATGTAAGTTGAGCACTCAAATTTTACAATGTACAAGCATGTCAAGAATGGTGTAAATTAGGTCAAATAATGCAGTTATTCTTCCATAGGCAAATATATACTCGTGGTGATCTTCAAACTGGATTCTAAGTGTGAGAACTAGAGTCTAGTATAAAGGAGAGCAGTGTAGGATGTGGACAATCCTTTCCTCCCCACCACCCTATCCTGTTGAATCAGGCTGGTTCCATTCTTATGTGCATCCTCACCAATGTAAGGTGGTACTCGAAAGACAGAAATAAATGGTCATGAACAAAAAGATTGTTTGATCATGAACTCTAAATAGTAATCACCAAATCAAGAAAATCCTTAAATGAACAATGATGGTATAATGAGATGTAGCACAATCCTGCTCAGGCAGTTCTCTCAGGAAATTGAGCTTCAAGAAATAAGATTTTGACTTTGGTTTGTTCATGACTACATCTTAATATTTCATGTAAATCAGATACCTTTCCAACTTTATCATATCTCTTGTGTACCCTACAGAGCTATGGAGCAGAGCAATTATTCCGTGTATGCCGACTTTATCCTTTTGGGTTTGTTCAGCAATGTCCGTTTCCCCTGGGTTCTCTTTGCCCTCATTCTCCTGGTCTTTGTGACCTCCGTAGCCAGCAACATGGTCATGATCATTCTCATCCACATAGACTCCCGCCTCCACACCCCCATGTACTTCCTGCTCAGCCAGCTCTCCCTCATGGACATCCTGTATATTTCCACCATTGTGCCCAAAATGCTGGTCGACCAGGTGATGAGCCAGAGAGCCATTTCCTTTGCAGGATGCACTGCCCAACACTTCCTCTACTTGACCTTAGCAGGGGCTGAGTTCTTCCTCCTAGGACTCATGTCCTATGATCGCTACGTAGCCATCTGCAACCCTCTGCACTATCCTGTCCTCATGAGCCGCAAGATCTGCTGGTTGATTGTGGTGGCAGCCTGGCTGGGAGGGTCTATCGATGGTTTCTTGCTCACCCCTGTCACCATGCAGTTCCCCTTCTGTGCCTCTCGGGAGATCAACCACTTCTTCTGCGAGGTGCCTGCCCTTCTGAAGCTCTCCTGCACGGACACATCAGCCTACGAGACAGCCATGTATGTCTGCTGTATTATGATGCTCCTCATCCCTTTCTCTGTCATCTCGGGCTCTTACACAAGAATTCTCATTACTGTTTATAGGATGAGCGAGGCAGAGGGGAGGCGAAAGGCTGTGGCCACGTGCTCCTCACACATGGTGGTTGTCAGCCTCTTCTATGGGGCTGCCATGTACACATACGTGCTGCCTCACTCTTACCACACCCCTGAGCAGGACAAAGCTGTATCTGCCTTCTACACCATCCTCACTCCCATGCTCAATCCACTCATTTACAGCCTTAGGAACAAGGATGTCACGGGGGCCCTACAGAAGGTTGTGGGGAGGTGTGTGTCCTCAGGAAAGGTAACCACTTTCTGAAGAAATTGCATATGCTGCTGAAGACTTGAAATGAAGGATACAAGACTTTATCATTGCCCTTGAATTTAAATATTCTCTGCCTGGAAACAAGTGACCCCCATGCCAGCAACTATAGGGCATTTATGGGATTTGGAAAGCTGCCTGGGATTTTAAGGATTTCATTTTTTTGAAAGGTATGAAGATTCTGAACAATGAACAGTTTGGGATGGGGTAGGCATAAAGTTGAGGTTTAGTAGTCACCCATGAGCTCTTAACAAGGTGTGTATTCCACTAAAAATCATGGAGAAGCCTGTTTCTGGCTCTGCTCAGTCATGACAAAAATGGTCATCTTCAACTACTTCCCTGACTTCTCTCGACTTTTCCCCTTTAGACAGTCTGTCCATTGACCATTATAAAGAATCAACTCAAATATTATATTTCAAATATAGCAGTCACCATCTTATCCTCAGGCTGTGTTCTAAGTCTTTTGGGGGAAGCCTGAAACCATAGTATAGAACTATAGAACCTGACTGCTGTCAGTCACAACATATTTGCTCATCTTCTACCATAAATGTAATACGTTTTCTTTCTTACCTAAGCACTTATCACACACTGTGGCTATAAGTTTTGCAGTTTGAGGTGTGACAGCAAAATTACCACATGTTTTTTTCCTTCTACACAATTTCAAAGAAGATCCATTCTTACTGTAGATCTTGGCAATCTCAGCATATTTTTTTCTTGCCAGAACCTCCAGTTAAGAACTTATTGGAATGTGTCTCTGATAATGGTTTGGCTGTTTCCCCACCCAAATATCATCTTGAATTGTAGCTCCTATAATCCCCATGTGTAGTGGGAGGGGCCTGGTGGGAGTTAATTGAATCCTGGGGGTGGGTTTTTCCCATGCTGTTCTCATGATGAATAAGTCTCACGAGATCTGATGGTTTTACAAAGGGTGGTTCCCCTGCACATGAGTCTTGCCTGCTGCCATGTAAGACATGCCTTTGCTTCTCCTTCACCTTCACCTTCCACCATTGGCTGTGAGGCCTCCCCAGCCATGTGGAACTGAGCCCACTTAACCTCTTTATAGATTACCCAGTTTGGGGTGTTGTATAGCAGTGTGAAAATGGATTAATAGTCTGTTTTTCAGAGACATGAGCAGAGGGCCAATATCTTCAGAAATATAGAACACTAAAAAATTAAGTCTTTTAGGAGCTAGCAAGGTTTTGCCAAATACAGATTCACCCAAAAATGTCAAGTGGCACTTTGGAATGGAGTGAGAGTGAGCAGGCAGAATTATCTGAAATTAAAACAATCTAAACTCCAAACTGTGGGAGTCAGTCATGGCTTGTAGCAACCAAGTCTATATCTACTGATATAAAAGGATTACTTCCTGAAAAGAGTTAAAGGGAAGGAAAAAAGGTGAATAAGAAACATGGAAGATTGAGACACCACAAAATATCTCTTGTAAAAAGTCTAAATTATTTATATAACTAAGTTCACTAGACAAAGTATTGTGACACATGAACATGAGTTAGAAACTAATACCAATCAATACATTGTTCACAGGTCTGTTATTTTTTCCTTGGGAAAATTGTTAATACAAGCCCAACCTAACTGATATAGCAGCACTTCTCAAACGCTTTCATGACATAACTATAAAAATTAGTGATATGGCACCTTGAGGAAAACTGATGTGGCTGTTGACAGCAAAATCAACTCCCCTGTGGCTGTAGCCAAATCGGGCACTGAAGATCAATCCAGGGTTGAGAGGATCAATATTGGTTGTAACCCATTTGTGGCTCTGGAGAAAGACACATCACACCAGAGGGAAGAGTGTATCCAATCAATCCAATAGTTGGAGAACTTTATGGATGACATATAAAATATTCTTCAGGAATTATTGAATCACATTCTAAAGGCTGAAAAAGGTATAGGGTTTTCTGCTTACCTGTAGCAGAGGGTATAAGGTATGTGTCCAATGGATTTGATGACTAAAAATCATAAGTAACGTGCCCATTAGCTGACTTAATGCATGAAAAGCATTCAATGACGTTGTTTGGGAAGCAGAACTTTAGTAATAAGATAACCTTCTTTTCCCCATTAGAGAAATAAATATTAAGAAGTTCAATTTTCCTAATGTTTAAATATCTTAATATGCTCCGGTGAAAATTTTAGAAAATGTGTAACTTGTATTACCCTCACTTTTTTCTACTCTACCAATTGCATTATTTCCATCATTTTTCTTAAGTCTCCTTTATTCCTATTGAATTCAATATTCTTCTGTACTACACGTAAGACAAATAATTCTGAAAAACCTAAGTGACAAATGCCACTTTTGTGAAAATAGAAGATAGGAGAAAGTAGAAGGAAAATCTCTTGGGACCCAAACTCACTAAGCCAAAGGGAAAAGTCAAGCTTGGGAACTCTGTCATGCAAAACTATATTCCATATCTGTTCCCGACTGTATGGCTACAGATTCCATACTGTTCCCGAATGGACAGCTACACAGGTAGAAGGCTACATACCTCCCCAAGGGACCTCCCTCACAATCTGCTAGCAAGGAAATTCCTTGCTGGCCCAAAGATCTTTACCCAAAAACCATTCTGTTGAATGTCATGCTGACAATGTAAATGAATGGCTTATCTTGACAGGCAGTAGACAAAGACAGGCCTGGGAGTCATCCCTCCACTCCCCTGAAACAAATGCATATTTGACTGCTTCCTCTACTGTGTACCTTATCTTATATACAATCCAGATTCACTGAGCAGGAGATGAACGCCCAGTTGAGTGTTCCTCTAAACCGTCTCCTGTCACATCTAAAGTGCGAATTCAGTCAACACTGATTAAAGCCTGGAAAGAAGGCAACTACTTCATTTATTCACTTTTCCTTTTTCTTTTTTTTCCTCTAATGCCCACTGTTTCCGTTTTAAATATTGAAGTCTCCCAACCCTCTTTGGAAGAAGCACAAATCTCAGATGCTCCTGTCATCTTGTGTTCCTTTTTCCCAGGTGCATCCTCAACCTTGGCACCAGAAACATCTACATTGATTGAGGCTTGGCTCCAATGCTTTTTGGTTCACACTTATTTATAACTTTAAAGATTTCTCCCCAAACAAAAGAGGCCAGTGACTTTTGAGAAAGAGCTTTTTTAGTTTGTCATAGCCTCTATTTCTAAAGAAATTTAAAATCTAATTTTCAATTTCGAGCGAGGCTCTTATCCCCACATCACTGCCCTTAAAATCTCTCTGGAGAGATGCCAAGATTCAGTAAGACATTTTCATGATGAAATACCAAGAAACGATTCCAGTCCTTCACTTGGGAAAACAATGCACCCTCTGCAAGAAAGGACGGGCTGCTTCTAAAGTTCATGGTGAACCCAGTCAACCTGGATTAATTGCTAACCCAGGAATTCTTCCTGGGGGATGTGGGACTCTATTAGTGAAAAGACTTTTTGACCTAGCCTCACCCCTACACAATGTATTTAAGAAGTCTGACATTCTACTACTGCTGTAGAAAGACTTGGACCCAGCTTCTCTGAGGTAGGATCCTTAGATTTTCATGAAAAACAGAACATCACCCAGATACTGGGATGTTTTCTTCAGGTATTACTCTGTAACTATTACTACTGTGAGCTTATCTGCTAATAACTGAGGCAGTGGTCTTCTCAAGATTAAGCATAAATAACATATATTCACTATCTGGCAAGCAGACAACTGGAAAAAGGGTATTTAGAATGAAATGTGGGAAGCTAAGGGAAATGTAATAGTTTAGAAGAACATGAATAGATTTACTGAAGGAAAATGGCATGTAAGAGCTGACAGTTGGAAGAATGTGCTTGGTATTCACAATGAGAAAGTTTCAGACTTAATTGGTAGCAGGGGTGCGTACTATTGGATAAGCATAGATTGCCCTCTGAATATTTTGTTAATTTACATTTTAAGTTAAATGATTAATTGCTCCGTTCATATGCATTTAGGTGTGGCTGAAGACTTCCTGCATGCTTGGAGGGAAATTATGATTTTATTTCATTTTAACCTCCTTCCTCTTTTATTGAACCCATAAGGCATCCACATGTGCCTTAAGATAAAATTTTTTTTTTTAATAAAACTATTAGAGTTCTCCTAGAAGCCATCTTAGCATGCCATATAAAAGCCTGTTGAGCTGAGTAACTGGAGCCCAGGGGGAGATGTGGACATGTTGGAAGCTCAGACTGTAGGGGTATAATAATTGAGTGCATTGTGTTTATAGCTGCAGGTGTCTGCCCCTTGCTTCAGCTCACCTCACCTCACCTCACCACTGCTGTTCCTGTGTAATCCTCCATGCCCTCACTCTCCATTTCCTCTTCCACAGCATTAGCAGGGTGGATTAGATGGGCCAAACTCACCTCCACCTCTGCTGCTCCTGTGTAATCCTCCATGCCCTCTCACTCTCCCTCTTCTACAGCATTAGCAGGGTGGACTGGATGGGCCATATGCCAGATCCTTTGATTTCTATTTGCCACCACACGAACTGACACTGCTGCCCAGAAGCATTCCCCTGCACATCCACATCACAGCCCTCCTGCTGGCAGCTTGGAATTTAGACCTTTTACTCTCAATGCTCCAGGAAACCAGATGCACTTCTTTCTTTCTAGTCCATTGGTGATATCCTTGACAATGTAGTTTAGGTAAGTTGGCATGTAGCATTAAAACCTGTGTTCTTCAAACTGAACTAATTTCTGGCATAGTAAGCGTTCAATAAATGTTCACCTACATGCCATTATAGTGCTGATTTTTTTTTTTTTAAGCTAAGAAAACGATCTTATGCCTAACTTTCCACACTGAAAATTTCCAAATTGTCAGTTGGGATGGGAGGGAAAGTAGGTTACTTCTCCACGAATGAAAACAGTTACCGTTTAAATAAATAGGCAGATAAAGGGGGGTGGTAACTAAGGCAGTATGTAATTAGAACTGGAGATAAGGTAAGGGAAAAGAGAAATTCACATCCTTGGATACTACGTTGCTGTGGAGAGAAGGGGATAAAATCTGATGAATGTAGGAAGCAAGGTCCAAATGCGTTCGTTCATAAAAGCAGACGGAGTCCAGGAGTAGCTTGTGTAGGTAGAAGAAGAGTTCCTGGCCAAAGCCCACTGTGGCTGTGAACACTTATGAGTAGCAATTAATATTAATCTTGCTTTCGAGACTAAAACTGCCAGGTGGATCTTTCATAAGTACCTTATTTCAGCATGTGACTTTCTGACTGAAACAACTCCCATTTGCACCTTATTTCTCGACGCTGAGTTCTGGTCTCTCCGCCTTCACTTTCCAGCCGCACTCCACCCCACACACCTCAGCTCTCCATGGGCTCTTCAGCTGTAGTTAGACTGGACTCTCCTCTCTTTCTTCCACCCCTAGTGCCTGGTAATTCCCATTTTCGAGCCTTTTGACATTATTTACATTGTCTCTGATCATGTCCTCTCTCCTTCAGTCTCGAGTTTCGGAATCAGACCGGTTTCCCTCTCTACTATTGCACTGTTTAACTGAACTGACTCCTGTCTTCTCCTGGTTCTTGTGATCCACTATTTTCAAAGCAGTGATCACTTAGATTCTCTTTAAAAGTTTCATGCTTTAAGATCCTTTCAGTCTCTAGCCCCAGGGTGAACCTTTGAGGTAAAGAATTCTGACATGGTATTCCTCTCTTAACACTTTCATTTCCATAGTTTTAGTTAACCTGCAATCCGCCAGGTTGCTATCTACCATGTGTAAAAAATATTAAATGAAAAATCTCAAATTTTAAATTGCCCACCATTTTGAGTAGTGGTGGAAACATCATCCCTCTGTGTAGTTGATTCACACTGTCTATGCTACCCCCTGAGTCATTCAGTAGCTGTCTAGGTTATCAAATCGACTGTGGCGGACTCAGTGCTTGTGTTCAAGTAACTCAGTTTTTCTTAATGGCCCCAAAGAGATGGAGTTAGTGAAGCTGGCGATTTAGATGTGCCAAAGAGAGGCTGTAAGGTGCTTGCTTTAACTAAAAAGGTGAAAGTTCTTGACTTAAGGAGAGAGAAACCCTCATAAGTTGAGTTTGCCAAGATCTATATTAAGAAAAACTTTATCTTTGAAATCATGAAGAAGGAAAAAATTATGCAAGTTTTGCTGTCACACATCAAACTGAAAAAGTTATAGCCACAGTATATTGTCTTAGGTATTCTATTTTATTATTGTTAATCTCTTACTGTGCCTAACTTATAAATTCAACTTGATCATAGGTATGTAGGCATGGGATAAAATATGGTGTATATATAGGGCTCAGTACTGTCTGCAGTTCCAGATATCCAGCGGGGGTCTTGAAAACTGTCTCCCACTGATAAGGGGAAACTGTACCTTTGTCCACTACTCAAACTGATGCATAGCATCTTCTGGTTTGCTATGACTTCATGTATGTAAAACTTCTAAAGTACCTGGCACACGTAAAGCCCTATTGGTTTATGGTTTGGGGAATACCAAACTTCCTGTTTCTCATCTTCCATCTTAGTGCCTTCCACACCATTTATCTTCTCTCATAAGCTTTAATCAAAGCAGAAAGATCCCAATATACTATCCTTGGCCTCCTTTTTCTCATTCAGGAACAAATAATCGATGACTCTTAGAGCTATGTGGCACTTAGGATTAGTAACATGTTGGTGACATGCCATTCTTTTACTGAAAGAACACTGAGGTCTGGAGAAGTAACTATGCGTGTCATCCCCAGAGCAATTTGACAGCTGAGCAAAGCACAATGGCATTCGCTGTTATTTGTGGCTAAACACCTTTAAAAAGTCCCCAATATATTTTCATTTTTAGAAATCCTCACTTTAGACTTAAAATGATCTGCTTCTATGAGGATTTTTGATATGATACATTAATCAAACTTAACTATGTGCCCCTTAAGAATATTGTCAGTTCTATCAATCTTCATAGCTCACCCAGTGCTAGGTGAGTGTTTTACGTTGTGTCAAGTGGAGAAGATCAGTTCTGGTTAGCAGCTTTATTGCCAGAGAAAGGACACTGGCAGGTACTTCTCATAGCTCTAGTCATGCTGAATTCCCGGAAAGGGGTGTCAGAATGAATTGCTCTAAGCTCTTCTCCCTGGTAGAAGAACATCTGACCTCTCTTGGAGATCTCTTCAATTTTCGGTGAGTCACAAATTGTTCTTGATTTCTATGGCTTCTCCCAGAACAACTCCAGGCTGTTGTCCTGAAACATACAGCTTTGATCACCTGGCACCCTGCAGAGATTCTCCTTCTTTCCCTCTTCTCCATGTGGCAGACCACAGGTAGAATAAATGCCTCTTGGCGAGCTCACTCATCCCTCAACCATCAGCCCCAAGTGTGCAGATAACAGATGTGGAGCTTCTGTGCTTGGTGTCCTCCACCTCTCGGCTTGATCTTCCCACCCTCCCATTCCTGCCAGATAATTATGTTGCAACACTGGGTGATGTTATAACTGGTCCTGGGGGTCAGGGGTTCTGGGTTATGTTCTAATCTGCACTGGGGAGAAATCATTCCCCGCCTTGAAGAGCCTGAAGCTTTGATCACGCAAATAATCTTTTTTTTTTTTCTTTTTTTGGAAAGACTAGTTGATGAAGGGAACCTAAGTGTCTTAGAGTGGAGAATGATAGTGAGGGAAAGATGAGCTGATGGGGAATGGAATCTAGGATCTTGTATGTGTGAATAAGCCAAACCACACGTAATGCTAAACAATAGCATCAACTCTAATGTTAAAATGTAGATGCTCGGAACTGATGTAAACAGAACTGACATGTTTTGTCCATAATGCAGATATTTTCACTGTCTACTTACAATGCCCAGTATCCTATGGAATAATACTAGGCATGCATTTGAACATGTCACATTTGGTTCTAAATATTGGCTTCATTGAAATGGGTGAATTGCTCGTTTGTGCCAAGCAGTGTAGTGTTCTGCTCTTTAGCAAGGCCTTTTCCCTGAATTGCTCGTTTCTGCCAAGCAGTGTAGTGTTCTGCTCTTTAGCAAGGCCTTTTCCCTACACATATCCCCACCCACTCACAGATGCACACACCACACATACCATGCTCACACACTCACATATGAACACACTACACACACACGTACGCACAACACTCACAAGGAACCTCTTTTTTTAACACGGTCTCGGTTGTATAAAAATAAAGGAGGTGGCTAAAATCATATCTTTATCCTGTTTCAGCTTTTTTACTCTCCTCTTCTAGGATCCTACAGTAAGATAAGATCTGGGAGTTGAAAACGTTCTTATCCTTTTATCATAGACATCTGAGGCAATAGTGTTTTGCCTCCTCTTTGAATACCTTGTGAAGTGGAGTCTGATTATCTACATGAAACAAAATGCTCTGGTTCATGTTCTGATTCAAAAGTAATTGGTTATTTTCTTAGGTCATTTTCGTTTGTCTCATTCTTGCCTATTTCAGTTTCTCAAAGTATATTTTTAAAAGGATGATTCTCAGTTAACTTAACACTATAGTAATTAATGTATAATATCCATAATGCATTTAACTGAAACAATAGATGTGGGTCAAGACAAACTTACTGTCTGCGAGATTAATATTTTTAATTTCCAACAAGCTATTGCAAAAGCCACTGCCATTGGAATTGTATATTTAAATAGTCTCTTGACCCATGATTCAAAGCTGTGGCTATCACAAGAAAATCTTTCACCTGTTAGAGAAGTAGCTGACTTTTATCATGCTTGACAGGAGTTAATATTTGATGCTCATGTATTTCTTTCTCCTCAACCAAGGTGTGACAAACTGAAGTTTCAGCACAGACCAACACAAAAATTGCTTTTTTTTTCTCCCTTTGGATGTTTACTCATCTTCTAGGCCTATTACTCATATCTCCATCTTTGAGCACTAAGAAGGAAAACTGTCTCTACTGTTCCTATTGTTTTTGCTTCAACATAAGGGGAGTTTATTCCTTCTTGATGCTTCAGGGACTGTAAATTTTGACTATTCTAGAACCAAAAGATTCAGATATATTTGTAGTATTGGTGGCCAAAACGTTTGACAGATATAAGTTTCTTCAGTAATCCTGTCACTAATATGAGAAGAAATACACCATAATCTAATAAAGAACAATTCATCCCTCAGTATCCCTGAACATATAAAAGGGACACCCATTCACATTACTCAAAAAAGCATGAGAATTCATTCCATTTATTCAAGGAATGTTTGATACTGCTGTGTCGTCTGAGTTCAGAAATTTCTTTACCATCTATAGTTTTTTCTTGTTTTGTTTTGTTGTTTTTTGAGACGAAGTCTTACTCTTGTCCCCCAGGCTGGAGTGCAATGGCACGATCTCAGCTCACTGCAACCTCCGCCTCTCAAGTTCAAGCGATTCTCCTTCCTCAGCCTCCTGAGTAGCTGGAATTTTACAGGCACCGGCCACCATGCCCGACTAATCTTTGTATTTTAATAGAGATGAGGTTTCACCATGTTGGCCAGGCTGGTCTATGAAGTCCTGACCTCAGGTGATCTGCCTGCCTCGGCCACCCAAAGTGCTAGGATCACGGGTGTGAGCCACTGCACCCGACTGTAGTTATTTTTACTTATGAACAATGAAGGATCAGTAAAATGGTAGAGAAATAAACTTGAGGAAAAAACCCAACTAGCAGTGGATTACTAGGATGATATAATATTAGGACAGGTTCAGGATGCCACTCTGTCAGAGAAACTCTAACATTTTGGCTAAAAATATTTTAAGAAGATTAGATCATGATTGAATTCTATGATGCAGCATCTAGTCATAAAATTTTTAGCAGAATACATTGTCAACCAGGAAGACCACCATGATAATGAAACTAAAGCCCTGCTCTGAAGCAGTTTGTGGTGGTTGTCCTGCCAGATTTATGATCCCCGAATTATTCTGTGAGAACAAATAGACACAAGTTCTCACAGCAGTCCATGCCTAAAACATGAACTCTTTTTGCAGGACAAAAGTCTAACCACAAGACAGTGTGGCTCCTGACCCCAAATGAGGTCATCTGTACTGCTTTGATGTTCCAGACTTTCATAAAGCTGTTCAGTAACAACAGCCAAAAAAGTCAGTTATCTAGATGTTTTCTATCAATCTCTTAAGTCACAAATAGATGTCTGTGGATGACTTTATGACAATCATCTCAATGGAGACGCAGAGAGCAATTTAAATTCAAACCATGTATTGCAAGGCGAAATGGGAAATAAGGCACAGTAACCACCCTCAGAAAACTTTCAATCTAAAAGTGATAAGATTATGAAATGTATTCAGAAGATAGTTCAAAGTAAAAATCAGATTCTAAACCAGGTACTGTATGAATTACATTTACATCTCACATCCAGCCTGTAGAGTACAGAACTATGATGACCTTTCACCAGATGATGAAATTGAGTTATTTGAGAGATTAATTTTCTGTCCAATATCATACAGATCATTAATACTGAAACCCAGGATTTCAAATGATCCTGAAGTAGGTGATCGTTTCTTGATCTCACGCTGCTTCTGACATACTATTCCTGGTGGGCTCTTCCTACATATCAGGTCATTAAATAAGCTGCCAGATTTCTGCCTTTACAGCCCAAGGAGCTTGTCATGGACCATGGGCATGGAGGGTCTTCTCCAGAACTCCACTAACTTCGTCCTCACAGGCCTCATCACCCATCCTGCCTTCCCCGGGCTTCTCTTTGCAATAGTCTTCTCCATCTTTGTGGTGGCTATAACAGCCAACGTGGTCATGATTCTGCTCATCCACATGGACTCCCGCCTCCACACACCCATGTACTTCTTGCTCAGCCAGCTCTCCATCATGGATACCATCTACATCTGTATCACTGTCCCCAAGATGCTCCAGGACCTCCTGTCCAAGGACAAGACCATTTCCTTCCTGGGCTGTGCAGTTCAAATCTTCTTCTACCTGACCCTGATTGGAGGGGAATTCTTCCTGCTGGGTCTCATGGCCTATGACCGCTATGTGGCTGTGTGCAACCCTCTACGGTACCCTCTCCTCATGAACAGCAGGGTTTGCTTATTCATGGTGGTCGGCTCCTGGGTTGGTGGTTCCTTGGATGGGTTCATGCTGACTCCTGTCACTATGAGTTTCCCCTTCTGTAGATCCCGAGAGATCAATCACTTTTTCTGTGAGATCCCAGCCGTGCTGAAGTTGTCTTGCACAGACACGTCACTCTATGAGACCCTGATGTATGCCTGCTGCATGCTGATGCTGCTTATCCCTCTATCTGTCATCTCTGTGTCCTACATGCACATCCTCCTGACTGTCCACAGGATGAACTCTGCTGAGGGCCGGCGCAAAGCCTTTGCTACATGTTCCTCCCACATTATGGTGGTGAGCGTTTTCTACGGGGCAGCCTTCTACACCAACGTGCTGCCCCACTCCTACCACATTCCAGAGAAAGATAAAGTGGTGTCTGCCTTCTACACCATCCTCACCCCCATGCTCAACCCACTCATCTACAGCTTGAGGAATAAAGATGTGGCCGCAGCTCTGAGGAAAGTACTAGGGAGATGTGGCTCCTCCCAGAGCATCAGGGTGGTGACTGTGATCAGGAAGGACTAGCAGGGACTCCCAGAGTATCAGCGTGGTGACTATGATCAGGAAGGACTAGTGGGGACTCCCAGAGCATCAGGGTGGCAACTGTGGTCAGGGAAGACTAGCGGGGACTCAGTGCAAACATCTGAGATGCTGCAGCCAGTAATGCAGCTATTCCAGAAAATATGGTATTGGTTCTGAAGATGAGAATGGCGACTATGATCAGGAAGGACTAGCAGGGACTCCCAGAGCATCAGGGGTGGTGACTGTGATCAGGAAGGACTAGCAGGGACTAGTGCAAACATCTGTGGTGCTGCGGCCAATAACGCAGCTATTACAGAAAATATGGTATTGGTTCTGAAGAATGTTCAGTGTCACTTTTAGCAATTCAAAATTAACAGACAAAATCATCCTGTTGCAAGGATTACTTAGGAACAGTAGCGAAGTTGGTGAGCATCTCCACATTAGTCAACTTTGTTCAACTGGATTCACACACATTTCCAGAGGGCATTGTCAGTCAAGTAGCCCTACAAACCATTCATGGCACGCCAAGAGGCTCTTGGAAGTGCCCATGTTAACATGTGACCATGAGTCCTTCCTGTCTGTATGGCTAATGTGTGATCATGAGTCCTGCCTGTCTGTATTGCTAACGTGTGACCATGAGTCCTGCCTGTCTGTATTGCTAACGTGTGAGGAGTCCTTCCTGTCTGTATTGCCAACGTGTGATCATGAGTCCTGCCTGTCTCTATTGCTAACGTGTGTTCATGAGTCCTGCCTGTCTGTATTGCTAACGTGTGACCATGAGTCCTTCCTGTCTATTGCTAACGTGTGACCATGAGTCCTGCCTGTCTGTATTGCTGACGTGTGATCATGAGTCCTTCCTGTCTGTATTGCTAACGTGTGATGAGTCCTTCTGTGTCTGTATTGCTAACGTGTGATCGTGAGTCCTTCCTGTCTGTATTGCTAATGTGTGACCATGAGTCCTGCCTGTCTGTATTGCTAACATGTGATTATGAGTCCTGCCTGTCTCTATTGTTAACCTGTGATCATCAGTCCTGCCTGTCTGTATTGCCGACCAACTTTTGAATGGAAATTAGAAGGAGCATTTGCCACCTCCTTGATGACTTAATTTCAAACATTCAATACAAGTAAAATATTTTCTAGTGCTAAATGTGTAGCAATTTTATTTAGAAAACATTTAGGAAGGTGATACTATTTTTGGTTCCGTGTTCTTAGTTATATTTTATGAATGTTATCACTTACCTCTGAAATTAAATACTTGCCCTGCCTTTATTCACATGGAGTCCAATACATTCCTGGAAATATTGATTCATTGATTGAAAATTGACTCTGCCATTAAGATTGTTACATGGCCAAAAACCTACAAAACTGCCATTTATGCTCAAATTGTTAATAGATAAATGTAGAATGAATAAACCAAGACATTTTATTAGCTAACTTAGTTCCCGTGGAATAAGTTTCTCAATTTTCTTATTCTCAACATCTTCACTGATATGCTAAAGACAAGTATTTTTGTAATTAGTTGGAGTTAGGTGTGGTGCTTTGATAGATGTGTAACTTTGGTGGAATACTAAGCAAAGACTACACTGACCCCACCATTCATGTAACTTTATTTCTCCTGTGTGTAAGGTCCTGAAATATGAGACATAAAAAATATTGACGGACCTGGTGTTTATTTTCTTTGTTGATACAAGGCTTAGAAAACATTGGACAGAGCGGTTACATAGTTGACAAAGACTAAGCAAAGGTTACTCAGCCTTATGTTCTAGTGTCAACACAGAGACAGAAGGAAAAATGTTTCCTCCATTGTTGCTGATGTAGATAAAGAATATTCCCTTCAATATGCTAACCCCTAGGTGGCTTTTCATTCAGAAGGTTCCTAATAATTTGATCTTTACCCTGAAATCAAACACATGGAAAAGAGATGGAAGAATGTCCTGGAGGGATTAAGTGAAGAAACAGACCAGGATTCATTTATGAAATATCCTCAGTGTTATTTCAATTCAGCTCCATTCACATTTTATTCCTTTGTGTGTCTGCACTAATGCCCTCCCTGTTCTCCATTCTCCTGCCTTAGCTAGCACCTTCTCGATCTTTCTTCCCTCTACAAAACTCCTTCAGTTCACATTGCGTTTGTGCTCTATCCTGGGACATCTGTGTTTTCTTTCCCATTTCCTCAGTTGCTATGTATTAAAAATTAGGACTTTTATGTTTCCAAGATTAATTCTTTGCATATTTAACTAGAATATTTAACTCTAACATTGACAGACATTTCAAGAGTATACCTGAAGCAATCAGTGAAATGCATTTTGACAAGTTTCTAGGGATATCATGGACATTACTGATCGGGGCATGGAAGGAGGTGACTTATTCAATGTTTGAGTCTATTCAACAAATTTCATGGTGGTTACATCAACATGTTCTTTTCTTGGTGATTTATCAATCTTTCCACTGTTGATGTGTGTGCACTTTTCTATTGTAGGCTCTACTTTAATACAACTTAAAAAAAATTTTAATCTCATTTTACACATGGTGTGTATCCACTCCCTTCACACATAAAACTAGTCCCACTGTAAATGGGAGTGACCAAGGATTTTTCCCCAGTCATCTCACCAAATTCTTACATAAGGTAATTTGTGGTCACCAGACTTGCTTCTTTATTAAAATAATATATAAATTTTAATATTGAGTAATATACATAATATTTAAGTTGCTAAATTATCAGTTGTATACTTGAAACATGGCATGCACTAATCCAGGTAATGAGGAAAAAATAGAAGACTGTCCCTAGTTTTGAAAACATTTAACTACCTGATTTTGATTCTGATCTTCACAAAATCTTATAAAGTATTTAGAGAAAGAATTAGCCCCATGGGAGATGAAGAAGCTGATGTTCACAGCAAATTATTGCCCCATTCCAGCAAGAGGCAGATGGGGCTTCAGAACCACGTCTTCTAACCTCTGGTCTGGTGTTTTGTGCCAGGCCATGATACTGATAAACAATTTACAAATGAGAGAAGTGGCCGGGCATGGTGGCTCACGCCTGTAATCTCAGCACTTTGGGAGGCCGAGGCAGTTGGATCACTTGAGGCCAGGAGTTCGAGACCAGCCTGGCCAACATGGCGAAACCCTGTCTCTACTAAAAATACAAAAAATTAACTGGGCGTGGTGGCACATGCCTGTAATCTCAGCTACTTGGTAGGCTGAGGCAGGAGAATCGCTTGAACTCAGAGTGGAGGTTACAGTGAGTCAAGATTGTGCCACTGCACTCTAGCCTTGGCAACAGAGCAAGACTGTCTCAAAAACAAAGGGGAGAAGCACATGGCACAATGTGTAGCTGCCAGCTTGTTAACCCTAATAATGACCTGGGGACAAAGGTCCCTTCAGAGCAACATGCTGATAAAAGCCATGTTCATTTGCTGTTGGATGCCAGTTAGGCTGGTCTAGCCAAGGACCTGATGACCCACATTGAGGGGTAATCAGATTCCCTGTGGGGTCTTTCTGCAGGTAAGGGATATGGATATAAAATTAACTGAACCCTTGCTTCTACAGACTTGTTTTATACAATAAACATCTATATGCAATATAAAATTGTAATAGAAGAAAGCATAAAGTCTACTTATTAAATACCTTATTAACTGCTTTATTCAGTGCTCAGGAAGATATCAGGCAAAAAGGAATGATCAGAGAAACTGAAGATAATTAGATAATTATTTAGCGTAAAGAAAAGAAAATGCAGACCTCTGTATCCACAAAAATTAAAAATCTGAAAAAGTGACAGAACATCCCTGTCAAGTTGGACAACTGACTTTAAATGAAGTGAAGTTCTGCTAAGAATTCTGACAATTCTGTGAAAACAAAATGACTGAAACGTCAGGTCCTGACTCTACACAGAAGTTCCATACATAAAGCAATTGTATTCATAGACAACTTTATGGCATCGATAGGTTATTTAGTTAAAACAGGCTGATTCACACACAAATGATAAAAACCAGATGCATTTTTAAGCTTTTTTCTCAGCTGTGATTGTACTGAGGATGGATTTCTTAAACCTGGGTGACTCCCGTGACCATGTCACACACTTAGCAGCATTTCACTGTGTGCTTCCTTCTAAATCCCAGGTAATAAAGGCCAAGAAAATACTTGGTTTGTTTTGACTACATTCCTTTGGTTTATACAACTAGCTAAGAATATAAAATGGTAAATAAATACCTGTAGCTTCAACTCTGGTTGTTTCACATTGTATTTTTTATGAGCACTTTAAGCTTATTTGGTTTTATTAAATCATCACATACCTAAAAACAAGAATTGTTATGCATCGCAAGCACTTAAAATTTTTCCTAATACAGAATTTGCCCTTAATAAATACTAGTGTAATAAATGAATGAAAAACTTTCATTTTAGAAGGCTTAGTACCTTTTAAAAATCTTTAAAAGAAAGTTTCCTTGGCATCTCAGGTTTGAAGAGACGACGTGGAAACTGAAGATTAACAAAGTTAGACTTTTATAGGCTCACATAGAACTGCATGTCAAGGGTGATGCTAGAAGCAAAAAAAAAACACCAAAAAACTAAAATTATTTCCAGCTTCACTGATAAGCTCCAATTTTAAAATAGTTAAATCACTTATGTAAAAAAGTCATTGGCTTTTGCTAGATTCTTCATATATTCCTTCTTTGAAGCAAACAGGAGGTAAGTCCCATTAAGGGGCATTTCTCAAGGGTAGAAGCAGAAAACACTTTCTTTCATGACTGAAAATTTAAATGCAAAGTTTAGGATTACGTATGTCAGTTGATGTTATCAAAATTGTTCTTTCCCTGGATTTCCAAAGTGTTTAATTGAAATGACCAGTGATGTTAATGAAGTATTCTATAAACTTGGAAAAATTAAAATCAGAAAACATGTTTGAACATAGTTAAAACCATATCTTTGGGCCTCAGCTTCTGAATAGCTGAAGGTTTAATGAAGAGAACTGCTTTTCTGTCTCCCTGTGTAAACTGGGGAAACTACTTGAAAGGGAGAAAGGATAATATAATTTTGGCCCAAGGCAGGAATGCTTGCAAATAATGGCTTTGTGTAATTTGAAAGACTGTAAAAATCTTTACCTTTTTTGATTATTTCTGAGAACAAGATTATAATACATGCTGTGTATGTATTAAGGGATTTCATTTCAAAGAGAATACAGTTGTAAGGAGATGATCATATAGGTTGAAAATATGCCACCTTTTCACTTAAGAATACAATGAACCTGCTATAGGATGAAGATGAACATAGATCACCTCACATTCCAGTGGTCACTTAGAATTCTATTATGTACTAAAACCTAAATTATTTAGTACGTGTCCAGTAGCAGATGCTTAGGTTACTTCCACTTTCTTATTGCAAATAACACCGGAATGGACTTTTTTAATAAATTGCCCACTCATCTGATTATTTCCATACTACGCTTCCCTAGGAGTGGAAGCTTGTACGTATTTTTTAAACTCCTGGCATTGACTCAGTGCACGCTCTCAAACCAGAAAACAAGACAGAAAACCCATTGTAATTCCCACCAGCAGTTTGAGATTCCCCCCTTTATCCTCGATGTTGATACAACCCAGCTCTCATGTAGAAGTTCAAGTTGAATAAGATTGACTGAAACTCTATTTCTGCACTGTGGCCCTTCTACATTGCTATCCTATTGAGGAAGCTTCGTGGGCTCATGCTCTAGGTAAGAATAAAATTAAGTTCAAGCCCTCTGCCTCTGGCAATCCAAGGCCCAGCTGAGTAGATGTGCATTTCATTGCATTTCATCACCTTGCAAGAGTAAGAAGAATGTGACCCTAACTGCGCAGTGATAGACACGTATTGAGGGAGTGATGAGTTGTTTTCATGACTCCACCTAAGAGAGGCCTGAAAAGACCACTTGATTGGCAAGAGGCCAAAAACACCGTTAATTTTGCAAAGATGTTTAGTTCAATAACTAAGTCTAGATAATCTGATGTGGCTCAAGTCGTGAATAATCACTTCAAAAATGGTCCCTCAACTGTCCCCAATCCACAGCAGGGAGACTCTCCTGTAACTTAGTTCCCCCAAACGCCCCCCTTTAGGGAACTTCTAAGAAAGTGATCTAGTGTGTTACAACAAAAGTAAACATCACCATAAGAATATAAAGTCTGACTACAGAGTTGGCCCTTTAAATTGTCTTTTAAAAAAATCTCCTGTCCATTAGGGGTCTTCAAGTACCTAGGAAAATATAGGATACGAGGACAATTATGTTGAAAAAAATTATCATAATGTAACTTATTGTTTCATTGCTTTGGCTAGGACTTTCAGTACCATGTTAAATAGAACTGGTGACAATGGACATCCTCACTTTGTACCAGACCATAGGAGAAACATTTTCATTTTTTATTAACTGTGGGCTTTTCTTATATGATGTGTTGAACTAAGTTCCTTCTATACCTGTTTTTCAGAGTTTTTACATGAATTGTCAAATGTTTTTGCTGCAAATTTTTTTATTCTCTTAATGTGTTATATCACACTGATTGATTTGCCTATGTTGAAGCATTCTTGCATCCCAGAGATACATTTCAGTTGGCTATGGTTTATTCTCTTTTTAATGGGCTGTTGAATTTGGTTTGTTAGTATTTTGTTGAAGATTTTTACAACTATGTTTATCAGTGATATTGACTGGCAGTTTTATTTGCTTGTGATTATCTTTGTCTGGCTTTGATATAAGTGTATGTTGGCCTCATAAAATGAGTTTGGGGCACGCTCTCTTCTGGTTTTTGAGAGAGTTTAAGAAGGATTGCTATTCTTCTTTGAATGTTTAGAATTCATCCACGAAGCCATTTGGTTCTGGTCTTTTCTCTGGGAATCTTTTGTTTACTAATTTGTTCTTATTGGTCTGTTCAGGCTTCCTATTTCCTCTTTAGTTTTGGTAGGTTGTATAAATCAGGAAGTTTGATTTCTTATAGATTATCTAATTTATAAGTGCATAATTTTCATAATAGTCTTTTATGATCCTTTTCATTTTGAGGCATTTGTTCTAATGACTCCTCATATTTCTCATTTTAGTTGAGGATACTTTTTTTCTTAGTCTAGCTAAGGTTTATCACCTTTTAATTTTTAAATAGTTTTGCTGATTTTTCTAGTTTTTCTAGTCTCCTATTTCTACTTTAATATTTTATTCTCTATGATAACTTTGGACTTAGGCTTTCTGTTTCTAGTTTCTTGAGGTAAAAAGTTGGTTAATTTGAATTTTTTCTTTCATGTGGCTATTCGTTGCAATCAACTTTTCTCTTAGTACTGGATTTGGTGCATGTCATAAGTTTTAGTATATTGTATTTTTTGTTTGTCTTGAGATTTTAATTCTCCTTTGATTTTTCCTTTTGCCCAGTCATTGCTCAATTTAATGGTATGTATGTTAACACACCAATATGTGATAGAGCACATAAACCTCCAAATTACTAAAGTTATAAAAGATTTATACAACATACTTAATGGCAACAAAACTTGTAGATATGGAACAATGCTCACAACAGTAAGAAAAGTCCACGTTATTTTCTAGTGCACATGGGATTCTCACCAAAATCAATCACAGGTGGGCCTTTGACAGAATAATATAAACATGACATAAAACGTGTAGGATGCAGCTAAACCAGTGGTTACAGAAAAATTTATCCCCATAGATCATTAGTCAATATTTAGCCTTCCTTTCTTCTTAATCTCCTAATTCAAGAAGATAGAATTAAAAATTTTCAAATTATATCTATAAAATGTGAAAAGAAAAAGGATGAAGTAGACACCATCTATATATAAATGTGTGTAGAAATCATAGATTAATATTCATGTTTCTGATTTCAGTTCCACATCAAAATGTCTATAATCATTTTTCCACTTTCATGTTCTTATTGCATTATTTTAAAAAATATTTTTAACTGAAATATTAAAATACATATTTTATGGGGTACAATGTGATATTTTGATACATGTATATTATTTGTAATGATGAAATTAACCTAAAGAACATATCACCAATTTTCATGGTGAGACATTTAAAATGTACCCACTTGGCAATTTTGATATATACAACACATATATATTACATATATAATTATAATTTTGTATTATATATAATATACATTATACACATAAACATACGTATCTATTATATATACAATTATAATATTTTGATACATACAACACGATATCCAACTTTGATACAAATGAACAAGATTTTCTTCTATTTAAAGGCTGAATTACATTTCACTGTGGATATATGTCTTGTTTTCTATATCTATTCATCCATTGATGGATACTTAGGTTGATTCCATATCTTGGCTATTGTGAATAATGTTGCAATGAACATGGGAGTGCAGATATCTCTTTGACATACCCATTTAAATTGGATACATCCTTATTAATGGAATTCCTGAATCATAAGGGGTTCATACTATTAAGGCCTGCATCAAAAAGTCTGAAAGAGCACAAATAGGCAATCTAAGGTCACACCTCAAGGAACTAGAGAAACAAGAACAAACCAAACCCAAACCCAGCAGAAGAAAAGAAATAACAGAAATCAGTGCAGAACTAAATGAAATTGAAACAAAAAATTCAAAAGCTACATGAAACAATGTTGGTTCTTTGAAAAAAATAAGTAAAATTGATACTGTTAGCAAGATTAATCAGGAGAATAGTCAAATAAGCTCAACTAGAAATGAAACAGGTGATATTACAACCAATATCACAGAAATACAAAAGCTTATTGGTGGCTACTGTGAACACCTTTATGCGTGTAAAGTAGAAAACCTACAGGAGAGGATTTAGTTTCTGTAAATATACAATGCTCCTAGATTAAACCAGGAAGAAATAGAAACTCTGAAGAGACCAGTAACAAGCAGCAAGATTGGAATGGTAATTAAAAAATGCCAACAAAAAAAGTCTGGGACCAGATGGATTCACAGCTGAATTAATTGGCATCAATCCTACTGACACTATTCCACAAGATAGAGAGGGAAACCTTCCTAGATCATTCTATGAAGTTAGTATTGCCCTAATACCAAACCCAGGAAAGGACATAACAAAACCATAGACCAATATCCCTGATGAACATACATGCAAAAATTCTCAACAAAATACTATCTAACAGAATCCAACAGCATATCAAAAAGATAAATCATCATGATCAAGTGGGTTTCATAACAGGGATTCAGGGATGGTTTAACATATACAAGTCAATACATGTGATACATCACATAACCATGTGACTTTTGTTTTTAATTGTGTTTATCTCAATAGTTGCAGAAAAAGCATTTGACAAAATCCATCCCTTTATGATTAAAACCCTCAGCAAAATCAGCATACAAGGGACATTCTGTAAGGTAATAAAAGTCACCTATGACAAACCCACAGCAAACATTATTCTGAATGGGGAAAAGTTGAAGGCATTCCCTGTAAGAACTGGAACAAGACAAGGATGCCCATTTTTGCCACTTATATTCAATATAGTTCTGGAAGTCCTAGCCAGAGCAATCAGACAAGAGAAGTAAAGGGCATCCAAATCAGTAAAGAGGAAGTTATGCTATCGGTTTGCTGATAATATGATCGTATACCAAGAAAACCCTAAAGACTCATCCAAAAAGCTCCTGGAACTGATAAATGAAGTCAGCAAAGTTTCAGAGTACAAAATTAATGTACACAACTCAGTAGCTCTGTTAATACAGCAATAGCTACCAAGCTGAGATTCAAATCAAGAGCTCAACCCAATTTACAATAGCTACAAAATAAAATACTTAGGAATACCTAACCAAGGAGGTAAAAGACCTCTATGAGGAAAACTACAAATCACTGCTGAAAGAGATCGTAGATGACACAAATAAATTGAAATACATCCCATGCTCATGGGTAGGTAGAATCAATAATTGAAAATGACCATATTGCCAAAGCAATGGACAAATTCAATGCAATTCCCATCAAAACACCACCATCATTCTTCACAGAACAACAATCCTAAACAATCCTAAAATTCATATGGAACCAAAAAGCCCACATAGCCAAAGCAAGACTAGGAAAAAAGAACGAAACCAGAGGCATCACATTACTCGACTTCAAACTATACTATAAGGCCATAGTCACCAAAATAGCTTGGTACTGGCATAAAAATCAGTATATAGACCAATGGAACAGTATAGAGAACCCAGAAATAAAACCAAATACTACAGCCAACTGATCTTCAACAAAGCAAACAAAAACATAGAAGTGGGGGAAAGGACACCCTATTCAACAAATGGTGCTGAGAAAATTGGCAAGCCACATGTAAAGAATGAAACTGGAACCTCATCTCTAACCTTATAGAAAAAACAACTCAAGATAGATCAGACTTAAACCTAAGACCTGAAATTATTAAAATTCTAGAATATAACATCAGAAAATGTTATCTTGTAGACATTGGCTTAGGCAAAGACTTCATGACCAAGAACCCAAAAGCAAATGCAATAAAAACAAAAATAAATGGGACTTAATTAAACTAAAAGGCTTGTGCACAGCAAAAGACATAATCATCAGAGTAAACAGACAACCCATGGAGTGGGAGAAAATCTTCAGTCTCTACATCCAACAAAGGACTAATATCTAGAATCTACAAGAAACTCAAATCAGCAAGAACAAAACAAAGCCATTAAAAAGTGGGCTAAGGACACAGATAGACAATTCTCAAGAGAAAATATACAAATGGCCAACAAACATGAAAAAAATGCTCAACATCACTAATTATCAGGGAAATGAAATTCAAAACCACAATGCAATACCATCTCACTCCTGCAAGAATGGCCATAATCAAAAAATCTTTAAAAAATAGACATTGGTGTGGATGTGCTGAAAAGGGAACTCTTTTACACTGCTGGTGCAAATGTAAACTTGTACAACCACTATGGAAAAGTGTGGAGATTCCTTAAAGATCTAAAAGTATATCTACCATTTGATCCAGCAATCCCACTACTGGGTATCTACCCAAAGGAAAATAAATCATTACACGAAAAAGATACTTGCACACATGTTTACAGCACCACACTTCACAATTGCAAAAATATGGAAGCAGCCCAAATGATCATCAATCAATGAGTAGATAAAATCATATATTCACACATATACTCATATATTCATATATACTCATATATACTCATATTCATATCTTCATATATCTTCATATATCTTCATATGTATATATATGAATGCTACTTAACCATGAAAAGGAATGAAATAATGGCATTTGCAGCAAACTGGATGGAATTAGAGACCGTTATTCTAAGTGAAGCAACTCAGGAATGAAAAACCAAACATTGTATGTTCTCACTCATACGTGGGAGCTAAGCTATGAGGATGCAAAGGGATAATAATGATACAATAGACTTTGGGGACTTGGGGGAAAGGGTGGAAGCAGGTGAGGGATAAAAGACTACACATTGGGTACAGTGTACACTACTTGGGTGATGAGTGCACCAAATTCTCAAATTGCCATGAAAGAACTTATTAATGTAACCAAACACCACCTGTTCCCCAAAAACCTATTGATATAAAAAATATAAATAAATATCATATATACATCATCCAGGGGCAGTAGCTTATGCCTATAATCCCAACACTTTGGAAGGCTGAGGTGGAAGGATTGCTTTAGCCTAGGTATTTGAGACCAGCCTGGGTAACATAGTGAGACCTCATCTCTCCAAAAATTAAATTTTAAAAAATCAGGGAGGCATAGTGGCACGTGTCTATAGTCCTAGCTACTCAGGAGGCTGAGGTGAGAGGATCGCTTGAGCCCGGGAGATTGAAGCTGCAGTGAGCCACAATTGCGAAACTGCACTCCAGCCTGGGTTGACAAAGCAAGACCCTGACTCAAAAACAGGGCGGTATATATTTTACAGGTACATCAAAGTCTTATCTGTGCTCTCTTGAATTCCCTCTCTTAGTGTCCTCAGACCAATTTTTTTAAACAGGTGTGTATCTTCCCTATCAATTTTTAATATTTTTATTGCAGATATGTGTCCAAATGTAATATTTTAGCAGGATGTATTTGTTAAATGGTAGCACACTGATCATTCTGCAACATATTTTCCTTCAACTTTACTAATTGAAATGTTCACAATAAATTGGTATTAATATTGATCATGTGTGCATTTTCTTTATATTAATATTTAGGTTTACCACTTTTTCATGCTTTATAATGTAACAGAGTATCTATCCTTGTATAATCTCCTTGGAAGTCTTAGGTAGTGAAGAAAGAACATCTTCAATGTTATGAGATATTACTAAATTCATCTCTAAAGGAGTTGCACTAATCTCTCTAACCATCATTTTCCCTTCATTTAACAAATAATCAATTTTTACTATTATATTGGTGCAAAAGTGATATATGCCAGGCATAGTGCTAATGTTAGAAAACAACAGAGAAGAAAATAAATATATTTTGGTCTCCCTGTGCAACAACAAAAACCCAAACAGTGAATAGGTAAAACATATGATGTGGTCATGCCAGATGATGATATATGTTATGAACATAAAATAGGGAGCACTGTTGCAAATTTTAAATATAATTATGGATTAGTCAGAATGCACAAGGTAATGCCATAGTAACATCTCAAGCTGCACAAAAACATTGTTTATGTGATGTTCACATTGTAAATCTGTCAGATGGTACTCGGGGTCCACTCATCAAAAGTCCCTCAAGGACCTCAGATGATGGATAAATTTGTTGACCATTTTGTCATTTTATGTTCTAGAATATGTTTATATTTGTGGCTATACATGAAGCTTGTACAACTATTGAAGTATATCCATAAAAAAAATAAGTGTACAGCTCATTAAGGATTTCATAGCAGTACCTAAAATATATCTAGAATTTTGCAATTTTACATATTAATAACCCTCCACCTGCCATTTTTAAACACTTATTTAGATTTCTAACTTTCATACCTATACAGCATTTGGATAGCCCATTAATTTTTAATTATACATATTATTCATGTGGAATTTTCATTGAAACTTAGGAATAATTAAAATACAAGAGTGAGTTGAAGCTTGTGTGAAGAGTATAAAAGAAGGATTGTGATGTCTGAGGTGTGAGAGTTCTCACTGATTGAGTAGAGCACGCCTTCATACAGAAATTGTCATATTATCTGAGCATTTATGACTGGTAGAGTTTATACAGAAATGCATTTGGTAAATTCACAGCAAAGAAGCAGGATACGAGAAGTTATGAAGGAATATGAAAGTGTGTGGTTTAGATACTCTGAGATATTGGAAGAAGCAATGTTGGAAGACAGGGTGGGTACCAGCCAAGGAGAGAATATGCTCATTCTGTCTCCTGGTGTCAGTATCTGCTTCTGCAGTTGGGCTTATGAGTTGGATTCTGCATCTGAGGATTCAACCAATCATGGACTTAACCAATCATGGATTGAAAATATAATTAGGCTTATCATGGTCACATTGGTACAGACTTTTCTAATGTTTCTATTTTTTATAGTGACATAGTAGGTGTATACATTTATGGGGTACATGAGATGTTTTCATACAGGAATGTAATGCATAATAAATGCATGATGAAAAATGGAGTATCCTCTCAAGCATTTATCTTGTGTTACAATTTTATTATACCCTTTTAGTTATTTTTAAGTGTACAATTGTTATTGACGATGTCAGTCTATTATGCTAGTACTTATTCATTCTAACAAGTTTGTTGTATCCATTAACCATCCCCACCTACCCCTTCATCCCCCCTAGTCCCCTTCCCAGTATCTGCTAAGCATATTTCTAATTTATATCTCCATGAGTCCAGTTGTTTCGATTTTTAGGTACCACAAATAACTGAGAACATGCAATGTTTGTCTTTCTGTGCCTGGCTTATTCGACTTAGCATAATGGCCTCCAGTTCCATCTATGTTGTTGCAAATGACAGGATCTCATTATGTTTTGTGGCTATATAGTACCTATCATGTATAAGTACCACATTTTCTCTACCCATTCATCTGTTGATGAACACATAGGTTGCTTCCAAATTTTAGCTACTGTGAACAGAGCTGCAACAAACATGGAAGTGTAGATGTCTCTTCAGTATATTGATTTCTTTTCTTTTGGGTATATACCCAGCAGCGGGATTGCTGGATGATACGTTAGCTCTATTCTTAGTTTTTTTGAAGAACCTCCAAACTGTTCTCTGTTGCACCTTTAAATACAACTTTAAATGCAACTTCACATTCCCACAGAGTTTATGAGGGTTCCCTTTTCTCCATGTCCTCACCAGCATTTGTTATTGCATGTCTTTTGTATGAGAGCCATTTTAATTGGGATGAGATGGTATCTCATTGTAGCTTTGATCTGCATTTCTCTGATCAATGTTGAGCACTTTTTATGTGCCTGTTTTTGATTTGTATGTTGTCTTTTGAGAAATGTCTATTCAATCTTTTATCAATATATAAATCAGATCATTAGATTTTTTCCTATAGATTTATTTGAGCTCCCTATGTATTGTGGTTATTAATTCCTTGTCAGGTGTGTAGTTTGAAAACATTTTCTTCCATTTTGTGGGATGTCTCTTCGTTGATTTATTTCCTTCACTGTGCAGAAGCTTTTTAACATAATGTGCTCTCCTTTGTCCATGTTTGCTTTGGTTGCCTGTGTTATGGAGTATTACTCAAGAAATATTTTCCCAGACAAATATCCTGGAGATTTTCTCCAATGTTTTCTTCTGGTAGTTTCATAGTTTGAGGTCTTAAAGTCTTTAGTCCATTTTGACTATATCTTTGTATATGGCGAGAGACGGGACTAGTTTCATTTTTCTTCATATAGATATCCACTTTTCCCAGTACAGCTTATTGAAGAGACGATATTTTCCCCGGTGTATGTTCCTTGCAACTTTGTAGAAAATGAGTTCACTGTAGGTGTGTGGATTTGTTTCTGAGTATTCTGTTTTATTGGTCTATGTATCTGTGTTTATGCCAGCACCATGCTGTTTTGGTTATGGTAGCTCTGTTGTAGTATAATTTGAAGTCAGGCAATGGGATTCCTCCAGTTTTGGTGGGTTGGTTGGTTGGTGGTTTTGCTTAGAATAATTTTGGCTCTTCTGGGTGTTTTGTGCTTTCATACAAATGTTAGGATAGTGTCTTCTATATCTGTAAGAAATGTCATTGGTATTTTGATAAGGATAACATTGAATCTACAGATTGCTTTGAGTACTATGGATATTTTAACAATATTGATTCTTTTGGTTCATGAACCTGGAATATGTTTTCATTTTTAGTGTCCTCTTCAATTATTAATGCTTTATAGTTATCATTAGAGAACTCTTTCACTTCTTTGGTTAATTCCTATTTAATTTTATTTGTGGCTATCATAAATGAGATTACTTTTTAAATTTGTTTTAATCTATTTGCTATTGACATATAGAAATCTGCCTTGTATCCTGCAACTTTCCTGAATTTATTAGTTCTAATAGGTTTTTGGGGAGACTTTAGGTTTTTCCAAGTATAAGGTCCTGTCCTATCTGTGAACGAAGATAATTTTACTTTTCTTTGAAATTTGATGCCATATCTATATCTCTATATATCTATATCTATCTATATATATAGATATATTTACATATAGATAGATTTATTTATATTTGTTTCTCTTGTCTGATTGCTCTAGCTAGAACTTCCAGTAATATGTTGAATAACAATGGTAACAATAGTTGCACTAAAGTGCAAGACTAAGTCTCCTTTAATTTTCTTTAATTTTCTGTCTACTTTCCTCAAGCAGAAGGAGTCTTGCCCCATAGCCACCATAGCTGGTAATATGCTGAGTCTCACCCGGAGCCAGCATGCCTCAGAGTTTCACCCAAGGCCCTCATGACTCTGGCTGGTATCCAACCCTGATGTGGCTGAGCTGGTATCCAAGATGCAAGACAAAGTCCTCCTCAATCTTCCCTCTCCTCTCCTAAAGCAGAGGAAAGAGGCCTCTTTTGGAGCCACAAGCCGTGGAGGCTGAGGTTAGGGGATGAGTTTAGCTGCCCTGGCTGGTGTTTTAACAGGTCATGTGTCCCCCGAGTCCACTGGCTCTGGGCCCAGATTAGCATTAGGATTTGCAGCTCTTGTGGCCTAGACGGCCCTTCAGGTTTGTCTGTGGCTCCAGAGCCACTTTAGCCCTTCATGGTGAGGCTTGGGTAACTCAAGTTCCAAACACTGGGATTCGCAATTCCCTTCCAGCAATGGCTGGTTTAAATGTGCCCTTCATGGTGGGTGTCAGCTGAATTTGGTCTGGGTCTTCTTTCTGCTATAAGAAGGGCATCGCTGAGCTCAGTGTCTTAGAATTGCTGGCTCTCCCTCTCCTTAGTGCACAGAGAAGCTCTCCATACCACACCACCGCTGCTGGGGGATGAAGGAGTGGTAGTGTCAGTGATGCAATACTGTTTTTCCAACTTCTTCAATGCCTCATTCAGAAATATGAATTTAACTCCATGTACTGTGAGTGCTCACCTGAGTTCTGGTTCTTGTGAAGGTGTTTTTTGTGTAGATAGTTTTTAAATTGCTGTTCTTGCAGGGGGATGATCAGTGGAACCTTCTATTCTGCCATCTTGCTCCATCCTCCAGACTTTTTTCCTTGTCATTATTTCCTAAAAAATACAGTATAACAACTATTTACATAGCATTCATATTGCATTAGTTATAAGTAATCTAGACATGATTTCAAGCATACGGGAAGATTTGTGTAGGTTATATAGAAATACTCTACCATTTCATATTAGGGTCTTTAGCATCATGGATTTTGGTATTTTCACGATGTCCTGGTACTGAGGACAGATAGTGAGGGATGACTGTACACAGGGATGAATACACTACTCAGTACTTGAATGATTGACATGCTAGAAGGACTCAGCACAGTCTCGGAACCTCACAGGCACTGAGAAAAGTGGCTCCCTTTTCCCATTCTCTTTCATTCCCAAATTATATAATCTAAATTCAATGAGACTAATATTTCAAGGTAAGTCTCTGAGCCTTTAAGGAGAGGGGCGATGTGGGAGAAGGTCACCCTGTCATGGAGAAATCTTAGGCCACATTCTGTCATCAGATTCATAGATGTCTTAAGAGTCACAGAAGCATAGCAAGTACATAACACTCCTTCTTTTGATTCTGAGAAAGTGACACTCAGAGCTTTTAGTGTCTTGACTAAGATTACACAATTAATTGGAAGCAAATATAATAAATGGTAAATGTTTTAGAGCCTTAAAGGTTGTCAGACTCTGATATTTTCTCCTGAATCTGGGAAAGCCCCAGCTGTGTTAATGGAGAGTGTCTACAGATGCAACTTTTCCCCACGAAAGATGGCTTTGCAGGGCCATTTCAAAATATGTCAAAGACATACTTTGGGGTAGAATATTTTGATTTTCCTCAGGGTCTGCTGTCTGTCATGTGATGCTATACCAGAGTCAGGTTGGAATTTGGTATCTTATTGCCACTCAGAGTCTGTTTTGTCAGTCTTAGGAACTCTATTTCAATGTTATTGCTGGTCAGTTGTGCCTAAATTCCAAAAGATGGGTGTAATGAAGTGTGTCTCCCTTCTTATGTCCTGCAATTAAGCTTTTCAGCTTTCCTGAGATTCTCTTGGCCTAGAGGGGGTCTGTTGATTAGGGGTCTTAGGATTTTATATTTAGTTTACAGATTTCTGACACTGGTTTTGCATGATCCTCCCTTTGTGAGGTTCAGATTTGCTTTTACAAAGAGAGAGCTTATTTTAAATGTCTGATATGAAAATATAATTTTAAACTAGAAAAATGAAGTTGTTTAAAAAATGTGCAATGTCATGAAAAAGATGGATTTGCTTTTGGATAGATGCATCGCATAAATGAAAAACATGTTTAATTCCCACGTGGACCGTGAGTGGAAAGTTAGAATATAACCATCAAAAACAAATAGCAAAACAAAACAAAAATACCAAAATAGTGGATTCTGAGAGGGTCTTAAAGAAAATAGAAGCTCCAGGGAAGAGACAATGCCAAGTACAGGGAAGATGAATAAGCAGGAAAAAATAAATAAATAAATAAAGGAAAACAGGGCAAAGAATTAAGCAATAAACACCTCAATTCCCTAATGTGAAGAAACTGATGATGTAATTTTCTCATTTTCATTCTGAATTTAAACCCCTTTGCTTTGGCCTTAGAATGGTGAAAGCAGCTTCACTGAGCTGGCGTGGCTTAGATTTATTCTCTGATGGAGCAGAAGAGGTGGAGCAAATGGTTTGTGCTCTATGTGCCATGTTAGTCTCTTTGTTGAAAGGTGTCTTGATGACCTGTCTCTTCAGTGCTTTATAAAGGGGATAAGTAAGGAACAAAGATACCTGACTCTTGTTGCTAGCTCTTTGTAATTCTGACTTTAGGTTTCCTGAAGTCCCAGGGTTTTTTTTTGTTTTGTCTCTTGTTTTGTGTGTGTGGTTTGTTTTTGTTTTTTTGCCCTAGGAACAGTGCATTGTATTTCACTTTGCGTTTCCACGTGCCTCAGTCACTGTTAGTTTTTTCCTCAGCATTATTTCTCTAACCTGCAGTACAGCAACCCTGAGGATGACCAAACCTCAGTCATGGAGCTCCTGACTCTTCATTAGCCTAGAAGTTAGTGGGCTTTTTAACTTTGAGACGATTGTATCAAGCATGATTGAAACAATTCAACTGGAAAATTAAAACTGAAATATTCAGACAAAGCAGTCACTGAGCAAAGCTATGAATTTATGGGAGGGGGTGGTGATTAGTTTGTTATGCAAAGGAGATGCAGGACAAGAGGATCCCTAGGCTTGGTTGCAAGGCTGCGGTTTTATGAAAGATTCAACACAACTGCCTCATGTGCTTTAACTTCATTTTTCAATCACTATGCACGGAATTTTGGACATTTTAGGCATGATTTTGGGGGATAAATGGTATCAGCAAAATGAAAATAAGTATTTTGTTTATATTTCAACTAAATACTTGATATTTAGGGCATCTGCAGCATTTATTGCTGTGATTTCTTGTAAAAATGTTTCTCTGCATGACAGTTAATAAATTAAATGCCTTAGATTTCACTGGGGACTGGGAGAGGGCTCACTGTCCCTACTGCTGCTCTCCTGCTCGGCACTAGTTCTGCACCCCAAGCTACTCTCCTCAGGCAGGCAGGACTCTCCCTCTGCTCCTCTGCCCCAGTCAGCACTACTTATGGAATGCAACCTTGTGAGGAACAGCAGAATAAATTCAAAAGTTTTCATGAGGAAAGTGGACTTAAATGGAGATATATAATGGTAGAAGAAATTTAAGGAGACTTCAAGTTTTCAGATTATTTCATGGTATTAGTTATGATATTTGTACCATTAACAATATTAATATTAACCTTATCAGCCATGATTTCCATCACTGAGTCCTGGATGAGCTACTGTATCCAAAAAGTAGTGAAAATTTCAACCCATCACTAACACTGTGTTACAGACCTAATGTGCATTCCCTACTTCAGTCTCTAACCATCCCACGAGGCCAGTATACTTGTGTTCTTAATTCTGGGGGGTAATAAATAAGACATAAAGAGTGTACCTGTCTTCACTCTTGACTTAGCTCAGGAATAGTCACCTCCCCAGATCTGTTTCGTAGTTCACTTTAGCTTGTGGCCAAGATACAACTTGACCTCTCTAAGATTTGAACTTATGATTTTATGTCAGTTTAAATCAATATTTAGAAAAATAATTCAAAGCACATGTCTTACCAGAAAAAGGTCAGGAAAGCCATGTACATAGGAAAGATTTAAAATTAATGACTTTTCTTTTCCCTCAGGTGGAAACCGTGAGCCAGTCATGTGCTCAGGGAATCAAACTTCTCAGAATCAAACAGCAAGCACCGATTTCACCCTCACGGGACTCTTTGCTGAGAGCAAGCATGCTGCCCTCCTCTACACCGTGACCTTCCTTCTTTTCTTGATGGCCCTCACTGGGAATGCCCTCCTCATCCTCCTCATCCTCTCAGAGCCCCGCCTCCACACCCCCATGTACTTCTTCATCAGCCAGCTCGCACTTATGGATCTCATGTACATATGCGTGACTGTGCCCAAGATGCTTGTGGGCCAGGTCACTGGAGATTATACCATTTCCCCGTCAGGCTGTGGGATCCAGATGTTCTTCTACCTGACCCTGGCTGGAGCTGAGGTTTTCCTCCTGGCTGCCATGGCCTATAACCGATATGCTGCTGTTTGCAGACTTCTCCATTACCCACTGCTGATGAACCAGAGGGTGTGCCAGCTCCTGGTGTCAGCCTGCTGGGTTTTGGGAATGGTTGATGGTTTGTTGCTCCCCCCATTACCATGAGCTTCCCCTTTTGCCAGTCTAGGAAAATCCTGAGTTTTTTCTGTGAGACTCCTGCCCTGCTGAAGCTCTCCTGCTCTGACGTCTCCCTCTATAAGACGCTCATGTACCTGTGCTGCATCCTCATGCTTCTCGCCCCCATCATGGTCATCTCCAGCTCATACACCCTCATCCTGCACCTCATCCACAGGATGAATTCCGCCGCCGGCCGCAGGAAGGCCTTGGCCACCTGCTCCTCCCACATGATCATAGTGCTGCTCTTCTTCGGTGCTTCCTTCTACACCTACATGCTCCCGGGTTCCTACCACACAGCTGAGCAGGACATGATGGTGTCTGCCTTTTACACCATCTTCACTCCTGTGCTGAACCCCCTCATTTACAGTCTCCGCAACAAAGATGTCACCAGGGCTCTGAGGAGCATGATGCAGTCAAGAATGAACCAAGAAAAGTAGTAAAGGGCAAGCATTGTCCCCTCCTCTTTCTATAATTCCGTTACTCCCTATCTCTCCTCTCTTTTGCCCTCAGGTCCCCGGGTCCCCAGCACAAAGCCCACTCATATTTTCCTTCTTTCTTATACGTGGCGTTTTCCCTCCATACTGCTTATTGCTCCCATTTATCTCATTGGATTTAATATCTTTGGAGTGTTTTTAACTGCACTGCTGTAGCTGACCTATGAAAGACCTTATAGAGTGCCTTTTATCTTATCTCCCATCCCAGGTTCATTGAGCATTTTAGTATGAGACTTGGTCTTAAACACTTTACCCCTCGGAGAGACTCATTGTAAAGACTTAGAATCCTAGCAGAGCCCTAGAGGGGAGTATTGGCTGCTCCCTCCCTTTGCAATACATTGTAAACCTCGGTTCACATTGGCAGCCACTGGGGTCAGTGTTTCTGCTATTGTATCTCAGTAAGTACAAAGAAACGCATTTTCTCCAAAGGCTGAAGTGAACTTTGTAGTGTAAACACCAGTAGTTTTAGCATTGGCCATTGGAACCACCTAAACCAAAAATGAATCCATTTCAAAATTCAAAGAATAGGTTCCTCTATTTCATAGTATGTAAATAAAAGTAGTTCCAGATTTAGTTTCTTTAGGATTTAGTCTATTCCAGACAATGGTCTACTACGTTTACACTAAATATCATAACAGTCGTGTGCGATAATGGAGACTTAGGAAAGCTTAACCCCCTCAGCATGTTTCTTCTGAAACTGGGAAAACCAGCAAAATGGTTATAAACTTGTCACTAACCTTTAGTTTGCCAGATGTATATCATGCTACAAAGGCAACTTCTGTAAATCTATGAGCATCAGATCACTATCATTTTCATTAACAAAATAATTCATGGGTCTAGTATTTCTGGAACGTGAGAAATTAGGAAAGAAATACATTTGTTCTAATTAATATGCAAGAAGCTGAATCTCGAGCTGTATCGTGAAGCTGTTAATTTACTTCCCCTTGGCACAGCCCTGAGCTTGCCTGATTTACCGACAATGAATGGAAGCCAGGTGTTCCCATGCCTATCGCATCTTCGAGAGAACTGTCAAGTACTTGCTTTACGTGACACATTGGCTGAACACTTTTGCTTCTCACTGAAAATTATTCCTGCAGTGCATGAAAGGAGTTTGTCTGAGTTTGTGTACAGAGATCTGAATTTGGAAGTAAATCCCACCAAGTGGTGCAGAAATATCACTTGTAAGAGGGGGTTGTTAGAGGTAGGTAAAATTTCGTTTCAGAAATTGCTGTAATTAAATGGGCAAAACTGCTCAAATGGACACCACAGATGACTAACAATGTTCTTATGTTGTCATTATATTATTTAATTATATTATTGACCTCAGGAACGTGTACAGAGAGGGATTGCTGAATTATATAGTAGCTCTATTTTTAATCTTTATAAAACTGTCATACAGCTTTCAACACAGGCTGTTGCAACTTACGTTTCTACCAGCAATGCACATGTACAAGGGATCCATTTTCTACACACACTTGAGAGCCCTTGTTATGTATTGTCTTGTAATAGCCATCCTAGCAGGTGTGAGCTGATAGCTCATTGTGGTTTTGATTTGCATGGCCCTGATGATTAGTGATGTTGAACATCTTTTCATTCACCTGTTGCCTACTTGTATTCCCTCTTTGGAAGAATGTCTATTCACACTGTCTTTACCATTTTTAAGTTGGGTAATTTGATATTTGTTAATGATTTTGTCAGTTTCTTTTATATTTTGGATGCTAACTCCTTATCCAAAATATGGTTTGCAGATATGTTCTCCCATTGCCGAGATTACCTTTTCATTTTGTTGTTTCCTTTTCTGTGCAAAAGTTTTTGTATGTTGATGCAGTCCTACTTGCTTATTTTGCTTTTGTTGCCTTAATTTTTGTGTCATAGCAAAAATATCACGGCCAAGATCAATGTCAAAGAGCTATTTCCCTATGTCATCATCCAGGACTTTTACAAGTCCAGGTCTTACATTTAAGTCTTCGATCCATTTAGATTTGGTTTTGGGGGAATAGTGTAGGATAAGAATCCAATTTCGTTCCTCTGCATGTATGTGTCTGGTTTTCCCAATGCCATTTATTGAACAGACTATCCTTTCTTCATGCTGCATTTTTGGCACCCTCATCAAAGACTAATTGACCATATAAGCATGGCTTTATTTCTATAATTTGTAATATAGTTTGAAATCGGAGTCTGAAGCCTCCAGCTTTGTTCTTTTTATCAATATTGCTTTGGCTATTTGATATTTTTGTGCATTCACAAAATTTCTAGAATGGTTTTATTCTATTTATGTAAAAAATGCCTGTGGAATTTTAGTTGGGGTTATACTGAATCAGACATTTTCTGGAGTAATATGGACATTTAAAGAATATTATTCTAACCCATTAACATGAGATATCTTTCCACTTATTTATCTCCTCTTTAGTGAACAGATCTTTCACTCCCTCAGCTGTATTTATTCCTATGTATTTTATTCTATTGGATGGTATTGGGAATGGTATTCTTTTCTTAATTACATATTTGGATGGTTCCTTTTTGGTGTATAGAAATACAACCCATTTATATATGTTTATTTTGTATCCTGCAAGTTTCTTGAATTCTTTAATTCTGACGGGATTTTGGTGGAGTCTTTAGAGTTTTTTATATGTAAAATCATGTCATCTGCAAACAGATGGCAAGATAATTTAACTTCCTCTGATTTGAAAGCCTTTTCTTTCTTTTTATTGCCTAATTGCTCTGGCTAGTTTCCAGTATTACGTTGAATAGAAGCAGTGAGAGTGAGCACTCTTGTCTTCCTGATCTTAGCTGAAAATCTTTGCTTTTCACCATTGAGTATGATTTAGCTGTGAGATTTATTATGTAAAGGCACATTCCTTCTATAACAAATCTGAGTTTTTATCATGAAAAGATGTTGAATTTTATCCAATGCTTTTTCTATGTCTATTGAGATGCACAATTGTTTTTGTCATTTATTCTGTTAATGTGGCATATCATATTTATTGATTGGTGTATGTTGAACCATCTTTGCATCTGTGGGAAAAAAACTTGGGACCCCAATTTCCTATGCCAAAAGGAAAAAAGATATTAAGCTGAAAGCTGAGTTATGCAAGAAACTGCATTTCCTTTGGTTTTTGTTTTCTTTTTGTTCCTAATCAGTTAACTACAGATAAAAGGTTAGAGTAACAGGCAGTAACTCCACATTCTCCTTACCTGACATAAAGTGATGATCCTTCTACTGAGTGTGAAAGGAATACATAAATGACTATTCACCTACCTGCTTCTTTGCTTCTTTTCTTCTTGCAACCTGTGGATTATCATACTCTCCCTCTTTCCCCTCTAGCCTGCTTTCCCCTTTAAATATTAAAGTCCTCAAAATTATCTTTAAAGAAAAGCACAGACCACAGACTGTTTCTGTAATTCTGTGTTCTTTTTTCCAAACATGTCCTTTACCTTGGTGAAATAAACTTTCAATCTGATTGAGACCTGTCTCACATACTTTTGGTTTATACATCCTAGGAATAATCCCACTTGATTATGGTGAAGTATCCTTTTAATGCACTGCTTAATTTGGTTTGTTAGTATTTTGTTAATTTTTATAAAAAATTATGAAAGCTGTTTATCAGGAATAGTGACCTATAATACTTTGGGAGTTAGTGTGCTTATCTGGCTTTGGTTTAAAGGTGATGTTGTCTTCAGTAAATGAATTTGGAAGTGTTTTTCCTCTTCACTTTTTTGAAAAAATTAGAGGAGGATGTGTTAGTTCTTTAAGTGCTTGGATGAATTCACCATGAAGTCTTCTAGTGTTAGTCTTTTCTTGGGAGATTTATTTATTTATTTATTTTTTTGAGACAAAGTCTCACTCTGTCGCCCATACTCGGAGTGCAGTGGCATGACCTCGGCTCACTGCAACCTCCGCCTCCTGGGTCCAAGTGATCATTTCATGTGCTGAGTACTCTTATACCTACTTTCTTAGCAATTCTCAAGTACATAATTGTTGGAACTGTAGTCAGCATGATGTACCATAAACCTCGTGAACTTATTTCTCCTGCTTAAATAAAATCTTGTATCCTTTGATCCACATCTTATCTTTCCTTCCTTGCTCCAAACTCTGGTAACCACCATTTTACTCTTTGATTCTATGTGTTTGACTATTGAACACTTCACATATAAATGAAATTGTGCAATATTTGTCCTATGCCAGGCTTATTTTATTTAAAATATTGTCCTCTGGGCTTATCCATATTTTTCCAAATTATAGAATTGTCTTTGACTTGACAAACTGATCATAATATGTCTCAGGTATAATGTTTTGGTTTGTTCTTGCTTGGGTTCCTTTGAACTTTATGAATCTGCATGTCTCTATCACTCACAAATTTAGGAAATGTTGTCATTTTAGCTTTCTGTTTTTCTCTCTTCTCCTTCTGTGAATGTCATAATGCACATATATAATTGCTTGATGTTGTCTTATAGTTTCCAGATGCTTCTGCATTTTATTTTTTTGTTCCTCTAACTGTATGATCTAAATTCAAGTTCATTGTTTCCTTTCTCTGTATGATGAAATATGTTATTAAAGTACTCTATTGAACTTCTCACTTCCGTAATTGTATTCAGAATATTTTACAAGTTTTACACTAAAGTTAATGAGATTTACACACCTCCATTACAGTACTGGAGTGTTCCAAATTTGTTTGTTTTTGTTTTTTTTTTTTAATCATTCTTGGGTGTTTCTGGCAGAGGGGGATTTGGCAGGGTCATAGGACAATAGTGGAGGGAAGGTCAGCAGATAAACAAGTGAACAAAGGTCTCTGGCTTTCCTAGGCAGAGGACCCTGTGGCCTTCCGCAGTGTTTGTGTCCCTGGGTACTTGAGATTAGGGAGTGGTGATGACTCTTAACGAGCACGCTGCCTTCAAGCATCTGTTTAACAAAGCACATCTTGCACCGCCCTTAATCCGTTTAACCCTGAGTGGACACAGCACATGTTTCAGAGAGCACAGGGTTGGGGGTAAGGTCATAGATCAACAGCATCCCAAGGCAGAAGAATTTTTCTTACTACAGAACAAAATGAAGTCTCCCATGTCCACTTCTTTCCACACAGACACAGCAACAATCCGATCTCTCTATCTTTTCCCCACCTTTCCCCCTTTTCTATTTCACAAAACCGCCAACGTCATCATGGCCCTTTCTCAATGAGCTGTTGGGTAAACCTCCCGGACGGGGCGGCTGGCCGGGCGGGGGCTGACCCCCCCACCTCCCTCTCGGATGGGGCTGCTGCCAGGCGGAGGGGCTCCTCACTTCTCAGATGGGGCGGTTGCGCAGAGACGCTCCTCACCTCCTAGACGGGATGGCGGCCGGGCAGAGATGCTCCTCACTTCCCAGACGGGGTGGCGGCCGGGCAGAGGCTGCAATCTCGGCACTTTGGGAGGCCAAGGCAGGCTGCTGGGAGGTGGAGGTTGTAGCGAGCCGAGATCACGCCACTGCACTCCAGCCTGGGCACCATTGAGCACTGAGTGAACCAGACTCCGTCTGCAATCCTGGCACTTCCGGAGGCCGAGGCTGGCAGATCACTCGTGGTTAGGAGCTGGAGACCAGCCCGGCCAACACGGCGAAACCCCGTCTCCACCAAAAACACACAGTCAGGTGTGGCGGTGCACGCCTGCAATCACAGGCACTCGGCAGGCTGAGGCAGGAGAATCAGGCAGGGAGGTTGCAGTGAGCCAAGATGGCAGCAGTACAGTCCAGCTTCCGCTCGGCATCAGAGGGAGACCGTGGAAAGAGAGGGAGAGGGAGAGCTAGAGTGTTCCAAATTTGACTACAAATCTTCTCAGCACAAGAATTCTTTCCTTTTATGATTTCAATGTCTTTATTATATTTCTCATTTTGTTTATGCATTTTTTCATTAGCTTTAGATCTCTGTTATTTTGAAGCTCTTTGATCCTATTTAATATGATTTTAAAATTCTTTGTTAGGCAATTCATAGATTTCCTTTCTTTGGGGTTGGTTAATGGAGCTTTATTACTTTGGTGGTATTTATTACTTTGGTGGTATTTATTACTTTGGTGTCACATTTGCCTGATTTTTTGTGACTAAAGTAGCTATGCATTGATGTGTGCACATCTGAAGTTGCAAACAGCTCTTTGGTCTGTATAGACTGGTTTCAGTAGGTAAAGACATTCTCCTGTTGTTTCTCTAGGCTAATAGGAATTACCTCCAGGACTGCAGTTGAGCAGGGTTAGAGCCATGTCATGTGGCTACTGCTCGGTCTCCAGCAGAATTTTCAGTTGGCAAGCTTATAACCAGAGGTTGTTGAGTTGAGTATAAGTCCTGTCTGGTCCCTTGGTAGAGAGGACTGCCTCTAGTACCTTGGTCAATAGGGCTATCACTAGGACACTCTGCTTCAGGGTTCACATTTGGTTCTGTAGATGGCATGCCTGTTACCAGGTACAGAAATGGGTGTGGATTCTATTGAGTCCCTTGAAGGACTCCCATTATATTGGTGGGAAAGTCTCTGGGCAAGAAGGATTGTCCCCAGACCACAGTTGAGAGGACCTGGAACTGAGTCTCAGGGCTGTGTCATGGATCACAGCTGAGTCTGAGGTCTTCTGTCCTGCATGGATGGGTGTACCTCCTGCATAGTCCCTGTAAATGTAAGATATCCCCAAGCTGTGGCTGAATGGAAGCTGGAGCTGGATAAGAGGGCTGATTCAGGATCTCCAGCTGGACTGATGTCAGCAGTCTTGTTTACAGGGGCATCGCTCAATGTGTCACCCAGGAGGTCACTGAGTGGGCAGGACTGCTTTTGAACAATGGAAAAGGGTGCCAAGTAACAGAGCTGCTTCAAGATTGGCAGTCGGATGTAGTTTTGAGAGCCTGCCTCTAGGTGCATGAACAGGGTTGCCTCCTGGCAGGTCTCTGTGCAGGAAGGTCTATTCCCAGACCATGGCTGAGGGGGACTGGAGCTGGGTCATGGACTGCTTCAGGGTTCAGAGCTAGAACTAAGGTTAGCAGGCCTGTTACTTGAGGTACTGGTCAATGTGAGTGCCCCTGGGCCCCTTGGCAGATGGTTCAGGTGGCAGGACCAATGCCAAACAGGGCACTAGCTGAGTCCAGAGGGATGTTATTTCTGTGTCTGTAGCCAGGACCACAGTCAGTGAGCCTGCCACCTGGTGTGGCCCTGCCTTCTCAAAATAGCTCTCTTCAGTGTTGGGATTCACCACAGTTTTGACACTTCCTGTCAAGATCCAGAAGTTCCCACCAAGGGACTTTTGTGCCAGACAGGCTGCTATATTATTGCTGCTTTGAGCGGATACGATTATAGGAGCTCCTCTTCCACCATCTTGCTAATCTTTTTAATCTCTTTGTATTAAGAATATTTCTCTAGCACATTATTCAACTTAGATTTTACTCAGTTAAAACCTGTGAAACCAGACAGCAAGTTATCTGCTGTCAAAATGCAACAGTGACACTCACATATAGGATAGACATTCCTATTCCGAAAAAGAGAAATTGGAAGTTAAATAGAAGTCATGGAGCCAACGCAAGCCTGAAACCTGGCAGGGCAAGTTTCGTTAGATTTCAGGACTTGAGGTCCTCTTTGGCTTGATATCCTGACCTCCAGTCCATAAAGGTGGTGGCCCCTCTTCCTTTGTTCTGTGCATGTATCTTGCATTTCTTTATATCTCTGATGGTGCCTTCAGGATTATTTACAAAATTTTTGACATGTTTTATATCTTTGTGTTTGTTTAATTCTTAAAATTTTATTATATTTGTTGCTTTTATATTTTCTGTTATATATATATATAAAACTGATATCAGAGAAAATGTTTATAAAAGCAACAAAAATAAAATTTTAAGACAAACATAGTATAAACTATAGATATTACTGAGATCAGTTATAATATAACTTACATATATAAAGATAATGCTTTTGCCTAATTTTATTTTTATACTTATCTATTTTTAGGAAAAGCATATGAAATCAACACCCAGTATATTTCTTGATGGTGAAGCACTAGTTAATTAAATGAAAGGGATTTTTTTTTTAATTTTCAGAAGTAAATCTCAGTTTTTAGAAAATAATATACTGTATTAATGCATAAAACAGAACTACATATCTAATAAAACACTCAAATGCAATAGATGTTACTACAATGTTGTAATTAGTAGCAGAGTTTTTAAATGTAGAAAAAGGTAGAACTTAGCCCTAAGCAAGGTTTCCAAAGTAAATATTACTGTCAAAAAAATATATATATATATCAATAGCTTTTCTGTCCCAGTTAATACTTATTAAGTATTTTTAAATGAAAAAATATTCTCTTGAAAAAAGTCTAATTAAAAATATTTCAGAATAATCTCAATAATTATTGTGGAAGAATTTTATTAAAATTATTTTAAAATCCAGACTTGACCTCTAACCATTTGAATACCTGTGAGACCTATCATGCTTGTCTATAAAAATCTGCAACATTTTAACAACATCGATTCTTCCCAAATATATTTTATTGTATTCTAATCAATACAATTAGTTAGATCTTTTGAACTAGATCTTTTGAACCTAGCCAAAATAGATCAACTGAAAGGAAAAACAAACTTAAAAACTTGACTATTTTGAACATGAAAATACAGGAAGACAATTGTTTCACTAGAGGTTTAAAATTATCATGAGGGAACACCCAATAAAACAAGATACTTTAAAGGAATTCAGTGAAAGACCAATGGAAAAGAAGAGATAATGTGGAAACTTAGCCTCCCCTGCACTGGCTTCTGGTATAAGATGTTGACCCTCCTTCCTTGTGTGATCCCGTTGTTTCCTCCACACACACTGGTTCTCAAACCCATGATTTCAGGACTGCCTTCTCTTATGAACTCTGGATTCGTGTATACACTAGCCTTGCATAATCTTCATGTAGATGTGTACTGGGCAACTGGAGTCCCAAATTTCAGTTTCAGCGTTCCATGCCAACCTGCCCAGCCCCAATATTCCTGTGTGTATAAACGACAATCCAACTTCGCCTCCTCCACCACACCCCTTGCCCAGACACCATATGTCTCATCAGGACTAGCTCAAACCCTTTCCTGCATTCTCGCTCAAGCCTTCTCAGTGATAATCATATACCTGTTCCAAATGTCTTTCCTCTCTGTCCGTCCTCCAGTGATATCTCAGAGCGGGATTAACCGAGAAGCAAGGAGAGTCAAAGCTTTGGGGCCCTTCACTCTCTGGAGATTCTCTGAGTGCTGTCTGTTGCTGGGAGTTGTATGGTGCGGTGGGGTGGGGAGGGGAAGCCAGGCTACAGTCAGAACAGACTGTGAGCATGCCTGGTAAACTTCCTGAAGAGTTCTTAGAAGACGGGGGCCAAACATTGGCTGAGACTTCCTTTCTTTTTCTAAGTGCACATGCACTCTCTTGAGTGCCGTGTATACTTTTGTCTTCCCTTTCTTAAACACACCTCTGCCTGTCCCTGGTCCTTCTCAGGACCATCATGATTTTATAGGACCTATTCCTTGGTTCCATTTCTAACCCCATTTTCTGTTTTGCAAACTTTCTCACCTCAGTCTGGGGCCACAGATCTTCTTGCTGCTGTTCAAACGTTGCAAGTTACTTTCAGTCTCCCAGCTTTTAACTTTCTCTGTTTCCTCTGCTTAAAGCATCTCTGCCGTGTTGTTTACGACTGACTCCATTGCTTCATTTATGGATCTGATGAAATTTCACCTTCTAAATAAAGGGCTCCTAACTAGCCTGTGTTAAATCGATTCGCTGATCATTCCCATCTCATCTCTCTGCCTTTTTTATTCACTGTGACTATTAATACTTGACATTTCATTACATATTTATTAGTTTATTGCCTGTATTTACCACTAGTATATAAATGCTGTGTGGGAAGAATCTTTGTTTCAAACATCATAAACCTAGATAGTGCCTGGAACAAACAGTAATTATTTTTGAAATTAATGAATAAAAGAAAATATCATTCAACATTGGAATTTAATTTTTACTTAAAAGCAATAATGTTAGCAATTCACTGCATATCACACCCAAAGAAATTATTTTTGTATTATAACTCAAAGGTACCAAAAAACCTCTGAAACTCATTAAAAGTGTAAAGGTAGATGCTTTACATAATCCCCAAATGCATAAAGACTTTGTAAGCACAAAACAGTTAACGAAATTATTAAAGTTAATATATTAAACAAAATACTTTAAAAAATTCGGATGAAACAAAATATCAGAATGAAAACTGAAATAAAAATATTTTAGTTGATACTATTCACAAAGAGTTACTTTTTTTTTCATTTTTCTTTTCTTTTTGAGACCGAGTTTCACTCTTTTTGCCCAGGCTGGAGTGCAATAGCGTGATCTTGGCTCACTGCAACTTCTGCCTGCTGGGTTCAACTGAGTCTCCTGTCTCAGCCTCCCAAGTAGCTTGGATTACAGGCACGTGCTACCACGCCAGCTAATTTTGTATTTTTAGTAGAGATGGGGTTTCACCATGCTGGCCAGGCTGGTCTCGAACCCCTGACCCCAGGTGATCCACCCACCTCGGCCTCTCAAAGTGCTGGGATTACAGGTGTGAGCCACCGCATCTGGCCAGTTACTATTTTCATAACAAAACCACATTTATATTTATAAAGAAAACAGTTCAATGAAAAAAATGTGAAAAGAAAATACGATTCACAAAAGCAGTAGTTACATGGATAAACATGAAAAGTTATATAAACATATTAATCAAAAAAGACAAGTTAAATAATGATACACCTATGAAATTGACCAAGAAGGAAGAGACACACAATTCGGAGCTGGTGCAAGTGGAGTTTAATTCTGCAGCAAAATTTGAAGAGGCTTTTGGGAATGTAATTCAATGTTGTGTATTAAGTTTGTAACACTGTATACCAAATGGTAGATTGTCTTAGGGAAAAACTTAGAGTGTTTTTTGTATAATTTGTTTTATTTCTGCATAATTTATAATGTTGAAATTTTTAATACAATGTCACTATTCACTCTTAGGAGAAGATTGCAATTGTGATATAATTACTTTGATAGACATGAACTCCAGTAGATACTCTCCAGTCATATACAAACATTACATATTGCAAACTGAAGAGATGTAACACAGAAGATTGGTTAGAGGTGGCAAAGGGCTATAGGGAAGGCTGGAGAGGTGGGCAGGGGAGTGTTGTCATCCAAGGACCAAGAGTCCTCACCACTGGAGCCCCATGTGCCCCTCACTGCTGAGCTGATGGGGACTCTGCACTCCAGGGCTGCTGAGAGAACCCTGCCCTGGTGATGTGCAGCAACCCAGATGCCTGCATCTCACCAATATGACTGAAACTGCCTCTCAGGTGCTGAAGTCTGAGGCCCCCCATGGTCCCTGTTGCTTATAGCTGCTGACCAGCACCCTCATCAGAAACAGGGAAAAAAGTAGGGTTTACTTCTTCCTCTCACCCTGCAGTGTCCACCCACAAGGGCCTGCACTCTCAGAGCCTTACGAAAAGTGAAGTAGCAAAGAAGTCAGGACAAACCACGTGCAGGCTGCAGCACTGTGGGTCAGAGACTCCAGCCCTCAAACGTGCACCTAAAAACAGGACACTGTCTAGACAAAGGTGGTCACGAAAAGACCTCCAAGACGTAGGAAAATGGTCAACGTTTTTGCAGAGCACGCCTTTAGAGAAAAGTTCAGAGGAATTTGGCTGCAAGATCCATGATGGCGCTGCAGTTTCTTCTGTCTTCTTCCCTGTTTTATTCCAACAGCCTAATACATGGTATACACTCAATAAATATTTGTAGTTTAAAGGGAAGATATAACATTTAAAGTATTTTTGTCTGGTTTATTACATTAGAGTCGATTTTAAAATTTTCATTCAACCAGTTTTTTTTAGATTTTTCTATAACTTTAATGTCAGTATTCAAAACAAAAAGATAAAAATCAAATGCAACACTAAAGCAATATAGATTGCAAGTGAGTGAGAGGGAAACAGTCTACAATCAGTCCTAATGAAGAGGGAGAAAGACGAGGAAGTGAAGATGACTTCAGTTTTAGTTTTAATCAAGGTACTGATTTGTGGAGGTAACCCTCTGAGTTTCAGATTCCATACCTGTGAAATGTTAGAAGAAAAATAACAATATCTTACAACATTTACTTGAATGTTAAATGAAGATCACACATATATATGGAATATATTTTGTAACGTGGAAAAGGCTAAAGCTGTATATGAACTAACTCCTATATTTCAGAGATAAGATTTTGATGTTGAGATTTGAGATTATTATTATTAATATTGCTTAAGAGTTTGCATTTAATAACAGAGGTAAAAATTGTAAAAGCTATTAGAAGAAAACCAGAATTGTTCAGGAGAGATACCTACTGACTTCTTTAGCTCTCTTAATTGCATTCTTCTTCAACTCCCAGAGGTGATGTATCAAGAGAAAGCTTTCAACCCCTCCCCTAGCGGACACGGTAAAACCAGGCACGTCACTTTCTTACTCCTGTTAACCTGGCCACACACCACCAGCCCATCTAGGTGAGGTTCAAGACATCATCTGATGGTGAGTTCGGCCAGACAGACAGGAGGTACTAGCAGGAACAAAAGGGTCATCACTGCTCTCGACTTGCTCTGCTTCTGAAACGTTCTATTAGTTCTTCACAGCATTTCCTCATTTTTTCTTTATCTGTTTTTAATGGAGAAAAGCAAATGTTATTCTTTCTTATAACTTCTATACAACACTTATTTACTGTGACATAATGGTAAATGGATTTTTAATTTCCAATTATTTATGGACATAATATATATTCTATATTTTTGGATTTTCATACAATGATGTATTTATTTTCCTGTCACTGAAGTTTTATAGAGGAAAAGTGACTGATTTTCTTTTGAGAGGGGATGATTTCTGAGGGTAACAAAACACTAGAAACAATGTCTCAATCATTTTATGTTTCCTTGATGAAACCCACAGAGGGTGGCCTAAACCCAAAGTGTAGACTGCAGAGGGAGGATGGTGTCCCTGAGTGGAATCAGGCAGAGTTACATGTGCTGGCTCCCACTCTCGGGCTGAGACGTGCGTTCTATCTCAGGTTAGGTGTGTGATATTAGGCAGGTACCCTGAGAACCTGCATTTTTTAATATGTAAAGAGAGAAAATAATAGGAAATAACTCATAGGCTCTTGGGAAAGAAGAAATGTAAAGTATTAATTTTAGTATTAGAACAATTCCTGGGATGCTGTATGCTTCAAATAAAGATTTGACTCCATTTATACTTATAATAAATCCCCAAGTTAAACATGCATTAAGCAATTTACATGAAAGTCAAACAAGCGGATACAGAAGGAGAAGAATGAACAGGGGGCCAGTTCACTGTGTGTGGATAGTGTTCCCTTATCTGTCCCGTGTCCTGGTTGAGCGGTTGATAGTGGCTTAATGATAGTGGCTTAATGACAGTGATGGCCATTTCCTAAAGAGCAGCAGAGATTTCTTAGCAAACCCTGCATCTCCCTGCCCTCCTGTTCCCCCTCAATTTACTGAAGGCAGCAGAGATTTGCTTAGCAAACCCCAAATCTCCCTGCCCTCCTGCTCCCCCTCAATTTACTGAAGCGCAGCAGAGATTTCCTTAGCAAACCCCGCATCTGCCCGCCTTCCTGCTCTGCCTCAATTTACTGAGCAAACACCTTTTAGGTCTTCACATGTGCTGGTCGCTCCTCTGGTCCTTGCTTCACTTTGGCCACAAATAATGGACGAGGTCAGCAGGTGTGTTTTGCAGTTTATTGGAATGTTTTTAAATTGTACACAGACCTCAGCCACCATTTGCCAGTGGGGGCAGTGTTTGATACACATTATCTATCTATCTATCTATCATCATCATCTATTCATATATATACATATGTACATAAAATGTGTCTCAGATTTGTTGGATATTTATATTAAAGCACCGAAGCATCCCAGAATGTTGGAAGTTTTGGTGAGTTGAATGTCTTAAATACTTTTTGTAATTACTACAAGAATACAAAATATATTTGAAACTTGTAAATTCATTCCAAAATGTCCCTGCATCATAATCACAGCTAAAGTCTTCCCAGAAAGAGGAGTTATTATGTCCTTATTCTTGGCAAGGGCTATCAAAATTTAACATTTAATATGTCAGAAGTTGAAAAGTTGGAAAGTTTTAATTTCTCTCAGAGAAAATGTGGAAACAGCTATTATGGATTATTTCAGAACGGCCAGATATATTTTGTGTCTATTGCCCTTATTTATTTTGTAACTATTTAAAAATTCAACTTCAAATCACATTTACATAATAGTTGTTCCCTGAATAGACTGACTGTGACCTCCTTAAGTGCACTCAAGTTCAATTTTTCTTTGATTCATCTTCTGCATATAACACAGAGGCTGTGAGTATCGTGGTAGAGAAGGAAACAGTGAGTTGAAGTCAGAGGCGATTCATCGTCAGCATATAACACAGGCTGTGAGTGTCACGGTAGAGAAAGAAACAGTGAGTGGAAGTCAGAGATGCCTCAGTGTTGTTTGATTTTCCTCCCTGCTTCTCAGTTTGTATGAAAGATTGATTGGCAGGTAATAAAGCACATGAGGTTTGCAAAAACAACTAAAGCCTTGTCTGATAAACAGCAGTGACCCTCCAAATTCTAGTTCTTCCTCCCTGAGATTTAATGAGCTTTAAAATGAGAGGAGCTTTAAGGAGATGAGGTTGGAGGACCACATACTAGACAGGAAGGACATAGGAGTCTCCAAAAAGCTCTGCATAACCAGGGTTAAAATAAGAAATGTATAGTTATATTTATATATTCACCTGTGTATGTTTACATAAATATATTTATATTATATATATTTATATAAAACCAGAGTATTTACACATAAACACACAAATATAAAATCCAAATTGTTTTTTTTAAAAGTGGGTCACATGCTTTATTTATTTTGCAGAACTTCTGCCATTTTTATTTTGAAAGTCAACTTCTTAAATGTATGAATAGGTACTGAATCTGGAGAATGGAAGTAATATATCTTATATAATAATAGTAGCAACAATCTCTTAGGTAGGTTGTGCAGAATAGTTAGCTTAAAGAGTTAACATCTACACTAAGAGTATATGTGTTTATTCATCGGAAACTGAACTATTCTAAGCACTTTCATTACATTTCCTCATTTTACTCTCACCACACCTGAGCTCAAACATGATTTTTATCCTTTTTGATGTAGATTGGAGAAAGGAATGGCAGATAGAGAAAAAGGTGGACCCATAGCTGGAGTCTACTGTGTGTGGGCTCCTTACTTCACGTCTCTCGATGTCTAAAGGGTCAGCTGTGTGTGAGGACCCTTCCCTGCTCATGAGAATGTGAGGCTCGCTCCACGCAATCACAGAGCCTCACAGCATGGCCTGATCCTATGGGAGGAGGAGGTTCAAACATCTGGTATAATTTTTTTTCCAAGTTACGCTTTAGTTACTTGCTAAATCTTTCTTATATCACATATACCTCTGAGTATTTTGAAGATGCCTATTGTTTCTTAAACCAGCGATGTTGATTCAATTCAGCTGTCTATGACAAAAACTCTACAATAAGGAGTTTGCTTTATCTTTCTTTCAATGAGTCACTGTGTTAGCAGAGGAGGGTGCTTCTGCAAATTTTCAGTACTTGTTGATAAATGACGTTATCATCAGGAAAGTTTATGAATTTGAACCGTGACAACCTTACTATCAGTTACCAATTCTTTTGGCCTATAGTTGTGAATTCTTAGTTTGTTTTGTGAATTTGTTATATGTCATTTATATACTCAAATCCCCAGACCCACGGGACTTAGGTTAGCACAATGAGCACACACAAATGTGAGTACTCACTAACACTCATTACAAAGGGACGCGTTACACTGACTCCAAAACTCTCCTTGGTGGCCTAGGTGAAACCTCATGGCCAGCATCACCGGGATGGCCAACCACACTGGAAGGTTGGATTTCATCCTCATGGGACTCTTCAGACAATCCAAACATCCAGCTCTACTTAGTGTGGTCATCTTTGTGGTTTTCCTGATGGCGTTGTCTGAAAATGCTGTCCTGATCCTTCTGATACACTCTGACACCCACCTCCACACCCCCATGTACTTTTTCATCAGTCAATTGTCTCTCATGGACATGGTGTACATTTCTGTCACTGTGCCCAAGATGCTCCTGGACCAGGTCATGGGTGTGAATAAGATCTCAGCCCCTGAGTGTGGGATGCAGATGTTCCTCTATCTGACACTAGTAGGTTCGGAATTTTTCCTTCTAGCCACCATGGCCTATGACCGCTACGTGGCCATCTGCCATCCTCTCCGTTACCCTGTCCTCATGAACCATAGGGTCTGTCTTTTCCTGGCATCGGGCTGCTGGTTCCTGGGCTCAGTGGATGGCTTCATGCTCACTCCCATCACCATGAGCTTCCCCTTCTGCAGATCCTGGGAGATTCATCATTTCTTCTGTGAAGTCCCTGCTGTAACGATCCTGTCCTGCTCAGACACCTCACTCTATAAGACCCTCATGTACTTGTGCTGTGTCCTCATGCTCCTCATCCCTGTGACGATCATTTCAAGCTCCTATTTACTCATCCTCCTCACTATCCACAGGATGAACTCAGCAGAGGGCCGGAAAAAGGCCTTTGCCACCTGCTCCTCCCACCTGACTGTGGTCATCCTCTTCTATGGGGCTGTCGTCTACACCTACATGCTCCCCAGCTCCTACCACACCCCTGAGAAGGACATGATGGCATCTGTCTTCTATACCATCCTCACTCCGGTGCTGAACCCTTTAATCTATAGTCTTAGGAATAAGGATGTCATGGGGGCTCTGAAGAAAATGTTAACTGTGAGATTCGTCCTTTAGGAAATTATAAAGTAGGAAATTTGGATATAAAGATTTAGTTTCCTTTTCTCTGCCCATCAGATACTTAGGATTTTATCCCTGTTATTCCTTAGACTCTCATACAGTGATGTCTCATCTCATATTCATCTCATTTTGAGGAATTCTTTCACTTTGTGGAAACTCTATTTTATAGTCTTTGTCCATCCAAAATTCTTATACAATTGTGTCATACTAATGTAATATTTTTGGAAGTTGATAACTGCTCTCTAATTTTGTGAAAAAATATTCTTAACCTCAGGAAATACTTAATATTTAGAGACAAAAAGGTCATGAGGTGTTCAAATGATGAGAGGGAAAGAGGGAGGGAGATAGAGAGGGGCAACGAAACTGAGTACAATGTTGTTGCCACAGATGAGTATGGGTAAAGGGTATATAGGTATTAATTGTACTATTGTTTTTTAATGATACTTTTTTGTGAAGTTGAAATCATTTACAAATAATTAAATACCAGGCTTTTCTCCCTTTTTGAAAATATTCTCCTTTCTGCTTGGTGGCAGTGTGACATCTTAGAAATCATGCTCATTTCATTATGTCTAATCATTACTGAGAAAATCTAGTCATCGCCCCTTCTTTATTGAGGGCTACCTTTTTCTGCATGGGCCAATTCTGATGGCATCTAGGGGATTTACCTCTCTGAAATAATTAGTGCCATGTGGTGTATTGAGGATGTAGGACCACATAAGGGACTGCAGAAAAAATATGACACCTGAGTGGAAGGAGTTTTAAGGAAGGTTACCTGCCCAGGGTGATTCCTGAGCTGAGATTTCAACCATGTAACTTGTTATACAAACAAGCAGAGGGATGGCATCAACATTCAATCCTTCATTTATTTAACAAGCATTTTGTGCTATTTTATAATTAAAAATAGTTAAATAAGATTAAATTTTGAATAGCACATGGCTTTTACCAAGGAGTTTGAAAAATACATGTAGTTGTTTATGCAAACAAATGTAAGAAAATAAATAAGCTGTTTTGATACTCACGTATGAAGGATACAGCTCATAAGGACACACTAATTCTATCTGTGACATCTGAGTTCAAAGAAGGAGCTGAGAGGAGACTCCGGGGCTCAGTGCTGAATAGTGACGAAAAGTTACCCTCAGATGAGTGTGTGATGTTGGAGCCAGGGGAACTTGCTCAGAGACACGCTGCAAGAGAAAAGGCACAGCATGAGCAAAGACAGGGCTGAGCAAGCGAGAGAAATCAATGCCCAGTAGATCTTTCTTATTTCATGTTAGGCTTATTTCTTGCCCTTGTGTGGCCCAGGGTTTTACAAACAATAGTGAAATGATCAGAATTGTATTTTAGAAATGTTATTTGTGTGGTGATCAATTGGAGATGTGCAAGACCAAAAACATAGAGACCAGGTAAATGAGAATGGTGATCTAAATGATATTGATCTAAGTGGAGTCGACCATGCCTTTACCCCAGAATAGGCTGATAGGAGGACATTTGAGGTGGGGCCTGCTGAACCTGTTACCTAAAAGCATACATATGGTAGCTGCATGCTATAATTTCCTAATTGGCTATGTACAACTTACGAATAATCAGGTGTTTTCAACAGTACAGATTCTTCTTTTCTGTCACCACACTCAATTATTTTATGACTATAATATAAAGATTCTGTAGTGCTTTGGAAAAATATGAGAGAACTAGTTTTTAATATTTTTCCTGAACTCAGACAATATAAAATGCATACTCTAACTTTGTATGAATTAAAGAGCATTTGTCAACTCTCAATTTGCTGGATTATAATTATAGACACATTTGATGGTTATATTTAAAACATCCTTGTGAAAGGAAATGTAGCAAAATTTCATGAAAAATGATTTTTGTAGAGTTTTATTGTGCTAAAAATTGTTAGCCGCCTAAAATAACCTGTTATAATATGTTGGTAAATCTCGTGGTAACTACAAAGCAAAAACCCGTAGTAGACATACAAAAATTTTTAAAAAACAAGGAATCAATGCATACCACTAGAAAAAACATCACTTAACCATAAAAGAAGACAGTAAGAATGGAAGAAAAGAACAAAGTCTCCAGAAAACAACTGGAAAACTAACAAAATTGTAGCATTAAGTCCCTATGTATCAAAAATTATCTTAAATGTGAATGTATTAAATTATCCAATTAAAAGATATCTGGTGGCAGAATGTATAAAAAATGCCACCTACAACAGGTTACTTTAACCTGCAAGGACATATGCAGACGAAGTGAAGTGGTTGAAAAGGATATCCCATGCAAGTCGTAACCAGAAAAGAGCAGGAGTAGCTATGCTTATATCAGATAAAATAGACTGAAGTCCAGAACTATAGAAAGAGACAAAGAAGATCATATATAATGATTAAAAAGTCAATTCAACAAAAAGTGTATAATAATTGTGACTATGCATGAAACATTAGATAACCTAAATATATAAAGTATTAATAGATCTAAGGGGATAGATAGCAATAAAATAATACTAAGAAACTTCAACACCCCTCTTTCAGCCATGGAAAGACTATCCAGACAGGAAGTAAACAATGAAATAACAGCTTTAAGTTGCACTCTAGGGCAATGGACCTAAAAAGCCTATGCAAAACATTTTATTCAGTAGCTGCAGAATACACATTATATTCAATTGCGCATGTAACATTTTCTAGGTTAGATCGTATGTTTGACCACAAAAAAGTCTTAAAGATAAGAAGTTCAAAATAATATCAATCATCTTTTCTGATCACAGCAGTTTATAAACGAATGCAAGAATTCTCAGAAAGTTTACAAATAAATGGTGATTAAATAATATGCTCCTAAACAATAGATGGGTCAATGAAAAAATTAAAAGGGAAAATAAAAAGTTGTTTGAGACAAATAAAAATGGAAAACTCAACATACCAAAACCTACAGGACACAGCAAAAGCAGTTCAAAGAGGAAGTTTATAGCAATGAATGGCTACATCAATAAAGAAGAAAGGCTTCAAATAAGGAAAGGTAATATTGTACCTTAATTAACTAGAAAAACAAGAATAAACTAAACTCAAAATTAGTAGATACATTAATATTGATTAGAGGAGAAATAAAAAAATGATAAAAACAATGCAACACATCAGATAAGAGTTGTTTTGTGAAAAAACAAAATAAACTAGACTAAGAAGGTTCAAAAAAATCAGAAATTTACAAAGGAAATATTACAACTGAGGCCACAGAAATACAAAAGATTATGAAAGTATAATGAATAATTGCATGCCAAAAATTAGATAAGCTGGAAGACATAAACTGACTGATACATAAATCCTACGATAGTAAATCTAAGCAAACCAATAATGAATAATGCAGTGAAGTAGTAATAAAAGTCTCCCACCAGAAAAAAAAAAAAAAGCCCAGGACAATATGGACTCATTGCAAAATTCTATCAAAAATTTAAAGAACTAATACCAATTATTCTCAAACACTTCCAAAAAATTGAAGAAGTGGGAATACTTCCAAATTCATTATACAAGGCCAGAATTATCCCAATACCAAAGCCAGAGAAGGACATGGGAACAAAAAAGGAACTACAGGTCAATATCATTTGGGAACATAGATGTAAAATTCCTCAAAAAATGCTAGCAAACTGAATTTAAAAGCACATTTCAGAAAGCATTCACCATGATGAAATGGGATTCATCCCAGGGATGCAAGGATGCTTCAACAGATGCCAATTAATAAACATCACACAGCACATTAACAGAATGAATGATACAATTATATGATTATTTAGGTGGAGAGAAGCATTTGACAAAATTCCAAAACTCTCAACAAATTAGGTATACAAGGAATGTATCTCACCATAACAAAGGCCATATATGATAAGCCTACAGCTGACATAATACTTAATGATGAAATGTTGAAAGCTTTTTCTCTAAGATCCAGCAAAAGACCAGAACGGTCGCTCTTGCCACTTTTATGTAACATAGCACTGAAAGTCCCAGCTAAAGCAATTAGGGAAGAAAAATAAATAGAAATGTAAATAGGAAAGGAAGAAGTGACATGTTTCTGTTTGTTAATAAAGTAATATTACATATAAAAAAACATAAAGCCTTCAACAAAAACTATTCCCTCACAAATTCAGGGAAGTTTCAGGAAATCAACAAACAGAAATTGGAGTTTCTATACTCTAACAGCAAACTGTATCCTTAAAAAGTTAAGAAAGACTCATAGAGAGGAGTTATAGCATCAAGATAGATGAATAGAAGATCCTCCGGCATCATTCATCCACACCCACAAAAATAGAACTAGAAACTATTCAAAAACAATAACATCCTGAATTCCCATGAATTCAGGAGAGAAAAAAGAGAAGCTGTGTCTGGTCTTAGAGCAATTAGGTAAAAGAAGGAAACAAAGGCCTCCAAATTGGAAAGAAGGAACTGAAATTTTCCCTGTTTACAGATGACATGGTCATATATTAAAAAAATCCTAATGACACCAGCAAAAACTGTTAGAACTGATAAATGAATTCAGTAAATTTGCAAGATACAAAATCAACATACAAAATTAGCATTTATATATGCCAACAGTGAGCAATCTGAAAGAGAAATAAATAAGGCAATCCCATTTACAAAAACTAAATACAAAATAACTAGGAATAAATTTAGCCAAAGTAAAAGATCTCTTCAAGAAAAACTATACAACTCTAATGAAAGAAATTGAAGAGATCACAAATAAATGGAAAGATTCCCCATGTTCGTGGATTAGAAGAATTGATATCATTAAAATGTCCATCTACCAAAAGAGAGCTACAGAATTAAAGCAATCACTATCCGAATACAAAAGATATTCTTCAGAGATAGAAAAAACAATCCTAAAGTTCATATGGAAGCAAAAAAGACTCCAAATAGCCAATGCAATTCTGAGCAAAATGAATGAATATGTAGGCATCATACTACCCGATATACTACAAAGCTATTAAACATCAAAAGAGAATGGTACTGGCATAAAAGCAGACACATAGACAAACAGAACAGAACCCCTGAGAGCCCAGATATAAATTCACTCATTTATATTCAACTGATGTTTGACCAAGTTGAAAAGAACATACACCAAGAAAAGCACTACTTCCTCAATAAATGGTGCTGCAAAAAAATGAATATCCAAATAAAGAATGAAACTAGACACTTATTTCACTATTTTAAACTCAAATTGGATTAAAGACTTTAATATCAGATCTTAAACTATAAAACTTCTGGTAGAAAACACAGGCAAAATGCATCACTACATTGATCTGGGCAAGAATTTTTAAAGTAGAACCTCAAAATCACAGGCAAAAAATAAAAAATTAAAAAATGAGATTACATCATACTAAAAGGTTCTGCACAATAACGAAAACAATTCAGAGTGAATAGATAACATACGAGTGGGAGAAAAGATTTGCCAACAATGCATTTGACAAGGGGTTCATATCCAGAATATATAAAGAACACAAGCAACTGAGTACCAAAATTATCCCACAAATAATTTGATTTAAAAAATGGGCAAAAGACATCGAAAAACATATTTCAAAAGAAGACATACAAATGACTAGCACGTATATGACAAAGTGCTCAACATCACTAATCATCAGGGAAAGGCAAACTGCAATGTCTTGGATGGGCATGGTATCTTTCACTTTGAAACTGGAGTCCTGCAGGCCATTTTGAATATTGTTCATGTTTCCTAACACACCCAAGTTGGCAGAAGACCCCCTATTTAGGGCTAATACCTGCTATTTATGCTCAAATAGGCCCAGGCAATACAAGTTTTGGCTATGACTCCAGTTATGTATATTTGTGGAAGAAACAATAGATGGGTATAAAATAAAGTATGGTACAGTGAAATCATCATACCTGTACAGGAATGTAAATTTGGAGGTCATTTTTCTTATCAGGACAAATCACACAGGGAATGTGTTTCTTTAGTAAATGTTGTGTACTCCTTTAGGTATATTTATAACAAACCAATGATGCATGGCATCAAACAATTACTAAATGAGATTCCATAGGGCAGAGACGAGAAATTAGATTTTGCCTATGTTCAAGTGGGAGAATACCCATTTCAAATACCCAAGATTATAGAAGAAGGAATGAAAAAGTTTCAACTTTAAGCTGCTGAGGGAAGCTTGAAAAGAATTTAGTCTGACATTTGATATTCTTTATAACCATGTGACTAATTACTCAGATGGTACTTAGGAATTAAGAAAAGTCATTAACCTACAAAAAGCCCGAAGTATAAGAAAACACAGTTACAGGTGTGTTTTTTAATTGTCTTTGCTGGGTTCGGTTAGTTCAATAGCCTTGTCTTCAAGCTCTGAACTTCTTTCTTCTACTTGTTTGATTCTATTTCTGAGATTTTCCAGTGTATTTTGCATTTTTCTAGTGTGTTCTTCATTTCCAGCAGTTGTGATTGTTTTTTATTTATGCTATCTGTTTCTCCGGAGGTTTTTCCATTCATGTCCTGTAACACATTTTTAAATTTAAGTTGGTATTCACCTTTCTCTGGTACTTTGTTGAGTAGCTTAATAATTGACCTTCTTAATTCTTTTTCTGGCAATTCAGAAATTTCTCCTTTGTTTGAATCCATTGCTGGTGAGCTAGTGTGATCTTTTGGGGGTGTCAGAAAACCTTGTTTTGTCATATTTTCAGAATGGTTTTCCTGGATTTTTCTCATTTGGGTAGACTATGTGAGAGGGAAGTGCTGGGGCTAAAGGGCTGCTGTTGAGATTCTTTTGTCCCATGGGGTGCTCCCTTGATGTGGTCCTCTACCCCTTCTTCTAGGGATGGGGGTTCCTGAGAAACAAAGTGCAGAGATTGTTATTTCTCTTCCACATCTAACCACCCAGCGAAGCTACTGTGCTCTGGTACTGGCTGGTACCGGAGAGTGTCTGCAAAGAGCCTTGTGGTATGATCTGTCTTCAGGTCTCTCAGCCATGGATACCAGCACATGCTGTGGTGGAGGGAGCAGGGGAGTGAAGTGGACTCTGTGAGGGTCCTTGGCTGTATTTTTGATAAGTGTGCTGGTTGGTCTTCAGCCAGCAGTTGATTCTTTCAAGAGTGCATCAGCTGCAGTGGTGTAGGGAAGATACGAGCTTGCCTTAGGGTTACCTGGATAAGTATCTAGATTTCTCAGGCAATGGGTGGGGCCTCAGAGCTCCCATGAGATTATGTCCTTTGTCTTTGGCTCCCAGGGTGGGTAGAGAAAGGCCAAGAGGTGGGGGCAGTGTTAGGCATGTCTGAGCTGAGACTCTCCTTGGGCGGGGCTTGCTGTGTGGCTGCTGTGTGGGAATGGGGTGTGGTCCTCAGACTGATGGAGTTATGTTTCCAGGGGGATTATGACTGCCTCTGCTGGGTCATGCAGGTCACCAGAGAAGGAGGGGAACGGGCAGTTACAGGCTTCACTCAGCTCCCAGGCAGCCCAAAAGGCCAGTCTCACTCCCACCTTGTGCCCCCAGGAGCACTGAGTTTTTTCCAGGCAGCTGTTGAGCAGGGCTGAGAACTTGCCCCAGGCTACGAGCCCCTCATGAAGAAAGCAAGCAGGGCTTTTAGGTCTTATGCCTCTCTGCCTGCCTCAGCTTCTGAGCTTGTATCTGCACTCCCAGTTTGCCCCGTCCCCCAATTTCTGTCCAGGAAGCTTCACGTTAGTCAAGATTATTACAAAATTCATCTGAAAGCTTGCTTCTCCTTGTGGTCTTTCCCCAATTCCACTGGCAGCCCTCCCAAAGGACCCCTGCAAGACAAAGTCAGAAATGGCTTCCCACAGGGCTCTTCTTGTTGCTTCCTCTACTCGAATATTTTGCTTGGCTCTCTAAATTCCTCTTAGCTCCACGTAAGATTAAATCCTTTTCCCACCATGTGGACCTTCAGGTTCCCCAGTGAGGATGTGTGTTTGGGGGTGGAGCATCCCCCTTTTACACTTTCACACATTTTGGCACTCAGTTTTTGGCACGGAGCCTACAGTGGCCGCCGCCTCCTTCAAAGGGTCTTTGGATTCTCTTGGCTTTCCTGGTATGTCCTATGGTAGTTCTTGGAGCAAAAGTTCACAGCGTGAATCTCCACATGCTGCTCTGTCCATCCAAGTGGGAGCTGCAAGTTAGTCCTGCCTCCTATCTGCCGTCTTCCTCTTCTGGAGTCCACGAAAAGGATTATAAACAAACTACTTTGTTGGGACTAATAATCTGGTCCTGGCTTAGTGTGAAGTGAAGCTCACTCCAGGCCACTTCTCTCAAGCTGTGTTAATTTGTACCCTTCAGCAGTTTATGAGAGGTTCATTTCCATAGGCCCCCACATCTACAACTAGGGGATTTCATATATCTAATCTGAGCAGGGACATTGGTTCTACATGGAGACAGTGCAGAGATGAGCTGTGCTGGAGGCCTCACCTGTAGGTAGGGTCTAGACCGGGAGACAGGCATTGGCCAACAGAAAGTAAAGGACACAAAGTGATGTCCTTCTCCACTCACTTCATCTTTTCTTCAACACTATTTCAGATGCTTCCTTCCTGGCTTAGCTCTTCATTCAGGGTAAGATATGGGAACAGGATTGCGGGGGCAGGTGGCCCCAGGTGTGGAGACCAAGGGGAGGTGTACATGGCAAGAGAGAAGCCAGAATATGGGGATGAGAAAGGAACAAGTTGTCTGTGGTGGTCATCCATGATTGAGATGATGCGTGGACCCTGAGTCAGACTACCTGGTTCAAATGCAGGCTCTCTGCTTTTTACCCATTTGATCTTGGCCTCTGGCTCTCTACTTCTTATCCATTTCATCTTGGACTTGTGGCCTCTCATACCTCATCTTCCTAACAGTCCTTCATATGAAATCCCCCTAAAGTAGGAACAAAGCTTTGGCCAACTGCTCCTCCCATCTTTCAGTGGTTTTAATTAGGAACTGTGTGTTAAATATACATGACACAGGGTTTCTCCCACATCCCTGAGTAGAAACAAGCTGTGTCTGTATTTTGCACTGTACTCACCCCCATGCTAAACCCCCTCATCTACATCCTGAGAAACAAGGATGTGGTGGGGCTCTTCAGAAAGTTCTGGGAACACATCAAGTCTCTAAACAGAACACATAAATATCATTGTGGAAAACAACGGTAGAGGGCCAAGATGCAAAGACTTCAGGAGCATCTCATTTTCCAGCATGAGGAATGTTGCTCCATCTTATGAGAAAACCATTTGGTTCAATTTAATTTGAAATATTAATTTGCTCATAAAAAGCTTAAGGGCTGGGTGTGGCGGCTCATGCCTGTAATCCCAGCACTTTGAGAGGCCTAGGCTGGCAGATCATTTAAGGTCAGGAGTTTGAAACCAGCCTGGCCAACATCATGAAGCCCTTTCTCTACTAAAAATAGAAAACTTAGCCAGGCACGATGGTAGGTACCTGTAACCCCAGCTCCTTGGGAGGCTGATGTGGGAGAATCACTTGAGGCCGGGAGGCGGAGGTTGCAGTGACCAGAGATCTCACCACAGCACTCCAGCCTGGGACACAGAGCAAGACTCTGTCTCAAAAATAAATAAATAAATAAATAAATAAATAAATAATGAAAAGCTTAAGAACTTTTTATTTAGTTTCTAACCATTGTTTCAAAATGGCTGAACTCAACTGTGTTTCTCCTTGAAGCTAGATGATAAGCATAGACAAAGTTCCAGTCTTCTCTCTTTTTACCTGCTTTAGCCATTTCTCAGTGTCCTTTGAAGCTCAACTCTGTCCAGGTATTGCTAATCTCCATTGTTGTAAGCATCAGCTTCCTAGGAAAGACAAAAGTATGATTTCTCAGGGGCAATAATAACACAATAGATTTCCTTTTCTCTTGATTGCTCTGGAAATCCCAACATGTTGGCTCTATTCTCTTATCCTGTCTTGGGTGGAAACTTCTGGTGATTCTCAGATAAGCAATAACTCAGCTGATATATAATACAAGAAGACTTTCTCTTCTGTAATAAATACAGCAAGCCTTGAGTAATAGTACGTAATCTGTGGGTGAGCAAGGAACAATAGGCTTCTCTCTTGACTTTGTAAGCTCCTCCCATTCTCACTAGCTCTAGATGCTTACTCTTCCTTGAGTCAGTGCAGGTGGAACTCAGGGGATAGAGTGGAAGTAGGGGCTAGAAAAGCCTTACCTACCTGCCACCAATACAGAGAAGCTTCTCTTCAATTTTTGGTGGTTTGATTATAATATGTCTTAGGGGTAGTTTTGTTTGGATTGAATCTGATTGGTTACTTTTTACCTCACTGTACCTGGTTATTTATATCTTTTTCCAGGTTTGAAAAGTTTTCTATTATTTCTTTATATAAGCTTTCTACTCCTTTATCATTTCACCTCCCTTATCTCCAATGACTCAAAAATTTGCTGTTTTGTTGCTGTCCCGTAAATCTCGTTTCCTTTATTATTTTTCATTCTTTTCTCTGTTTTCATATAACCTGTATCTGAGTTCACAGATTCATTGGCTTGATCCATTCTGCTGTTGATGGTCTCAACTGCAGTTTACATTTTGTTCATTATATTTTGCAGTTTTAGAATTTGTTTGATTTCTAAGTTATTTCAATATTTGCTAAGTTTATCATTCTGGTCATACTGTTTTCATCGTTTGTTTGAATAGTTTCTGTGTATTTTCTTGAAGTTTGCTGAGCTTCCCTAAGACTGTTATTTCAAATTCTTTGTCAGGTAGTTTATGCATCTCCATTTGTTTGCTTGGTGATGTATGCTTTCTTGATTTTTCTTGCGTCTGCAGTCATGCATCTAATATAATAGGTACTTATTCCAGTCTTTGCAGACTTGTTTTATCCTGAAACATTCTTCAATAGTAAGCCTATCTAGAGATTCTGAGCAGGTTGTCTGGTGTGGTCCCTAAGCTCTAGTTTGCTGTGGTGGGGGCAGCACTAGGTGGTGCCCTAAGCCTGGGACTGCCACGACTGGTGCAGTGCAGTGCTGTAATCCCATGGCCACTGGAACTGGTGTGGGTCCCAGATGATATCCTGTGGCCACTGGGGCTGGTGCAGCACTGATGCATGTCTGAAGCCCATGTTCACTGAGGCCTGCCTGCCAGTGGATACTTTCCAGAGCTTAAGGCCACTCTGGGTGGGTGGCAGTGATGATGACTGCAAATTAATTCTGCTTTGCATGGGCTGCAGGTTTCTGCCTAGTGTTGGTGTAGATTGGGAGGCTTAGTCTTTGTGGACTGGCCTGGAGTCAGTGGTTGTGGGGGCTGCCTGGTTTTCAGTTTTTCTGTAGTGGGCCTAGTGTTGGGCACCAAGACCAAGTCCCACACTTACTTCCCTTTTTATTCCCCAGGTGTTTGGTATCTCTCCCTGCACTGTGCTGTCTGAGGTTGGGGATAAGAAATGCAGGAAATGAAAACTCTCCTTCCTGCCCTCTTCAGTGTTTCTTATCTTATTATTTTATCACAAGAAGAAAATAGTATAACTAGGTACAATGATCTCTCACATGGCTTTACTAGCTTTTGTGAAGGTATGTTGTATAAGAATAGTTATTAAAATTGATGTTTCTATGGGGATACATCTCATTGTTAATGAGTTCTGTTCTGCCAGCTTTCTCACTCTCCTCTCTTTTTACTTTTTTGATTGAGACCTTTGAAGCACAAAAATTTTGACGTTAGATGAGGTCCAATTATTTATTTTCTTGTTGCTCGTGCTTTCGGTATCATGCTTAAAAAAATGCTAAACTTAAGGTCTTGAATATTTAACCTTATCTTTTCTCATATTTTTGTAATTTTACTTATGTTTAGGTCCCTGATCAATTTGAGTTTAAGTATGATTTGTAATCCCACTTCATTCTTTTGCTTGTGGATATCTTCTTGTCTGAGCACAATTTGTTAAGTGAGTATTCTTTTCCCATTGAATAGATGTGGCACACTTGTCAGATGATTATTGACCATAGACATATGGGTGTATTTCTCATTAGATTCTCAATTGTATTCTATTTATTTATGCATATATCCTTATTCTATTATCAGGCTTCTAAAATTAGTGTATCTTTTTGGCAAATTTTGTACTCAGGAAGTGTAAAATCCTCCAACTTTGTTTTTCTATTCAAGGTTGTTTTGGCTTTTTGGAGTCACTCGTAATTTCGTATGATTTTTAGTGTTTTCTACTCTTGCAAAAAAAAAAAAAAAAGTCATGGAATTTTTATAGGCATTGTATTGAACCTCTGGATATATTTTGGTTGTATTATCTTAACCACAAGTCTCCCAATCCATTAACATGCGATGTTGTTTCATCAGTTTATGTTTTATTTGCTATTAGCAGTGCTTTGTAATTTTCAATGTGTTAGTTGTTTAACACTACTTTAAGTTTCTTCTTAAGTGTTGGTAGTTTCTGTGTTTCCAGGATTTGGTTTTCATATCACTGAAGGTATCTAGTTAGTATTCAATTATTTGTAATATTCTCTTATAATTGCTTGTATTTCTGAAAGGCAGTTGTTATGTACCCATGTTATATTCATATTTATGTATTCATGATGTAAGACTTCTCTCTTTCTCTCTTTGGTAAGTTTACCTAAAGTTTTGTAAATTTTGTTGATCTTTTGAAAGCCCGAAATAGTCAAATTGTTTTTTCTATTCTGCATTTTATTAATCTCTATTCCAATACTTTTTTTTCTTCTGTTTGCTTTGTATTGAGTCTGCTCTTCTTTTTCTAGTTCCTTAAGGTGTAAAAATATATTATTGTTTTTAGATGTTTCTTCTTTTTTTGAGTATAGGCAATCTAGCTAAAATTTTCCTTCTAAGAATTGCTTTAGCTGCATCCTATATGTTTTGTTATGTTTTTAAGTCATCTGAATATATTTTCTAACTTCATTTACAATTTCTTTTTTGACCCACCGGTGCTTCACAGTGTGGTGTTTAATCCCCACATATGTGTAACTTTTGTAGTTCTCCCTCTATTTCAGATTTCCAGTTTTATTTCATTGATTAGAAAAGATACTTTGAATTAAATCTTTTAAAATTTAGTCTCATTTGTTTTTGGCAATTTATCCTGGAGAATGTGTTATTAGTACTTGAGAAGCATCTATACTCTATTTCAGTATTCTCCACATATATATTAGGTCATTTGGTTTATAGTGCTGTTCTAGTCACTTACTACTATATTAACATTCTGTCTAAGTGCACTATGCATTATTGAAAATGGACATTTAAGTATTGAACTCTAAGTATAGAACTGTTTATTTCTTCCTTTAATTCTGTCCACCTTTGCTTCATATACTTTGGGTCTCTATTACATTCATTCATGTTTGCAATTTTTATATCTAAAGATCTATATTACATTCTCCAAGGAAGATACACAAATGATCCCAAACAGTATACGATTTTTTTTTTTTACTTACAAAAATTTTTGTCATAAACTCACTTTGTCTCACATTAACATAGCCACTCTAGCTATCTTTCGGTTACCAACTGCACGAAGTATCTGTTTATCTTCATGTATAGTATATGATAAAATGTTATATTCACAGATAAAACAATTTAAAGTATAAAATTCTGATTCAATATGCTTTTTAATTTCCTTGAACACTTTCTTTTCTTCTAAATCTATTTTCTTTATTCCTTTATAGTTTATTATTTTCATATGCTTAATAAATTCAGGAATGACAAAGTTGTAATACAACCAACTACATAGAAGTACAAAAAACCCTAAGGGACTATTATGAACACCTCTCGGCAGACAAACTAGAAAACCTAGAAGAAATATATAAATCCCTCGAAACAAGGAATTTATCTATTTCTCCACCCAAGATTATTTAACCTCCTGACATTAAGCCAGGAAGAAATTGAAATCCTGAACAGACCAATAATGGGTTCTGAAATTAAGTCAGTGATTAAAAAAAACCTACCAACAAAAACAAGCCCTGGACCAGACGGATTAACAACCAACTCCTACCAGACATATAAATAAGAGTTGGTACAAAATCTTCTGAAATTATTTTAAAAATTGAGGAGAAGGGATTACTCTCTAAGTCATTCTGTGAAGCCAGCATCATTCTGATACCAAAACTAGACACAAATATGACAAAAAAAAGTAAAGTTCGGGCCAACATTCCTGATGAACGTAGACACAAAATCCTCCACGAAATACCAGCAAACCAAATCCAGCAGCACATCAAAAAGTGAATTCACCACGATCAAGTAGGCTTTATTTCTGGGATGCAAGGTTGGTTCAACAAGTGCAAATCAGTAAATGTGATTCACCACATAAACATAATTAAATACAAAATCCACATCATCATCTCAATAGATGCAAAAACGATTTCTCATAACATTCAGCATCCTTTCTTGTTAAAAAGCCTCAATATACTGGGCATCAAATGAACTTATCTCAAAAAAATAAGAGCCATCTATGACACACCCACAGCCACCATCATACTAAACAAGTAAAATCTGGAAGCATTCCTCTTGAGAACTGGAACAATTTGAACAATTTCAGTTTTCAATTTCTCATCAAAAATTGTGTTGACATGATTAATTGAAGTATTTTATCTCCCTTTCTCCCAAATACCAGGCCACAGACAGAATGAAATATTTTAAATAAACATTAAAATAAATAAGTCCAGATTGGTCATTAAATCGAGTATTTTATTTTTTATTGTATAAACTCAAGATGTACAACATGTTTTGATGTAGATATCTATAGTGAAATAATTACCACATGCTAGCCATTTAACGCATCCATCACTGTCTGCAGTTTTTTTGTGATAAAAACACATATAATCTAGTTATTCTCTTAGCAAATTTGCAATATATAATAAAATACAACTATAGTCCTTCTGTTGTACATTAGATCTCTAAATATCTTTATCTTATATAACTGTAATTTTGTCTTCTTTTACCTACATTATCCCAATTTGTCTACTTCCCTGACTCTGGCAACTGCCCTTCAACTCCCTATTTATCTTACTCAATTTCCATTTATTTTACACATAAATGAGCTCATGCTGCATTTTTCTTTCTGTGCCTGACTTGTTTCACTTGGCATATTGTACTCCATACTTTAAAATTTATTAAGCTTAAAGAATTAAACAAGTAAGCTCCAGTTGCCTAAGAAGTTAATTACCCAGAAATATAAATCTCTGAACAATCATGGAAAATGTGTTACAACTATATCTTTTTTCAAGTAGGTCTTGTAAATATTTTCTATATTAATACTGACTATGCTCTGGTTTGGTTGTCATTCTATTCTGAGTTTTTAACCCTCTTGTTTATCCCAATCTCTACTCCTCAAAAATGAATAAATGCCTTGACTCAAGAAACATTTATTTTTGAGCGTCTGTTTTGGATTAGGTGCTATATTTTAGGCATTGGAAAGACACTAGTGATAAAAATGGTAAAATGCTTTATCTCCTGGATCTTACATTCTATGGTAGAGAAGAGATAATAATCGCAAAAAAACTATCAGGAATGATAAACATTATAAAGAAGAGTAAAACAGGGTGTGTAGGAGATAATTACTGTTTTATATTCACTGCTCAGAGATGTCTTCTCTGATAATCAAGAGAGCAGAGAAGAGACCTAAATCAGTTGAAGAAATGGGTCACAATATATCGGAAAAGAGACCACCAGGCAGAGAGAATAGTAATCTTTTTTTCTTTATTCAGTGTATTAAATGCATTGTGTTTATTGATATACCCCATTAGTTTAATCATATTCCCTCACACTTTATTACCTTTATTTTAATTGCTATTTTTAAATTTTTGTGATGAACAAATAAAATTGTATATATTTATCATGTACAATGTAATATTTTAAAATATGTATATTGTGTGGAATGGGTAAATTGAGGTAATTAACATATGCATCACCTCACATACTTATAATTCTTTGCAGTAAGGAGACAAAACCTACTCTTTGCCTTTATTTCAAAATTATTTCATTGTGTGGTATTTAATATTTTCTATTTAACAAAATTTGTATATTCTATTATGTACAAATACCTATGCATAAAACATATTTTATAAGACTAAAATACCCTTAATTTCCCTCTCTTTACACAGTATCTACTAGTTTCCTAGCATAAGGAAGAACAAAAAATATTTCAGAAGATATGTCTATTCTCCTTTCCTTCATTCAATTGTAACCAATATTACCCTAGTGCTTATTACTATTTCTTTACACTTTTATATTTTCTCCATCATCTTTATTATTTTACAATCACTCACAAGCCACAGAGCAGCCATTCAGCTTCTTCCCCATCACTCCCTTTAAGTTCTCTCCTGACTCAGGGTGATTCCCATTTCACATCTTTCTGTTGGCCGATTGTCGTCTCTTTTTAATGGGTCATCAGTTCTCTGAACCGTCATATTTCTGTTTTAAAATGTTTTCTCATTTATAAAACTGCTTTATTAAGGATTTGGGGTTGTAGAGTATTTGAAGTTTATATCAGTATTTAGCTCTGATTTAAGGCAATAATTTTGGGGTGGATTTATTTTTTTTCTATAGTATTTTTGGAAAGACGTTGCATTTTCTAATTTCATTTTTCAGAATTTGATTTGCCTTTCCACTTGTTACCAGGTGGATTGCATGGGACTGCAGGCATTGGGGAATATTCTTGTTTCTCAAGCCCTACAGCTTCGTTGTATGCACTCCTGCTGTCTTCTCCATGTTCATTTCTACCACCTCCCTACTCCTGGTTATGCCTGGGATGGCGACCCCCTTAGTTTAGGCAAGATTGTCCTGTTATCTCCACCACTTCTTTCCCAGGTGTACTCTCTGCATCTTTCTCTTCAATAATCCTCAGATTGCTACCTGGCTCCGTGTTCATCAGGCTTGGGTATAGCAGTTTACACTTATGAGAGGACCCTCTCCTTCTTGGGGAATAATATTTCCTGGTATTTTTTGTCATTACCACCACCAGTGACCTTGACTGGGTGTCTTCCCTGCAGGACTTCCTGCTTCCAATATGGAGTTTCTGTACCAATTCTGATGAGTGTCCGTGACTTTCTTCCCCTTCCTTACGTGTAACTTATAGTTGATGGATTGCCTTTGTCTCCTGATTTCAGTGAAGGAATCATTTGTGCTTTTTTCATTTTTTTGGTCTTGGATGTTTATTATATCGTTGGAGAATTAAAGTAGTATAAAAAGATTGGAAGACTATCTAAAAGTTTGTATCAGCAACTAGGACTCCCTTATGTATGTTTGAACAGTTTTGTTCTGTTTGCTTTTGTGAGAAATGAGATGAATTGATGTGCAAAGTGTTATTAGTTAGGGTGCCTCAATATAGGCCCAGGAAACATTGGAACACCAAAATGGATGGAGCAAACATGAGCAGAACAGAAAAAAGAAATAAACAGCAATATGATAATAGTAGGAGATTATAATACCCCACTCTCAACACTCATAAACAACAAATGGATCCAAAAATAAAGAAAATTTCAAAATATCCTGAGACAAACAAAAATGGACAAATAACATACCAAATTATGGGGTACAGCAAAAGTAGTTCTGATAGCTACCGAGACAGAGAAATGATCCCAAATAAGCAACCTAACTTGGCACTCTGGGAATTACAACAGAAGAAAAAAGCCAAAAGTTAGAAGAAGGAAGAAGGTTATAAAGGTTAGAGCAGAATTAAACAGAGATAAGAAAGACAAAAGAAAAGATCAGTAACACGAGGAGTTGGTTCTGTAAAAACGTGAGGAAAATTGGCAAACCTTTAGGTAGACAAACCAAGAAAACTAAGAGAGATGACTTAAATAAAACTATAAGTAACACAGGAGAAATTACAGTCAATACACCAGAATACAAAGGGTCATAAGAGACTACCATGACCAATTATGTCAATAAATTGGGTAACATAGAAGAAATGGATAAATTCTTAGACATGTATGTCCTGAAGAAAGAATAAACCTGAACAAATGAATAACTAGTACAGAGATTGAACCACCAATAATAATAAACTTTCCTTAAAAGTTCAGGACTTGATGCTTTTGCTGGTGATTGCTACCAAATATCTAAAGACAGATTAATGCTATTCTCAAACTTTTCCAAACAATTAAGAAGGGTGCACTTTCCAACGCATTTTTTCATGCATTACCCTAACACCAATGTCAGACAAGGACGGTATAAGAAAATTACAGGCCAATTTATTTTATGATCATGGATGTAAAGATTCTCAACACTAGCAAACTGAATTCAATACGTTCAAAAGATCATTTAGTTGAATGTTTTCTTTCTTCTGAAATTCTTCATTTTGCTTCCAAATGTCATTTTTCCTTATATTTTATTTTTTCATTAATCAAATTTAATTTTAAAATTTCCAACTAAAAAAATCTGTGGGTTTAATAAACATATTTTTAATTAACATTTAAAAAAAGCACAAGTTTGTAAATTGTATATTTTCTGTCCATTAGATTTTGGTTTGAGTATTGGGCCAATTGCATGGTAAGCTTTTTAATTTTTTTCCAGAAGTAATCCCAGGACCTTAAATCTCCACTGAAACTCTCGAAGTTTAATTGGTCAGCTGGGATTGTAGTTCCTGGGGTGTTGAAAGCATAAATAAGCCATACCTTAAGTCTAGACCATTTATCCCTGTAGGGAGTCCCTCTTCTCCTCTATTCTCTTTCAGAACTACTTATTACTTTAGGTTCAGTGTATGTAGCATATAGTGACTTTATGGGTTTCAGTTTTCTGAACCCCAAATATGCAAAAATATAGAAAAAGCAGACCAGGCATCCCACCTTCTGTGTGCCACTAAGGGAGCATCTCTTCCTCTTTCTCCCCTAATAAGTTGTATATTATTTTCTCAGTATTTTAATTTTTTGCTATTTATATTATCTGAGATTTATCATTGGAATCACACAAATATTAAACCAGGAAAGATCACCCAGGAAGAAATTGAGATCACCCACAATATCAGGTATTCTAAAACATGTTATATGAAAATTGTAATAATTTAAAGCATGAATCACAAATCTTGCAGGTAGAAATGTCAACATATTTCTTAATTTTTTTAAGGAAGAGCAACTTGGATGAATATATGGATGTAAACTTGCTGATGAACTACAGCCAAAAATTACATTGTAATTGTAACGTGTCTCTAAACTCGACCCATTACCAATCCTGATAAGTCTGTGCTTAGGATTATGTAGATTTTCAAAGGATTGAAATGTAGTTGCCTTTTCCAAATCTTGACTAGCTTGTCTGACAAGGTAGGATCATGTCAAGTAGATTGGACTGAGGTGATCCCTTTATTTTAAAGAGCAGTCTTTGGCAAACACTGATACTAGAAACTGATATGATTTTGCTCTTGTTGATGAATTTTACTTATTATAAATGTTTTTTAAAAACCAGGGAAGGAAACATAATCTTAAAACCACTCATTTGTGTCCATCCACATTATACTGTAGAGAAGACTGACTTTGTTTTCAGGTGATTATTGCAGCAAAACATTTTAAGTTTTATTGAGATCGTTTATCATGTCTAAATTTGTTCATCATAATATATCCTGAGCTTAGTTCAGTGCCTGGCTCATGATAAATTTTATTTATTTAGTGTGGTGAGAGCACTTAACAGGAAATTTACCCTCTTACACTTTTTCAGTGCACGATTCAGTATTGTGAACTCCAGGCACGGTGCTGCACAGCCAATCTCTAGGACTTCTTCATCTTGTGTCACTGAAACCTTATATCCATTGCACAGTAGATCAAGAGAAGAAATACTTGATACATGGCACAAGACCTATAGAACACACAGGGAAAACTTCTTCTGGCATCAGAAAACCTGTTCATTGCTGAGTTCATTCATTATATTCACCTCCTTACACCACAATGCTAACCCATGAATCTATCTGGCTGTGACAAAACTGTCTTTCATAAACCTACAGACTTTAAGATTTATGGAAAGAGAAAGACCTGTGGCATCCTAGAATTCTAACATCTACTCTTGGATCATCATGACCACTTAGCAGAGCTTTGCATTGAATTCCAGATAAAGAATATCAAACTCAAGGATATAGCAGCTCTTGAATAATGAGAAAGATAAATGAAGTGTTTGGGAAGTAGAAAGATAATCATGAAGTTCAGTCATTAAAGTCTCGCCCTGAACAAATGCCATGGACTTGACATCATAAAAAACATAAAATAGGTATAAGTCAAAAGTGTTTATTTTGGGAAATTATATTTAAATCAAAAACAAAAATATACTCATATGAAAGACAATAGAAAATTCTGTCACCAAGGGAAATAAAACTCTAATTACCAAAATAAAATGTAAACAAAATAAAACTTACATAAACATATACATTCATGCATTCAAAAGAAGTTGCATAGAATTTTATTTAGCCATATCTCAGTATTTTGGAATTTTGCAAACACCAAGAGTCGCAATAATAATACATAATCTTCGTCTCTCACTCTGTTGTTTTTTCCTCAAGCTTGGGAAAGATAATGTGTGAGTGGATAGAGAGAGTGATTTTGGGGATCGGGATGAGACAGTTCTGCTTAAGGCAACTTCTTTTAGGATGGCAGGAGGTAGCAAGAGAAGAAAGGGCAGAATAACCATTACAGTTTACACCATATTTATAGCTATAATGGCTTAATGTAATATGAAGTAATTACTTTCAATTACTTTTTAATAACAGATATATACAATATATGTTCCTTAAAATGTTTATCTAAAAGTTTAAGAAATTAAAAATCTTTAATCTTCTGAGAAATCATCTAGAAATTTAAATTTCTGAATTATAGGTAAATGTACTATAATTTTATCTTTTTTCAAATAAGCCTTACAAATATTTTCAATATTGATACTGTTTCATTTTAAATGTGCCACAAACATGATGCTGTCGTTTCATTGTCATTCTAGCAGTAAGGATTCTGAGTCCTTAGCACTCTGTTTGACCCAGCCCCCTCCTTCCAGGAAATGACTAAATATACTCATTCAGAGCATATTTATTTTTGAGCATCTACTTTGGGGCTACCACTGTGTTAGGCTTTCAGCAGACACCAGTGATAAAAATGAGCAAAATATCTCATCTTATTAATATGATACTATATTGTGGAAAAGAGAGAAACAATTGTAAAAAATATGTTCAAGATTGTTAATTTTATGAGGAAAAATAAGACAGGATAAGGGACAGATCAGTCCTTTTTTTATTAATTGGTCATTGAAATATTTTCTGATAATTGAATAGCAGAGAAGAGACCTAAAAGAACTGAAAAAATGGGTTCTAGCATATCTGGGGAAAAAGACTCAAGGCAGAGGGAACCGTCTTCTTTTTCCTTTAGTTAAGTGTGTTAATCCCATTGATGTTTATTGATATGTCCATTAAGTTTAATTGCATTTTCTCACATTTTGTTTTATGTTATATTCCCTCTTTTTTTATTTTTATTTTTTTATTTTTTATTTTTGACAGAATACCAAACTATATTTACTGTTTACAGTAGTAAAGGACAACAAATAATGTACAAATTGGTGAATAAACACAACAGAGCCAACAAACATCCCACCCGAGCCCATACAGCAAACAGGAAATGAGAACATTTCAGCAAGATTTCAAGCAAGCAAGAGACGATGGGTCATCGTTCAGGTGACTATAAAAAGGCGGAGAATGGCCACCAAGCAGCAATGGAGCCTCAGGGAAGGACAATAGGCAGAACTATGAAAATGTTTAATTGGTATAGATCCCAAAATATTTCACAGAACTGAAATCACCAGACTAATGCATAAATTCAATACATATTTGGAAAGCAGCACGGCACAAACCCACGAGAAGAACATGAAGTCATCATTCCATGGGTTCATTTGTAACCACACTTGGAAGTAGCTCTTATACACGACAATGTAACTGCAAATTCAACAATACTTAGTCTTACTTTTTTATGTATAGACCATAATCATTCACCAGAAGCAAATACTAGAAGAAATCTGAGGCCACAACACCATTACCAAATGAGAAATGTGGGAATTTCTTCAATATTAAGAGGGAGAAAAAGGCCAATTTTGGTTGTGCCAATCCTTGCCTGTGTACCAACGCCAGGTACTGAGCAGGGAGTGGGGTGGGAGGGGTGGCAGGGGGGTGGGTCCTGGGCCTCAGACCCCGAGGTTACATGCTTGAGGGCCAGAGAGCATGTGGGGTCAAATTACCAAAAGACTCGGTTATTTTTTAATCTTTGAAGAAGCATTCCAGTATTTTCCCTTCAACTTTTCCATATACTGACAAAGCTTAAATTTGCAATATTTAGCATTTTAATCACCTGTGCCTGTAACAGCAAGTGACAGTCTGTCCTCCCTACCAACCTTGCCCCCAATACCTGTCCAACAGCTACATCCCCACTGCGGGAAACACCAATTCTCTATGTGACTGGAGTGAGCAGGGGAGAGGCAACCAACTCAGGAGTCAGATCCCTGGCCAGACTAAAAGCGAACATTCAGGCTATAATTTTGGGGTTAAAAAAATGTTGTAGGAGGGGGGGAAAAACACAAATGAGCACACAAAAGTACCCTAAATATCTTGCAACTCATTTTACCTGAACAAAGATAACAATTCTGATTGGCCCAATTTAAGTTACAGATTCATCCCTGCAGATATAGTTTTGAGTTGCACTTGAAGTACATCAAAGAGAGGAAAATCATCGTGGTGAATGTCCTCGAGTTTCCGCAGACGCCTTTGTGGTCGGCATGGTCACGTGCTCACCATTCAACAGCAATGCGAGGATGGACGGCCCGGGCTGGGGACGGGCCCTCTAGAAACTGTGCCCTGCCAGGCTGCTCTCCGGCACACCTCCCGTCTGCTGCTGGAACACGTCGATGGTGTCCTCGTCCTCCATCTCCAGCTGTGCTGGAGTGTCAGTTTCATTGATTGGCTGCCCGTCGAACCTGAATCTGATCTGCCTCATTGACAAGCCCTGCCTCTCGCAGTAGGCCTTCATCAGCTTGCTCAGCGGCGTGTGCCTCTTGATCTTGAACTGCACCACGGAGCCGTCCTGCCCGGCCACCTTCAGGTTGATGTGATCATTCTCTGTCTTCACACCCTCCTTGGGCTTCTCCTCGGACATGGCTGCGCGAGCGGCGCGGGCAGGCGGCGCGGGGGAAGCAGCGCGGAGCGGGCGAGTCACGCTCTCGGCCCCGCCGCTCTCCCCTATTCCCTCTTTTTTTAAAATAAAGGTCTTTTATTAAGTGGTCTATTATTTTTTCCATTTAATAAAATTTTTATATTTTTTCTATTACCTTTATGCCAATACTTTTATAAAGTATAGAAATATTTTTATGAAGACTAAACACTGTCATCTTTCCATTTACACAATGTCTATTGATTCCCCAGCATACGTAAGAATACGATAGCTTTCTCTTCTTTTTTTCCTTTAGCATCCAAATTTAGTCAATATTTTTTGGTTTATTACTATATCTTTATGCTTCATGCTTCACTACTTATCAACTTTAAGTATTATTTTATTGCTACACAAACTATGAAGCAACCATTTGGCTTATTTTTCATCATTTTCTTCAAATTCTTTCCTGGGTCAAGCTAATTTCCATTTCACATATTTGTGTTATCTGACAAATTATGTCAATTATCAAGTCTCTGCTTTCTAGTATCTCTGCCTCATGATGGTCTCTCATTGCTAAAATTGCTTATCAGTGATTTTTTTCTTTGTAAATTAAGTATGGTACTATATCATGAATTCTGCTACATGTCAATAATTTTTGGGTGGATATATTTATTCTGCTAAGAAGTTAGCTACTTATTTTTTTGTGAATATTCTTGGAAGGAAACCGAATTTCCATATCTTATTTTTAAGATTTAATTTGCTTTTTCAGTTATTACTGGGTGAATTCCATGAATTTATAGGCACTGGGGAGTCTTCGCAGGTTTCTCAGGCCTTGTCAGACTCATTCCTGCCGTCTTCTCCCTGTCCTCTTCTGTATCCTACCCCCTCACCATGGGCGGGCCTGGCATGGTGATCAGTGTAGATTAGGCTGCCCTGTTAGCTCCAGCACCTCCTCCCCATGTGGTCTGTCTTTCCATTTGCTCTTTTGATTGCTTCCTGCCTCCTTGTCTGTCATAATTGTGCACAGAAGTTCATGCTGATGCGACGACATTCCTCATCTAGGAAAAGATGTTTCCTGATATTTTTGAGCACTGCCACCACCAGTAACTTTGAATCCCGTTTTTCTTCCCGGCAGGGTCTCCTGGTTCAGATCTTGGTTTTCTGCACCAATTCTGATGTGTCTCTTTCTGCCTTACATGTAATCTGTAGTTGGTGGGTTTTCTTTGCCTGATTTCATTGGAACAGTCACTTGTACATTCTTTTATTATTCATTGTCTTGAAAGCTTAGTATACATTTTAAGAATAAAAGTAGAAAGATTAAGATCAATAGTATAGCTAAAGATATATACCAGCATCAGAAGCTTACTTTTTATATTTGATGAGTTTTGTTTTGTTTGCCTGTGAATAATGGTTTGAGGAAGGCAAAGGTTGCAAGGGGTTATTGGTTAGAAGTCTCTCACAGAGGTCCAGGCAGAAAACGGTGTGTGCTAAGATAAAGAGGTAGTGGAAGAGGCGAGGAGAGACACCAGCAAACACACACACATGCATATGCGTGTAACTGCATACAGTTGATAGGAAATTAGTTAAAATCATACTATTTTCTCAGTACATGATTAGTTAGCTGGTGCATCCATTATTTAGCCTGTGCATTGTAACTGTTGTCTATTCTTAACCTTATTAGCAACAATAGTAACATAGGGAATGAACAAAGTGCTTTGAGAATGAAATTTATTTTTTGTCTTTCCCTGAAATAATTCTAGCTCAAATAATGATGGTTTTACACAATTCCTGATCAGAGGGTTTTTGTATAGTTTCATTCTCTTAAGGAAAAGAAAGTCTTAAATTCCACAACTTCTGACCTCAGAGAAATCTATATGTAGTTACAGAAATAAGGCAATCTCCTAATTGCCTGCTAATTACATCATGTACACAAACACACACACACAAACATGTGTTGGAAAGTTACCAAAAGTCATAATTAGAGTGTAAGTTACCTATTAGCTTAATATTTGTTCAGTTTCTCTTTCTCCTCTGCTACTAAACTTACAACTAAAACACCTGATTTGGCATCTTCTTTTGTGATCAGAAGGTAGGGAAGCACTTTGTGCTCCACACGCAGCTATGTGTGATTTTCCTTAGTCTTCTTTTTCACTTACTTTTAAACACTAATTTTGCAAAAGCGTTCCTGTATCTCCACATCCTCTCCAGCATCTGTTGTTTCCTGACTTTTTAATGATCGCCGTTCTAACTGGTGTGAGACGGTATCTCATTGTGGTTTTCATTTGCATTTCTCTGATGATGACCAGTGATGATGTGCTTTTCTTCATGTTTGTTAGCTGCATGGATGTCTTCTTTTGAGAAGTGTCTGTTCATATCCTTCACCCAATTTTTAAGGGGGTTGTTTTTTTCTTGTAAATTTAAGTTCTTTGTAGATTCTGGATATTAGACCTTTGTCAGACAGACAGATTGCAAAATTTTTCTCCCATTCTATAGCTTGCCTGTTCACTATGATGATAGTTTCCTTTGCTGCACAGAAGCTCTTTAATTAGATCCCATTTGTCAATTTTGGCTTTTGTTGCCATTGCTTTTGGTGTTTTAGTCATGAAGTCTTTACCCACGTCTATGTCCTGAATGGTATTGCCTAGGTTTTCTTCTAGGGTTTTTATTGTTTTAGGTCTAACATTTAAGTCTTTAATCTATCTTGAGTTAATTTTTTATAAGATGTAAGGAAGAGGTCCAGTTTCAGTTTTCTGCATATGGCTAGCCAGTTTTCCCAGCACAATTTATTAAACAGGGAATTTTTTTTCCCATTGCTTGTTTTTGTCAGTGTTGTCAAAGATCAGATGGTTGTAGATGTGTGGTGTTATTTCTGAGGCCTCTGTTCTGTTCCATTGGTCTATATATCTGTTTTGGTACAGGTACCATGCTGTTTTGGTTACTGTAGCCTTGTAGTATAGTTTGAAGTCAGGTAGTGTGATGCCTCCAGCTTTGTCCTTTTTGCTTAGGATTGTCTTGGCTATATGGCCTTTTTTTGGTTCCATATGAAATTTAAAGTAGTTTTTCCTAATTCTGTGAAGGTCAAGCTAGCTTGACGGGGATAGCATTGAATCTATAACTTACTTTGGGCAGTGTGGCATATATATCCAAAGGATTATAAATCATTCTATAAAGTCACATGGACACATATGTTTATTGTGGCACTATTCACAACAGCAAAGACTTGGAATCAACCTAAATGCCCATCAATAATAGACTGGATAAAGAAAGTGTGGCACATATACACCATAGAATACTATGCAGCCATAGAAAAGGATGCATTCATGTCCTTTGCAGGGACATGGATGAAGGTGGAAACCATCATTTTCAGCAAACTAACACAAGAACAGAAAAGCAAACATCGCATGTTCTCATTCATAAATGGGAGTTGAACAATAAGAACACATGGACACAGGGAGGGGAACATCACACACCAGGGCCTGTTGGTGGGTTGGGGGGCTAGGAAGGAGGGATAGCATTAGGAGAAATACCTAACGTAGATGACAATTTGATGGCTGCAGGAAACCACCATGGCATGTGTATACCTATGTAATGTGCACGTTCTGCACATGTACCCTAGAACTTAAAGTATAATTTAAAAAAAAGTTTGCTTTGGCTTTCGATATAATTCTACTTAGACAACTCTTATAGAGTAACATGTACACACATTTCATTTTACAAATTCTCCCTTTTATTTTGACTTGGCATTTGACAATATCACTTTGATAGTAGCTTGTGAATATTAGTCAAGATTTGTATAGAGGTCGGGCACAGTGACTCATGCCTGTAACCCCAGCACTTTGGGAGGCTGAGTCAGGTGGATCACTTGAGGTCAGTTGTTCAAGAGCACCCTAGCCAACATGGTGAAACACCATTTGTACTAAAATTACAAAAATTAGGCCGGGCACAGTGGCTCACACCTGTAATCCCAGCACTTTGGGAGGCCGAGGTAGGTAGGTCACCTGAGGTCAGGAGTTCCAGACCAGCCTGGCCAACATGGTGAAACCCCATCTCTACTAAAAAATATATATATATATATATATATATAAAATATATATATATACACACAAAAATTAGCTGGGCATGGGGCCTGTGCCTGTAATCCCAGCTACTTGGGAGGCTAAGGCAGGACAATTGCTTAAACGCGGGAGGTGGAGTTTGCAGTGAGCAGAGATTGTGCCACTGCACTCCACCCTGGGAGACAGAGTGAAATTCCATCTAAAAAAAAAAAAAAAAAGAAAATACAACAATTAGCTGGGAGTGGTGGCACATGCCTGTAGTCTCAGCTACTCTTGAGGCTGAGGCAAGAGAATTACTTGAACCCGGGAAGCAGAGGTTGAAGGGAACAGAGATCACGGCACTGCACTCTAGTCCAGGCGACAGAACGAGACTCCATCTCAAAAAATATATATATTTGTATACATATAACAAAATATTTGCATCAAAAGGACATTGGGTCAGTTGCTTTACCTGCATAAATACATCATTTGAACATATAAATATATCGGTGTAAAAATGGGCAAAGTACAAGAATAAGCAAAGCGTGAATAAATACAAATATCAAATAAAACAAATGTTAATACAATACTTTTGTTGTTTGAGTAAAACTTTATTCAATAAAAATAGAAGGAAGTGGCATTTCCCGCCCATGGATTTACGTTGAGGAAAGTTCTATAGGTCTTCACAACATGTTTTAGGTGATATATAAGGAAGATAATTATACTGTAAACGACTGTGGATTACCATTCTTGACCTCATTACTTTCTATCCCCAAATATTAATCACTTAGTATTTGAAGCTGAAGAGTCCTGAAGCTGCAGGAAAAATGGAGGAAACCAACAACAGCTCTGAAAAGGGATTTCTTCTCCTGGGATTTTGAGATCAGCCTCAGCTAGAGAGGTTTCTTTTTGCCATCATTTTGTACTTCTACGTCTTGAGCCTTCTGGGGAACACTGCCATCATACTAGTATGTCGTCTGGACTCCAGACTCCACACTCCAATGTACTTCTTCCTCAGCAACCTCTCGTGTGTGGACATCTGCTTTACCACCAGTGTTGCCCCACAGTTGCTGGTTACCATGAATAAGAAAGACAAAACCATGAGCTACGGTGGCTGTGTAGCCCAGCTCTACGTGGCCATGGGGTTGGGCTCGTCTGAGTGTATTCTCTTGGCCGTCATGGCTTATGACCGCTATGCTGCTGTCTGCCGGCCACTGCACTACACAGCCATTATGCACCCCAGGTTCTGTGCGTCTCTGGCCGGTGGAGCATGGCTCAGTGGCCTCCTCACCTCCCTAACTCAGTGCTCCCTCACTGTGCAGCTGCCCCTCTGTGGTCATCGCACACTGGATCATATTTTCTGTGAGGTGCCAGTGCTCATCAAACTGGCCTGTGTGGATACGACTTTCAACGAGGCAGAACTCTTTGTGGCCAGTGTAGTCTTTCTAATTGTCCCGGTGTTACTCATCTTAGTCTCCTATGGCTTTATCACCCAAGCTGTGTTAAGGATAAAATCAGCTGCGGGCCGCCAAAAGGCCTTTGGGACCTGTTCGTCTCACCTGGTTGTGGTCATCATTTTCTATGGGACCATCATATTCATGTACCTTCAACCGGCCAATAGTAGATCCAAAAACCAGGGAAAGTTTGTTTCTCTTTTCTATACCATAGTCACCCCACTTTTAAACCCCATTATCTACACTCTGAGAAACAAAGATGTGAAAGGGGCCTTGAGGACCCTGATACTGGGAAGTGCTGCTGGACAAAGCCACAAGGACTAGGAAACACCTGGAATTCTAAACAAGGGAAACACCTCAAGGCAGCGTGAGGGTTCATCCTCCCCAGACATTCCTCTTGTCAATCCCAAGACCACAGGGACTAGGAAACACCTGGAATTCTAAAGGGAAACACCTCAAGGCAGTGTGAGGGTTCATCCTCCCCAGACATTCCTCTTGTCAATCCCAAGACCACAGGGACTAGGAAACACCTGGAATTCTAAAGAAGGGAAACACCTCAAGGCAGAGTGAGGGTTCATCCTCCCCAGACATTCCTCTTGTCAATCCCAAGACCACAGGGACTAGGAAACACCTGGAATTCTAAAGAAGGGAAACACCTCAAGGCAGTGTGAGGGTTCATCCTCCCCAGACATTCCTCTTGTCAATCCCAAGACCACAGGGACTAGGAAACACCTGGAATTCTAAAGGAGGGAAACACTTCAAGGCAGAGTGAGGGTTCATCCTCCCCAGACATTCCTCTTGTCAATCCCAAGACCACAGGGACTGGGAAACACCTGGAATTCTAAAGAAGAGAACCACACCAAGGCAGCATGAGGGTTCATCCTCCCAGACATTCCTCCTGTCAATCCAAGACCCTATGTTATATCTGGAAAAAAATGTTTGTCCTTCGTCCACCTGCCATCAAGGTTCATGTATCCATTATTTCCTTCTAATGTGCCAGCCCATCTGATAGACTTCTACTAATGCTTCACAACTCAGCTGAAATGTCACCTGCACTCACTAGCTGTCCTGAAACACCATCCTTCTCATCCTTGTGCAGAATTGTTTCATATGTTTCCATAGCACTTGATCCACACTACCATTTCTACATTTCACATTTGAGATATATGTATACATATATCTCTAACTAGGCAAAGCAATGTATATAACAGACTGAAAAAATACATGACCATTTTCCCAGAATATGTCACTTTTAACCAGAGAATGGAACCATCCCACTCTATTGGCTTATTTACAACACGAGAAACACAAATATTAACAGTTGTGATGCTTTGGTTCCACAGAATTGTGGGATGCAAATAATGACTAATATTTTATTAAAGGAATCAAATAAGCAAACTTGCATTAAGGAGATTGATTCATATATGGTTAATTCCCTTTTTTATTGAAGTGTTTAAAAGTTGAGTAAAATTGCCATATACTAAAATGTGTTTTAACATATTTATACAAAATTCATAAAATAAGTTATTGTTTTTGGCCTTAAACTCTGGAAAACAAAGTTACTTATGTAATTTTATACTTCAAAAATTTGAAATATGAATCCCACACACTGTCTCATGTTAATGATCATAGTTATATGTTTGTTTGGTTTCCAAAACAGCAAAAAAAATATTTAGAAGCATTTTAATAAATGTATTCTTATATTTGACCAAACTTTCACTTTCTGATTTAATTCTCTGTCTCTACCTCTCTGTGTATCTTTGTCTGTCTCAGCCTCTTTCTCGCTTTCTTTTCCCAAAACGATTGAACTTCATCAATTCGTCAACCTCAAGTATTTTAAGAAAACTGTGCAATTATAGAAAAAAGTGATTTAATCTGTGGTTATAATTTTACTTCATATTCTCATTATGATACACATGAAAAAAGCATGAAAACATCAATGCAAATGAAGAGTAAAATGCAGGCAGAATCTGGGGTGGAAGTGGAATTTTCAAGTGATTTAGACTTTTCTTTTTTGGCCAGGGTCTTGCTCTGTTGCCCAGGCTGGAGTGCAGTGGCTCAATCATGGCTCACTGCAGCCTCGACCTCCTGGGTTAAAGTGATCCCTCTGCCTCAGCCTTCCAACATTCAGATTTATAATAATTCATCCTGGTGTGAGAATATTGTAGCCTGTCTACAAATGTTAAGGATAACGTTTGGACCTGCCTCTCCTACCAAAGCCTGGACTAAAGGCAAAATGGCTGCACACACAAGAACAAAACAGCATCAGGAGAATTCACTAATGACTCAGGCTGCCTCTTCACAAATACCATGTCCAGCTGGCACCTCTTCAATATACTTTTAGCAAACAAAATAATGAATATCCAATTTAACAAAAACAAGAGGGAAATATTGTCTTCTAGGATATTCTTATGTGATTTTCCTCCTTCAGTAATGGAAAGGAGAGTTGGGAACTGAGCAGAACATGCTGAGGAGCACATGCTTTTATTTACAATATGCAAGTAGAGAAGAAGTTCTACAGGAAGCCTCACATGTACAAATGCATTATTCCTGAGAACCCGAGCAACACAGCATAGGGAAGAATGTACCTGTGTCAGAGTCTCAATCAATTTACATAGAATATGGCCCCAGGGCAAAAGATGTGGCATTTAAAGGAAAGAAATAGCTCCAAGTGAAAAGACAACCAGGTGTAAAGCAATGATATGAACACAATATGTAGAAAAAACTACATATGAAGCAACCATTTTCAAAGACAAACTCACATCCATTTAAGGTAATATGGAATAAAAATCCCACCGAAAATAAAATCAAATTGTTACTGTATACAATAAATTCAAACATAATTCAGAATAAAAATATAGAATAATATAGCTAAAGATGCTAATTTCAGCAATAAGCAGATAATAGTTATTTGCACCCAAAAGGAAACCAGAAAATAATAGATGATATAACATATGCAAAGCAACCTAAAAAAACTACTTAACTGCAGATGAAAACGGGAACACATTTGAAAATAAAATGCTGTTACTACTTTCTTGAATTTAGAGCTTTCCTATTGTATGGATATGTTTATACTGCTTTTATAATCATCATACATGTATAATTTCATACTATTTTTATTTATAATGTGAGCATTTTTCTGATTAATCTATAAACATATCCACCATTTATTAAAAATCTTCCCTATAATTGAATAACATGAGTAGTTTCTCTTTTTTAAATACCTACATTGAGCATACTTTTGTTTGTGAATATGTTTATAATTATGTACTTATAATGTATTTTATAAATACAATTAGTAAATCTAAAACAGGAACACATCAGTCAATTTGCACACATTGCTAGCTTGATCTGCAGAACACGTTTTCAAAGGATGCGCCAAGAAAAAAACTATCACTTAGTTAAATGACCATTCAGTATTGCAATTATTTAAAAACTATACAATGAGAATGCTGTAATAAGTGTATGGTTCCACCACTCCAAACACCATGAATTTTTTTTAAAAGATATATTTTTAAGAAAAAATAAAATGATTTTACATAACATAAATATTAACGAATTCATGAAAAACAAAAACCATATAGGACCAGAGCTCAGAGAAGAAAAATGGGAGGCACTTACTGTTTAAACCCTAACCCAAATGGTCAGTAAAAAGACAGGTACCAGCTACTACAAAAAAACACCAAAATATAAAGACCAATGATACTATGAAGAAACTGCATTACCTAATGTGCAAAATAACCAGCTAGCATCACGATGACAAGATCAAATTCACACATAAAAATATTAACCTTAGGCAGGGCACAGTGGCTCACACCTGTAATCATAGCACTTTGGGAGGCTGAGTCGGGTGGATCATGAGGTCAGGAGTTCAAGATCAGCCTGGCCAGCATGGTGAAACCCCATGTCTCCTAAAAAAAATACAAAAAATTAGCCAGGCATGGTGGTGCGTGCCTATAATCCCAGTTACTCAGGAGGCTGAGGCAGGAGAATTGCTTGAACCTAGGAGGCAGAGGTTGCAGTGAGCCAAGATCGCGCCACTGTACTCCAGCCTGGGCAACAGAGCAAGACTCCATCTCAAAAAAAAAAAAAGAAAAAAATGTATATGTTATCACTTTGGTCTCATTTGAGTATGAATGATCAGACAGGGAAAATAAACGTACCAAGAAAAATAAACAAGGGTCTTATAATAAAAGCAACACAGAATGGCCAAAGCTATCCTGAGCAAAAAGAGGAAAAAAGCTGGAGCCATCACATTACTAGACTTCAAAATATACTACAAAGTTATAGTTACCAAAACAACCTGGTATTGGCATAAAAACAGACACATGGGCCAATAGAACAGAATGGAGAACCTAGAAATAGATTCATGTATTTACAGCCAACGGATTTTTGACAAAAGGTGCCAAGAACATACACTGGGGAAAGGAGAGTTTCTTCAGTAAATGTCCTGGAACAGTAATCAGCAGCAGGGGCTGGTACCATAGGGACACTTAAAGTTGAATTTATCAATTGCTGGAAGCTCGTGTGAACTAACTTGACAAATAAAAACAATGTTGAGCCCCAGTCTTAGGAAATCCTCCCTATACTCATGATTCTTACCTTCAGGATTCTCAACAGCTTCTCACTGTGGAAAGTAGAGAGAAATTCCCTTTTGCTTTGGGAGAGAGAGGAGAAAATAAACATTTGAAATATGCCCAGAGCTCTCTGTTCACCTTAACCTGATCTCAATAGAAACTATTTAATGATCACCATTCTAACTGGTGTGAGATGATATCTCATTGTGGTTTTGATTTGCATTTCTCTGATGGCCAGTGATGAGCATTTTTTCATGTGTCTGTTGGCTGCATAAATACCTTCTTTTGAGAAGTGTCTGTTCATATCCTTTGCCCACTTTTTGATGGGGTTTTTTTTCTTGTAAATTTGTTTGAGTTCTTTGTAGATTCTGGATATTATCCCTTTGTCAGATGAGTAGATTGCAAAAATTTTCTCCCATTCTGTAGGTTGCCTGTACACTCTGATGGTAGTTTCTTTTGCTGTGCAGAAGCTCTTTAGTTTAATTAGATCCCATTTGTCAATTTTGGCTTTTGTTGCCATTGCTTTGTTGTTTTAGACATGAAGTCCTTATCCATGCCTATGTCCTGAATGGTATTGCCTAGGTTTTCTTCTAGGGTTTTTATGGTTTTAGGTCTAACATTTAAGTCTTTAATCCATCTTGAATTAATTTTTGTATAAGATGTAAGGAAGGTCTCCAGTTTCAGCTTTCTACATATGGCTAGCCAGTTTTCCCAGCACCATTTGTTAAATAGGGAATCCTTTCCCCCTTTCTTGTTTTGTCAGGTTTGTCAAAGATCACATAGTTGAAGATGTGTGGTATTATTTCTGAGGGCTCTGTTCTGTTCCATTGATCTATCTCTCTGTTTTGGTACCAGTGCCATGCTGTTTTGGTTACTGTAGCCTTGTAGTATAGTTTGAAGTCAGGTAGCGTGATGCCTCCAGCTTTGTTCTTTTGGCTTAGGAATGACTTGGCAATGCAGGCTCTTTTTTGGTTCCATATGAACTTTAAAGTAGTTTTTTCCAATTCTGTGAAGAAAGTCATTGGTAGCTTGATGGGGATGGCATTGAATCTATAAATTACCTTGGGCAGTATGGCCATTTTCACGATATTTCTTCCTCCTATCCATGAGCATGGAATGTTCTTCCATTTGTTTGTATCCTCTTTTATTTCATTGAGCAAACAGGTGCTGGAGAGGAAGTGGAGAAATAGGAACATTTTTACACTGTTGGTGGGACTGTAAACTGGTTCAACCATTGTGGAAAACAGTGTGGTGATTCCTCAGGGATCTAGAACTAGAAATACCATTTGACCCAGCCATCCCATTACTGGGTATATACCCAAAGGATTATAAATCATGCTGCTATAAAGACACATGCACATGTATGTTTATTGCAGCACTATTCACAATAGCAAAGCCCTGGAACCAACCCAAATGTCCAGCAATGATAAAGTGGATTAAGAAAATGTGGCAAAGATGGCCGAATAGGAACAGCTCTGGTCTACAGCTCCCAGTGTGAGCGACGCAGAAGACGGGTGATTTCTGCATTTCCATCTGAGGTACCGGGTTCATCTCACTAGGGAGTGCCAGACAGTGGGCACAGGTCAGTGGGTGCGAGCACCATGCACGAGCCAAAGCAGGGTGAGGCATTGCCTCACTGGGGAAGCACAAGGGGTCAGGGAGTTCCCTTTCCTAGTCAAAGAAAGGAGTGATGGACGGTACCTGGAAAATCGGGTCACTCCCACCCAAATACCGCACTTTTCCGACGGGCTTAAAAAACGGCATACCACGAGATTATATCCTGCACCTGGCTCGGAGGGTCTTACGCCCACGGAGTCTCACTGATTGCTAGCACAGCAGTCTGAGATCAAACTGCAAGGCGGCAGCGAGGCTGGGGGAGGGGTGCCCGCCATTGCCCAGGCTTGCTCAGGTAAACAAAGCAGCCACAAAGCTCAAACTGGGTGGAGCCCACCACAGCTCAAGGAGGCCTGCCTGCCTCTGTAGGCTCCACCTCTGAGGGCAGGGCACAGACAAACAAAAAGACAGCAGTAACCTCTGCAGACTTAAATGTCCCTGTCTGACAGCTTTGAAGAGAGCAGTGGTTCTCCCAGTACACAGCTGGAGATCTGAGAAGGGGCAGACTGCCTCCTCAAGTGGGTGCCTGACCCCTGACCCCTGAGCAGCCTAACTGGGAGGCACCCCCCAGCAGGGGCACACTGACACCTCACACGGCAGGGTACTCCAACAGACCTGCAGCTGAGGGTCCTGTCTGTTAGAAGGAAAACTAACAAACAGAAAGGACATCCACACCAAAAACCCATCTGTACATCACCATCATCAAAGACCAAAAGTAGATAAAACCACAAAGATGGGGAAAAAACAACAGAAAAACTGGAAACTCTAAAAAGCAGAGCGCCTCTCCTCCTCCAAAGGAACGCAGTTCCTCACCAGCAACGGAACAAAGCTGGATGGAGAATGACCTTGACGAGCTGAGAGAAGGCGTCAGACGATCAAATTACTCTGAGCTACAGGAGGACATTCAAACCAAAGGCAAAGAAGTTGAAAACTTTGAAAAAAATTTAGAAGAATGTACAACTAGAATAAGCAATACAGAGAAGTGCTTAAAGGAGCTGATGGAGCTGAAAACCAAGGCTCGAGAACTACGTGAAGAATGCAGAAGCCTCAGGAGCCGATGCGATCAACTGGAAGAAAGGGTATCAGTGATGGAAGATGAAATGAATGAAATGAAGGAAGAAGGGAAGTTTAGAGAAAAAAGAATAAAAAGAAATGAGAAAAGCCTCCAAGAAATATGGGACTATGTGAAAAGACCAAATCTACGTCTGATTGGTGTACCTGAAAGTGATGGGGAGAATGGAACCAAGTTGGAAAACACTCTGCAGGTTATTATCCAGGAGAACTTCCCCAATCTAGCAAGGCAGGCCAACATTCAGATTTAGGAAATATAGAGAATGCCACAAAGATACTCCTCGAGAAGAGCAACTCCAAGACACCTAATTGTCAGATTCACCAAAGTTGAAATGAAGGAAAAAATGTTAAGGGCAGCCAGAGAGAAAGGTCCAGTTACCCTCAAAGGGAAGCCCATCAGACTAACAGCAGATCTCTCGGCAGAAACCCTACAAACCAGAAGAGAGTGGGGGCCAATATTCAACATTCTTAAAGAAAAGAATTTTCAACCCAGAATTTCATATCCAGCCAAACTAAGCTTCATAAGTGAAGGAGAAATAAAATACTTTACAGACAAGCAAATGCTGAGAGATTTTGTCACCACCAGGCCTGACCTAAAAGAGCTCCTGAAGGAAGCACTAAACATGGAAAGGAACAACCGGTACCAGGTGCTGCAAAATCATGCCAAAATGTAAAGACCATCGAGACTAGGAAGAAACTGCATCAACTAATGAGCAAAATAACCAGCTGACACCATAATGACAGGATCAAATTCACACATAAAAATATTAACTTTAAATATAAATGGACTAAATGTTCCAATTAAAAGACACAGACTGGCAAATTGGATAAAGAGTCAAGACCCATCAGTATGCTGTATTCAGGAAACCCATCTCATGTACAGAGACACACATAGGCTCAAAATAAAAGGATGGAGGAAGATCTACCAAGCAAATGGAAAACAAAAAAAGGCAGGGGTTGCAATCCTAGTCTCTGATAAAACAGACTTTAAACCAACAAAGATCAAAAGAGACAAAGAAGGCCATTACATAATGGTAAAGGGATCAATTCAACAAGAAGAACTAACTATCCTAAATATATATGCACCCAATACAGGAGCACCCAGATTCATAAAGCAAGTCCTGAGTGACCTACAAAGAGACTTAGACTCCCACACATTAATAATGGGAGACTTTAACACCCCATTGTCAACATTAGACAGATCAACGAGACAGAAAGTCAACAAGGATACCCAGGAATTGAACTCAGCTCTGCACCAAGCAGACCTAATAGACATCTACAGAACTCTCCACCCCAAATCAACAGAATATACATTTTTTTCAGCACCACACTACACCTATTCCAAAATTGACCATATACTAGGAAGTAAAGTTCTCCTCAGCAAATGTAAAAGCACAGAAATTATAACAAACTATCTCTCAGACCACAGTGCAATCAAACTAGAACTAAGGATTAAGAATCTCACTCAAAACCACACAACTACATGGAAACTGAACAACCTGCTCCTGAATGACTACTGGGTATATAACGAAATGAAGGCAGAAATAAAGATGTTCTTTGAAACCAACGAGAACAAAGACACAACATACCAGAATCTCTGGGACGCATTCAAAGCAGTGTGTAGAGGGAAATTTATAGCACTAAATGCCCACAAGAGAAAGCAGGAAAGATTCAAAATTGACACCCTAACATCACAATTAGAAGAACTAGAGAAGCAAGAGCAAACACATTCAAAAGCTAGCAGAAGGCAAGAAATAACTAAAATCAGAGCAGAACTGAAGGAAATAGAGACACAAAAAACCCTTCAAAAAATTAATGAATCCAGGAGCTGGTTTTTTGAAAGGATCAACAAAATAGACCACTAGCAAGACTAATAAAGAAAAAAAGAGAGAAGAATCAAATAGAAGCAATAAAAAATGATAAAGGGGATATCACCACCAATCCCACAGCAATACAAACTACCATCAGAGAATACTACAAACACCTCTATGCAAATAAACTAGAAAATCTAGAAGAAATGGATACATTCCTCGACACATACACCCTCCCAAGACTAAACCAGGAAGAAGTTGAATCTCTGAATAGACCAATAACAGGATCTGAAATTGTGGCAATAATCAATAGCTTACCAACAAAAAAGAGTCCAGGACCAGATGGATTCACAGCCGAATTCTACCAGAGGTACAAGGAGGAACTGGTACCATTCCTTCTGAAACTATTCCAATCAATAGAAAAAGAGGGAATCCTCCCTAACTCATTTTATGAGGCCAGCATCATTCTGATACCAAAGCCGAGCAGAGACACAACCAAAAAAGAGAATTTTAGACCAATATCCTTGATGAACATTGATGCAAAAATCCTCAATAAAATACCGGCAAAACAAATCCAGCAGCACATCAAAAAGCTTATCCACCATGATCAAGTGGGCTTCATCTCTGGGATGCAAGGCTTGTTCAATATATGCAAATCAATAAATGTAATCCAGCATATAAACAGAGCCAAAGATAAAAACCACATGATTATCTCAATAGATGCAGAAAAGGCCTTTGACAAAATTCAACAACCCTTCATGCTAAAAACTCTCAATAAATTAGGTATTGATGGGACATATCTCAAAATAATAAGAGCTATCTATGACAAACCCACAGCCAATATCATACTGAATGGGCAAAAACTGGAAGCATTCCCTTTGAAAACTGGCACAAGACAGGGATGCCCTCTCTCACCACTCCTATTCAACATAGTGTTGGAAGTTCTGGCCAGGGCAATTAGGCAGGGCAAGGAAATAAAGGGTATTCAATTAGGAAAAGAGGAAGTCAAATTGTCCCTGTTTGCAGATGACATGATTGTATATCTAGAAAACCCCATTGTCTCAGCCCAAAATCTCCTTAAGCTGATAAGCAACTTCAGCAAAGTCTCAGGATACAAAATCAACGTACAAAAATCACAAGCATTCTTATACACCAACAACAGACAAACAGAGAGCCAAATCATGAGTGAACTCCCATTCACAATTGCTTCAAAGAGAATAAAATACCTAGGAATCCAACTTACAAGGGATGTGAAGGACCTCTTCAAGGAGAACTACAAACCACTGCTCAATGAAATAAAAGAGGATACAAACAAATGGAAGAACATTCCATGCTCATGGGTAGGAAGAATCAATATCGTGAAAATGGCCATACTGCCCAAGGTAATTTATAGATTCAATGCCATCCCCATCAAGCTACCAATGACTTTCTTCACAGAATTGGAAAAAACTACTTCAAAGTTCATATGGAACCAAAAGAGAGCCCGCATCGCCAAGTCAATCCTAAGCCAAAAGAACAAAGCTGGAGGCATCACACTACCTGACTTCAAACTATACTACAAGGCTACAGTAACCAAAACAGCATGGTACTGGTACCAAAACAGAAATATAGATCAATGGAACAGAACAGAGCCCTCAGAAATAACGCCGCTTACCTACAACTATCTGATCTTTGACAAACCTGAGAAAAACAAGCAATGGGGAAAGGATTCCCTATTTAATAAATGGTGCTGGGAAAACTGGCTAGCCATATGTAGAAAGCTGAAACTGGATCCCTTCCTTACACCTTATACAAAAATCAATTCAAGATGGATTAAAGATTTAAATGTTAGACCTAAAACCATAAAAACCCTAGAAGAAAACCTAGGCATTACCATTCAGGACATAGGCATGGGCAAGGACTTCATGTCCAAAACACCAAAAGCAATGGCAACAAAAGCCAAAATTGACAAATGGGATCTAATTAAACTAAAGAGCTTCTGCACAGCAAAAGAAACTACCATCAGAGTGAATAGGCAACCTACAACATGGGAGAAAATTTTCGCAACCTACTCATCTGACAAAGGGCTAATATCCAGAATCTACAGTGAACTCAAACAAATTTACAAGAAAAAAACAAACAACCCCATCAAAAAGTGGGCGAAGGACATGAACAGGCACTTCTCAAAAGAAGACATTTATGCAGCCAAAAAACACATGAAAAAATGCTCATCATCACTGGCCATCAGAGAAATGCAAATCAAAACCACTATGAGATATCATCTCACACCAGTTAGAATGGCAATCATTAAAAAGTCAGGAAACAACAGGTGCTGGAGAGGATGTGGAGAAATAGGAACACTTTTACACTGTTGGTGGGACTGTAAACTAGTTCAACCATTGTGGAAGTCAGTGTGGCGATTCCTCAGGGATCTAGAACTAGAAATACCATTTGACCCAGCCATCCCATTACTGGGTATATACCCAAATGACTATAAATCATGCTGCTATAAAGACACATGCACACGTATGTTTATTGCGGCATTATTCACAATAGCAAAGACTTGGAACCAACCCAAATGTCCAACAATGATAGACTGGATTAAGAAAATGTGGCACATATACACCATGGAATACTATGCAGCCATAAAAAATGATGAGTTCATATCCTTTGTAGGGACATGGATGAAATTGGAAACCATCATTCTCAGTAAACTATCGCAAGAACAAAAAACCAAACACCGCATATTCTCACTCATAGGTGGGAATTGAACAATGAGATCACATGGACACAGGAAGGGGAACATCATACTCTGGGGACTGTGGTGGGGAGGGGGGAGGGGGGAGGGATAGCATTGGGAGATATACCTAATGCTAGATGACGAGTTAGTGGGTGCAGCGCACCAGCATGGCACATGTATACATATGTAACTAACCTGCACAATGTGCACATGTACCCTAAAACTTAAAGTATAATAAAAAAAAAATCGTATACTGTTTGGGATCATTTGTGTATCTTCCTTGGAGAATGTAATATAGATCTTTAGATATAAAAATTGTAAACATAAATGAATGTAACAGAGACCCAAAATATATGAAGCCAAGGTGGACAGAATTAAAGGAAGAAATAAACAGTTCTATACTTAGAGTTCAATACTTAAATGTCCATTTTCAATAATGCATAGTGCACTTAGACAGAATGTTAATATAGTAGTAAGTGACTAGAACAGCACTATAAACCAAATGACCTAATATATATGTGGAGAATACTGAAATAGCAGAATATAGATGATTCTCAAGTACTAATAACACATTCTCCAGGATAAATTGCCACAAAACAAATGAGACTAAATTTTAAAAGATTTAATTCAAAGTATCTTTTCCAATCAATGAAATAAAACTGGAAATCTGAAATAGAGGGAGAACTACAAAAGTTACACATATGTGGGGATTAAACACCACACTGTGAAGCACCGGTGGGTCAAAAAAGAAATTGTAAATGAAGTTAGAAAATATATTCAGATGACTTAAAACATAACAAAACATATAGGATGCAGCTAAAGCAATTCTCAGAAGGAAAATTTTAGCTAGATTGCCTTTCCTCAAAAAAAGAAGAAACATCTAAAAACAATAATATATTTTTACACCTTAAGGAACTAGAAAAAGAAGAGCAGACTCAATACAAAGCAAACAGAAGGAAAAAAAATATTGGAATAGAGATTAATAAAATGCAGAATAGAAAAAACAATTTGACTATTTCGAGCTTTCAAAAGATCAACAAAATATACAAAACTTTAGGTAAACTTACCAAAGAGAGAAAGAGAGAAGTCTTACATCATGAATACATAAATATGAATATAACACGGGTACATAACAACTGCCTTTCAGAAATACAAGCAATTATAAGAGAATATTACAAATAATTGAATACTAACTAGATACCTTCAGTGAGATGAAAACCAAATCCTGGAAACACAGAAACTACCAACACTTACTCAAGAAGAAACTTAAAGTAGTGTTAAACAACTAACACACTGAAAATTACAAAGCACTGCTAATAGCAAATAAAACATAAACTGATGAAACAACATCGCATGTTAATGGATTGGGAGACTTGTGGTTAAGATAATACAACCAAAATATATCCACAGGTTCAACACAATGCCTATAAAAATTCCATGCCTTTTTTTTTTTTTGCAAGAGTAGAAAACACTAAAGATCATATGAAATTATGAGAGACTCCAAAAAGCCAAAACAACCATGAATAGAAAAACAAAGTTGGAGGATTTACACTTCCTGAGTACAAAATTTGCCAAAAAGATACACTAATTTTAGAAGCCTGATAATAGAATAAGGATATATGCATAAATAGAAGACAATTGAGAATCTAATGAGAAATACACGCATGTGTCTATGGTCAATAATCATCTGACAAGTGTGCCACGTCCATTCAATGGGAAAATAATACTCACTTTAACAAGTTGTGCTCAGACAAGAAGATATCCACAAGCAAAAGAATGAAGTGGGATTACAAATCATACTTAAACTCAATTGATCAGGGACCTAAACATAAGTAAAATTACAAAAATATGAGAAAAGATAAGGTTAAATATTCAAGACCTTAAGTTTAGCATTTTTTTTAGCATGATACCGAAAGCACGAGCAATAAGAAAATAAATAATTGGACCTCATCTAACGTCAAAATTTTTGTGCTTCAAAGGTCTCAATCAAAAGAGTAAAAAGAGAGGAGAGTGGGAAAGCTGGCAGAACAGAACTCATTAACAATTGTATCCCCATAGAAACATCAATTTTAATAACTATTCTTACACAACATACCTTCACAAAAGCTAGTAAAGCCATGTGAGAGATCATTGTACCTGGTTATACTATTTTCTTCTTGTTATAAAATAATAAGATAAGAAACATTGAAGAGGGCAGGAAGGAGAGTTTTCATTACCTGCATTTCTTATCCCCAACCTCAGACAGCACAGTGCAGGGAGAGATACCAAACACCTGGGGAATAAAAAGGGAAGTAAGTGTGGGACTTGGTCTTGGTGCCCAACACTAGGCCCACTACAGAAAAACTGAAAACCAGGCAGCCCCCACAACCACTGACTCCAGGCCAGTCCACAAAGACTAAGCCTCCAGATCTACACCAACACTAGGCAGAAATCTGCAGCCCATGCAAAGCAGAATTAATTTGCAGTCATCATCACTGCCACCCACCCAGAGTGGCCTTAAGCTCTGGAAAGTATCCACTGGCAGGCAGGCCTCAGTGAACATGGGCTTCAGACATGCATCAGTGCTGCACCAGCCCCAGTGGCCACAGGATATCATCTGGGACCCACACCAGTTCCAGTGGCCATGGGATTACAGCACTGCACTGCACCAGTCGTGGCAGTCCCAGGCTTAGGGCACCACCTAGTGCTGCCCCCACCACAGCAAACTAGAGCTTAGGGACCACACCAGACAACCTGCTCAGAATCTCTAGACAGGCTTACTATTGAAGAATGTTTCAGGATAAAACAAATCTGCAAAGACTGGAATAAGTACCTATTATATTAGATGCATGACTGCAGACGCAAGAAAAATCAAGAAAGCATACATCACCAAGCAAACAAATGGAGACGCATAAACTACCTGACAAAGAATTTGAAATAACAGTCTTAGGGAAGCTCAGCAAACTTCAAGAAAATACACAGAAACTATTCAAACAAATGACGAAAACAATATGACCACAATGATAACCTTAGCAAATATTGGAATAACTTAAAAATCAAACAAATTCTAAAGCTGCAAAATATAATGAACAAAATGTAAACTGCAGTTGAGACCATCAACAGCAGAATGGATCAAGCCAATGAATCTGTGAATTCAGATACAGGTTATATGAAAATAGAGAAGAGGAAAGAATGAAAAATAATAAAGGAAACTTATGAGATTTATGGGATAACAACAAAACAGCAAATTTTTGAGTTATTGGAGATAAGGGAGATGAAATGTAAAGGAGTAGAAAGCTTATATAAAGAAATAGAAGAAAACTTTTCAAACCTGGAAAAAGATGTAAATAACCAGGTACAGTGAGGTAAAAAGTAACCAATCAGATTCAATCCAAACAAAACTACCCCTAAGACATATTATAATCAAACCATCAAAAATTGGAGGGAAGCTTCTCTGTATTGGTGGCAGGTAGGTAAGGCTTTTCTAGCCCCTTACTTCCACTCTATCCCCTGAGTTCCACCTGCACTGACTCAAGGAAGAGTAAGCATCTAGAGCTAGTGAGAATGGGATGAGCTCACAAAGTCAAGAGAGAAGCCTATTATTCCTTACTCACCCACAGATTACGTACTGTTACTCAAGGCTGGCTGTATTTATTACAGAAGAGAAAGTCTTCTTGTATTATAAATGAGCTGAGTTATTGGTTATCTGAGAATTACCAGAAGTTTCCACCCAAGACAGGAAAAGAGAATAGATCCAACATGTTGAGATTTCCAGAGCAATGAAGAGAAAAGAAAATCTATTGTGTTAGTATTGCCCCTGAGAAACCATACTTTTGTCTTTCCTAGGAAGCTGATACTTACAGCAGTGGAGATTAGCAATACCTGGACAGAGTTGAGCTTCAAAGGACACTGAGAAATGGCTAAAGCAGGTATAAAGAGAGAAGACTGGAACTTTGTCTATGCTTATCATCTAGCTTCAAGGAGAAACACAGTTGGGTTCAGCCATTTTGAAACAATGGTTAGAAACTACTTAATAAAAAGTTCTTAAGCTTTTCATTATTTATGTATTTATTTATTTTTGAGACAGAGTTTGCTCTGTGTCCCAGGCTGGAGTGCAGTGGTGTGATCTCTAGTCACTGCAACCTCCACCTCCCGGGCTAAAATGATTCTCCCACATCAGCCTCCCAAGTAGCTGGGTTTACAGGTACTTACCACCATGCCTGGCTAAGTTTTGTATCTTTAGGAGAGAAAGGGCTTCACCATGTTGGCCAGGCTGGTTTCAAACTCCTGACCTCAAATGATCCACCAGCCTAGGCCTCTCAAAGTGCTGGGATTACAGGCATGAGCCGCCGCACCCAGCCCTTAAGCTTTTTATGAGCAAATTAATATTTCAAATTAAATTGAACCAAATGGTTGTCTCATACGATGGAACAACATTGCTCATGCTGGAAAATGAGATGCTCCTGAAGTCTTTGCATCTTGGCCCTCTACCATTGTTTTCCACATTGATATTTATGCGTTCTGTTTAGAGACTTGATGTGTTCCCAGAACTTTCTGAAGAGCCCCACCACATCCTTGTTTCTCAGGATGTAGATGAGGGGGTTTAGCATGGGGGTGAGTACAGTGCAAAATACAGACACAGCTTGTTTCTACTCAGGGATGTGGGAGAAACCCTGTGTCACGTATATTAAACACACAGTTCCTAAGTAAAGACCACGGAAAGATGGGAGGAGCAGTTGGCCAAAGCTTTGTTCCTACTTTAGGGGGATTTCATATGGAGGACTGTAAGGAAGATGAGGTATGAGAGGCCACAAGTCCAAGATGAAATGGATAAGAAGTAGAGAGCCAGAGGCCAAGATCAAATGGGTAAAAAGCAGAGAGCCTGCATTTGAACCAGGTAGTCTGACTCAGGGTCCACACATCATCTCAATCATGGATGACTACCACAGACAGCTTGTTCCTTTCTTATCCCCATATTCTGGCTTCTCTCTTGCCATGTACACCTCCCCTTAGTCTCCACACCTGGGGTCACCTGCCTCCACAATCCTGTTCCCATATCTCACCTTGAATGAAGAGCTAAGCCAGGAAGGAAGCATCTGAAATAGTGTCGAAGAAAAGCTGAAGTGAGTGGAGAAGGACATCACTTTGTGTCCTTTACTTTCTGTGGGCCAATGCCTGTCTCCCAGTCTAGACCCTACCTACAGGTGAGGCCTCCAGCACAGCTCATCTCTGCACTGTCTCCATGTAGAACCAATGTCCCTGCTCAGATTAGATATATGAAATACCCTAGTTGTAGATTTCGGGGTCTGTGGAAATGAGTCTCTCATAAACTGCTGAAGGGTACAAATTAACACAGCTTGAGAGAAGTGGCCTGGAGTGAGCTTCACTTCACACTAAGCCAGGACCAGATTATTAGTCCCAACAAAGTAGTTTGTTTATAATCCCTCTTGTGGACTCCAGAAGAGGAAGATGGCAGATAGGAGGCAGGACTAACTTGCAGCTCCCACTTGGATGGACAGAGTAGCATGTGGAGATTCACACTGTGAACTTTTGCTCCAAGAACTACCATAGGACATACCAGGAAAGCCAAGAGAATCCAAAGACCCTTTGAAGGAGGCGGCGGCCACTGTAGGCTCCGTGCCAAAAACTGAGTGCCAAAATGTGTGAAAGTGTAAAAAGGGGATGCTCCACCCCCAAACACACATCCTCACTGGGGAACCTGAAGGTCCACATGGTGGGAAAAGGATTTAATCTTACGTGGAGCTGAGATGGATTTAGAGAGCTGAGCAAAATATACGAGTAGAGGAAGCAACAAGAAGAGCCCTGTGGGAAGCCATTTCTGACTTTGTCTTGCAGGGGTCCTTTGGGAGGGCTGCCAGTGGAATTGGGGAAAGCCTACAAGGAGAAGGAAGCTTTCAGATCAATTTTGTGATAATCTTGACTAATGTGAAGCTTCCTGGACAGAACCTAGGGGAGGGGGCAAACTGGGAGTGCAGATACAAGCTCAGAAGCTGAGGCAGACAGAGAGGCATGAAACCTAAAAGCCCTGCTTGCTTTCTTCATAAAGGGCTTGTAGCCTGGGGCAAGTTTTCAGCCCTGCTCACCAGCTGCCTGGAAATAAACTCAGTGCTACTGGGGGTGCAAGGTGGGAGTGAGACCAGCTTTTTGGGCTGTGTGGGAGCTGGGTGAAGCCTGTAACTGCCGGTTTCCCCCACTTCCCTGGTGACCTGCATGACACAGCAGAGGCAGTCATAATCCCCCTGGAAACATAACTCCATCAGTCTGAGGACCACACTCCAAATCCACACAGCAGCCACAGCAAGCCCTGATCAATGAGAATCTCAGCTCAGACACCCCAATTCCGCACAGCAGCCATACAGCAAGCCCTGCCCAAGGACAGTCTGAGCTCAGACACGCCTAACTCTGCCCCCACCTCCTGGCCTTTCTCTACCCACCCTGGGAGCCAAAGACAAAGGACATAATCTCATGGGAGCTCTGAGATCCGGCCCATTGCCTGAGAAATCTGGATACTTATCCAGGTAACCCTAAGGCAAGCTCGTATCTTCCCTACACCACTGCAGCTGATGCACTCTTGAAAGAATCAACTGCTGGCTGGAGACCAACCAGCACACTTATCAAAAATACAGCCAAGGACCCTCACAGAGTCCACTTCACTCCCCTGCTCCCTCCACCACAGCATGTGCTGGTATCCATGGCTGAGAGACTGGAAGACAGATAACACCATAAGGCTCTTTGCAGACACTCTCCAGTACCAGCCCAGAGCACAATAGCTTTGCTGCATGGTTAGATGCGGAAGAGAAATAACAATCTCTGCACTTTGGTTCTCAGGAAGCCCCATCCCTAGAAGAAGGGGTAGAGCACATCAACGGAGCACCCCATGGGACAAAAGAATCTCAACAGCAGCCCTTTAGCCCCAGAACTTCCCTCTCACATAGTCTACCCAAATGAGAAAGACCCAGAAAAACCATTCTGAAAATATGACAAAACAAGGTTTTCTGACACCCCCAAAAGATCACACTAGCTCACCAGCAATGGATTCAAACCAAGGAGAAATCCCTGAATTGCCAGAGAAGGGATTCATAAGGTCAGTTATTAAACTGTTCAAAGAAGCACCTGAGAAAGGTGAATACCAACTTAAAGAAAATTTTAAAAATGTCACAAGACATGGATGGAAAAATCTCCAGAGAAATAAAATAAATAAAACACAATCACAACTTCTGGAAATCAACAACATGCTGAGAAAAATGCAAAAATGTGTGTACTTCTTTAGATGTATTTATAACAATCCAATGATGCATGGCATCAGGGTAAATTCAGAAATAATTACTAAACAAGATTCCATATGGTAGAGATGAGAAATTAGATTTTGCCTATGTTCAAGTGGGAGAATACCCATTTCAAACCCGCAAGATTATAGAAGAAATGAAAAATTTTAACTTTAAGTTGCTGAGGGAAGCTCGAAAAGAATTAAGTCTGACATTTAATATTCTTTATAACCATATTATTAATTACTCAGATGGTACTTAGGAATGAAGGCAAGTCGCTAATCTACAAAAACCCGAAGTACAAGGAAACAGTTAAAACAAAAAACAAAAAACAAAAAAAAAGCCTTTAAGACTGAGTCTCACTGTCGTCCAGGCTGGAGTGCAGTGGAACGATCTCATTGCAACCTCCACCTCCCTGGTTCAAGCGATTCTCCTGCCTCAGCCTCCCGAGTAGCTGGGACTACAGATGCGCACCTCCACGCCATTAATTTTTGTATTTTTAGTAGAGACAGGGTTTCACCATGTTGGCCAGGCTGGTGTGGAACTCCTGACCTCAAGTGATCTGCCTGCCATGTCCTCCCAAAGTGTTGGGATTACAGCCGTGAGCCACCGTTCCCCACTGATTGGGTTAATTCAATTGCTTTGTTTTCAAGCTCTGAACTTTTTTGTTTTAATGCCAGTACCATCCTGTTTCAATGTTTAATAGCTTTGTAGTATATCAGGTAGTATGATGCCTACAGATCCATTCATTTTTCTCAGAATTACTTTGGATATTTGGAGTCTTTTTTGCTTCCATATGAACTTTAGGATTGTTTTATTCTATTTCTGGGAAGAATGTCTTTTGTATTTGGATAGTGATTGCTTGAATTCTGTAGCTCTCTTTTGGTAGATGGACATTTTAAAGATATCAGTTCTTCTAATCTATGAACATGGGGAATCTTTCCATTTGTTTGCGATCTCTTCAATTTCTTTCATTAGAATTCTACAGTTTTTCTTGTAGAGATCTTTCACTTCTTTGGCTAAATTTATTCCTAATTATTTTATATTTAGTTTTGTAAATGGGATTGACTTCTCTTTCAGACTGTACACTGGCATATATAAATACATAGGCATATATAAATACTACTTATTTTGTATGTTGATTTTGTATCTTGCAAATTTACTGAATTCATTTATCAATTCTAACAGTTTTTGCTGGTGTCTTTAGGATTTTTTATATATGACCATGTCATCTGTAAACAGGGAAAATTTGACTTCCTTCTTTCTAATTTGGAGGCTTTTGTTTCTTTCTTTTACCTAATTGCTCTAAGACCAGACACAGCTTCTTTCTCTCCTGAATTCATGGGAATTCAGGATGTTATTCTTGTTTTTGAATAGTCTCTAGTTGTACTTTTGTGGGTGTGGATGAATGATGCCGGAGGATCTTCTATTCATCTATCTTGTTGCTGCAACTCCTCTGAGTCTTTCTTGACTTTAAAAATACAGTTTGCTGTTAGAGTATAGAAACGGTAATTTGTGTACATTGATTTTATATACTGAAACTTTCCTGAATTAGGGAATAGTTTTTGTTGAAGTCTTTAGGTTTTCTATATGTAATATTACTTTATTAGCAAACAGAAACCATGTCACTTCTTCCTTTCCTATTTACATTTTTATTTATTTTTCTCCCCTAATTGTTTTATCTGGGACTTCCAGTACTATGTTACATAAAAGTGGCAAGAGTGACCGTTCTGGTCTTTTGCTGGATCTTAGAGAAAAAGCTTTCCACCTTTCATCGTTAAGTATTATGTCAACTGTAGGTTTATCATATATGGCCTTTATTATGTTGAGATACATTTCTTGTATACCTAATTTGTTGAGCGTTTTGGAATTTTGTCAAATGCTTTTCTTCATCTACTTAAATAATCATACAATTGTATCATTCTGTTAATGTGCTATGTGATGTTTATTAATTTGCCTCTGTTGAAGCATCCTTGCATCCCTGGGATGAATCCCATTTCATCATGGTGAATTCTTTTTGAAATGTGCTTTTAAATTCAGTTTGCTAGCATTTTTTGAGGAATTTTAGATTCATGTTCCCAAAGGATATTGACCTGCGGTTCCTTTTTTGTTCCTGTGTCCTTCTCTGGCTTTGATATTAGGGTAACTCTAGCCTTGTAAAATGAATTTGGAAGTATTCCCACTTCGATTTTTTGGAAGTGTTTGAGGAGAATTGGTATTAGTTCTTTAAATTTTTAATAGAATTTTGCATATTGTCCTGGGCTGCTTTTTATCTTTTTGGCGGGAGACTTTTATTACTACTTCATTGCATTATTCATTATTATTGGTTTGGTTATATTTACTATTTATAATTCAATCTTGATAGGTTTTACATATCAATGAATTTATATCTTCCAGTTTATCTAATTTTTGGCATGCAATTATTCATTATACTTTCATAATCTTTTGTATTTCTGTAGCATCAGTTGTAATGTTTCCTTTTAAAATTTCTAATTTACTTGAAACTTCTCTTAGTCTAGTTAATTTTGTTTTTTCACAACACAACTCTTATCTGATGTTTCGCATTGTTTTTATCATTTATTTTGTTTCTTCTCTGATCATTATTATCTACTAATTTTGGGTTTATTCTTTTTTTCTAGTTAATTGAGGTACAGTATTACACCTTTTCTTATTTGAGGTCTTTACTGATGTAGCCCTTCATTGCTATAAACTTCCTCTTTGAACTGCTTTTGCCGTGTCCTGTAGGTTTTGCTATGTTGAGTTTTCCATTTTCATTTGTCTCAAGCAACTTTTTATTTTCCCTTTTAATTTTTCATTGACCCACCTATTGTTTAGGAGCATATAGTTTAATCACCATTTATTTGTAAACTATCAGAGAATTCTTTCATTCATTTACAGCTTAAACTGCTGTGGTCAGAAAAGATGCTTGATATTTTGATCTTAAGTCTTTTCTACAGTCAAACATGTGATCTAACCTAGAAAATGTTTCATGTGCAATCGAGTATAATGTGTATTCTCCAGCTACTGAATAAAATGTTTTGCATATGCTTTTTAGGTCCATTGCCCTAGAGTGCAATTTCAAGCTGTTATTTCATTGTTGACTTCCTGTCTGGATAATCTTTCCATTGCTGAAAGTGGGGTGTTAAAGTTTCTTAGTATTATTTTGTTGCTATCTCTCCCCTTAGATCTATTAATAGGTACTTTATATATTTAGGTGCTCTAATGTTTAGTGCATATATAGTCACAATTATTATACACTTTTGGTTGAATTTTTTAAAATTATTATATTTGATCTTCTTTGTTTCTTTCTACAGTTCTGGACTTAAGTCTATTTTATCTGATATAAGCATAGCCACTCCTGCTCTTTTCTGGTTACGACTTGCATGGGATATCCTTTTCAACCACTTCACTTTGTCTGCATATGTCCTTGCAGGTTAAAGTAACCTGTTGTAGGTGGCATTTTTAATTCATTCTGCCACCAGATGTCTCTTGATTGGATAATTTAATACATTCACATTCAAGATAATTTTCGATACATAGGGACTTAATACTACAATTTTGTTAATTGTATTCCAGTTGTTTTATAGAGGTTCATTGTTTTCTTCCATTCTTACTATCTTCTTTTATGGATAAGTGATGTTTTTTCTAGTGGTATGTGTTGATTCTTTTTTAAAAATTTTGTATATCTACTATAGGTTTTTGCTTTGTAGTTACCATGAGACTTACCAAAAATATTATAACAGGTTATTTTAGGTGGCTAACAACTTAGAGCACAATAAAACTATACAAAAATCATTTTTCATGAAATTTTGCTATATTTTATTTCCTGTTACAAAGATGTTTTAAAGATAACCATCAAATATGTCTAATTATAATCCAGCAAACTGAGAGTTGACACATGCTTTTTAATTCATACAAAGTTAGAGTATGCATTTTATATTGTCTGAGTTCAGAAAAAATATTAAAAACTAGTTATCTCATGTTTTTTTCCAAAACACTACAGAATCTTTATGTTAGAGTCATAAAATCATTGGGTGTGATGAGAGAAAAGAGAAATCTGGACTTTTGAAACCACCCGATTATTCACAAGTTGGACATAGCCAATTAGGAAATTATAGGCATGCAGTTACCACATTTGTGCTTTTATGTAACAGGTTCAGCAGGCCCCACCTCAAATGTCCTCCTAATCAGCCTATTCTGGGGTAAAGGCATGGTTGACTCCACTTAGATCAATATCATTTAGGTCACCATTCTCATTTGCCTGGTCTCTATGTTTTTGGTCTTGCACATCTCCAACTGCTTACCACACAAATAACATTTCTAAAATACAAATCTGATTTCACTATTGTTTGTAAAACCCTGGGCCACACAATGACAAGAAATAAGCCTAAGATGAAATAAGAAAGAAGGGTCTACTGGGCATTGATCTCTCTTGCTTAGTCAGCCTTGTCTTTGCTCATGCTGTGCCTTTTCTCTTGCAGCGTGTCTCTGAGCAAGTTCCCCTGGCTCCACTATCACACACTCATCTGAGGGTAACTTTTCGTCACCATTCAGCACTGAGGCCCAGAGTCTCCTCTAAGCTCCTTGTTTGAACTCAGATGTCACAGATAGAATTAGTGTGTCCTTATGAGCTGTATCCTTCATACGTGAGTATCAAAACAATTTATTTTGTTACATTTGTTTGCATAAACAACTACATGTATTTTTCAAATTCCTTGGGAAAAGTAGCCATGTGCTATTCCGAATTTAATCTTATTCAGCTATTTTTAATATTACAATATAGCACAAAATGTTTGTTGAATAAATGAAGGATTGAATGATGTCATCCCTCTGCTTGTTTAAGTTACACGTTTGAAATCTCAGCTCAGGAATCACCCTGGGCAGGTAACCTTCCTTAAAACTCCTTCCACTCAGGTGTCATATTTTTTCTGCAGTCCCTTATGTGGTCCTACATCCTCAATACACCACATGGCACTAATTATTTCAGAGAGGTAAATCCACTAGACGCCATCAGAATTGGACCATGCAGAAAAAGGTAGCCCTCAATAAAGAAGGGGCGATGACTAGATTTTCTCAGTAATGATTAGACATAATGAAATGAGCATGATTTCTAAGATGTCACACTGCCACCAAGCAGAAAGGAGAACATTTTCAAAAAGGGAGAAAAGCCTGGTATTTAATTATTTGTAAATGATTTCAACTTCACAAAAAAGTATCATTAAAAGAGAATAGTACAATTAATACCTATATACCCTTTGCCCATACTCACCTGTGGCAGCAACATTGTACTCAGTTTGTTTCATTGCCCCTCTCTATCTACCTCCCTCTTTTGCTCTCATCATTTGAACACCTCATGACCTTTTTGTCTCTATTATTTCCTAAGGTTAGGAATATTTTTTCACAAAATTAGAGAGCAGTTATTAACTTCCAAAAATGTTACATTAGTATGACACAATTGTATAAGAATTTTGGGTGGACAAGGACTGTAAAATAGAGTTTCCACACAGTGAAAGAATTCCTCAAAATGAGATGAATATGAGATGAGACATCACTGTATGAGAGTCTAAGGAATAACAGGGATAAAATCCTAAGTATCTGATGGGCAGAGAAAAGGAAACTAAATCTTTATATCCAAATTTCCTACTTTATAATTTCCTAAAGGACGAATCTCACAGTTAACATTTTCTTCAGAGCCCCCATGACATCCTTATTCCTAAGACTATAGATTAAAGGGTTCAGCACTGGAGTGAGGATGGTATAGAAGACAGATACCATCATGTCCTTCTCAGGGGTGTGGTAGGAGCTGGGGAGCATGTAGGTGTAGATGGCAGCCCCATAGAAGAGGATGACCACAGTCAGGTGGGAGGAACAGGTGGCAAAGGCCTTTTTCCGGCCCTCTGCTGAGTTCATCCTGTGTATGGTGAGGAGGATGAGTAAATAGGAGCTTGAAATGATCGTCACAGGGATGAGGAGCATGAGGACACAGCACAAGTACATGAGGGTCTTATAGAGTGAGGTGTCTGAGCAGGACAGGATCGTTACAGCAGGGACTTCACAGAAGAAATGATGAATCTCCCAGGATCTGCAGAAGGGGAAGCTCATGGTGATGGGAGTGAGCATGAAGCCATCCACTGAGCCCAGGAACCAGCAGCCCGATGCCAGGAAAAGACAGACCCTATGGTTCATGAGGACAGGGTAACGGAGAGGATGGCAGATGGCCACGTAGCGGTCATAGGCCATGGCAGCTAGAAGGAAAAATTCCGAACCTACTAGTGTCAGATAGAGGAACATCTGCATCCCACACTCAGGGGCTGAGATCTTATTCACACCCATGACCTGGTCCAGGAGCATCTTGGGCACAGTGACAGAAATGTACACCATGTCCATGAGAGACAATTGACTGATGAAAAAGTACATGGGGGTGTGGAGGTGGGTGTCAGAGTGTATCAGAAGGATCAGGAAAGCATTTTCAGACAACGCCATCAGGAAAACCACAAAGATGACCACACTAAGTAGAGCTGGATGTTTGGATTGTCTGAAGAGTCCCATGAGGATGAAATCCAACCTTCCAGTGTGGTTGGCCATCCCGGTGATGTTGGCCATGAGGTTTCACCTAGGCCACCAAGGAGAGTTTTGGAGTCAGTGTAACGCGTCCCTTTGTAATGAGTGTTTAGTGAGTACTCACATTTGTGTGTGCTCATTGTGCTAACCTAAGTCCCGTGGGTCTGGGGATTTGAGTATATAAATGACGTATAACAAATTCACAAAACAAACTAAGAATTCACAACTATAGGCCAAAAGAATTGGTAACTGATAGTAAGGTTGTCACGGTTCAAATTCATAAACTTTCCTGATGATAACGTCATTTATCAACAAGTACTGAAAATTTGCAGAAGCACCCTCCTCTGCTAACACAAACAGTGACTCAGTGAAAGAAAGATAAAGCAAACTCCTTATTGTAGAGTTTTTGTCATAGACAGCTGAATTGAATCAACATCGCTGGTTTAAGAAACAATAGGCATCTTCAAAATACTCAGAGGTATATGTGATATAAGAAAGATTTAGCAAGTAACTAAAGCGTAACTTGGAAAAAAAATTATACCAGATGTTTGAACCTCCTCCTCGCATAGGATCAGGCCATGCTGTGAGGCTCTGTGATTGCGTGGAGCGAGCCTCACATTCTCATGAGCAGGGAAGGGTCCTCACACACAGCTGACCCTTTAGACATCGAGAGACGTGAAGTAAGGAGCCCACACACAGTAGACTCGAGCTATGGGTCCACCTTTTTCTCTATCTATCTGCCATTCCTTTCTCCAATCTACATCAAAAAGGATAAAAATCATGTTTGAGCTCAGGTGTGGTGAGAGTAAAATGAGGAAATGTAATGAAAGTGCTTAGAATAGTTCAGTTTCCGATGAATAAACACATATACTCTTAGTGTAGATGTTAACTCTTTAAGCTAACTATTCTGCACAACCTACCTAAGAGATTGTTGCTACTATTATTATATAAGATATATTACTTCCATTCTCCAGATTCAGTACCTATTCATACATTTAAGAAGTTGACTTTCAAAATAAAAATGGCAGAAGTTCTGCAAAATAAATAAAGCATGTGACCCACTTTAAAAAAAAACAATTTGGATTTTATATTTGTGTGTTTATGTGTAAATACTCTGGTTTTATATAAATATATATATAATATAAATATATTTATGTAAACATACACAGGTGAATATATAAATATAACTATACATTTCTTATTTTAACCCTGGTTATGCAGAGCTTTTTGGAGACTCCTATGTCCTTCCTGTCTAGTATGTGGTCCTCCAACCTCATCTCCTTAAAGCTCCTCTCATTTTAAAGCTCATTAAATCTCAGGGAGGAAGAACTAGAATTTGGAGGGTCACTGCTGTTATCAGACAAGGCTTTAGTTGTTTTTGCAAACCTCATGTGCTTTATTACCTGCCAATCAATCTTTCATACAAACTGAGAAGCAGGGAGGAAAATCAAACAACACTGAGGCATCTCTGACTTCCGCTCACTGTTTCTTTCTCTACCGTGACACTCACAGCCTGTGTTATATGCTGATGATGAATCGCCTCTGACCAACTCACTGTTTCCTTCTCTACCACGATACTCACAGCCTCTGTGTTATATGCAGAAGATGAATCAAAGAAAAATTGAACTTGAGTGCACTTAAGGAGGTCACAGTCAGTCTATTCAGGGAACAACTATTAGGTAAATGTGATTTGAAGTTGAATTTTTAAATAGTTACAAAATAAGGGCAATAGACACAAAATATATCTGGCCGTTCTGAAATAATCCATAATAGCTGTTTCCACATTTTCTCTGAAAGAAATTAAAACTTTCCAACTTTTCAACTTCTGACATATTAAATGTTAAATTTTGATAGCCCTTGCCAAGAATAAGGACATAATAACTCCTCTTTCTGGGAAGACTTTAGCTGTGATTATGATGCAGGGACATTTTGGAATGAATTTACAAGTTTCAAATATATTTTGTATTCTTGTAGTAATTACAAAAAGTATTTAAGACATTCAACTCACCAAAACTTCCAACATTCTGGGATGCTTCGGTGCTTTAATATAAATATCCAACAAATCTGAGACACATTTTATGTACATATGTATATATATGAATAGATGATGATGATGATAGATAGATAGATAGATAGATAGATAGATAGATAGATAGATAGATAGATAGATAGATAATGTGTATCAAACACTGCCCCCACTGGCAAATGGTGGCTGAGGTCTGTGTACAATTTAAAAACATTCCAATAAACTGCAAAACACACCTGCTGACCTCGTCCATTATTTGTGGCCAAAGTGAAGCAAGGACCAGAGGAGCGACCAGCACATGTGAAGACCTAAAAGGTGTTTGCTCAGTAAATTGAGGCAGAGCAGGAAGGCGGGGAGATGCGGGGTTTGCTAAGCAAATCTCTGCTGCCTTCAGTAAATTGAGGGGGAGCAGGAGGGCAGGGAGATTTGGGGTTTGCTAAGCAAATCTCTGCTGCCTTCAGTAAATTGAGGGGGAACAGGAGGGCAGGGAGATGCAGGTTTGCTAAGAAATCTCTGCTGCTCTTTAGGAAATGGCCATCACTGTCATTAAGCCACTATCAACAGCTCAACCAGGACACGGGACAGATAAGGGAACACTATCCACACACAGTGAACTGGCCCCCTGTTCATTCTTCTCCTTCTGTATCCGCTTGTTTGACTTTCATGTAAATTGCTTAATGCATGTTTAACTTGGGGATTTATTATAAGTATAAATGGAGTCAAATCTTTATTTGAAGCATACAGCATCCCAGGAATTGTTCTAATACTAAAATTAATACTTTACATTTCTTCTTTCCCAAGAGCCTATGAGTTACTTCCTATTATTTTCTCTCTTTACATATTAAAAAATGCAGGTTCTCAGGGTACCTGCCTAATATCACACACCTAACCTGAGATAGAACGCACGTCTCAGCCCAAGAGTGGGAGCCAGCACATGTAACTCTGCCTGATTCCACTCAGGGACACCATCCTCCCTCTACAGTCTACACTTTGGGTTTAGGCCACCCTCTGTGGGTTTCATCAAGGAAACATAAAATGATTGAGACATTGTTTCTAGTGTTTTGTAACCCTCAGAAATCATCCCCTCTCAAAAGAAAATCAGTCACTTTTCCTCTATAAAACTTCAGTGACAGGAAAATAAATACATCATTGTATGAAAATCCAAAAATATAGAATATATATTATGTCCATAAATAATTGGAAATTAAAAATCCATTTACCATTATGTCACAGTAAATAAGTGTTGTATAGAAGTTATAAGAAAGAATAACATTTGCTTTTCTCCATTAAAAACAGATAAAGAAAAAATGAGGAAATGCTGTGAAGAACTAATAGAACATTTCAGAAGCAGAACAAGTTGAGAGCAGTGATGACCCTTTTGTTCCTGCTAGTACCTCCTGTCTGTCTGGCCAAACTCACCATCAGATGATATCTTGAACCTCACCTAGATGGGCTGGTGGTGTGTGGCCAGGTTAAGAGCAGCAAGAGGAGTAAGAAAGTGACGTGCCTGGTTTTACCGTGTCCGCTAGGGGAGGGGTTGAACGCTTTCTCTTGATACATCACCTCTGGGAGTTGAAGAAGAATGCAATTAAGAGAGCTAAAGAAGTCAGTAGGTATCTCTCCTGAACAATTCTGGTTTTCTTCTAATAGCTTTTACAATTTTTACCTCTGTTATTAAATGCAAACTCTTAACCAATATTAGTAATAGTAACCTCAAATCTCATCATCAAAATCTTATCTATGAAATATAGGAGTTAGTTCATATACAGCTTTAGCCTTTTCCACGTTACAAAATATATTCCATATATATGTGTGATCTTCATTTAATCTTCAAGTAAATGTTGTAAGATATTATTTTTCTTCTAACATTTCACAGGTACGGAATCTGAAACTCAGAGGGTTACCTCCACAAATCAGTACCTTGATTAAAACTAAAACTGAAGTCATCTTCACTTCCTCGTCTTTCTCCCTCTTCATTAGGACTGATTGTAGACTGTTTCCCTCTCACTCACTTGCAATCTATATTGCTTTAGTGTTGCATTTGATTTTTATCTTTTTATTTTAAATACTGACATTAAAGTTATAGAAAAATCTAAAAAAAACTGGTTGAATGAAAATTTTAAAATCGACTCTAATGTAATAAACCAGACAAAAATGATACTTTAAATGTTATATCTTCCCTTTAAACTACAAATATTTAGTGAGTGTATACCATGTATTAGGCTGTTGGAATAAAACAGGGAAGAAGACAGAAGAAACTGCAGCGCCATCTTAGATCTTGCAGCCAAATTCCTCTGAACTTTTCTCTAAAGGCGTGCTCTGGAAAAACGTTGACCATTTTCCTACGTCGTGGAGGTCTTTTCGTGACCACCTTTGTCTAGACAGTGTCCTGTTTTTAGGTGCACGTTTGAGGGCTGGAGTCTCTGACCCACAGTGCTGCAGCCTGCACGTGGTTTCTCCTGACTTCTTTGCTACTTCACTTTGCATAAGGCTCTGAGACTGCAGGCCCTTGTGGGTGGACACTGCAGGGTGAGAGGAAGAAGTAAACCCTACTTTTTTCCCTGTTTCTGATGAGGGTGCTGGTCAGCAGCTCTAAGCAACAGGGACCATGGGGGGCCTCAGACTTCAGCACCTGAGAGGCAGTTTCAGTCATATTGGTGAGATGCAGGCATCTGGGTTGCTGCACATCACCAGGGCAGGGTTCTCTCAGCAGCCCTGGAGTGCAGAGTCCCCATCAGCTCAGCAGTGAGGGGCACATGGGGCTCCAGTGGTGAGGACTCTTGGTCCTTGGATGACAACACTCCCCTGCCCACTTCTCCAGCCTTCCCTGTAACCCTTTGCCACCTCTAACCAATCTTCTGCGTTACATCTCTTCGGTTTGCAATATGTAGTGTTTGTATATGACTGGACAGTATCTACTGGAGTTAATATCTATCAAAGTAACTATATCACAATTGCAATCTTCTCCTAAGAGTGAATAGTGACATTAAAAATTTTAACATTATAAATTATGCAGAAATAAAACTAATTATACAAAAAATACACTCTGAATGTAAGTTTTTCCCTGAGACAATCTACCATTTGATATACAGTGATTCAAACTTCTTAATATACAACATTGAATTACTTTTCCAAAAGCCTCTTCAAATTTTGCTGCAGAATTAAACTTCACTTGCACCAGCTCTGAATTGTGTGTGCTTTTCCTTCTTGGTCAATTTCATAGGTGTATCATTATTTAACTTGTCTTTTTTGATTAATATGTTTATATAACTTTTCATGTTTATCTATGTAACTACTGCTTTTGTGAAACGTGTGTTTTTATCCTATTCACATTTTTTTCTATTCAAATATTTTCTTTATAAATATAAATGTGTTTTTGGTATGAAAATAGTAACTGGCCAGGTGTGGTGGCTCACACCTGCAATCCCAGCACTTTGAGAGGCCGAGGTGGGTGGATCACCTGGGTTCAGGAGTTCGGGACCAGCCTGGCCAGCATAGTGAAACCCCATCTCTACTAAAACTACAAAATTAGCTGGCGTGGTAGCACGTGTCTGTAATCCAAGCTACTTGAGAGGCTGAGACAGGAGACTCAGTTGAACCTAGCAGGCAGAAGTTGCAGTGAGCCAAGATCATGCTATTGCACTCCAGCCTGGGCAAAAAGAGCGAAAACTGTCTCAAAAAGAAGAAAAGAAAAAAAATAGTAACTCTTTGTGAATGGTATCAACTAAAATATTTTTATTTCAGTTTTCATTCTGATATTTTGTTTCATTAGAATTTTTTAAAGTATTTTGTTTAATATATTAACTTTAATAATTTAATTAACTGTCTCATGCTTACAAAGTGTTTATGCATTTGGGGATTATGTAAAGCATCTACCTTTACATTTTTAATGAGTTTCAGAGGTTTTTTGGTACCTTTGAGTTATAATACAAAAATAATTTATTGGGGTGTGATATGCAGTGAATTGCTAACATTATTGCTTTTAAGTAAAAATTAAATTCCAATGTTGAATGATATTTCCTTTAATTTCAAAAATAATTAGTAACTGTTTGTTCCAGGCACTATCTAGGTTTATGATGTTTGAAACAAAGATTCTTCCCACACAGCATTTATATACTAGTGGTAAATACAGGCAATACACTAATAAATATGTAATGAAATGTCAAGTATTAATAATCACAGTGAATAAAAAATAAAGGCAGAGAGATGAGATGGGAATGATCAGCGAATCTATTTAACACAGGCTAGTTAGGAGCCCTTTATTTAGAAGGTGAAATTTCATCAGATCCGTAAATGAAGCAATGGAGTCAGTCGTAAACAACGCGGCAGAGATGCTTTAAGCAGAGGAAACAGAGAAAGTTAAAAGCTGGGAGACTGAAAGTAACTTGCAACGTTTGAACAGCAGCAAGAAGATATGTGGCCCCAGACTGAGGTGAGAAAGTTGGCAAAACAGAAAATGGGGTTAGAAATGGAACCAAGGAACAGGTCCTATAAAATCATGATGGTCCTGGGAAGGACCAGGGACAGGCAGAGGTGTGTTTAAGAAAGGGAAGACAAAAGTATACACGACACTGAAGAGAGTGAATGTGCACTTAGAAAAAGAAAGGAAGTCTCAGCCAATGTTTGGCCCCCGTCTTCTAAGAACTCTTCAGGAAGTTTACCAGGCATGCTCACAGTCTGTTCTGACCGTAGCCTGGCTTCCCCTCCCCACCCCACCCCACCATACAACTCCCAGCAACAGACAGCACTCAGAGAATCTCCAGAGAGTGAAGGGCCCCAAAGCTTTGACTCTCCTTGCTTCTCGGTTAATCCCACTCTGAGATATCACTGGAGGACGGACAGAGAGGAAAGACATATGGAACAGGTATATGATTATCACTGAGAAGGCTTGAGCGAGAATGCAGGAAAGGGTTTGAGCTAGTCCTGATGAGACATATGGTGTCTGGGCAAGGGGTGTGGTGGAGGAGGTGAAGTTGGATTGTCGTTTATACACACAGGAATATTGGGGCTGGGCAGGTTGGCATGGAACGCTGAAACAAATTTGGGACTCCAGTTGCCCAGTACACATCTACATGAAGATTATGCAAGGCTAGTGTATACACGAATCCAGAGTTCATAAGAGAAGGCAGTCCTGAAATCATGGTTTTGAGAACCAGTGTGTGTGGAGGAAACAATGGGATCACACAAGGAAGGAGGGTCAACATCTTATACCAGAAGCCAGTGCAGGGGAGGCTAAGTTTCCACATTCTCTCTTCTTTTCCATTGGTCTTTCACTGAATTCCTTTAAAGTATCTTGTTTTATTGGGTGTCCCCTCATGATAATTTTAAACAACTAGTGAAACAATTCTTGTCTTCATGTATGTTCATGTTCAAAATAAGCAAGTTTTTAAGTTTGTTTTTCCTTTCAGTTGATCTATTTGGCTAGGTTCAAAAGATCTAACTAATTGTATTGATTAGAATACAATGAAATACATTTGGGAAGAATTGATATTGTTAAAATGTTGCAGATTTTTATAAACAAGCACAATAGGTCTCACACAGGTATCCAAATACTTAGAGGTCGAGTCTGGATTTTAAAGTAATTTTAATAAAATTCTTCCACAATAATTGAGATTCTGAGACATTTTTATAATTTAATTTTTTGGAGAATATTTTTCATTTAAAAATACTTAAAAAGCATTAACAGTGACAGAAAAGCTATTGACATATATTTTTTCAACAGTAATATTTATGGTGGAAACCCTGCTTAAAGTTCTACCTTTTTTTACATTTTAAATGTAAACTGAGAAAATATTTATAAAAACAAAAACATTTTAAGAATTAAACTATAAATATATAAAACATGTCAAACATTTTGTAAATGATCCTGAAGACACCATCAGAGATATAAAGAAATGCAAGATACATGCACAGAACAAAGGAAGAGGGGCCACCACCTTTATGGACTGGAGGTCAGGATATCAAGCCAAAGAGGACCTCAAGTCCTGAAATCTAACGAAACTTGCTCTACCAGGTTTCAAGTTTGCTTTGGCTCTAAGACTTCTATTTAACTTCCAATTTCTCTTTTTCGGAATAGGAATGTCTATCCTATATGTGAGTGTCGCTGTTGCATTTTGACAGCAGATAACTTGCTGTCTGGTTTCACAGGTTTTAACTTATTGAGTAAAATCTAAGTTGAATAATGTGCTAGAGAAATATTCTTAATACAAAGAGATTAACAACATTAGCAAGATGGTTGAAGAGGAGCTCCTATAATCGTATCCCCTCAAAGCAGCAATAATATAGCAGCCTGTCTGGCACAAAAGTCCCTTGGTGGGAACTTCTGGATCTTGACAGAAGTGTCAAAACTGGTGAATCCCAACACTGAAGAGAGCTATTTTGAGAAGGCAGGGCCACACCAGGTGGCAGGCTCACTGACTGTGGTCCTGGCTACAGACACAGAAATAACATCCCTCTGGACTCAGCTAGTGCCCTGTTTGGCATTGGTCCTGCCACCTGAACCATCTGCCAAGGGGCCCAGGGGCACTCACATTGACCAGTACCTCAAGTAACAGGCCTGCTAACCTTAGTTCTAGCTCTGAACCCTGAAGCAGTCCATGACCCAGCTCCAGTCCCCCTCAGCCATGGTCTGGGAATAGACCTTCCTGCACAGAGACCTGCCAGGAGGCAACCCTGTTCATGTGCCTAGAGGCAGGCTCTCAAAACTACGTCCGACTGCCAATCTTGAAGCAGCTCTGTTACTTGGCACCCTTTTCCATTGTTCAAAAGCAGTCCTGCCCACTCAGTGACCTCCTGGGTGACACATTGATCGATGCCCCTGTAAACAAGACTGCTGACATCAGTCGGCTGGAGATCCTGAATCAGCCCTCTTATCCAGCTGCAGCTTCCATTCAACCACAGCTTGGGGATATCTTATATCTTATATTTACAGGGACTATGCAGGAGGTACACCCATCCATGCAGGACAGAAGACCTCAGACTCAGCTGTGATCCATGACACAGCCCTGAGACTCAGTTCCAGGTTCTCTCAACTGTGGTCTGGGGACAATCCTTCTTGCCCAGAGACTTTCCCACCAATATAATGGGAGTCCTTCAAGGGACTCAATAGAATCCACACCCATTTCTGTACCTGGTAACAGGCATGCCATCTACAGAACCAGATGTGAACCCTGAAGCAGAGTGTCCTAGCGATAGCCCTATTGACCAAGGTACTAGAGGCAGTCCTCTCTACCGAGAGACCAGACAGGATTTATACTCAACTCAACTTCTGGTAACAAGCTTGCCAACTAAAAATTCTGCTGTAGACTCAGGAGTAGCCACATGACATGGCTCTAACCCTGCTCAACTGCAGTCCTGGAGGTAATTCTTATTAGCCTAGAGAAATGACAGGAGAATGTCTTTACCTACTGAAACCAGTCTATACAGACCAGAAGAGCTGTTTGCTCCTTCAAATGTGCACACATCAATGCATAGCTACTTGAGTCACAAAAAATCAGGCAAATGTGACACCAAAGTAATAAATACCACCAAAGTAATAAAGCTTCATTAACCAACCCCAAGGAAATGGAAATCTATGAATTGCCTAAGAATTTTAAAATCATATTAAATAGGATCAAAGAGCTTCAAAATAACATAGAGATCTAAAACTAATAAAAAATGCATAAACAAAATGAGAAATATAATAAAGACATTGACATCATAAAAGGAAAGAATTCTTGTGCTGAGAAGGTTTGTAGTCAAATTTGGAACACTCTAGTACTGTAATGGAGGTGTGTAAATCTCGTTAACTTTAGTGTAAAGCTTGTAAGATATTCTGAATACAATTATGGAAGTGAGAAGGTCAACAGAGTACTTTAATAACATATTTCATCATACAGCGAAAGGAAGCAATGAACTTGAATTTAGATCATACAGTTAGAGGAACAAAAAAAATAAAATGCAGAAGCATCTGGGAACTATAAGACAACATCAAGCAAATAGATATGTGTATTATGAAATTCACAGAAGGAGAAGAGAGAAAAACAGAAGCTAAAATGACAACATTTCCTAAATTTGTGAGGGATAGGGACATGCAGATTCATAAAGTTCAAAGGAACCCAAGCAAGAACAAACCAAAACATTATACCTGAGACATATTACGATCAGTTTGTCAAAAGTCAAAGACAATTCTATAATTTGGAAAAATATGGATGAGCCCAGAGGACAATATTTTAAATAAAATAAGCCTGGTATAGGACAAATATTGCACAATTTCATTTATATGTGAAGTGTCCAATAGTCAAACACAAAGAAACAAAGACTAAAATGGTGGTTACCAGAGTTTGGAGTGAGGAAGGAAAAGAGAAGATGTGGGTCAAAGGATACAAGATTTTATTTAAGCAGGAGAAATAAGTTCACGAGGTTTATGGTACATCATGCTGACTACAGTTCCAACAATTATGTACTTGAAAATTGCTAAGAAAGTAGGTATAAGAGTACTCAGCACATGAAATGATTACTTGAACCCAGGAGGAAAAGGTTGCAGTTAGCTGAGGTCATGCCACTGCACTCCAGCCTGGGCAACAGAGTGAGACTTCGTCTAAAAAAAAAAAATCTCCCAAGAAAAGCCTAGGACTAGAAGACTTCATGGTGAATTCATCCAAGCACTTAAAGAACTAACACATATCCTCCTCTCATTTTTTCAAAACATTGAAGGGCAAAAACACTTCCAAATTCATTTACTGAAGCCAACATCACCTTTAAACCAAAGCCAGATAAGAACACTAACTCCCAAAATATTATAGGTCAATATTCCTGATAAACAGCTTTCATAATTTTTGGTAAAAATTAACAAAATACTAACAAACCAAAGCAGTGCATTAAAAGGATACTTCACCATAATCAAGTGGGATTATTCCTAGGATGTATCAACCAAAAGTACGTGAGACAGAATCAGATTGAAAGTTTATTTCACCAAGGTAAAGGACATGCTTGGAAAAAAGAACACAGAATTACAGAAACAGTTTGTGGTCTGTGCTTTTCTTTAAAGATAATTTTAAGGACTTTAATATTTAAAGGGGAAAGCAGGCTAGAGGGGAAAGAGGGAGAGTATGATAATCCACAGGTTGCAAGAAGAAAAGAAGCAAAGAAGCAGGTAGGTGAATAGTCATTTATGTATTCCTTTCACACTCAGTAGAAGGATCATCGCTTTACGTCAGGTAAGGAGAATGTGGAGTTACTACCTGTTACTCTAACATTTTATCTATAGTTAACTGATTAGGAACAAAAAGAAAACAAAAACCAAAGGAAATGCAGTTTCTTGCATAACTCAGCTTTCAGCTTAATATCTTTTTTCCTTTTGGCATAGTAAATTGGGGTCCCAAGTTTTTTCCCCACAGATGCAAAGATGGTTCAACATACACCAATCAATAAATATGATATGCCACATTAACAGAATAAATGACAAAAAACAATTGTGCATCTCAATAGACATAGAAAAAGCATTGGATAAAATTCAACATCTTTTCATGATAAAAACTCAGCAGATTTGTTATAGAAGGAATGTGCGTTTACATAATAAATCTCACAGCTAAATCATACTCGATGGAGAGAAACAAAGATTTTCCGCTAAGATCAGGAAGAAGTCAAGAGTGCTCACTCCCACTGCTTCTATTCAACATAATACCGGAAACTAGCCAGAGCAATTAGGCAATAAAAAGAAAGAAAAGGCTTTCAAATCAGAGGAAGTTAAATTATCTTGCCATCTGTTTGCAGATGACATGATTTTACATATAAAAAACTCTAAAGACTCCACCAAAATCCCATCAGAGTTAAAGAATTCAAGAAACTTGCAGGATACAAAATAAACATATATAAATGAGTTGTATTTCTATACACCAAAAAGGAACCATCCAAATATGTAATTAAGAAAAGAATACCATTCCCAATACCATCAAATAGAATAAAATACATAGGAATAAATACAGCTGAGGGAGTGAAAGATCTGTTCACTCAAGAGGAGATAAGTGGAAAGATATCTCATGTTAATGGGTTAGAATAACTAATATTCTTTAAATGTCCATATTACTCCAGAAAATGTCTGATTCAGTATAACCCCAACTAAAATTCCACAGGCATTTTTTACATAAATAGAATAAAACCATTCTAGAAATTTTGTGAATGCACAAAAATATCAAATAGCCAAAGCAATATTGATAAAAAGAACAAAGCTGGAGGCTTCAGACTCCGATTTCAAACTATATTACAAATTATAGAAATAAAGCCATGCTTATATGGTCAATTAGTCTTTGATGAGGGTGCCAAAAATGCAGCATGAAGAAAGGATAGTCTGTTCAATAAATGGCATTGGGAAAACCAGATATATACATGCAGAGGAACGAAATTGGATTCTTATCCCACACTATTCCCCCAAAACCAAATCTAAATGGATCGAAGACTTAAATGGAAGACCTGGACTTGTAGAAGTCCTAGATGATGACATAGTGAAACAGCTCTTTGACATTGATCTTGGCCGTGATATTTTTGATATGACACGAAAATTAAGGCAACAAAAGCAAAATAAGCAAGTAGGACTGCATCAACATACAAAAACTTTTGCACAGAAAAGGAAACAACAAAATGAAAAGGTAATCTCTGCAATGGGAGAACATATCTGCAAACCATATTTTGGATAAGGAGTTATCCAAAATATAAAAGAAACTGACATTAATCATTAGCAAATATCAAATTACCCAACTTAAAAATGGTAAAGACAGTGTGAATAGGCATTTTTCCAAAGCAGCAATACAAATAGCCAACAGGTGAATGAAAAGATGTTCAACATCACTAATCATCAGGGCCACGCAAATCAAAACCACAATGAGATATCAGCTCACACCTGCTAGGATGGCTATTACCAGACAATACATAGCAAATGCTGTCAAGTGTGTGTAGAAAATGGAACCTTTGTACATGTGCATTGCTGGTAGAAACGTAAGTTGCAACAGCCTAGGTTGAAAGCTGTATGACAGTTCTATAAAGACTAAAAATAGAGCTACTATATAATTCAGCAATCCCACTCTGTACACTTTCCTGAGGTCAATAATTATATAAATAATGTAATGACAACATAAGAACAACAGTGTTAAATTAGTTATCTGTGGTGCAGGAATAATTTTCAGTGAGAAGCAAAAGTGTTCAGTCGATGTGTCATGTAAAGCAAGTACTTGTCATTTCTCTCGAAGATGCGATAGGCATGGGAACACCTGGCTTCCATCCATTGTCGGTAAATCAGGCAAGGTCAGGGCTGTGCCAAGGGGAAGTAAATTAACAGCTTCACGATACAGCTTGAGATTCAGCTTCTTGCATATTAATTAGAACAAATGTATTTCTTTCCTAATTTCTCACGTTCCAGAAATACTAGACCCATGAATTATTTTGTTAATGAAAATGATAGTGATCTGATGCTCATAGATTTACAGAAGTTACCTTTGTAGCATGATATACATCTGGCAAACTAAAGGTTAGTGACAAGTTTATAACCATTTTGCTGGTTTTCCCAGTTTCAGAAGAAACATGCTGAGGGGGTTAAGCTTTCCTAAGTCTCCATTATCGCACGCGACTGTTATGATATTTAGTGTAAACATAGTAGACCATTGTCTGGAATAGACTAAATCCTAAAGAAACTAAATCTGGAACTACTTTTATTTACATACTATGAAATAGATGAACCTATTCTTTGAATTTTGAAATGGATTCATTTTTGGTTTAGGTGGTTCCAATGGCCAATGCTAAAACTACTGGTGTTTACACTACAAAGTTCACTTCAGCCTTTGGAGAAAATGCGTTTCTTTGTACTTACTGAGACACAATAGCAGAAACACTGACCCCAGTGGCTGCCAATGTGAACCGAGGTTTACAATGTATTGCAAAGGGAGGGAGCAGCCAATACTCCCCTCTAGGGCTCTGCTAGGATTCTAAGTCTTTACAATGAGTCTCTTCGAGGGGTAAAGTGTTTAAGACCAAGTCTCATACTAAAATGCTCAATGAACCTGGGATGGGAGATAAGATAAAAGGCACTCTATAAGGTCTTTCATAGGTCAGCTACTGCAGTGCAGTTAAAAACACTCCAAAGATATGCAATCCAATGAGATAAATGGGAGCAATAAGCAGTATGGAGGGAAAATGCCATGTATAAGAAAGAAGGAAAATATGAGTGGGCTTTGTGCTGGGGACCCGGGGACCTGAGGGCAAAAGAGAGGAGAGATAGGGAGTAACAGAATTATAGAAAGAGGAGGGGACAATGCTTGCCCTTTACTACTTTTCTTGGTTCATTCTTGACTGCATCATGCTCCTCAGAGCCCTGGTGACATCTTTGTTGCGGAGACTGTAAATGAGGGGGTTCAGCACAGGAGTGAAGATGGTGTAAAAGGCAGACACCATCATGTCCTGCTCAGCTGTGTGGTAGGAACTCGGGAGCATGTAGGTGTAGAAGGAAGCACCGAAGAAGAGCAGCACTGTGATCATGTGGGAGGAGCAGGTGGCCAAGGCCTTCCTGCAGCCAGCGGCAGAATTCATCCTGTGGATGAGGTGCAGGATGAGGGTGTATGAGCTGGAGATGACCATGATGGGGGCGAGAAGCATGAGGATGCAGCACAGGTACATGAGCGTCTTATAGAGGGAGACGTCAGAGCAGGAGAGCTTCAGCAGGGCAGGAGTCTCACAGAAAAAACTCAGGATTTTCCTAGACTGGCAAAAGGGGAAGCTCATGGTAATGGGGGTGAGCAACAAACCATCAACCATTCCCAAAACCCAGCAGGCTGACACCAGGAGCTGGCACACCCTCTGGTTCATCAGCAGTGGGTAATGGAGAGGCCTGCAAACAGCAGCATATCGGTCATAGGCCATGGCAGCCAGGAGGAAAACCTCAGCTCCAGCCAGGGTCAGGTAGAAGAACATCTGGATCCCACAGCCTGACGGGGAAATGGTATAGTCTGCAGTGACCCGACCCACAAGCATCTTGGGCACCGTCACGCATAGGTACATGAGATCCATGAGCGCGAGCTGGCTGATGAAGAAGTACATGGGGGTGTGGAGGCGGGGCTCTGAGAGGATGAGGAGGATGAGGAGGGCATTCCCAGTGAGGGCCATCAAGAAAAGAAGGAAGGTCACGGTGTAGAGGAGGGCAGCATGCTTGCTCTCAGCAAAGAGTCCCGTGAGGGTGAAATCGGTGCTTGCTGTTTGATTCTGAGAAGTTTGATTCCCTGAGCACATGACTGGCTCACGGTTTCCACCTGAGGGAAAAAAAGTCATTAATTTTAAATCTTTCCTCTGTACATGGCTTTCCTGACCTTTTTCTGGTAAGACATGTGCTTTGAATTATTTTTCTAAATATTGATTTAAACTGACATAAAATCATAAGTTCAAATCTTAGAGAGGTCAAGTTGTATCTTGGCCACAAGCTAAAGTGAACTACGAAACAGATCTGGGGAGGTGACTATTCCTGAGCTAAGTCAAGAGTGAAGACATGTACACTCTTTATGTCTTATTTATTACCCCCCAGAATTAAGAACACAAGTATACTGGCCTTGTGGGATGGTTAGAGACTGAAGTAGGGAATGCACATTAGGTCTGTAACACAGTGTTAGTGTTGGGTTGAGATTTTCACTACTTTTTGGATACAGTAGCTCATCCAGGACTCAGTGATGGAAATCACAGCTGATAAGGTTAATATTAATATTGTTAATGGTACAAATATCGTAACTAATACCATGAAATAATCTGAAAACTTGAAGTCTCCTTAAATTTCTTCTACCATTATATATCTCCATTTAAGTCCACTTTCCTCATGAAAACTTTTCAATTTATTCTGCTGTTCCTCACAAGGTTGCATTCCATAAGTAGTGCTGACTGGGGCAGAGGAGCAGAGGGAGAGTCCTGCCTGCCTGAGGAGAGTAGCTTGGGGTGCAGAACTAGTGCCGAGCAGGAGAGCAGCAGTAGGGACAGTGAGCCCTCTCCCAGTCCCCAGTGAAATCTAAGGCATTTAATTTATTAACTGTCATGCAGAGAAATATTTTTACAAGAAATCACAGCAATAAATGCTGCAGATGCCCTAAATATCAAGTATTTAGTTGAAATATAAACAAAATATTTATTTTCATTTTGCTGATACCATTTATCCCCCAAAATCATGCCTAAAATGTCCAAAATTCCGTGCATGGTGATTGAAAAATGAAGTTAAAGCACATGAGGCAGTTGCGTTGAAACTTTCATAAAACCGCAGCCCTGCAACCAAGCCTAGGGATCCTCTTGTCCTGCATCTCCTTTCCGTAACAAACTAATCACCACCCCCTCCCATAAATTCATAGCTTTGCTCAGTGACTGCTTTGTCTGAATATTTCAGTTTTAATTTTCCAGTTGAATTGTTTCAATCATGCTTGATACAATTGTCTCAAAGTTAAAAAGCCCACTAACTTCTAGACTAATGAAGAGTCAGGAGCTCCATGACTGAGGTTTGGTCATCCTCAGGGTTGCTGTACTGCAGGTTAGAGAAATAATGCTGAGGAAAAAACTAACAGTGACTGAGGCACGTGGAAACGCAAAGTGAAATACAATGCACTGTTCCTAGGCCAAAAAAAAACCCAAAAACAAAAACAAAAACAAACCACACACACAAAACAAGAGACAAAACAAAAAAAACCCTGGGACTTCAGGAAACCTAAAGTCAGAATTATGAAGAGCTAGCAACAAGAGTCAGGTATCTTTGTTCCTTATTTATCCCCTTTATAAAGCACTGAAGTAACGGGTTATCAAGACACCTTTCCACAAAGAGACGAACACAGCACATAGAGCACAAACCATTTGCTCCACCTCTTCTGCTCCATCAGAGAATAAATCTAAGCCACGCCAGCTCAGTGAAGCTGCTTTCACCATTCTAAGGCCAAAGCAAAGGGGTTTAAATTCAGAATGAAAATGAGAAAATTACATCATCAGTTTCTTCACATTAGGGAATTGAGATGAGTGTTTATTGCTTAATCCTTTGCACTGTTTTCCCTTTTTTTTTTTCTGCTTATTCATCTTCCCTGTACTTGGCATTGTCTCTTCCCTGGAGCTTCTACTTTCTTTAAGACCATCTCAGAATCCATTATTTTGGTATTTTTGTTTTGTTTTGCTATTTGTTTTTGATAGTTATATTCTAACTTTCCAGTTACAGTCCACGTGGTAATTAAACATGTTTTTCATTTATGCGATGCGTCTATCCAAAAGCAAATCCATCTTTTTCATGACATTGCACATTTTTAAACAACTTCATTTTTCTAGTTTAAAATTATATTTTCGTATCTGACATTTAAAGTAAGCTCTTTGTAAAAGCAAATCTGAATTTCACAAAGGGAGGATCATGCAAAACCAGTGTCAGAAGTCTGTAAACTAAATTTAAAATCCTAAGACCCCTAATCAACTGAACAGACCCCCTCTAGGCCAAGAGGATCTCAGGAAAGCTGAAAAGCTTAATTGCAGGACATAAGAAGGGAGACACACTTCAGTATACCCCTGTCTGTTGGAATTCAGGCACAACTGACCAGCAATAACATTGAAATAGAGTTCCTAAGACTGACAAAACAGACTCTGAGTGGCAATAAGATACCAAATGCCAACCTGACTCTGGTATAGCATCACAGGACAGATAGCAGACCCTGAGGAAAATCAAAATATTCCACCCCAAAGTATGTCTTTGACATATTTTGAAATGGCCCTACAATGCCATCTTTTGTGGGGATAATTTGCATCTACAGAGACTTTCCATTAACACAGCTGCGGCTTTCCCAGATTCAGGAGAAAATATCGGAGTCTGACAACATTTAAGGTTCTAAAAGAAACATTTACCATTTATTATATTTGCTTCCAATTAATTGTGTAATCTTAGTCAAGACACTAAAAGCTCTGAGTCACTTTCTCAGAATCAAAAGAAGGAGTGTTATGTACTTGCTATGCTTCTGTGACTCTTAAGACATCTATGAATCTGATGACCGAATGTGGTCTAAGATTTCTCCATGACAGGGTGACCTTCTCCCACATCGCCCCTCTCCTTAAAGGCTCAGAGACTTCCCTTGAAATATTAGTCTCATCGAATTTAGATTATATAATTTGGGAATGAAAGAGAATGGGAAAAGGGAGCCACTTTTCTCAGTGCCTGCAAGGTTCCGAGACTGTGCTGAGTCCTTCTAGCATGACAAACGTACAAGTACTGAGTAGTGTATTCATCCCTGTGTACAGTCATCCCTCACTATCTGTCCTCAGTACCAGGACATTGTGAAAATACCAAAATCCATGATGCTAAAGACCCTAATATGAAATGGCAGAGTATTTCTATATAACCTACACAAATCTTCCCGTATCCTTGAAATCATGTCTAGATTACTTATAACAACTAATGCAATATGAATGCTATGTAAATAGCTGTTATACTATATTTTTTAGGAAATAATGACAAGGAAAAAAAGTCTGGAGGATGGAACAAGATGACAGAATAGAAGTTTCCACTGATCATCCCCCTGCAAGAACATCAATTTAAAAACTACCTACACAAAAAACACCTTTACAAGAACCAAAAATCAGGTGAGCACTCACAGTACATGGAGTTAAATTCATATTTCTGAATGAGGCATTGAAGAAGTTGGAAAAACAGTATTGCATCACTGACACTACCACCCCTTCATCCCCCAGCAGCGGTGGTGTGGTATGGAGAGCTTCTCTGTGCACTGGGGAGAGGGAGAGCCAGCAATTCTAAGACACTGAGCTCAGCGATGCCCTTCTTATAGCAGAAAGAAGACCCAGACCAAATTCAGCTGACACCCACCATGAAGGGCACATTTAAACCAGCCATTGCTGGAAGGGAATTGCGAATCCCAGTGTTTGGAACTTGAGTTACCCAAGCCTCACCATGAAGGGCTAAAGTGGCTCTGGAGCCACAGACAAACCTGAAGGGCCGTCTAGGCCACAAGAGCTGCAAATCCTAATGCTAATCTGGGCCCAGAGCCAGTGGACTCGGAGGACACATGACCTGTTAAAACACCAGCCAGGGCAGCTAAACTCATCCCCTAACCTCAGCCTCCACAGCTTGTGGCTCCAAAAGAGGCCTCTTTCCTCTGCTTTAGGAGAGGAGAGGGAAGATTGAGGAGGACTTTGTCTTGCATCTTGGATACCAGCTCAGCCACATCAGGGTTGGATACCAGCCAGAGTCATGAGGGCCTTGGGTGAGACTCTGAGACATGCTGGCTTCAGGTGAGACTCAGCATATTACCAGCTATGGTGGCTATGGGGCAAGACTCCTTCTGCTTGAGGAAAGTAGACAGAAAATTAAAGAAAATTAAAGGAGATTTTGTCTTGCACTTTAGTGCAACTATTGTTACCATTGTTATTCAACATATTACTGGAAGTTCTAGCTAGAGCAATCAGACAAGAGAAACATATATATATATATATATATATATACACACACACACACACACACACATACGGCATCAAACGTCAAAGAAAAGTAAAATTGTCTTTGTTCACAGATGATAGGACCTTATGTTTGGAAAAACCTAAAGTCTCCCCAAAAACCTATTAGAACTAATAAACAAATTCAGGAAAGTTGCAGGATACAAAATCAACATACAAAAGGCAGATCTCTATAAGTCAATAGCAAATAGATTAAAACAAATTTAAAAAGTAATGGCATTTATGATAGCCACAAATAAAATTAAAGAGGAATTAACCAAAGAAGTGAAAGAGTTCTACAATGATAACTATAAAACAGTAATAATTGAAGAGGACACTAAAAAATGAAAAGATATTCCAGGTTCATGAACCAAAAGAATCAATATTGTTAAAATGTCCATAGTACTCAAAGCAATCTATAGATTCAATGTTATCCTTATCAAAATACCAATGACATTCCTTACAGATATAGAAGACACTATCCTATCATTTGTATGAAGGCACAAAACACCCAGAGGAGCCAAAATTATTCTAAGCAAAACCACCAACCAACCAACCCACCCAAACTGGAGGAATCCCATTGCCTGACTTCAAATTATACTACAGAGCTACCATAACCAAAACAGCATGGTGCTGGCATAAATGCAGATACATAGACCAATGAAACAGAATAGAGAACTCAGAAACAAATCCACACACCTACAGTGAACTCATTTTCTACAAAGGTGCAAGGAACATACACCAGAGAAAAGATCATCTCTTCAATAAGCAGCACTGGGAAAAGTGGATATCTATATGAAGAAAAATGAAACTAGTCCCGTCTCTCACCATATACAAAGATATAGTCAAAATGGACTAAAGACTTTAAGACCTCAAACTATGAAACTACAACAAGAAAACAATGGAGAAAATCTCCAGGATATTTGTCTGGGCAAATATTTCTTGAGTAATACTCCATAACACAGACAACCAAAGCAAACATGGACAAATGAGAGCACATTATGTTAAAAAGCTTCTGCACAGTGAAGGAAATAAATCAACAAAGAGACATCCCACAAAATGTAAGAAAATGTTTTCGAACTACCCACCTGACAAGGAATTAATAACCACAATACATAGGGAGCTCAAACAAATCTATAGGAAAAAAATCTAATAATCTGATTTATATACTGATAAAAGATTGAATACACATTTCTCAAAAGACAACATACAAATCAAAAACAGGCACATAAAAAGTGCTCAACATTGATCAGAGAAATGCAGATCAAAGCTACAATGAGATACCATCTCATCCCAATTAAAATGGCTCTTATACAAAAGACATGCAAAAATAAATGCTGGTGAGGACATGGAGAAAAGGGAACCCTCAAACTCTTTGTGGGAATGTAAAGTTGCATTTAAAAGTTGTATTTAAAGGTGCAACAGAGAACAGTTTGGAGGTTCTTCAAAAAACTAAGAATAGAGCTAACGTATTATCCAGCAATCCCACTGCTGGGTATATAGCCAAAAGAAAAGAAATCAATATACTGAAGAGATATCTACACTTCCATGTTTGTTGCAGCTCTGTTCACAATAGCTAAAATTTGGAAGCAACCTATGTGTCCATCAACAGATGAATGGGTAAAGAAAATGTGGTACTTATACATGATAGTGTACTATATAGCCACAAAACAATGAAATCCTGTCATTTGCAACAACATAGATGGAATTGGAGGTCATTATGCTAAGTCAAATAAGCCAGGCACAGAAAGACAAACATTGCATGTTCTCAGTTATTTGTGGCACCTTAAAATCGAAACAACTGGACTCATGGAGATATAAATTAGAAATATGCTTAGCAGATACTGGAAAGGGTACTGGGGGGGTGAAGGGGTAGGTGGGGATGGTTCATGGATACAACAAAGTTGTTATGCTAGTACTTATTCATTCTAATAGACTGACATCGTCAATAACAATCGTACATTTAAAAATAACTAAAAGGGTATAGTAATATTGTAACACAAAAGATAAATGCTTGAGAGGATACTCCATTTTTCATCATGCATTTATTATGCATTGCATTCCTGTATCAAAACATCTCATGTACCCTGTAAATGTATACACCTATGTCACAACAAAAATAAAATTTAGAAAAGTCTGTACCAATGTGACCACGATAAGCCTAATTATATTTTAAATCCATGATTGGTTAAGTCCATGATTGGTTGAATCTTCAGATGCAGAATCCAACTCATAAGCCCAACTGCAGAAGCAGATACTGACACTAGGAGACAGAATGAGCTTATTCTCTCCTTGGCTGGTACCCACCCTGTCTTCCAACATTGCTTCTTCCAATATCTCAGAGTATCTTTAAACCACACACTTTCATATTCCTTCATAACTTCTCGTATCCTGCTTCCTTGCTGTGAATTTACCAAATGCATTTCTGTATAAACTCTACCAGTCATAAACGCTTAGATAATATGACAATTTCTTTATGAAGGCGTGCTCTACTCAATCAGTGGGAACTCTCACACCTCAGACATAACAATCCTTCTTTTATACCCTTCACACAAGCCTCAACTCACTCGTGTATTTTAATTATTTCTAAGTTTCAATGAAAATTCCACATGAATATGTATAATTAGAAATTACTTTAATGAGCTATCTAAAGGCTGTATAGGTATGAAAGTTAAAAAACTAAATAAGTGTTTAAAAATCGCAGGTGGAGGGTTGATAATATGTAAAATTGCAAAATTCTAGATACATTTTAGGTACTGCTATGAAATCCTTAATGAGCTGTACACTTATTTTATGGATATACTTCAATAGTTGTACAAGCTTCATATATAGCCACAAATATAAACATATTCAAGGACATAAAATGACAAAATGGTCAACAAATTTATCCATCATCTTAGGTCCTTGAGGGACTTTTGATGAGTGGACCCCGAGTACCATCTGACAGATTTACAATGTGAACATCACATAAACAATGTTTTTGTGCAGCTTGAGATGTTACTATGGCATTACCTTGTGCATTCTGACTAATCCATAATTATATTTAAAATTTGCAACAGTGCTCCCTATTTTATGTTCATAACATATATCATCATCTGGCATGACCACATCATATGTTTTACCTATTCACTGTTTGGGTTTTTGTTATCGCACAAGGAGACCAAAATATATTTATTTTCTTCTCTGTTGTTTTCTAACATTAGCACTATGCCTGGCATATATCACTTTTGCACCAACATAATACTAAAAATTCATTATTTGTTAAATAAATGAAGAAGGGAAAATGATGGTTAGAGATTAGTGCAACTCCTTTAGAGATGAATTTAGTAATATCTCATAACATTGAAGATGTTCTTTCTTCACTACCTAAGACTTCCAAGGAGATTATACAAGGATAGACACTCTGTTACACTATAAAGCATGAAAAAGTGGTAAACCTAAATATTCATATAAAGAAAATGCACACATGACCAATATTAATACCAATTTATTGTGAACATTTCAATAAGTGAAGTTGAAGGAAAATATATGTGGCAGAATGATCAGTGTGCTACCATTTAACAAATACATCCTGCTAAAATATTACATTTGGACACATATATCTGCAATAAAAACATTAAAAATTGATAGGGAAGATACACACCTACTGTTTAAAAAAACTTGGTCTGAGGACGCTAAGAGAGGGAATTCAAGAGAGCACAGATAAGAATTTGATGTATCTGTAAAATATATACCCCCGTTTTTGAGTCAGGGTCTTGCTCTGTCACCCAGGCTGGAGTGCAGTGTCACAATTGTGGCTCACTGCAGCTTCAATCTCCCAGGCTCAAGCGATCCTCTCACCTCAGCCTCCTGAGTAGCTAGGACTATAGACACGTGCCACTATGCCTCCCTAATTTTTTAAAATTTAATTTATGGAGATATGAGGTCTCACTGTGTTACCCAGGCTGGTCTCAAATACTTAGGCTCAAGCAATCTTCCCACCTCAGCCTTCCAGAGTGTTGGGATTATAGGGCATAAGCCACTGCCCCTGGATGATGTACCTATGATATATTTTTTTTATTTCAATGGGTTTTTGGGGAACAGTTGGTGTTTGGTTACATTAATAAGTTCTTTGGTGGCAATTTGAGAATTTGGTGCACTCATCACCCAAGTAGTGTACACTGTACCCAATGTGTAGTCTTTTATCCCTCACCTGCTCCCACCCTTTCCCCCAAGTCCCCAAAGTCTATTGTATCATTATTATCCCTTTGTATCCTCATAGCTTAGCTCCCAGGTATGAGTGAGAACAATGTTTGGTTTTTCATTCCTGAGTTGCTTCACTTGGAATAATGGTCTCTAGTTACATCTAGTTTGCTGCAAATGCCATTATTTCATTCCTTTTCATGGCTAAGTAGTATTCATATATATATATATGCATATATAGGAATACATGTATATATGTGTATATATGTATAAATATATGTATATGTGAATATATGTATGTGAATATATGAATATATACAAATATGAGAATATATGAATATATATATGATTTTCTTTATCCACTCATTGATTGATGATCATTTGGGCTGCTTCCATATTTTTGCAATTGTGAAGTGTGGTGCTGTAAACGTGTGTGTAAGTATCTTTTGAGTACAATGACTTATTTTCCTCTGGGTACACACCAAGTAGTGGGATTGCTGGATCAAATGGTAGATATACTTTTAGATCTTTAAGGAATCTCTGCACTTTTTTCCATAGTGGTTGTACAAGTTTACATTTGCACCAGCAGTGTAAAAGAGTTCCCTTTTCAGCACATCCACACCAATGTCTATTTTTTAAAGATTTTTTGATTATGGCCATTCTTGCAGGAGTGAGATGGTATTGCATTGTGGTTTTGAATTTCATTTCCCTGATAATTAGTGATGTTGAGCATTTTTTTCATGTTTGTTGGCCATTTGTATATTTTCTCTTGAGAATTGTCTATTTGTGTCCTTAGCCCACTTTTTAATGGCTTTTTGTTCGTGCTGATTTGAGTTTCTTGTAGATTCTAGATATTAGTCCTTTGTTGGATGTAGAGACTGAAGATTTTATCCCACTCCATGGGTTGTCTGTTTACTCTGATGATTATGTCTTTTGCTGTGCAGAAGATTTTTAGTTTAATTAAGTCCCATTTATTTTTGTTTTTATTGCATTTGCTTTTGGGTTCTTGGTCATGAAGTCTTTGCCTAAGCCAATGTCTACAAGTTAACATTTTCTGACGTTATTTTCCAGATTTTTAATAATTTCAGGTCTTAGGTTTAAGTCTTTGATCCATCTTGAGTTGCTTTTTCTGTAAGGTTAGAGATGAGGTTCCAGTTTCATTCTTTACATGTGGCTTGCCAATTTTCTCAGCACCATTTGTTGAATAGGGTGTCCTTTCCCCCACTTCTATGTTTTTGTTTGCTTTGTTGAAGATCAGTTGGCTGTAGTATTTGGTTTTATTTCTGGGTTCTCTATACTGTTCCATTGGTCTATATACTGATTTTTATGCCAGTACCAAGCTATTTTGGTGACTATGGCCTTATAGTATAGTTTGAAGTCGAGTAATGTGATGCCTCTGGTTTCGTTCTCTTTTCCTAGTCTTGCTTTGGCTATGTGGGCTTTTCGGTTCCATATGAATTTAGGATTGTTTAGGATTGTTGTTCTGTGAAGAATGATGGTGGTGTTTTGATGGGAATTGCATTGAATTTGTCCATTGCTTTGGCAATATGGTCATTTTCAATTATTGATTCTACCCACCCATGAGCATGGGATGTGTTTCAATTTATTTGTGTCATCTATGATCTCTTTCAGCAGTGATTTGTAGTTTTCCTCATAGAGGTCTTTTACCTCCTTGGTTAGGTATTCCTAAGTATTTTATTTTGCAGCTATTGTAAATTGGGTTGAACTCTTGATTTGCATCTCAGCTTGGTAGCTATTGCTGTATTAACAGAGCTACTGAGTCGTGTACATTAATTTTGTATTCTGAAACTTTGCTGACTTCATTTACCAGTTCCAGGAGCTTTTTGGATGAGTCTTTAGGGTTTTCTTGGTATACGATCATATTATCAGCAAACCGACAGCATAACTTCCTCTTTACTGATTCGGATGCCCTTTACTTCTTTCTCTTGTCTGATTGCTCTGGCTAGGACTTCCAGAACTATATTGAATATAAGTGGCAAAAATGGGCATCCTTGCCTTGTTCCAGTTCTCAGAGGGAATGCCTTCAACTTTTCCCCATTCAGAATAATGTTTGCTGTGGATTTGTCATAGGTGACTTTTATTACCTTACAGTGTGTCCCTTGTATGCTGATTTTGCTGAGGGTTTTAATCATAAAGGGATGGATTTTGTCAAGTGCTTTTTCTGCAACTATTGAGATATACAGAATTAAAAACAAAAGTCACATGGTTATGCGATGTATCACGAGTTGACTCATATGTTAAATCAACCCTGCATCCCTGTTAGGAAACCCACTTGATCATGATGATTTATCTTTTTGATATGTTGTTGGATTCTGTTAGACAGTATTTTGTTGAGAATTTTTGCATGTATGTTCATCAGGGATATTGGTCTATAGTTTTGTTATGTCCTTTCCTGGGTTTGGTATTAGGGTGATACTGGCTTCATAGAATGATTTAGGAAGATTTCCCTCTATCTCGTGGAATAGTGTCAGTAGGATTGATGCCAATTAATTCAGCTGTGAATCCATCTGGTCCCAGACTTTTTTTGCTGGCATTTTTTAATTGCCATTCAAATCTTGCTGCTTGTTACTGGTCTCTTCAGAGTTTCTATTTCTTCTTGGTTTAATCTAGGAGCATTGTATATTTCCAGAAATTAATTCATCTCCTGTAGGTTTTCTACTTTACACGCATAAAGCTGTTCATAGTAGCCACGAATAAGCTTTTGTATTTCTGTGATATTGGTTGTAATATCACCTGTTTCATTTCTAATTGAGCTTATTTGGCTATTCTCTTGATTAATCTTGCTAACAGTCTATCAATTTTACTTATTTTTTCAAAGAACCTACGTTGTTTCATATAGCTTTTGTATTTTTTGTTTCAATTTCATTTAGTTCTGCTCTGATGTTTGTTATTTCTTTTCTTCTGCTGGGTTTGGGTTTGGTTTGTTCTTGTTTCTCTAGTTCCTTGAGGTGTGACCTTAGATTGCCTATTTGTGCTCTTTCAGACTTTTTGATGTGGGCATTAATAGTATGAACCCCATGTGATTCAGGAATTCCATTACTAAGGATGTATCCAATTTAAATGGGCATGTCAAAGAGATATCTGCACTCCCATGTTCATTGCAACATTATTCACAATAGTCAAGATATGGAATCAACCTAAGTATCCATCAATGGATGAATAGATATAGAAAACAAGACATATATCCACAGTGAAATGTAATTCAGCCTTTAAATAGAAGAAAATCTTGTTCATGTGTCAATGTTCTATATTGTGTTGTATATATCAAAACATTATAATTGTATATATAATACATATGTGTGTATAATTTATATTATATATAATACATAATTACAATTATATGTGTAATATATATGTGTTGTATATATCAAAATTGCTAAGTGGGTACATTTTAAATGTCTCACCATGAAAATTGGTGATAATATGTTCATTAGGTTAATTTCATCATTACAAATATTCATATATTAAAATATCATATTCTACCCCATAAAAATCTATTTTTTCAATTAAAAATATTTTTAAAAATAATGCAATAAACATGAAAGTAGAAAAATGATTATAGACCTTTGGTGTGGAACTGAAATCAGAAACATGAATATTAACCTATGATTTCTACATACATTTATAAATAATTGATGGTGTCTACACTTCATTCTTTACTCGTTTTCTTTCCACATTTTGTAGATATAATTTGAGATTTTTTTATTCTATCTTCTTGAAATAGGAGATTAGTCAGTATTTAACCTTTCTTCTTAATGATCTACAGGGATAAATTTTTCTGTAACCACTGGGTTAGCTGCATCCTACACGTTTTATGTCATGTTTATATTATTGTTCTGTCAAAGGCCCACCTGTGTTTGATTTTGGTGAGAATCCCACGTGAACTAGAAAAGAACATGACTTTTCTTATTGTTGTGAGCATTGTTCCATATGTACAAAGTTTTGTTACCATTAAGTATGTTGTATAAATCTTCTATAACTTTAGTAATTTGGAGGTTTATGTGCTCTATCACATATTGGCGTGTTAACATATATACTATTAAATTGAGCAATGACTGGGCAAAAGGAAAAATCAAAAGAGAATTAAAATCTCAAGACAGACAAAAAATACACTATACTAAAACTTATGAGATGCACCAAACCCAGTACTAAGAGAAAAGTTTATTGCAATGAATAGCTACATGAAAAAAAGAATTCAAATTAACCAACTTTATATATCAAGAAACTAGAAATAGAGAGCCTAAGTCCATAGTTATAATACAGAAGAAAATATTAAAGTAGAAATGAGACTAGAAAAACTGAAGAAAAATCAGCAAATCTAAATTGTTTTTTAAAAATTTAAAGGTGATAAACCTTAGCTAGACTAAGAAAAAAAGAGTATCCTCAACTAAAATGAGAAATAGGAGGAGTCATTAGAACAAATGCCTCAAAATGAAAAGGATTATAAAAGACTATTATGAAAATTATGCACTTATAAATTAGATAATCTATAAGAAATCAAACTTGATTTATGCAACCTACCAAAACTAAATCAAGAGGAAATAGGAAGCCTGAACAGAGGAAGAAGAAGATCAAATTAGTAAACAAAAACTTCCCAAAGAAAAGACCAAACCAAATGGCTTCGTGGATGAATTCTAAACATTCAAAGAAGAACTAATAGCAATCCTTCTTAAACTCTTTCAAAAACCAGGAGAATGCCTCAAACTCATTTTATGAGGCCATCAAACACTTATATCAAAGCCAGACAAAGATAATCAAAAGAAAATAAAACTACAGGTCAATATCACTGATAAACATAGGTGTAAAAATCTTCAACAAAATACTAACAAACCAAATTCAACAGCCCATTAAAAAGAGAATAAGCCATAGCCAACTGAAATGTATCTCTGGGATGCAAGAATGCTTCAACATAGGCAAATCAATCAGTGTGATACAACACATTAAGAGAATAAAAAAAAAATTGCAGCAAAAGCATTTGACAGTTCATGTCAAAACTCTGAAAAACAGGTACAGAAGGAACTTATTTCAACACAACATATCGTATATGAAAAGCCCACAGTTAACATAATAAAAAATGAAAATGTTTTTCCTATGGTCTGGTACAAAGCAAGGATGTTCATTGTCACTTTTATTTAACATGGTACTGAAAGTCCCATCCAAAGCAATTAGACAAAAAAGCATCAAAATTAGAAAAATATTAAAATAATCTCTATGTGCAGGTGACATGGCCATATATATAAAAACCCTAAGACTACACCAAAAAACTATTCGAATAAACAAATTCAGTAAAGTTGCAGAACATAAAATAGCACACAAAAATCAGTGACATTTCTGCACACAAACGATGAGCTATTTGAAGGAAAATAAGAAAGCAATCCCATTTAAAATAGCAAAAAATAATATATTTAGGAATACTTATCCAATAGGGCAGAAGACTCCTACACTAAAAATCATAATACCTTAGTCAAAGATATTGAAGGAGACACAAATAAATGGAAAGACACTGTATTCATTGATTTGAATAATTAACAAATCTTCAAATTTGTAGATTTGAATAATTAACATTGTTTAAAATGTCCTTATTAAGCAAAACAATCTATAAATTGCAATTTCTATAAAATATCACTGGTATTTCTTTACAGAAATAAAAAAACAATAAGTAAATACATCTAGAACCATAAAAGATCTCAAATAGCCAAATCAACCTTGAACAAAACTAGAGGCATCACATTGATTTCAAAATATATTACAAAGGTATAGGAATTATCACTGTAAAGAACTGTCATAAAAAAGAAAAATGGACATATAGACTAATGAAACACAATACGGAGAACAGAAAGCAACCCGAGCATATTTGGCCAACTGATCAACAAAGTGAGAAGGCAACCTACAGAATGGGAGAAAATATCTGCAAACCATATATCTGTAAAGAGGGTAATATCCAGAACTTATAAGGAGCTCAAACAACTCAATAGCAAAAACCAGTTACCTTGATTAAAAATAAGCAAAGGGCCTGGGTAGGCATTTCTCAAAAGATGACATAAAAATGGCCACCAGGTAAATAAAAAGAGCTGAACATCACTAAGCATCGGGCAAATGCAAACTAAAACCACAACGAGGTATCACCTCCCACCGGTTAGAATAGCCATCATTACAGATGAAACAAGAGAGAGGGAAAGTGGAGAAAAAGAAACCTTTGAACATTGTTGGTGAGAATGAAAATTGGCACAGCAATTATAAGCAAACAGTACAGAGTTTCTTCAAAAAGTTAAAAATAGTACTATCATATGATCTAGCAGTCATGCTTCTAGGTAATGGTTCACCCAAAGAAGTGGGGGGGGAAGGGGAGGGAGAGCATTAGAAAAAATACCTAATGCATGTGGGGCTTGAAACCTGGATGATGGGTTAATGGGTGCAGCAAATCACCATGGCACATTATACCTATATTATACCTGTGTAACAAACCTGCACATTCTACACATGTATCCCAGAACTTAAAGTAAAATTTAAAAAAGCTATAGAGTCTTTGTGTGATGTCACTGACCACACAGTTGGGAAAGGATATGGATAATCATATCTCACCAGCTAGTGCAAGCTGGCCCCAGCACAACACTGCAGAAATGTTAGAACAGAGACTACTTCCAGGAGGAGAAAATAAGGAGGGTTAACATTACAGGCTGTGCCACCACGTCCAGCTAATTTTTGTATTTTAGTAGAAACTTGGTTTCACCATGTTGGCCAGGCTGTTCTTGAATTCCTGACCTCAAGCGATCCACCCCGCCTTGGCCTCCCAAAGTGCTGGGATTACAGGTGTGAGCCACTGTGCCTGACCAACAGTAGCTGTTTTTTTCTGCTTCTCTCTTTCCTCCCACCCTCCATCCTCTAGTGGGATCCAGTGTCTGTTGTTCCCCTTTGTGTCCTCATCATTTAGCTCCCACTTACGAGTGAGAACATGCAATATTTGGTTTTCTGTTCCTGTGTTAGTTTGCTAAGAATGATAGCCTCCAACTTCATCCATGTTTCTGCAAACAACATGATCTCATTCTTTTCATGACTGCATAGTATTGCATGATATATAGGTATCACATTTTCTTTATCCAATCTACCATTGATGGGCGTTTAGGTCGACTCTATGTCTTTGCTATTATGAACAGTGCTGTTATGAACACATGCAAGTATGTGTCCTTATGATAGAACAATTTATCTTCTTTTGGGTATATACCAAGTAATGAGACTGCTGAGTCGAATGCTAGTTCTATCTTTATATCTTCGAGGAATTGCCATAGTGTTATTCACAATGATTGAACTAATTTACACTCCCACCACCAGTGCATATGTTCCCTTTTCTCTGCAATCTCATCAACATGTTATTTTTTGACTTTTTGATAATAGTCATGCTGACTGGTGTAAGATGGCTTCTCATTGTGGGTTTGATTTTCATTTCTCTAATGATCACAGATGTTGAGATTTTTCTCATATGCTTCTTGGCCACAAGAATATCTTCTTTTGAAAAGTGTCTGTACATGTCCTTTGCCTTTTTAATTTTTTTCTTGTAAATTTAAGTTTCCTATAGATACTGGACATTAGACCTTTGTCAGATGCATAGTTTGTAAATATTTTCTCCCATTCTGTAAGTTGTCTGTTTATTCTGTTGATAGTTTCTTTTGCTGTGCAGAAGCTCCTTAGTTAGATTCCATTTGTCAGTTTTTGCTTTTGGCATCTTCATCATGAAATCTTTGCCCATTCTCATATGCTGAAAGGTATTGCCTGGGTTGTCTTCTGGGGTTTCTATAGGTTTGGATTTTGCATTTAAGTCTTTAATTCATCTAGAGTTGATTTTTGTAAATGGTGTGAGGAAGTGGTCCAGTTCTAATCTTTTGCATATGAGTAGCCAGTTTTCCCAGTACCATTTATTAAATAGGGAGTCCTCTCCCCATTGCTTATGTTTTAAGCGTTGTCAAAGATCAGATGGTTGTTGGTTTGTGGCCTTGCTTCCGAGTTCTCTATTCTGTTGCTCTATGTGTCTGTTTTTTGGACAAGTGCCATGCTGTTTGGTTACTGTATAATCTTGATGTGGTCCCAAAATGGGAGGAAGTGCAATATGCTCCACCTGGAGAGGGAGATGGAGAATGCCAAAGATTTCTGGAGAGGTGGACTAAGGCAGACCCTAGAGGGCTTGGTAAGGACGATAATCATTTCTACCACACAGTGTTGTTAAAAGATTCAGATGCAAAATCTCCCATAAATCATAGCAGGAACTACACAATCCATAAAAAGCAACCTAGTAAGATTTCAGTGAGTAGGCTACTAATTAATCAGTATGTTTCCCCTAAGCCAGCAAAAACCAATTCTAAAACAGAGTGAGAAGAAACTTACTCCAGAAAGCGAGCATAGAAATACAGGTCTAGAATTAAAGGTTCACAACATGTGCAATATCTGTGGTGAAGCATCATCACACTCTTCAAATTGGACAAAGACAGCTGGATGGAAGTCTCTACATGGTACACAGGTAGATTTCACTTAAAATAGTACAAAAATCCCAATATGACCTTTATCAAGCTTTGTTGATTTATTATTCTTGTTATGCTGGTTCTATCGTTCATACCTCCCAATTCTGTGAGCTGCTGTACGAAAAATAAAGCGTCTCCGTGCTAAAAGAAAAAAGCCAAAGAACAAGGCGGCCTCCACACTTCTACCATCTAAATCTCCTCACGTGCACCTCATCAATAGAACCTAAATTACTGGTGAATCTCAGATACCATGGAGTTTGTATACATAGATTTTAGTTTTCCAGCTTTACCAGTCAAAAGACATTTGAAGAAGTTGGGACGAAAACAAGCAAGCCAACTACAGTATCCTCGGCTTCTGCAACACACATTTAGCTTTTGCCTTTACTTCAATACCCTTTCTCTTTCAATAGGTCTGTCCGTTCAATTTATGCAAATTATGCAATTTCAATTTATGCAAATTAGAAATGGTTGGTCTCTTTTCTGACACCTTATTTTTGCTATGCTTCCTTTTTTAACTTTTTATTTCTCCCCATGTATAGTTAATTATGTGTTTGTGTTTGAGAGCTCGGTTTTTAAAATTTTTTACTTTTTCATTTTATTCATTTTTTCCAACCTCAGAAGAGCACATTGTTCTTTTAGATCTTTGGATTACTCTTATATTTCAAATAATATGCTCAAATGTCTAGTTTTTCCACAATCTAATTACTATTTAAGTACATTTACACATTTGCCACTCTCTCCACCATGCACTCAATTTTAGTTTTTCAGTTACATTATTCCTCTTAAAACCTTTTAGCATATCCCTATACTTTAATCATATAATTATATCCGTATTAACTGATTCATCAAGTATAAATTGTAAAGAGGTTGGTCTGCCAAGGAAGGTATGGATTTTGTGAAGATATAAAAGAAAATAAAAGACATGTAAATACTGGTAGAAGGAGACATCTTTATTAGTCATTTCCACATCCATCTCCCCAATTTCTACATTTTTTAATATTGTTATCACTGTCTATATTGTCTCAGTTTGTTACATTTCTATTTTAGTCATACCTTCATTTACTTATTCATATAGAGTCATTTTCTCATGTGTTTTTATTAAACGCTTTTACATATTATTAGGAACCTTTCCATTATAGTTTCTCCAGGCATCCTTTGGTGGGTTAAGGTTTGTCCTCAACCTGTTTTATTGTGATGTATATGTGGCTATTCTACTTTTCCTTTGTCTTAAATCTTAAAGAATGGCTTTGCCTTTTAAAAGATATTCCACTAAAATATTGTTAAGTATTGCTCTATTTTTTATCATTTAATATAAATAAAATTCAAAGACCGGCCTAATACCACTATATTGTGATATTTTGCCTAGATTTCCTAGTAATTCTAACTTAGACACACACGGTACCATATTTTTGTGGGACATATCTGGATATAGAAAATACTATATCACATTTTGAAAAAGTATCTGCATGTACATTTTCATTCTAATCATTTACATATATTTTTCAACCACAATATTTATGTTTGACCCTTTTTGTTGGTTTCCAAATCCATTGACACTTTTTAACCTCTCTATTATTTTCCTCAGGATTTTTAAGCCTCTTTTTCCGGTCCTTCATTATTTTAAGCTGTTTCTCTTCATTTGTTAACATATTTTTATTTTACTTTTATCTTCTATTTATTCTCTAACATCTGTCACCTCAGTATTGATTTCTGTTTTTGCTTTATACCGATTCCTTTGACCCTCATGTAGCATTTGAATTCTATTACAAAGAAATATCAGATTTCATTGCAACTTTTTCAAGGGAACCAACTTTTCATAATTTTGGTAGATATTATGTTGTATGTTTTCTATTTTGCTTTAGCTTTCTTTTTACTTTTGATATATGATGTTGCCTAAAACGAAATATTTAAGTAAATGTATTTCCATTCCTAGCTACCTATGTGTTTTAGGCAGATATGAGTTTTGAAATGTATTTGAAACCTTTTGGATCCTTTATATATGCTACATAGCTTTCATAGGACAACAAGTGATGAAATGTTTTACAGCCTTGTCTTGTATATTCTGTCCTATCCATTGTTACATGTCTGAGACCAACTTTGGCCGTTTTTATCATTTCTCTTGAACATCAGAACCTCATCTCCATAACTTTTCTGTAAATCTTGCTTTGAATTCTTCAGTCTCTCCTATGTTTAGTTATCTAATAACACATGCAATTTAATTCAGACTGATAAAGGATATTGTCTTAAATCTTTCTGCCTCTCTTTTGTCCTTACTGTGCCCCCAGTGACCAGCATAGGAATAGGCACAAAGCAGGCACCTGACTGTGGAGTGAATAAACCAATGCCTGGCAACATTTAGAATTTATAATCGGCAAATCCACTACTTAATTATATTGAGAGGATTAATTTAAAACGATCACTTGAAAACAGTTAAAATGGTAGCTCAGTTCATTTACTGAAAACAAAGGAAGCATTTTAAACAATTCTCTTGGTCTTCGTAACCTTTCAGGACTAGCCCCTAATTACCTGCAAGGATAGAAGAGCCCAGACACCTCCTGAGAAGCCCAGTTTCCTCCGTGTTCCTTATGCTTTTTCCCTTCGTGGAAAAAAGTGATTGCACCTTTCTTTCCATTTCCTAATTCTACATCATGCCTTGTATTTAGCTGGAGACTCACTCAGAGTGGGAGAGCCTGAGAGAAGAGCTGGAGACAAGCAAGGTCTGCAGGGGATTCCAGGGCAGGCCGGCCCATGACCTGGCCAGCCCTGCCATGACCTGCTTTCCCACCCAGGTAAGCTGCTTACACTTCCGAGGTGAAACTATTAGAAAATTAAGAAAAAAAAATTAGACGTATGTAAATTTAGGAGGCACAACATTTCCCTGGAGTTGAAGGGAACTATACTAAGTTCTACAGAACTTGAGTATTTGAAGATGCTTAAATTATCACTGTGCTCTATTCAGCCACAAGGATCTTGTGCTATAAATTTATCGTAGAATTTGCTGTTAAAACACACCCACACTAAAGAAGCCACCACATTACTCTATTTGTGACTTTTGTTGCAGAAATATTACTATACACTTTTATTTTTCATATTTCAGCTGTGAATTTTTAAAATCACATTCAAAGGCGTGAAGAGTTAGGTAGTGAATTGTTTACTAAAGTGTCATTTATAAAAGAAATTCAAAAGTTTATTTTACAAGTTTAAACATTTCATGTATACTTATCAGGGTCAGCCTTAATGAAGCTATGGTCTACTTAGAACTGAAACCTGCATATTAAGCTATTAAATGTTACTCAACAAAGTCACTGAAAATTTCTAGTGCCATAATCTGATGAAAACAGAAAAGAGTTATTTCTCCTCAATAGATTGTCAGTGGTTATGGTAAAAAAATTAACCAATGAAATGTGTGGTTCCTTGGCCCGACTACAACACAATTCTGGGAAAATACTACAAGTCTCAAACTTTCCATTGTGATTCACTGAACTAAGGAAGCATTACTCAGTAAATTATTATGAAAATTTAGTAAAAAGTTAGGTGAAACTAGGTCCTGTTATCACATTAAAATATCAAATTGATTAAATGTTTACATATGGAAAATGAAAATATAAAACAAGACACATGAATGGGTAAAGATTTAGCTAAACTGTTAGCAAAGGCAATGAAGAAAACATGGAAAGTAAAATTAGTATTTGAAAAATGAAAACAATCTCTGAATAAAACAAATTTTTTCTAATTAGGAAATTTATGGTTCACATGACGAATCAAAGGCTGAGGATCGGTAATGTGTAAGATTCTCTTGCATATTCATAAGACAGACATGGCAATTTTTAAAATGACACAAACATGTTAGTAAACAATTTGTGGAAGACTTGTACATACAAAATAAGACAATGACAAAAAGCACAAAAGTGTCCATTAATTTGTTGAATAACAGAGAGGCAAAAAAATGTGTGATTATCAGTGTTGCTGTGAGTCAGTGAAAACACCAGTGCTGCCTTTTGTGGTATGCCAGGGTAGATCACTGATGGGTACAACCCGAGTATATGAACATGAAAGGGACACTAACTGTTTAATAAAAATGTAATAACCGATACAATAAAGGAATTCCTTATGCAGATATTCATTATAGTATTGTTTTAGATTAGTAAAAAATTGGAAGAAATCTACATTGGAAATAAGAAAACTCAGATTCTGTTATTAAGGTAAAATATTATGAAGTTATATTCAAAACTATTTTTAAAAAGTAAACACTGAAAATATGTACACAAGAATATTTATGCAGATGTAGAGCTATATACAGCATGATTCTAATCTATAGTATTTTAATATATGTATCTATATATTAAAAATATCATTTTCTCCCACAAAAAATAAGTATGTGAGATGGATGTTTATCATCATGACATGGTCATTCCACAATGTGTACATGTATTGAAATATCTCACTGTACCCAAATATATATACAATTATTTGTCAATTAAAAACAATTTTCAAAATCCTATTTTGAAAATTTTTATTCTGACTTGATCATTATACAATGTATATATGTGTCAAAACATCACCCCATACCCCATAAAAATATACAATTGTTATGAGTCGATTAAAAACAAAATAAACTAAAATTTTTACAAAGAAAAAATTTTATAGTAAATGTGGTAGGATTTATTTTATACCTTTATTTCTCCTTTTAGTTCCATCTATGTCTTAAATTATGTATAGCACTCACAGATGTATTTATAGAGTGAAAAAGATGTTTTAAAAAGATAATATAATTTTAAGCATAAGAAATATTATTGACATGAATTTTTTTTTTTTTTTGTCACCACGCAGGGCCCCCTGGTTTGGGCCCAAACACAGCTGCCCCACTCTGGGCTGACCACACCTATTGGTAGCAGCTCTGCATTTCTCTGGGATGGGGCCCAAGAAACAAGTGAAAGGCCCTCTTCCACAACACTGCCAGGTCCCTGCTCACACTGCCTCCAGGCTGAGGGAACACAAAGCCTGAGTCACCCCAGAGGTGTGGCCTGTAGCCCAGGAGTACCAAGCTGAGATCTACAGCCAGCACTAAAGGGGGAAGAGGAGCCCACACTTTCAGAGCACTGAGAGGGAGCAAGCCTGCAATTGTGAGAAAATAGAGGAGCCGTGGGGCTGAACTAGGGCCTATCTACCGGCCATTATGCTTAAGCACCATCTACTGGATCACAGCCCAAACTTCGACACCAAAAATAATATACCTCCCCGTGAAACCAAGGCCAAGAACTCAGCTATGAGTAAAGACCCTGCACAAAGCCTTGGGCCCTCTGAAAACATCCAGAAATCAACTGACTGTACTCAAGTTACACCACAGTGAAGGGGACATGAGACCACACAGATGAGAAGGAACCAGTGCAAGAACTCTGGCAACTCAAAAAGACAGAGCATCTGTTCTCCAAACAAATGCACTAGCTCCCCCAACTAGGGTTCTTAAGTAGTCTAAAATGGTTGAAATGACAGAAATAGGATTCAGAATATAAATAGGAATGAAGACCATCAAGATTCGGGAGAGAGTTGAAACCCAAAGAATCTAAGGATTACAATAAAATAATACAGGAGTGATAGATGAAATGGCCATTATAAGAACCAAACTGATCTGTGAGAGCTGAAAAACACACTACAAGAATTTCTTAATACAATTACAAATATAAATAGCAGATAGGACTAAGCTGAAGAAAATCTCAGAGCTTGAAGATGTACTCTAAACTCAGAAAAAATTAAAAATTAAAAAGAGTGAAGAAAACATCTGAGAAATATGGAATTATGTAAAGAGACCAAATCTATGATTTATATGGTATCTCTGAAACACAGCGGGAGAAGACAAGCAATTTAGGAGACACATTTCAGGAAATTGTCCATGAAAATTTCCCCAACGTTGTTAGAGAGGCCAATATTCAAACTGAGAGCACTGAGAGAGAAACACATTTGGTCTCCCCTGTGAGCCCTTTGTCCTCTTGCTCATCACCAGGAAGGGCCCCCCTGGTTTAGGCCCATGACACAGCTGTAACACTCTGGATCAATCACACCTATTGGTAGCAGCTCTGCATTTCTCCATATTCATGTGGGGTAAAGTGTGGTTGGTCAGAGGAAGGTAGACACTCTGGCAACTCAAAAAGCCAGAGTTCTTGCACTGGTTTGTTCTCATCTCTGTGGGCTCATATCCCTTTAACTGTGGTGTAATTTGAGTACAATTAACTTCTTTTCTGCAAGACACAACACAAGAAGTCCATCACTAAGATACATAGTCATCAGATTCTCGAAGATGGAAAACAAGAAAAATGTTAAAGGCAGCTAGAGAAAAGGGGCAGGTCACCTACAAAGGAAACCCCATAAGCTAACAGCAGATCCTTTAGCAGAAACCCTACAAACCAGAAGAGGTTGGGGGCCTATGTTCAGCATTCCTAAAGAATTTTCAACCACGTATTTCATATCCAGCCAAAGGAAGCTTCATAAGCAAAGGAAAAATAAGATTCTTTTCAGACAATGCTAAGGGAGTTCCTTACAACCAGACCTGCCTTACAAGAGGTCCTGAAAGGAGTGTTAAATGTGGAAAGAAAAGACCATTACCAGTCACTACCAAAACACACTTAAATACATAGACCATTGACACTATAAAGCAACCACACAAACAAGCCTGCAAACAAACAAAAAAAAACACCTAGGAATAGGATGACAGGATCAAATCTACACATATCAATGTTAATCTTGAATGTAAACAAGCTAACTGCCTCAAAGGGCACAGAGTGGGAAGCTGGATAAAGAAGATTCAAAGGTATGCTGTCATCAAAAGACCCATTTAACATGCAATGACACCAATAGGCTCAAAGTAAAGGGATGGGAAAAAAAATCTACCAAGCAAATGGAAACAAAAAAGCAAGGGTTTCGATTCTAGTTTCAGGCAAAACAGACTTCAAACCAGCAAAGGTCACAAAAGACAAAGATGGCCATAATATAATGCTACAGGTTTCCATTCAACAAGATCTAACTATCCTAGATATCTATGCATACAACACAGAAGCACCCAGGTTCATGAAGCAAGTTCTTAAAGACCTACAAAGATACTCAGACTCCCATACAATAATAATGGGAGATTTCAGCATCCCACTGACAGTATTGAGGCAAAAAGCTAACAAAGAGACTTGAGACCTAAACTCAACACTTGGCCAAATGGACCTAATAGACATCTTCAGAACTCTGAACCCCAAAACAGAATATACATTCTTCTCACGTGTACACAGCATATACTCCAAAATTGACCAGACACAAAACAATCCTCAGCAACTTAATTATACCAACCATATTCTTGGACCACAGTACAATAGAGATCAATACTAAGAAAATCACTCAAAACAAAGTTATGTGGAAATTAAATATGCTAATGGTGACCTTTTTGTAGACAACAAAATTAAGGCAGAAATCAAGAAATTATTTGAAACTAATGAGAACAAAGGTAAAATATACCAGAATCTCTAGGATGTAGCTAAAGAAGTGTTGAGGAGTCTGCAACACTAAATATCCACATGAAAAAGTCAGAAAGACCTAAAATTAACAACCTAACAGCACACTTAGAAGAACTAGAGAAACAAGAGCAAACCAACTCCAAAACTAGCAAAGAACTAATCAAAATCCGAGCTTAATGGGAGGAAATTGAGATGTGGAAAACCATACGAAAGATCAACGAATCCAGGAGTTGGTATTTGAAAAACATAAAGAGACAAATAGACCATTAGACAGACTAAGAAAAAAGAGAAGCTACAAATAAGTACAATCAGGATTGTCAAAGAGTTCATTACCAGCAACCTGACAGAAACACCAACGAAAGAAAACCCTCAGACTACTATGAACAGCTTTATGCTAGAGAATCTAGAAGAAATCAATGAATTCCTGGACACATACAACCTCTCAACATTGAATCAGGATGAAACAGAATCCCTGAACAGACCATTAAAAAGTTCTGAAATTAAATTCATAATAGAAAGCCTGCCAACTACAAAAAGTCCAGGACCAGACAGATTCATAACTAAATTCTGCAAGAGGTACAAAGAAGAGCTCATATCATTCCTACAGAAAGTATTCCAAATAATTGAGGAGAGACCCCTCCCTAACTTATTCTATAAGGCCAGCATCATCCTGATCTCAAAACCTGGCAGAGATACACACACAAAAAGAAAAACTTCAGGCCAGTATCTTTGATTAACAGATGCAAAAATCTTCAACAAAATACAAATAGAATCTAACAGCACATCAAAAATTTATCCACCGTGACCAAAGTAGGATTCATCCCTGGGATGCAAGGTTGGTTCAACATCACATCACATAGAATTAAAAACAAAAACCACATGATTATCTCAATGATTCAGAAAAGGCTTTTAATAAATTTTAACTCCCATGTTAAAAACTCCCAATTAAGCTAGTCATTGAAGAAATATACCTCAAAATAACAAATGCCTTCTATGAAAACTCCACAGTGATCATACTGAATGCGCAAAAGCTGGAAGCATTTCCCTTAAAAACCAGCACAAGAAAAGGATGCTCTCTCTCACCACTCTTATTCAACATAGTATTGGAAGTTCTGGCCAGAGCAATCAGCAAGAGAAGGAAATAAAAGACATCCAAATAGGAAGAAAAAAAACCTCAAACTATCCCTGCTCGCAGACAACATGATACTATATCTAGTAAACCACATGGTCTCTGTCCCAAAGCTCCTTGATCTGATAAACAACTTCAGCAAAGTTTCAGGATATAAAATCAAGGTACAAAACTCAGTAGCCTTCCTATGCACTAACATTCACGCTGAGAGCCAAATCAAGAATGCAATCTCCTTCATAATAGCCACGAAAATAAAATATCTAGGAATACAGCTAACCAGAGGTGAAAGATCTCTACAATGAAAGTTACAAAACACTGCTCAAAGAAATGAGAGATGAAACAAATGGAAAAGCATTACATGCTCACGAATAGGAAGAATCAATACCATGAAAATGGTCATCCTGCCCAAGGCAATTTCCAGATTCAGTGCTATTCACATATAAAACTACCTATGGAATTCTTCACAGAATTAGAAAAAAAATATTTTAAAATTCACATGGAACCAAAAAAGAGCCCAAATAGCCAAGGCAATTCTAAGCAAAAGAACAAAGCTGGAGGCATCACACTACCCAACTTTAAATCATGCAACAGGGCTACAGTAACCAAAACAGCATGGTACTGGTACAAAAACAGATATATAGGCCAATGGGACAAAGTAGAGAGCCCAGAAATAATGACACACCTAAAACCATCTGATCTTCAACAAGGTGAACAAAAACAAGCAATAGGGAAAGAACTCCGTGTTCAGTAAATGTTGCTAAAATAACTGTATAGCCGTAATGCAAAAGATTGAAACTGGACCCTTTCCTTATACTACATAGAAAAGTCAACTCAAGATTGATTAAACCCTTAACTGTAAAACCTAAAACCATAAAACATCTGGAAAATAACCTAAGAAATATCATTCTAGACATAGGACCCAGAAAAGATTTTACGGTGAAGATGGCAATAGCAAGGTCAAGCAAGGTCAACAAAAGTGAAAACTGACAAATGGGATCTAATTAGACTAAAGAGCTTTTGCACAGTGGGCAAAGGATATTAACAGATACTTTTCCAAAAATGACTTACATGCAGGCAACAAGGATATAAAAAATGCTCAATATCACTAACCATTAGAGAAGTCCAAATGAAAACCACAATGAGATACCATCTCACACCTGTCAGTGTGTGTATTACTAAAAAGTAAAAAAATAACAGATACTGGTTAGGTTGCAGAGAATAGGGAATGCTTATACACTCCTGTTGGGAATGTAAATTAGTTCAGCCATTGTGAAAGTAGTTTGGCAATTTCTGAAAGAACATAGAATTACCTTTTGACCCAAAGGAATATAAATCATTCTACCATGAAGTCACACACACACACGTATGTTCTTCACAGCATCGTTCGTAATAGCCAAGAAATGGAATCAACCTAAACGCACATCAATGGTAGACTGAATCAAGAAAATACTGTACATATACATCATGGAATACATGCAGCCAGAAAAAACAAGATCTTGTTTTTTGTGGCAATGTTGATGGAGCTAGAGGCCACTATACTAAGTAAACTAACACAGAAACAGAAAACCAAATACCACATATTTTCACTTATGAGTGGGAGCTAAACAGAGTACCTACGGACACAAAGAATAACAGAACCCCCCACCGGGCCTACTTGAGGGTGTAGGGAGGAAAGTGAGGACTGAAAACCTACCTATCAGGAACTATGCTTATCACTTGGGTGGTGAAATAATCAGTGACATGCAATTTACCTATATAACAAACCTGCACATGTGCCCCTCAACCTGAAATAAATGTTGAAAAAAAACTTTAAAAAACAGAGAATGTCTCAAGGACAAATGCTGTCAGAATAAAACTACCAATCCCGAATTGTAAACCCAGCTATACTATCGTTCAAAAGTAAGGGTAGTTAGACAGGAGAAATAAGCTTAGATCTATTGTATAACATGATGATTACAGTTTATATCTATGTATTATATATTTATTTTCAAATTGCTAGATTTTAAATACTCCACCACTCAAAAATTATAGGATGTGAAGTAATTGATATGTTGATTAGCTTGTCTTTCCAAAATGTGTATATATGTATATACATATTAAAACATTGGGTTGTACACCATATATACAATTGTCAATTAAAATATAAACTTAAAAATTTGAAAGAAAATGGTAATAAAAAATTAAAAGGATTAAATTAACAAAAGATATTTTCAGGCCTTTTTTTGAAACATAAGTGTTTACCACTCAGTGAAGGGACTCTTATGTTTAAAGCATAAATACAGAAGAATCAAGATGTTGGGAGAAAAAACAGCAACGAAGTTTTGGAAGCTGGAAAGCCAAAGGAAACTTTTTGACTCCTAAAAATCTCAAAGCAGAACACTGAGCTGGTGAGTGGAGAAGTTCGGAAGCAATTGATTCCTACTGGAAGAACTCCTAATCAGGTCTAAATATTACAGGTAACATTGAAGTGGGAGGCTTGGCTGAAAGTTTGTATGAAAACTGTTATCCACGCACTTTAGTTAGACAACCCTTCCTCCCCGACCTGACGCGACACTAACTTGGGAGGTGGTGGTGTACCCAAGGGGCTCTGGGATTGGAAAACAGACATTGCGTGGGTGTAAGTGGGAAGTCTGCACCCTACGTTGTGAAGAACACCAGCACGTTTCCCCAACGTGGGTTCTCAGAATGCTGGCAGCCCCCAGAAAGATTTGCAAAGGAAGCAGACCATACCAAAGAAAATACCCAGGAACACTGACATTTGAGGTTTCCAAAATAAGTCATTTACATCATAGTTTAGTGACTCCTACTCGTTAAGGCTTGTCCTTATCCAGAGACTAACATTAGGAGAGAGACGGGGATTACAAAACTTGAGGAAAGCTTCTAAAATAAAGGCAGAAATCACGCAAATCAGTGAAAATAAGAGGAAATACAGTATGCAGTAAGTAGAGAAACTCTATAAAAGAACTGACTAATCTGCTATGACAGATAAGAACATACGAACAGATATTAAACTAGAACAGGGTGTTTTAAACAGAGCATTGGAGAAATTTTTAAGAGTTCTTGAACATTTAGATTATGGCAGTGTAGACTGTAAAGTAGGACAAGACAGATGCAAAAGAAGGTAGAAGAAGAGATCCCATTTGAGAGTCAGGAGGCAAATCAAGTAATAAAAATTCCAGAGGAAAAGAATGTTTTAGATGGAAGGAAAGCACATATTCCAGTCATGTTTCAGAGCAAAAATTCTGGAATTGAAAGACACGTTTCAAGATTAAAAGGTTCATCAATTGCCCAACATAATTGTTAAAAAGAGCCCTTATGAAGACATTATGAATGTTTAACACGACGGCCAAAGGAGAGCCTGAAGCCTCCAGGGGGCGACAACACAACTAAAATTGAGAGCATGGAACTCCCAGGAGAAATACTGAATGTCAGAAGACAATGGAGGAGGGACATCCTCATATTCATGAGGGAAAGCTTTTTTCAACCTACACATTGACACCTGGCCAGATCTACTGTCAAAGTGGGAGGATAAAAAAAATCATTTTCAAACATGCAAGGCCTTTAAAAAATTTCCTCCCACGTACTTTGTTTATAAACCTGTTGAAAGACATGCTCCACAATGGGGAGGTTTTAAAGTAGAAGACGTGGTACACAGACAATCAAGAATCCAGAGGGTCATGGGGAAGAGGCAGCATCTCAGGAGGAGCCCCGTGCAGCGCAGCCCATCTCTGGGGCAAGCAGCCTGGATGGAAGCGGCAGAGCAGGGGCTGCAGAAGAGGGAGGGCTGTGAAGACGGCACCGAGAATTCCTGAGGGAGTCACAGTTTCAACAGGATATTTATCAGAAGGAGATTCTATATACATATATATATACACACACACACACACACACACATATATAGAGAGAGAGAGATTAGTCAGTTATCTTTTCTTTCATGTATACATATATATGGATATATACACACACACCCATATATATGTATATACAAATACACATATCTCCTAGCTACTGGGGAGGCTGAGGTGGGAGGATTGCTAGAGACCAGGAGCTCAATCTCTTTCTTGACCCAGCTGGTCAAGAATGATTACCAACCCTCAAAACCCATCCTGTCCCCATTCAGTCACCAAAGTGATTGTGACTCTGACTTCTGACATGGTATTCTATCAGTGTCCATCTTCCATCTCTGCTCTTTAGACCTATCTGCCTCTCAGAGCATGCTCACAGGAGACTGCACCACACAACCTGCTTGTGCCCCTTAGAGTCCTCTTGTAGCCCAGCTTGCCCTCTGCACTTGCTCTTCTGCATATCACTGATGGCAGCTAGTTTTGGGACCTTGTTCACCAAGTCAGGTTTTGAGAGGTGAAGTCAAATTTTGTTCATAACTACTCTATGCTCTTCATTAATGGCTGGGACTCTGGAAATAAGCTCATTCTGATGGAAAGGCTAATAAGGAATCTGTTTTCTTTTTAAAAATTCTTTTAATCTTCCCATTTTTGTGTCTTTTCTCTTTACTGGTATTTGAAATGCACATCTTTGTAACCAGGTCACGAGAATGATTTTGCTTGGATTGTTTGGTGGCCTCAGACATAGGGTTCAGAAGCATCTTTCAATGTCATTATCTTTTTATCAGATCTTGAATTGCTTATTTGTTGTTTGTGTATGTTTATGTCCATGGGCACTAATATGGGTTCTTCTCACTACAAAAATCGGGGTCCCCTTCCTAAAATTCCGGCTAAATACTAAAGGGTTTTAAACCAAAAGTAAAATTCTAAGGCTCCCTCAACCATCTGAATAGGGCCCTCGTCTCAGCAAGGGCATTCCAAAGTTAACCTGATAAACTAGTTCAGGCCATGATAGGAAGGAAGAGCTTGACATGCCTCACGATACCCTCCCTCCCTTTTGGAATTACTGATAGAACAGATTCTTTAATCTTTAAGACTTAAGTCTGATTAAAAAACATTTACAATCTTCTCTCTGAAGCCTGCTTGTTGGAGGCCTCATCTACAAGATCAAGTCTTGGTCTCCACAAACCCTTACCATAACCAGACATTTCTTTCTACTGATAAACAACTCTTTCAGCTAATTACCAATCAGAAAATCTTTGAATCTGCCTCTGACTTAGAAACTCCTGCTTCCAATTGTTGTGTGTTTCCAGGTCAAACCACTGTACATCTTATACATGTTGACTGATGTCTTATGTCTCCCTAAAATGCGTAATACCAAGTTGTCCGGCCACCTCAGACCCATGTTCTCAGGATCTTCTGAGGGTGGTTCCATGGGCCATCGGTCACTCATTTGGCTCAGAATAAATCTTAAAATACAGGGTTTGACTTTTCATCAACAGGGTATACAATTTTATTTATATAATTTTCAATGAATAGTAAAAATTAAACTGTAGTATTTAGGAATATTTATCCAGTCATGCAAGAAAAAATCCAGGGAATAATTACTATGAAATTCATTTGGCAAAATAACTGACCAATATTCTTCGCTGTCAAGGCCCAACTAAAGAAATGTTAGAAACTTAACTGAAATGAGTGAGAATTGCTCAGTCAAGGTTTATTAAGCCAATATTAGAGTATGTCTAGAAAAATAAGCCACAGATACACCCGTGGCCATTTTTCCAAAGAGGTTTTTAGAACAGTCAGTACGTATACATTTTCTTAAGGTGGGGGAAGGCATATAGGAAGACAGGCGGGTTGGTGGTAAGGTCAATGGTTACGTTTCTGTGAGACTTCAGTTAGTGCCCAGTAAATGTACATTTTACACAGGATAAGGTCAATGTCTGAAGAGAAAGAAGGAGCCAAGGAAGAGTCAATTATGCAGAAGTCCCTGGGTAGGTGGAGGAATGATTTGTCTCATCTGGTCTTTGTTCTGCTCCTGGAAAGAAGCTTGTCATCAACATTATCAGTGTGGAATTGAGCAGACAGAAGAGTTCAAGACCAGCCTGGCCAATATGATGAAACCCTGTCTCTACTAAAAATACTAAAAATTAGCCAGGCATGGTGGTGGGCGCCTGTAATCCCAGCTACTTGGGAGGCTGTGGCAGGAGAATCACTTGAACCCAGGAGGGGAGGTTACACTGAGCTGAGATCATGCCATCGCACTCCAGCGTGGGCAGCAAGAGCAAAACTGTTTCAAAATAATGTCAGCATTAAGAGAAATTGAGTGACGGCCACATTGGAAGCTCATTGTGCTAATTTTGCACATTTTTGCATGTCTAAAAGTAGTTCAAATGAAAGTTAGAGACATTTAGAATAATGCGTTTTTGCCCTGGGGCATGTGCGGTGATCAAACAACAAGAGCGCCCTGGAGTGCTGGTTATGTTCCGTTTCTTGATGGGGTGCGGGGTTATTTCATGAATGGTTTCACAACTGTTTTCTTGAGATGATTAATAATGAGTTTTGCATGGCATTTCTAGTGTTATATTTCATAGTATAAGAAGAGATTAACACTGATTTATAATGTGATTTTCTTAGAAGCCCTGCTGTTGCCTGCATCATTAAGTGGTGATTCAATTCACTCCCTAAAATTACAAAGTGGCTGGAATTAAATATCCCCAAGCAAAGACTTCTTTCCTCTATGTTGTAGCAAATTCAATAACTTTTCAAGTTTTACCAAATAAAGTGAGGGATATTAACTATAATATTTAAAGCTATTAAATTCTATCTATAATTACAGAAATATATATGGAGAAACAAACTTTTTGGCAAATTATTTGGCAAATAATCATAGATTCAAGGTTTTTATACAATTCATTGTATTTTTTCCAATTGATTCTGGAGGGATTACAGAGTAAAAATAACTGCTAAAATGCAGAAAATGTTTAATGGCAAACAAAAATGATGTCACCATCAGTCCAAAGGTACCGATAATACATTATTCATTTTTGTGTTTTTTTTATTCTCCTAATGATACATGCAGTTTTAAAGAATAGAGAACACATGGAGTTGTTTTAGGATAATGTCATATTACTAACTGGCCACAAGGTGTCAGGAGGAGGATGTCATGGTGTCCCATAGTAACACCTGCAGGATGTCTAATACAATCTACAGATAATCACTTGGGACTTTGTATTCATGTATAGATTTCTTCTTCCTGTATGGATAGATCAGCAAGCCAAGAGAAAGTGGGGAGATATATAACCATCTTAGACGCAATCGCAAATGTCTCAGTGCAGTACCTGAGGTAGAATCTATTCAACGAACCAAGGAACTCCTGATGAGAGCTTTGCCCGGGGAACCCACAGAAGACGGCTTGGCTAGATCACTCGGGCAGAGCCCCCATGGCCTGAAGGAGCAACAGTTGTAGGCTTAGAAAATATCTGCTCTAAGAAGCCTCTTCCTCATTCTTCAACTGTGATAGACTCTGAGCAAGATAGTAAACTATGGCACAGAGAGGTTAGGTAACATGCTCAGGGCACACAGCCCAGAGAGAAATAGGCTAATATTCAGACTCCAGGGGGTTCAAGCTCCAAGTATATGGCCTTATCACCCTTAAATTGCCTTTGAAATTGGCAGATGGGGTGGAAATAATTAAAGAACAGTTAAATATTCATGGGGAAAAAACCTTATAAAAAGCTATTCAACATCTGAACAATCTGTTACTGGGCATATACGCTGGTATCACACAGTATTTTAGTGAAATCTGTGTGCCCATCTCCTCTTGGTGCCAACTACAACTAGGACACTCAGAGCAGGGACATTTTCCCACGCTAAACGGGAACCCATCACCAGAGAAGCCACCACAAAGCCAAGATTACAGAGAGAATGTTTTAGGAGTAGGGTGGAATTTAACTTCTAAACGTAAATAATTAACATTTTGAAATGAAGTGACAGTGTCACCTTATAATGCAAAATCATGCCATATTATACAAGAAACTCCACACCATGAAGAATTCTGGCTATACAACTTTTAATTGCCCAAAGAGACAAATTTATTGAAATAAACAGCTACTGAACATCTATTACATACTGCAAATTATATGCCTTGGAAAAGCATAAATATGACATACTTTATTCACAAAGGAATAAGTTTGTAGTAGTAACAACAGCAGTTGCTGATGTTATTTTGTCCTTGTTTTTAACATAATTCTAGTTAACATATTGAGTGCCTACTATTTTCTGGCCACCATCCCGAACACACATCATGAATCGTCTGACAAATGTGCTGTGCTAAATTCATAAATTCAATGCAAAGGAGGGGGAGTCCAAAGGTTGTCCTACGATCCAGATGTCTCTACTAGCTTATTAACTTGCCTCTTCTCCAAGATGATTCTCTTCTCCTCTCAAGCTTTTGACAGGACCACCCTGATCTTTACTCACAGACGCTCTCATTGATTCTAACTGCACAGAGAAGATACAAACCATCGGAAGGGAGCTTAGTTATAACACACGCTCTGCCTGACCCCCTGCTATTGTCAATGAGTTGGCCATGCTCTTACAAAAGTTCAAACTCTCCACTTCTAAACTGGTTTCTGTGCTTTTGGCCACTCTCAAAAGCCATGTTTCTGAAAGTTTCCTCCATTTCTCATATCGATTTTCTTTTTGTACTGAATTATTCCTTTGAACTTCATACTCAATATCACATGACAGCACCATTAACATCAAACACATTGGTATCACGTTTTTCTAGTTATACTCCATTTCCTTTACAAAAAAATCTAAAAATTCATACTCAACCTACCTTATCCACTTCCTCCCCCTTGATTTTACCCTGAATCATCTCTAAGCGTATCTCCATTAAAAATGGTCACTAAGGTTACAAGTAACCTTTCACGTTGCTAAATACAGTAACCAAATCTCACTTATTTCAGCCATAGACTGCACTTGTTGCAGTTGCTTTTACTGTCTTTCTTTAAACACTTTGTCTTAGATTTCTTCTAACCTCATAAAACCCTATCTTTCTAATTTTTCATGTGATGCCAGCTGCCTCAGATCTCAGTCTCAAGCTTTCTCTTAAGAAAACTCTCAAAAAACCTGTTTTTAAATGCTCTTCGTACTCTGAAGATTATTAAATGTATGCTTTATGTTCAGAACTCTAATCTGAAGTACAATTGACTTTACATATAGCTTCAATATCTTTCTGTATTTATGTATTTATTTTGAGACAAGGTCTCTCTGCCACTCAGGCTGGAGCACAGTGGTGCCATCACGGCTCACTGCAGCCTCAACTTCTCAGCCTCCCGTGATCCTCCCACCTCAGCCTCCCAAGTAGCTGGGACTACAGGCATATGCCACCACATCCAACTGATATTTGTGTTTTTGGTAGAGATGGGGTTTTGCTATGTTGGCAGGCTGGTCTCAAACTCCTGAGCTCAAGCAATCCACCCTCCTTGGTCTCCACTAAAGTGCTGGGAGTACAGGTATGAGCTACTGCACCCGGCCTAGCTTAAATACCTAATAGATATTTCCAAATTATCTTAAGTGAATTCTTGACTTCTGCTACCGACCAGTTTTCCAAATATCAATGAATATTCCATTTTTTTATTCACTTGGGCCCAAACCAATAAGTTATCCTTCACTCTACACCTGTTGCTAACACACGCCAAATCCGTGAGCTAAATCCTTTGTGTCCACCCTACACAAGCCATCCTTGTTTCTCATCTCTGAAACCTCCTGAATTGTCTTCCTGTATCCATATTTGCCCTTTGTTCTATTTTCCTACATTATAGGCATAGTGATGCTTTAAAAACGTGTCTGTTATCATGTAACACCCGCATGGAAAACTCCAAGGACTTCCCACCCCACTCAGCCAATCTCAAAGTGCCTTAAGTGTTGCTGTTGAATCACAGAACTTGGAAAAGTGAAGTTTCTGGCCATGGATGTTAACGAACCTGGTATCCTGTTAATACACCCTCAAGGAAAGTGGCAGTCGTGTTCTTTGATGCTAAGTGTTAGAGTCTATTCCCTGTGAGTAGCTGCGTCATGCTGAACCTCCACCCATTCATACTCAGTTCTGTTCAATTCACCACCATTTATTGTGGCCTAGTATTTGACAGCTGCTGTCTGTACTCAAGAGGGTCAGAGATTCAACGATATTATTAGAGCTTATAGTTACTTGGGGTTAATACTAAAATAAACACGACTAAAGTGTGTGCTTTTATCTTCTTTGCCACTTGTGTGTATTGGCATTCTTTTACTGTATTGCTGCTAATCACAGAATTTGACTGTAAACATTTGATAGCTTTTGTAGGTTTCTTTCATTATGTGTTGTTTAAACATGAACAAATGTTGTGAAGGAGATGTAGTTCAGAGTGAAAGGTTGCTGTGAACTCTAATATTTGGGGTTTTTCTTCCCTAAATAAAAAGACTAGATAAATTATTTAACTTCATAATAAACCATTTTTGATACTTCACTGAAAGATCTCTGCATAACAGTAAAACATCTTTCCCTTGCTCCCCTGAGGAGCAAGAATCCAGACAGGGTGAATCATCTTAACTGCCAGTAGTAAGTGTAGGTTGATAGCTGAGCAGATCATCTCTAGGGCAACAGGGCAAATGGAGGAAGTTCTTAGGAAGCCTTATCCTCTGAGCAGTGACTCTCTAAGCATCACTTGTTGCTACTTTCCGAGCAGATGAGCAACATGCAAATACCTTTTTACATGCCCCTATGACGTCCTTGTTTCTGAGGCTGTAGATGAGAGGATTAAGCATGGGCGTGACAATGGTATAGAAGGCTGACACTACTTTGTCCTGCTCGGGGGTGTGGAAGGACTGGGGCAGCACGTATGTGTAGAAGGCAGCCCCGTAGAAGATGCTAACTACAGTCAAGTGGGAGGAACAAGTGGTGAAGGCCTTTTTGCGACCTTCAGCAGAGCGCATGCGGTGGATGGTTAACAAGATGAGGGAGTAGGAAGTGGAGATGATAGAGATGGGGATGAGCAACATGAGGACACAGCAGATGTACATCAGAGTTTCATACAAGGACGTGTCTGCACAGGCCAGTTTCAGAACTGCTGGGATCTCACAGAAAAAATGGTTGATACTTCGGGAGCCACAGTAAGGGACATTCATGGTGATGGGAGTGAGCAGAAAGCCATCGAGGGAGCCCCCAAACCAGGCACCAGCAGCCAGCAAAAGACACTTCTTGCGGTTCATCAGGACTGGGTATCTCAGAGGGTTACAGACAGCCACGTAGCGGTCATAGGCCATGAGACCCAGGAGGAAGAACTCAGAACCAATCATGGTCAGGTAGAGGAAGATCTGGATGCCACAGGCAACAAAGGAAATGGTCTTCTCTTTAGAAACCATGTCTGCCAGGAGCTTTGGGACAGTGGTACAGATGAAAAGGGTGTCCATGATGGACAGCTGACTGAGCAGAAAGTACATGGGGGTGTGGAGGCGAGAGTCCACCTGAATCAAGAATATCATGACCAAATTTGCAGTCATGGCCCCCACGAAAACAGCAAGAATCACTGTAAATACAATCCCGGCAGCCTCACTGTTCACCAGAAGCCCCAGGAGGGTGAAGTCAGAGGATGATGTGTTCGTCATTGATATGGCCCACGAGCGTCCCAGGGCAACGGGAAGACACAAGGACCAGGAAGGAGGCAAGAGAACACGGTCAAGATGGGAAAGGTCTGCAGTAGAGGTGACACTTCCGAGGGTACTGTCAGGATGAAGCTTCCAGGCTAGAGGCTAGAGAACAGCAGGCAGACCAACATGCACATCATGAAGCAGAAACCATGGCTGCATTTCCCTGTCAGAGAACAGCTCCTTCTATATTGCGTCTATGGTTCATCATGCTGCTGGAGGTTATGGTAACTGCGTGATACAATTGCTGTATGCTACACCAAGAATGGGGTTTTAACCATATCTGTTCTGTCCATGCTGCATTTCTTGTATCCAGAAAGTTATCTAGCCCATAGTAGGGTTAAGTAAATACTAGTTGGAAAAAAGGGTGATTCATTGACCAAATGGATAAAGGGGAGTGAAGTAAATCACTGAAGAAATGAAGGGTTAGGATAACTATTAGGGAACATTTTATTCACGAAGCCCCATGTTTCTGTTCTATTTCTTTTTAATTATTTGTATAAGTTTAAGGACAAGTGCAGTGTCATGACATGGATGTATCGCATAGTGGAGTCTTGTCTTTTAGGGTAACCATAAGTCAAATAGCGTAGGTTGTGCTCATATTACTAATTTCTCACCCCTCGCTCCCCTTTCACCCCCTACTCTTCCAAGTCTTCGATGCCTATTATTCCACTGTTTATGTCTAAAGTTGGGACTCCTCACTGTTCTTTGTGCTGTTTTGCTAACCTTTTTACAGATCTTTCTTCAGATATATTAGAAGGTAAAAAAAACTATTTGCAAAAAGCTCCCAGAATTAAGTTTTTAAAAAGCAGTTTATGACACTAAGCTGACTCCCTGCGTTGCTCTCCATTGCTACTGTAGGTTTGGGAAATGGGCAGGGAAATTAAAGGAAAATGTTGGTAGGTTGAAGCTATGTCAGCAGCAGACACACAGGAGCAGGGTTCACCAAGCTACACGTCTGCCAGCACTTACCAGAACTGAGGCCAGAGCCAAACTCAGGCTTAGAAAGCTACGGAGCAGATACATGGAAATGTGACAGCAACAGGCCACCGTTTAAGAAGGAATTTTATCTTTAACATACCAGGTGGAAGATAGATTTAACTGTTAGACAAGAGAAAGAACCATACATGTAGTAAGAATCGCCCCCCTCTCCCCACCAGCACCTCCTCCCCGGCATGGTAGGCCTCAGTGGCTTGAGTCTCAAACATTTGTGTAAAAATGAAAGTCCGATCAACGGGGGAGCCCGGATGCTGCAGGGTTTCCCCCCATTCACATGTTGCTAGACACACCTTGGCTCCGCTATCTAGTGTTGCCAGATTTAGCAAAGATACAGGATTCTCAGCTATGTTTGACTTTCAGATAATCAAAAACTGTTTTAGTGTAAGTTCATAATGTACTTAACACCAAAAAAAAGGGTTCACTGTACATCTGAAATTCAAATTTAGCTGGTTGTCCTTTACCATGCTGAAGTCATACCTGGTTTCACAAAGGTACCAGCATTGTTATGACCTTGAAAAGTGACCAGTAGAATCAGTACAAATTAATAGAGTCTAAACAAAAAAGTTATTTACTAACATCAGAATTAAATTGGCTTACTCCCAATTTCCCTCGGATTGATATATTCAGATTACTGTGAAAGGGGCTAAGGACTGTGGCCTCCTCTGTCAGGCCTCCCAGAAATACTCCGTGGTCAAAACTACTTCAGTGAGTCTTAGCCTCCTGATCCACTCCTGATCGTTTCAATTCTATGCCATTTCCCAAGGATAGTGAACACAAATATTGCCTAAAAATATATTCTGCTAATTCAAAGTCCAAAAGTATAAAAGAAACATTCTATATTAGACTCCAAAAACTTCCTAATAGAATTAACCCACACTAAGGAGAAGAGAGCACATCTCTTTGTCATATTAAACAAATTCAAACGTTTTACCCAAAATGTATAAAACAGTAAAAACAGGCCAGGTGTGGTGGTTCGTGCCTGTAACCCCAGCACTTAGGGAGGCCAGGGCAGAAGGATCACTTGAAGCCAGGAGTTTGAGATGAGCCTGGGTAACATAGAGCTCGTCTTTATAAAAAACTAGCCAGGCGTGGTGGTGCAGGTCAGTCGTACCAGCTACTCAGGAGGGAGGTCGAGTTGGGAGAATTGCTTGAGGCTAGGAGTTTGAGGTTACAGAGAGCTATGATTGTGCCACTGCACTCCAGCCTGGGTGACAGAGCAAGACCCTATTTCTAAAAAAGAAATGAATAAGTAAAACTTATTTATTAACAATTAAAAACCTATAATATTTCTCATGTCCATAGCTAGTAGGTGCCTGGCTTAATCCATCATGACACATTTTACCTGGTTGTTCCACGAACTTTCCCACGATCTCCCTGCTGTCTCATGAATCCCTCCAGTCTAGTCTCAGCACAACCATCAAAGTCACATCGGGACCCATGCATCACGCCACGCCACTTTCTGCTTGAAACCCTGCAGTTGTGGCTTTACATCATACATTAAGGCCCATCACGTTCTGAACATTTTGTCTTCAGAAATGATCTCCTGCCGACTCCAGTCTGTCTGTCCCTGGGCTGCAGCGACGGTGGCTTCCTTGTCCTCTGTCCCCAACTTTGCAAGAGCCCCGAGCCCAGGCCATTGCCTCTGCTGCTCCCCTTGCCTGGGGCTCCTCCTCCAACCGTGCAAGGCCATCCATCCCCTCATGTACTTCAGGGCTTTGCTCAAAAGCCACCTGCTCAGAGGTCCTATGACTATTTTTCTTCACTTTTCTTAACACCGTCTGACACTACACTACCTTGTGTTTTGTGTTTCTCTCTTCAAGCTAGAAAGTAAACTTCATGTGCATAAGGATTTGTGCCTATTTTGTTAACTGTGTACTCTCACCATCTAAAGATACGACTGGCACAATGTAAATCTTTGTTGAATAAATCATTTTTAAACACATTCAGCTAGCAAAAATGCAAATTATTTTATGCTTTTTAAGGTATACCTTTAGAATTCCTTCAAAACACCTCCTGATTTTATATAATGTGCTGAAGAGAAATAATTTTTTTTAATGCTAGGCACTTGTGTTTATCTTCAATGCAAAGTAGACAAAAAAATGGGATCCACCAATATTTGATCAAAAAAAACTTCATTCTAGGAAAAATAAATCACAAGTTTCTAAGATCAGACAGCAATACAACTTACTTCTAAATCATTAAGTTTTATATACAGTACAAATTTGAGACAATTACGCTCTGGTTTAAAATACTTAGAGTAACTAAGATGTCAGCATAATTCACAAAAAAGGAGGGACTCGCCACTTCCTCTGTCTTCTGAATCTGTCCTTGCTCTGACAGCTCTTCAACTCAGGTACCAATTAATAGGTTGAAGATAACTTTAGCTTCAAGTGTTATTATACACCCAGAGATTGTACTGCAGATGTTAATCTAGTTAGAATTCACCTTATGTTAAACAGATAAAATTGTGTATGATTTATTGGAAAATGTCATCTGCCTTCTGTGATCAGAATTGTCTTCAATAATGCCATAGGGCTTATTAATTTGCTACTTAAATTGAACGACACTGTAATAGACAGTGTTAAATATAACCACATGTGGGCAGAATCATCTTCCACCTCCAGCAAATGTCCTCACGTGCTAATGTCTGGAACCGATGAATATGCTCTCAAGTGGCAAAAAAGACTGTGGGTATGATTAAGAACTCTGAGATGAGATTATTCTGAATTACGCTGTTGGACTCAATGCAAATGCCAAGGCCTTACATGGGAGAGAGCAGGAAGGAGAGTCAGAGACGTGATATGAAAACAGGTCGGAGGGACTCAGTCGGTCTCCGGGTTTGACGATAGAGGGGACCCCAAGCCAAGGAATGTAGATGGTCTCTAGAAACTGGAGAGGGCTAAGAAATAGATTCTCTCCTAAAACCTCATAGAAAAGAAGGTAGCCTTCCCAACATCGTGATTTCAATCCAGTGAGACCAGTTTCCAACTTCTGACCTCCAGGCTCTGATATTATAAAGTGTGGTCATTTGGTACCACAGCCATAGGGAGCTTCTATGCTGATAAATGATTTTCTTACTTAGCTTTTAAACAAAACTGAGACATGTTGCAATAATGAATTGGCCAGCACTTGTGTAGTGCTTGCTGGGTATCAGGCACCGTGGACGTGCGCCAACGTTTCCACGTGCTCTTCACAGCACCTCGACAGGCCGATCACTGTAATTATCACCATCTCACAGCTGGTAAAACTGAGGCTCAGAGGAGTCAGGTGGGAGGAGCTGGATCCAGGCTCAAGGACTCAACTTTTGTTTTTCATGCTCTCTGCCACTACCCTTAACTTCTCCCCAAAGACAATATCCCTTTGAGCATCACTTCCGTTTACAACCAGCCAAAGAGAAGTTAAATGAATGCAGGGTAAGAGGCCATAAACACACTCAAGGAAAAGTTGAATTTCTGATCACAAGTTGTCAACAAAGCAATAAAGTGACAACATGAAGTTAGTTTTCCAGAAACTCAAAATTCTCCCTAACTCCTAGGCAATTCTCAGTCACTACACACCTGCCTGCAGGTATCTGGCTTTATATTGAGGTACATTAAAAAAATCTCATCAAATGTACCCCAAAGAAAGGTCTTACAAATGCCACTCACATGTCACTGTTGTGAGATTGCAGAGGGCAATGACTCATCTCCCAGCAGACATCATAATGCCCCATTCAATAGGCATGTTTCCAGTCCTGAACAGCATCACCGCTGTTAACATGCAGCCCTGTACGTACTATTCCCTGTTTGGGGATTTGAGATTTGAAGATCTCTGTAATGTGGCAGAGTTCACTTAAGGAGAGAATAATTCCAACGTTTCTAGCATAAAGAAAATACAAATATATATTTAAGGTAATGGATATCTCAATTACATTGATCTTTACAAATCATATGAATGTGTTATCACATGTACCCTAAGAAAAACAGAACGACCCTTGAAAAATCTTACATGAAGAATAAACAAATTCATTTCAAAAAAAATTACAGAAGTGTGAACCGAGTTTAAATCCTTGTGGAATCAATTGAAATGATACTAGTGATCCTATCAATGATTTATGAAACAATGAGTTAAATTATAATTTTTTTCAACATAATTGTCCTCGTATCCTATATTTTCCTAGGTACTTGAAGACCCCTAATGGACAGGAGATTTTTTTAAAAGACAATTTAAAGGGCCAACTGTGTAGTCAGACTTTGTATTCTTATGGTGATGTTTACTTTTGTTGTAACACACTAGATCACTTTCTTAGAAGTTCCCTAAAGGTGGGGGTTTGGGGGAACTAAGTTACAGGAGAGTCTCCCTGCTGTGGATTGGGGACAGTTGAGGGACCATTTTTGAAATGATTATTCACGACTTGAGCCAGATCAGATTATCTAGACTTAGTTATTGAACTAAACATCTTTGGAAAATTAACGGTGTTTTTGGCCTCTTGCCAATCAAGTGGTCTTTTCAGGCCTCTCTTAGGTGGAGTCATGAAAACAACTCATCACTCCCTCAATACGTGTCTATCGCTGCGCAGTCAGGGTCACATTCTTCTTACTCTTGCAAGGCGATGAAATGCAATGAAATGCAGATCTACTCAGCTGGGCCTTGGATTGCCAGAGGCAGAGGGCTTGAACTTAGTTTTATTCTTACCTAGAGCATGAGCCCACGAAGCTTCCTCAATAGGATAGCAATGTAGAAGGGCCACAGTGCAGAAATAGAGTTTCAGTTAATCTTATTCAACTTGAACTTCCTACATGAGAGCTAGGTTGTATCAACATTGAGGATAAAGGGGGGAATCTCAAACTGCTGGTGGGAATTACAATGGGTTTTCTGTCTTGTTTTCTGGTTTGAGAGCGTGCACTGAGTCAACGCCAGGAGTTTTAAAAAATACGTACAAGCTTCCACTCCTAGGGAAGCGTAGTATGGAAATAATCAGATGAGTGGGCAATTTATTTAAGAAGTCCATTCCGGTGTTATTTGCAATAAGAAAGTGGAAGTAACCTAAGCATCTGCTACTGGACACGTACTAAATAATTTAGGTTTTAGTACATAATAGAATTCTAAGTGACCACTGGAATGTGAGGTGATCTATGTTCATCTTCATCCTATAGCAGGTTCATTGTATTCTTAAGTGAAAAGGTGGCATATTTTCAACCTATGTAATCATCTCCTTACAACTGTATTCTCTATCTTTGAAATGAAATCCCTTAATACATACACAGCATGTATTATAATCTTGTTCTTAGAAATAATCAAAAAAGGTAAAGATTTTTACAGTCTTTCAAATTACACAAAGCCATTATTTGCAAGCATTCCTGCCTTGGGCCAAAATTATATTATCCTTTCTCCCTTTCAAGTAGTTTCCCCAGTTTATACAGGGAGACAGAAAAGCAGTTCTCCTCATTAAACCTTCAGCTATTCAGAAGCTGAGGCCCAAAGATATGGTTTTAACTATGTTCAAACATGTTTTCTGATTTTAATTTTTCCAAGTTTATAGAATACTTCATTAACATCACTGGTCATTTCAATTAAACACTTTGGAAATCCAGGGAAAGAACAATTTTGACAACATCAACTGACATATGTAATCCTAAACTTTGCATTTAAATTTTCAGTCATGAAAGAGTTTTCTGCTTCCACCCTTGAGAAATGCCCCTAATGGGACTTACCTCCTGTTTGCTTCAAAGAAGGAATATATGAAGAATCTAGCAAAAGCCAATGACTTTTTTACATAAGCTCCAATTTTAAAATAGTTAATAGAAATCACTTATCAGTGAAGCTGGAAATAATTTAAGTAGTTTTTTGGTGTTTTTTTTTTTGCTTCTAGCATCACCCTTGACATGCAGTTCTATGTGAGCCTATAAAAGTCTAACTTTGTTAATCTTCAGTTTCCACGTCGTCTCTTCAAACCTGAGATGCCAAGGAAACTTTCTTTTAAAGATTTTTAGAAGGTACTAAGCCTTCTAAAGTGAAAGTTTTCATTCATTTATTACACTAATATTTATTAAGGGCAAATTCTATGTTAGGAAAAGTTTTAAGTGCTTGCGATGCATAACAATTCTTGTTTTTAGGTATGTGATGATTTAACAAAACCAAATAAGCTTAAAGTGCTCATAAAAAATACAATGTGAAACAACCAGAGTTGAAGCTACAGGTATTTATTTACCATTTTATATTCTTAGCTAGTTGTATAAACCAAAGGAATGTAGTCAAAGCAAACCAAGTATTTTCTTGGCCTTTATTACCTGGGATTTAGAAGGAAGCACACAGTGAAATGCTGCTAAGTGTGTGACATGGTCACGGGAGTCACCCAGGTTTAAGAAATCCATCCTCAGTACAATCCCAGCTGAGAAAAAAGCTTAAAAATGCATCTGGTTTTTATCATTTGTGTGTGAATCAGCCTGTTTTAACTAAATAACCTATCGATGCCATAAAGTTGTCTATGAATACAATTGCTTTATGTATGGAACTTCTTTGTAGAGTCAGGACCTGACGTTTCAGTCATTTTGTTTTCACAGAATTGTCAGAATTCTTAGCAGAACTTCATTTAAAGTCAGTTATCCAACTTGACAGGGATGTTCTGTCACTTTTCCAGATTTTTAATTTTTGTGGATACAGAGGTCTGCGTTTTTTCTTTACGCTAAATAATTATCTAATTATCTTCAATTTCTCTGATCATTCCTTTTTGCCTGATATCTTCCTGAGCATTGAATAAAGCAGTTAATAAGGTATTTAATAAGTAGACTTTATGCTTTCTTCTATTACAATTTTATATTGCATATAGATGTTTATTGTATAAAACAAGTCTGTAGAAGCAAGGGTTCAGTTAATTTTATATCCATATGCCTTACCTGCAGAAAGACCCCACAGGGAATCTGATTACCCCTCAATGTGGGTCATCAGGTCCTTGGCTAGACCAGCCTAACTGGCATCCAACAGCAAATGAACATGGCTTTTATCAGCATGTTGCTCTGAAGGGACCTTTGTCCCCAGGTCATTATTAGGGTTAACAAGCTGGCAGCTACACATTGTGCCATGTGCTTCTCCCCTTTGTTTTGTTTTTGAGACAGTCTTGCCCTGTTGCCAAGGCTGGAGTGCAGTGGCACAATCTTGACTCACTGTAACCTCCACTCTGAGTTCAAGCGATTCTCCTGCCTCAGCCTACCAAGTAGCTGAGATTACAGGCATGTGCCACCACGCCCAGTTAATTTTTTGTATTTTTAGTAGAGACAGGGTTTCGCCATGTTGGCCAGGCTGGTCTCGAACACCTGGCCTCAAGTGATCCAACTGCCTCGGCCTCCCAAAGTGCTGAGATTACAGGCGTGAGCCACCATGCCCGGCCACTTCTCTCATTTGTAAATTGTTTATCAGTATCATGGCTTGGCACAAAACACCAGACTAGAGGTTAGAAGACGTGGTTCTGAAGCCCCATCTGCCTCTTGCTTGAATGGGGCAATAATTTGCTGTGAACATCAGCTTCTTCATCTCCCATGGGGCTAATTCTTTCTCTAAATACTTTATAAGATTTTGTGAAGATCAGAATCAAAATCAGGTAATGTAGTTAAATGTTTTCAAAACTAGGGACAGTCTTCTATTTTTTCCTCATTACCTGGATTAGTGCATGCCATGTTTCAGGTATACAACTGATAATTTAGTCACTTAAATATTATGTATGTTACTCAATATTAAAATTTATATATTATTTTAATAAAGAAGCAAATCTGGTGACCACAAATTACCTTATGTAAGAATTTGGTGAGATGACTGGGGAAAAATCCTTGGTCACTCCCTTTTACAGTGGGACTAGTTTTATGTGTGAAGGGAGTGGATACACACCATGTGTAAAATGAGATTAAAATTTTTTTTAAGTTGTATTAAAGTAGAGCCTACAATACAAAAGTGCACACACATCAACAGTGGAAAGATTGATAAATCACCAAGAAAAGAACATGTTGATGTAACCACCATGAAATTTGTTGAATAGACTCAAACATTGAATAAGTCACCTCCTTCCATGCCCTGATCAGTAATGTCCATGATATCCCTAGAAACTTGTCAAAATGCATTTCACTGATTGCTTCAGGTATACTCTTGAAATGTCTGTCAATGTTAGAGTTAAATATTCTAGTTAAATATGCAAAGAATTAATCTTGGAAACATAAGAATAAAAGTCCTAATTTTTAATACATAGCAACTGAGGAAATGGGAAAGAAAACACAGATGTCCCAGGATAGAGCACAAATGCAATGTGAACTGAAGTTGTTTTGTAGAGGGAAGAAAGATCGAGAAGGTGCTAGCTAAGGCAGGAGAATGGAGAATAGGGAGGCCATTAGTGCAGACACACAAAGGAATAAAATGTGAATGGAGCTGAATTGAAATAACACTGAGGATATTTCATAAATGAATCCTGGTCTGTTTCTTCACTTAATCCCTCCAGGACATTCTTCCATCTCTTTTCCATGTGTTTGATTTCAGGGTAAAGATCAAATTATTAGGAACCTTCTGAATGAAAAGCCACCTAGGGGTTAGCATATTGAAGGGAATATTCTTTATCTACATCAGCAACAATGGAGGAAACATTTTTTCCTTCTGTCTCTGTGTTGACACTAGAACATAAGGCTGAGTAACCTTTGCTTAGTCTTTGTCAACTATGTAACCGCTCTGTCCAATGTTTTCTAAGCCTTGTATCAACAAAGAAAATAAACACCAGGTCCGTCAATATTTATGTCTCATATTTCAGGACCTTACACACAGGAGAAACTAAAGTTACATGAATGGTGGGGTCAGTGTAGTCTTTGCTTAGTTAGTATTCCACCAAAGTTACACATCTATCAAAGCACCACACCTAACTCCAACTAATTACAAAAATACTTGTCTTTAGCATATTAGTGAAGATGTTGAGAATAAGAAAATTGAGAAACTTATTCCACGGGAACTAAGTTAGCTAATAAAATGTCTTGGTTTATTCATTCTACATTTATCTATTAACAATTTGAGCATAAATGGCAGTTTTGTAGGTTTTTGGCCATGTAACAATCTTAATGGCAGAGTCAATTTTCAATCAATGAATCAATATTTCCAGGAATATATTGGACTCCATGTGAATAAAGGCAGGGCAAGTATTTAATTTCAGAGGTAAGTGATAACATTCATAAAATGTAACTAAGAACATGGAACCAAAAATAGTATCACCTTCCTAAATGTTTTCTAAATAAAATTGCTACACATTTAGCACTAGAAAATATTTTACTTGTATTGAATGTTTGAAATTAAGTCATCAAGGAGGTGGAAAATGCTCCTTCCAATTTCCATTCAAAAGTTGGTCAGCAATACAGACAGGCAGGACTGATGATCACAGGTTAACAATAGAGACAGGCAGGACTCATAATCACATGTTGGCAATACAGACAGGAAGGACTCATCACACGTTAGCAATACAGACAGGAAGGACTCATGATCTCACGTCAGCAATACAGACGGGCAGGACTCATGGTCACATGTTAACATGGGCACTTCCAAGAGCTGCTTGGCATGCCATGGTTTGTAGGGCTACTTGACTGAGAATGCCCTCTGGAAATGTGTGTGAATCCAGTTGAACAAAGTTGACTAATGCGGAGATGCTCACCAACCTCACTACTGTTCCTAAGTAATCCTTGCAACAGGATGATTTTGCCTGTTAATTCTGAATTGCTAAAAGTGACACTGAACATTCTTCAGAACCAATACCATATTTTCTGTAATAGCTGCGTTATTGGCCACAGCACCGCAGATGTTTGCACTAGTCCCTGCTAGTCCTTCCTGATCACAGTCACCACCCCTGATGCTCTGGGAGTCCCCGCTAGTCCTTCCTGATCATAGTCACCACGCTGATACTCTGGGAGTCCCTGCTAGTCCTTCCTGATCACAGTCGCCACCCTGATGCTCTAGGAGTCCCCGCTAGTCCTTCCTGATCATAGTCACCACGCTGATACTCTGGGAGTCCCTGCTAGTCCTTCCTGATCCCAGTCATCACCCTGATGCTCTGGGAGGAGGCACATCTCCCTAGTACTTTCCTCAGAGCTGCAGCCACATCTTTATTCCTCAAGCTGTAGATGAGTGGGTTGAGCATGGGTGTGAGGATGGTGTAGAAGGCAGACACCACTTTATCTTTCTCTGGAGTGTGGTAGGAGTGGGGCAGCACGTTGGTGTAGAAGGCTGCCCCGTAGAAAACGCTCACCACCATAATGTGGGAGGAACACGTAGCAAAGGCTTTGCGCCGGCCCTCAACAGAGTTCATCCTGTGGACAGTCAGGAGGATGTGCGTGTAGGACACAGAGATGACAGATAGAGGGATAAGCAGCATCAGCACACAGCAGGCATACATCAGGGTCTCATAGAGTGACGTGTCTGTGCAAGACAACTTCAGCACGGCTGGGATCTCACAGAAAAAGTGATTGATCTCTCGGGATCTACAGAAGGGGAAACTCATAGTGACAGGAGTCAGCATGAACCCATCCAAGGAACCACCAACCCAGGAGCCGACCACTATGAATAAGCAAACCCTGCGGTTCATGAGGAGAGGGTACCGTAGAGGGTTGCACACAGCCACATAGCGGTCATAGGCCATGAGACCCAGCAGGAAGAATGCCCCTCCAATCAGGGTCAGGTAGAGGAAGATTTGAACTGCACAGCCCAGGAAGGAAATGGTCTTGTCCTTGGACAGGAGGTCCTGGAGCATCTTGGGGACAGTGATACAGATGTAGATGGTATCCATGATGGAGAGCTGGCTGAGCAAGAAGTACATGGGTGTATGGAGGCGGGAGTCCATGTGGATGAGCAGAATCATGACCACGTTGGCTGTTATAGCCACCACAAAGATGGAGAAGACTATTGCAAAGAGAAGCCCGGGGAAGGCAGGATGGGTGATGAGGCCTGTGAGGACGAAGTTAGTGGAGTTCTGGAGAAGACCCTCCATGCCCATGGTCCATGACAAGCTCCTTGGGCTGTAAAGGCAGAAATCTGGCAGCTTATTTAACGACCTGATATGTAGGAAGAGCCCACCAGGAATAGTATGTCAGAAGCAGAGTGAGATCAAGAAACGATCACCTACTTCAGGATCATTTGAAATCCTGGGTTTCAGTATTAATGATCTGTATGATATTGGACAGAAAATTAATCTCAACTCAATTTCATCATCTGTGAAAGGTCATCATAGTTCTGTACTCTACAGGCTGGATGTGAGATGTAAATGTAATTCATACAGTACCTGGTTTAGAATCTGAGTTTTACTTTGAACTATCTTCTGAATACATTTCATAATCATCACTTTTAGATTGAAAGTTTTCTGAGGGTAGTTACTGTGCCTTATTTCCCATTTCGCCTTGCAATACATGGTTTGAATTTAAATTGCTCTCTGCATCTCCATTGAGATGACTGTACTAAAGTCATCCACAGACATCTATTTGTGACTTAAGAGATTGATAGAAAACATCTAGACAACTGACTTTTTTGGCTGTTGTTACTGAACAGCTTTATGAAAGTCTGGAACATCAAAGCAGTACAGATGACCTCATTTGGGGTCAGGAGCCACACTGTCTTGTGGTTAGACTTTTGTCCTGCAAAAGGAGTTCATGTTTTAGGCATGGACTGCTGTGAGAACTTGTGTCTATTTGTTCTCACAGAATAATTTGGGGATCATAAATCTGTCAGGACAACCACCACAAACTGCTTCAGAGCAGGGCTTTAGTTTCATTATCATGGTGGTCTTTCTGGTTGACAACTCTGCTAAAAATTTTATGACTAGATACTGCATCATAGAATTCAATCATGACCTAATCTTCTTAAAATATTGTTTAGCCAAAATGTTAGAGTTTCTCTGACAGAGTGGCATCCTGAACCTGTCCTAATATTATATCATCCTAGTAATCCACTGCTAGTTGGGTTTTTTCCTCAAGTTTATTTCTCTACCATTATTACTGATCCTTCATCTTTATAAGTAAAAATAACTACAGTCGGGTGCAGTGGCTCACACCCGTGATCCTAGCACTTTGGGTGGCCGAGGCAGGCAGATCACCTGAGGTCAAGACTTCGAGACCAGCCTGGCCAACATGGTGAAACCTCATCTCTACTAAAAATACAAAGATTAGTCGGGCATGGTGGCCGGTGCCTGTAAAATCCCAGCTACTCAGGAGGCTGAGGAAGGAGAATCGCTTGAACTTGAGAGGCAGAGGTTGCAGTGAGATGAGATCGTGCCATTGCACTCCAGCCTGAGGGACAAGAGTAAGACTTCGTCTAAAAAAAAAAAACAAAACAAAACAAGAAAACAAAAACTATAGATGGTAAAGAAATTTCTGAACTCAGATGACACAGCAGTATCAAACATTCCTTGAATAAATGGAATGAATTCTCATGCTTTTTTGAGTAATGTGAATGCGTGTCCCTTTTATATGTTCAGGGATACTGAAGGATGAATTGTTCTTTATTAGATTATGGTGTATTTCTTCTCATTTTAGTGACAGGATTACTGAAGAAACTTATTTCTGTCAAACGTTTTGGCCACCAATACTACAAATATATCTGAATCTTTTGGTTCTAGAATAGTCAAAATTTACAGTCCCTGAAGCATCAAAAAGGAATAAACTCCCCTTATGTTGAAGCAAAAACAATAGGAACAGTAGAGACAGTTTTCCTTCTTAGTGCTCAAAGATGGAGATATGAGTAATAGGCCTAAAAGATGAGTAAACATCCAAAGGGAGAAAGAAAAAAAAAAAAAGCAATTTTTGTGTTGGTCTGTGCTGAAACTTCAGTTTGTCACACCTTGGTTGAGGAGAAAGAAATACATGAGCATCAAATATTAACTCCTGTCAAGCATGATAAAAGTCAGCTACTTTTGCCTTCTCTAACAGGTGAAAGATTTTCTTGTGATAGCCACAGCTTTGACTCATGGGTCAAGAGACTATTTAAATATACAATTCCATTTGCAGTGGCTTTTGCAATAGCTTGTTGGAAATTAAAAATATTAATCTCGCAGACAGTAAGTTTGTCTTGACCCACATCTATTGTTTCAGTTAAATGCATTATGGATATTACACATTAATTACTATAGTGTTAAGTTAGCTGACAATCATCCTTTTAAAAATATACTTTGAGAAACTGAAATAGGCAAGAATGAGACAAATGAAAATGACCTAAGAAAATAACCAATTACTTTTGAATCAGAACATGAACCAGAGCATTTTGTTTCATGTAAATAATCAGACTCCACTTCACAAGGTATTCAAAGAGGAGGCAAAACACTCTATTGCCTCAAATGTCTATGATAAAAGGATAAGAACGTTTTCAACTCCTAGATCTTATCTTACTGTAGGATCCCAGAAGAGGAGAGTAAAAAAGCTGAAACAGGAGAAAGATATGATTTTAGCCACCTCCTTTATTTTTATACAACCGAGACCATGTTAAAAAAAGAGGTTCCTTGTGAGTGTGAGTGTTGTGCATACATGTGTGTAGTGTGTTCATATGTGAGTGTGTGAGCATGGTATGTGTGGTGTGTGCATCTGTGAGTGGGTAGGGATATGTGTAGGGAAAAGGCCTTGCTAAAGAGCAGAACTATACTGCTTGGCACAAACGAGCAATTCACCCATTTCAATGAAGCCAATATTTAGAACCAAATGTGACATGTTCAAATGCATGCCTAATATTATTCCATAGGATACTGGGCATTGCAAGTAGACAGTGAAAATATCTGCATTATGGACAAAACATGTCAGTTACTTCTGTTTACATCAGTTCCGAGCATCTACATTTTAACATTAGAGTTGATGCTATTGTTTAGCATTATGTGTGGTTTGGCTTATTCACACATACAAGATCCTCGATTCCATTCCCCATCAGCTCATCTTTCCCTCACTATCATCATTCTCCACTCTAAGACACTTAGGTCCCTTCATCAACTAGTCTTTCCAAAAAAAGAAAAAAAAAAGCTTATTTGCGTGATCAAAGCTTCAGGCTCTTCAAGGCGGGGAGTGATTTCTCCCCAGTGCAGATTAGAACATAACCCAGAACCCCTGATCCCCAGGACCAGTTATAACATCACCCAGTGTTGCAACATAACTATCTGGCAGGAATGGGAGGGTGGGAAGATCAAGCCGAGAGGTGGAGGACACCGAGCACAGAAGCTCCACATCTGTTATCTGCACACTTGGGGCTGATGGGTGAGGGATGAGTGAGCTTGCCAAGAGGCATTTATTCTACCTGTGGTCTGCCACATGGAGAAGAGGGAAAGAGGAGGAGGAGAATCTCGCAGGGTGCCAGGTGATCAAAGCTGTATGTTTCAGGACAACAGCCCTGGAGTTGTTCTGGGAGAAGCCATAGAAATCAGGAACAATTGGTGACTCACCGAAAGTTGAAGAGATCTCCAAGAGAGGTCAGATGTTCTTCTACCAGGGAGAAGAGCTTAGAGCAATTCATTCTGACACCCCTTTCCGGGAATTCAGCATGACTAGAGCTATGAGAAGTATCTGCCAGTGTCCTTTCTGTGGCAATAAAGCTGCTAACCAGAACTGATCTTCTCCACTTGACACAACGTACGTGTAAAGCTTGAAAGGGAAGGGTTTTCCATTCCATCCTTAGAGACAGAATGCCTGAAGCACAAACACATTCCGTGTTCAAAACACTCACCTAGTACTGGGTGAGCTATGAAGATTGATAGAACTGACAATATTCTTAAGGGGTATATATAGTTAAGTTTGATTAATGTATCATATCAAAAATCCTCATAGAAGCAGATCATTTTAAGTCTAAAGTGGGGATTTCTAAAAATGAAAATATATTGGGGACTTTTTAAAGGTGTTTAGCCACAAATAACAGCTAATGCCATTGTGCTTTGCTCAGCTGTCAAATTGCTCTGGGGATGACACGCATAGTTACTTCTCCAGACCTCAGTGTTCTTTCAGTAAAAGAATGGCATGTCACCAACATGTTACCAATCCTAAGTGCCACATAGCTCTAAGAGTGATCGATTATTTGTTCCTGAATGAGAAAAAGGGGGCCAAGGATAGTATATTGGGATCTTTCTGCTTTGATTAAAGCTTATGAGAGAAGATAAATGGTGTGGAAGGCACTAAGATGGAAAAAGAGAAACAGGAAGTTTGGTATTCCCCAAACCATAAACCAATAGGGCTTTATGTGTGCCGGGTACTTTAGAAGTTTTACATACATGAAGTCATAGCAAACCAGAAGATGCTATGCATCAGTTTGAGTAGTGGACAAAGGTACAATTTCCCCTTATCAGTGGGAGACAGTTTTCAAGACCCCCGCTGGATATCTGGAACTGCAGACAGTACTGAGCCCTATATATACACCATATTTTATCCCATGCCTACATACCTATGATCAAGTTGAATTTATAAGTTAGGCACAGTAAGAGATTAATAAAATAGAATACCTAAGACAATATACTGTGGCTATAACTTTTTCAGTTTGATGTGTGACAGCAAAACTTGCATAATTTTTTCCTTCTACATGATTTCAAAGATAGTTTTTCTTAACATAGATCTTGGCAAACTCAGCTTATGAGGGTTTCTCCTCAAGTCAAGAACTTTCACCTTTTTAGTTAAAGCAAGCACCTTACAGCCTCTCTTTGGCACATCTAAATCGCCAGCTTCACTAACTCCATCTCTTTGGGGCCATTAAGAAAAACTGAGTTACTTGAACACAAGCACTGAGTCCGCCACAGTCGATTTGATAACCTAGACAGCTACTGAATGACTCAGGGGGTAGCATAGACAGTGTGAATCAACTACACAGAGGGATGATGTTTCCACCACACTACTCAAAATGGTGTGCAATCTAAAATTTGAGATTTTTCATTTAATATTTTTTACACATGGTAGATAGCAACCTGGCGGATTGCAGGTTAACTAAAACTATGGAAATGAAAGTGTTAAGAGAGGAATACCATGTCAGAATTCTTTACCTCAAAGGTTCACCCTGGGGCTAGAGACTGAAAGGATCTTAAAGCATGAAACTTTTAAAGAGAATCTAAGTGATCACTGCTTTGAAAATAGTGGATCACAAGAACCAGGAGAAGACAGGAGTCAGTTCAGTTAAACAGTGCAATAGTAGAGAGGGAAACCGGTCTGATTCCGAAACTCGAGACTGAAGGAGAGAGGACATGATCAGAGACAATGTAAATAATGTCAAAAGGCTCGAAAATGGGAATTACCAGGCACTAGGGGTGGAAGAAAGAGGGGAGAGTCCAGTCTAACTACAGCTGAAGAGCCCGTGGAGAGCTGAGGTGTGTGGGGTGGAGTGCGGCTGGAAAGTGAAGGCGGAGAGACCAGAACTCAGCGTCGAGAAATAAGGTGCAAATGGGAGTTGTTTCAGTCAGAAAGTCACATGCTGAAATAAGGTACTTATGAAAGATCCACCTGGCAGTTTTAGTCTCGAAAGCAAGATTAATATTAATTGCTACTCATAAGTGTTCACAGCCACAGTGGGCTTTGGCCAGGAACTCTTCTTCTACCTACACAAGCTACTCCTGGACTCCGTCTGCTTTTATGAATGAACGCATTTGGACCTTGCTTCCTACATTCATCAGATTTTATCCCCTTCTCTCCACAGCAACGTAGTATCCAAGGATGTGAATTTCTCTTTTCCCTTATCTCCAGTTCTAATTACATACTGCCTTAGTTACCACCCCCCTTTATCTGCCTATTTATTTAAATGGTAACTGTTTTCATTCGTGGAGAAGTAGTCTACTTTCCCTCCCATCCCAACTGACAATTTGGAAATTTTCAGTGTGGAAAGTTAGGCATAAGATAGAAGTTTTCTTGGCTTAAAAAAAATCAGCACTATAATGGCATGTAGGTGAACATTTATTGAACGCTTACTATGCCAGAAATTAGTTCAGTTTGAAGAATACAGGTTTTAATGCTACATGCCAACTTACCTAAACTACATTGTCAAGGATATCACCAATGGACTAGAGAGAAAGAAGTGCATCTGGTTTCCTGGAGCATTGAGAGTAAAAGGTCTAAATTCCAAGCTGCCAGCAGGAGGGCTGTGATGTGGATGTGCAGGGGAATGCTTCTGGGAAGCAGTGTCAGTTCGTGTGGTGGCAAATAGAAATCAAAGGATCTGGCATATGGCCCATCCAGTCCACCCTAATGCTGTAGAAGAGGGAGAGTGAGAGGGCATGGAGGATTACACAGGAGCGGTGGAGGTGAGTTTGGCCCATCTAGTCCACCCTGCTAATGCTGTGGAAGAGGAAATGGAGAGTAAGGGAATGGAGGATTACACAGGAGCAGCAGTGGTGAGGTGAGATGAGGTGAGGCGAGCTGAGGTTGGCCCATCTAGTCCACCCTACTAATGCTGTGGAAGAGGAAATGGAGAGTGAGGGCATGGAGGATCACACAGGAACAGCAGTGGTGAGGTGAGCTGAAGCAAGGGGCAGACACCTGCAGCTATAAACACAATGCACTCATTATTATACCCCTACAGTCTGAGCTTCCAACATGTCCACATCTCCCCCTGGGCTCCAGTTACTCAGCTCAACAGGCTTTTATATGCCATGCTAAGATGGCTTCTAGGAGACCTCTAATAGTTTTATTAAAAAAAAAAAAGATTTTATCTTAAGGCACATGTGGATGCCTTATGGGTTCAATAAAAGAGGAAGGAGGTTAAAACGAAAAAAATCATAATTTCCCTCCAAGCATGAAGTCTTCAGCCACACCTAAATGCATATGAACGGAGCAATTAATCATTTAACTTAAAATGTAAATTAAAATTTTAACAAAATATTCAGAGGGCAAACTATGCTTATCCAATAGTATGCACCCCTGCTACCAATTAAGTCTGAAACTTTCTCATTGTGCATACCAAGCACATTCTTCCAACTGTTGGCTCGTACATGCCATTTTCCTTCAGTAAATCTATTCATGTTCTTCTAAACTATTACATTTCCCTTAGCTTCCCATGTTTCATGCTAAATGCCCTTTTCCAGTTGTCTGCTTGCCAGATAGTGAATATATGTTATTTATGCTTAATCTTGAGAAGACCACTGCCTCAGTTATTAGCAGATAAGCTCACAGTAGTAATAGTTACAGAGTAATACCTGAAGAAAACATCCCAGTATCTGGGTGATGTTCTGTTTTTCATGAAAATCTAAGGATCCTACCTCAGAGAAGCTGGGTCCAAGTCTTTCTAAAGCAGTAGTAGAATGTCAGACTTCTTAAATACATTGTGTAGGGGTGAGGCTAGGTCAAAAAGTCTTTTCACTAATAGAGTCCCACATCCCCCAGGAAGAATTCCTGGGTTAGCAATTAATCCAGGTTGACTGGGTTCACCATGAACTTTAGAAGCAGCCCGTCCTTTCTTGCAGAGGGTGCATTGTTTTCCCAAGTGAAGGACTGGAATCGTTTCTTGGTATTTCATCATGAAAATGTCTTACTGAATCTTGGCATCTCTCCAGAGAGATTTTAAGGGCAGTGATGTGGGGATAAGAGCCTCGCTCGAAATTGAAAATTAGATTTTAAATTTCTTTAGAAATAGAGGCTATGACAAACTAAAAAAGCTCTTTCTCAAAAGTCACTGGCCTCTTTTGTTTGGGGAGAAATCTTTAAAGTTATAAATAAGTGTGAATCAAAAAGCATTGGAGCCAAGTCTCAATCAATGTAGATGTTTCTGGTGCCAAGGTTGAGGATGCACCTGGGAAAAAGGAACACAAGATGACAGGAGCATCTGAGATTTGTGCTTCTTCCAAAGAGGGTTGGGAGACTTCAATATTTAAAAGGGAAACAGTGGGCATTAGAGGAAAAAAGAAAAAGGAAGTGTGAATAAATGAAGTAGTTTCCTCCTTCTTTCCAGGCTTTAATCAGTGTTGACTGAATTCGCACTTTAGATGTGACAGGAGACGGTTTAGAGGAACACTCAACTGGGCGTTCATCTCCTGCTCAGTGAATATGGATTGTATATAAGATAAGGTACACAGTAGAGGAAGCAGTCAAATATGCATTTGTTTCAGGGGAGTGGAGGGATGACTCCCAGGCCTGTCTTTGTCTACTGCCTGTCAAGATAAGCCATTCATTTACATTGTCAGCATGACATTCAACAGAATGGTTTTCAGGTAAAGATCTTTGGGCCAGCAAGGAATTTCCTTGCTAGCAGATTGTGAGGGAGGTCCCTTGGGGAGGTATGTAGCCTTCTACCTGTGTAGCTGTCCATTCCGGAACAGTATGGAATCTGTAGCCATACAGTCGGGAACAGATATGGAATATAGTTTTGCATGACAGAGGTCCCAAGCTTGACTTTTCCCTTTGGCTTAGTGAGTTTGGGTCCCAAGAGATTTTCCTTCTACTTTCTCCTATCTTCTATTTTCACAAAAGTGGCATGTCACTTAGGTTAAATGTTTTTCAGAATTATTTGTCTTACGTGTACTACAGAAGAATATTGAATTCAATAGGAATAAAGGAGACATGAGAAATAAGAAAAGTGATGGAAATAATGCAATTGGTAGAGAAGAAAAATAGAGGGTAATACAAGTTTATACATTTTCTAAAATTTTCACCAGAGCATATTAAGATATTTAAACATTAGGAAAATTGAACTTCCTAACATTTATTTCTGTAATGGGGAAAAGAAGATGGTCTTATTACTAAAGTTCTGCTTCCCAAACATCATTGAATGCTTTTCATGCATTAAGTCAGCTAATGGGCACATTACTTGTGATTTCTAGTCATCACAAATCCATTGGACACATACTTTATACCCTCTGTTACGGGTAAGCAGAACACCCTATACCTTTTTCAGCCTTTAGAATGTGATTCCATAATTCCTGAAGAATATTTTATATGTCATCCATAAATAAAGTTCTCCAACTAACTATTGGATTGATTGGATACACTCTTCCCTCTGGTGTGATGTGTCTTTCTCCAGAGCCACAAATGGGTTACAACCAATATTGATCCTCTCAACCCTGGATTGATCTTCAGTGCCCGATTTGGCTACAGCCACAGGGGAGCTGATTTTGCTGTCAACAGCCACATCAGTTTTCCTCAAGGTGCCATATCACTAATTTTTATGTTATGTCATGAAAGCGTTTGAGAAGTGCTGCTATATCAGTTGGGAAACAGTTGGGAAAATTGTTAACACAAGCCCAACATAAGGAAAAAATAACAGACCTGTGAACAATGTATTGATTGGTATTAGTTTCTAACTCATGTTCATGTGTCACAATACTTTGTCTAGTGAACTTAGTTATATAAATAATTTAGACTTTTTACAAGCGATATTTTGTGGTGTCTCAATCTTCCATGTTTCTTATTCACCTTTTTTCCTTCCCTTTAACTCTTTTCAGGAAGTAATCCTTTTATATCAGTAGATATAGACTTGGTTGCTACAAGCCATGACTGACTCCCACAGTTTGGAGTTTAGATTGTTTTAATTTCAGATAATTCTGCCTGCTCACTCTCACTCCATTCCAAAGTGCCACTTGACATTTTTGGGTGAATCTGTATTTGGCAAAACCTTGCTAGCTCCTAAAAGACTTAATTTTTTAGTGTTCTATATTTCTGAAGATATTGGCCCTCTGCTCATGTCTCTGAAAAACAGACTATTAATCCATTTTCACACTGCTATACAACACCCCAAACTGGGTAATCTATAAAGAGGTTAAGTGGGCTCAGTTCCACATGGCTGGGGAGGCCTCACAGCCAATGGTGGAAGGTGAAGGTGAAGGAGAAGCAAAGGCATGTCTTACATGGCAGCAGGCAAGATGCATGTGCAGGGGAACCACCCTTTGTAAAACCATCAGATCTCGTGAGACTTATTCATCATGAGAACAGCATGGGAAAAACCCACCCCCAGGATTCAATTAACTCCCACCAGGCCCCTCCCACTACACATGGGGATGATAGGAGCTACAATTCAAGATGATATTTGGGTGGGGAAACAGCCAAACCATTATCAGAGACACATTCCAATAAGTTCTTAACTGGAGGTTCTGGCAAGAAAAAAAATATGCTGAGATTGCCAAGATCTACAGTAAGAATGAATCTTCTTTGAAATTGTGTAGAAGGAAACACATATTTATGGTAATTTTGCTGTCACACCTCAAACTGCAAAACTTACAGCCACAGTGTAATAAGTTCTTAGGTGAGAGAGTGTATTACATTTATGGTAGAAGATGAGCAAATATGTTGTGACTGACAGCAGTCAGGTTCTATAGTTCTATACTATGGTTTCAGGCTTCCCCCAAAAGACTTAGAACACAGCCTGAGGATAAGATGGTGACTGCTATATTTGAAATATGATAAATATTTGAGTTGATTCTTTATAATGGTCAATGGACAGACTGTCTAAAGGGGAAAAGTCGAGAGAAGTCAGGGAAGTAGTTGAAGATGACCGTTTTTGTCATAACTGAGCAGAGCCAGAAACAGGCTACTCCATGATTTTTAGTGGAATACACACCTTGTTAAGAGCTCATGAGTGACTACTAAACCTCAACTTTATGCCTACCCCATCCCAAACTGTTCATTGTTCAGAGCCTTCATACCTTTCAAAAAAATGAAATCCTTAAAATCCCAGGCAGCTTTCCAAATCCCATAAATACCCCACAGTTGCTGGCATGGGGGTGACTTGTTTCCAGGCAGATATTTAAATTCAAGGGCAATGATAAAGTCTTGTATCCTTCATTTCAAGTCTTTAGCAAGCAGCATACGAAATTTCTTTAGAAAGTGGTTACCTTTCCTGAGGACACACACCTCCCCACAACCTTCTGTAGGGCCCCCGTGACATCCTTGTTCCTAAGGCTGTAAGTGAGTGGATTGAGCATGGGAGTGAGGATGGTGTAGAAGGCAGATACAGCTTTGTCCTGCTCAGGGGTGTGGTAAGAATGAGGCAGCACGTATGTGTACATGGCAGCCCCATAGAAGACGCTGACAACCACCATGTGTGAGGAGCACGTGGCCACAGCCTTTCGCCTCCCCTCTGCCTCGCTCATCCTATAAACAGTAATGAGAATTCTTGTGTAAGAGCCCGAGATGACAGAGAAAGGGATGAGGAGCATCATAATACAGCAGACCTACATGGCTGTCTCGTAGGCTGATGTGTCCGTGCAGGAGAGCTTCAGAAGGGCAGGCACCTCGCAGAAGAAGTGGTTGATCTCCCAAGAGGCACAGAAGGGGAACTGCATGGTGACAGGGGTGAGCAAGAAACCATCGATAGACCCTCCCAGCCAGGCTGCCGCCACAATCAACCAGATCTTGCGGCTCATGAGGACAGGATAGTGCAGAGGGTTGCAGATGGCTACGTAGCGATCATAGGACATGAGTCCTAGGAGGAAGAACTCAGCCCCTGCTAAGGTCAAGTAGAGGAAGTGTTGGGCAGTGCATCCTGCAAAGGAAATGGCTCTCTGGCTCATCACCTAGTCGACCAGCATTTTGGGCACAATGGTGGAAATATACAAGATGTCCCTGAGGGAGAGCTGGCTGAGCAGGAAGTACATGGGGGTGTGGAGGCGGGAGTCTATGTGGATGAGAATGATCTTGACCATGTTGCTGGCTACGGAGGTCACAAAGACCAGGAGAATAAGGGCAAAGAGAAGCCAGGGGAAACGGGCTTTGCTGAACAAACCCAAAAGGATAAAGTCGGCATACACGGAATAATTGCTCTGCTCCATAGCTCTGTAGGGTACACAAAAGAGATATGATAAAGTTGGAAAGGTATCTGATTTACATAAAACATTATGATGTAGTCATGAACAAACCAAGGTCAAAATCTTATTTCTTGAAGCTCATAATTTCCCTGAGAGAACTGCCTGAGCAGGATTGTGCTACATCTCATTATACCATCATTGTTCATTTAAGGATTTTCTTGATTTGGTGATTACTATTTAGAGTTCATGATCAAACAATCTTTTTGTTCATGACCATTTATTTCTGTCTTTCGAGTACCTTACATTGGTGAGGATGCATATAAGACATAAGAGTGGAACCAGCCTGATTCAATAGGATAGGGTGGTGGGGAGGAAAGGAGGATTGTCCACATCCTACACTGCTCTCCTTATACTAGACTCTAGTTCTCACACTTAGAATCCAGTTTGAAGATCACCACGAGTATATATTTGCCTATGGAAGAATAACTGCATTATTTGACCTAATTTACACCATTCTTGACACACTTGTACATTGTAAAATGAGTACTCAACTTACATGTATCAGGTGGAGTATTGCAGAATGAGCCTGTGTTGAATAAAAAGAGCTGAGTTCTGAGAAGTCATCCAAGAATTCATAGGAGGAAAAATCATGGGAGAAAACGTTGAGGGTCAAGTGGTGTTTGCTTTCCTTCTTGCAGCAGCAAACTACCGATTATTAACATACAACTCGTTAAAGTGTTAGAATCCCATTTAACTTATGAAAAAATAAACTAGTTTAAGTATTAGAGATAGGGTATCCCAAAAGAAGGGATCTCTCAAACTTGAAGTTAGATTCTGCATATATATCCATATCAGTTAAATATTTTACCACAATTTAGGAACACTTATGAGTGATTTGGATAGCTTCTCCCTGCATCATATAGATCTGCACTATCCAGGGTGGTAGCCATGAGGCTTATGAAGCTGTGGAGCCCCTGAAACATGACTGCTCCAAATCAAGATGTGCCATCAGCACAAAGTTAACAATTCAAACACCTGTTAAAAATATATGCAACACGTCTCCTTAAAACTTTATATTATGGTAACTTTTAGATATATTTGGATAATATACATTAAAATTAGTTTCACCTATTTTTTACATTTTTAATGTGGTTACTAGAAAATTTAGAATTCTCTGTGGCTCCCCTAGGATTTCTACTAGGCAGCACTGGTCTAGAGTTATCCCTGAGAATATGACAGCTCCAAATACCTTCATCCAAACAAGTCCTCCAGAGTTAAACACACCACAAATTAGAATTGAGCCAAAAATTTAGGTGTGTACAAAATTAGAAAAATGGCTTTACTTGTATATGCATTCACCCTCAAATAGCAGTAAGAACATTAATAAGTGATTCATAAATTTTACGTTTCCAAACAACTTTGTAAGATACTAGACCATTCTACAGTTGAAAATGAGGCTTAAGGAAACTTCCCCAAGGAGGAACATTGTTCTTTAAACAGTGACAGTATAATTGTTCTATGCTGTTTTCCAACAGGACAAAGTAGACATCAATTCATTCCATAAATATTTCCCAAGAGGCACGTTGGGTAAGCCAAAATTTGATATTCTGAAAGGCCCTGAAAGAATGTAAGACATCGTCTAGTCTTCGAGCCTAGAATTGAGGCACATGAACGTGTGTTGTGTGACCACAGGTGCACTTTCAGAATGGTTTTAAGACCTCAGCAGTTTTGACTTATTTGGTATGTGAACAAAGGACAATAAAAATGATGGAAGCTGCAGCCCACTGGCTGGTAGACAGGAACTTCACACCAGGGCCCCTCAGTACATTCCACCACAACCATGCCACAGTGGATGGATGGAAAGCAATGAAAATTCAGATTTTTACTGATGAAACCCACATTATATCCTTATGCATTTTTCAGTTTTCATTCTTGAAATATTACCAGCTTTATGCCAGAGCTTTCCATCAGCTGATTTATAATGTATCTTTGTTATTTTAAAAACTGTTAAACCAGTGGGAAAATTAAAGGCAAACATTTAGTAGCAAATTCATATGATGGAGAGTGCTGAATGCTCACCCAGACCTGGTTGTCCATAATTTAATAAGAACAAGATCCTTGGAGGGCTATGCTTGTTATTTCACAGTAAATTCAGAGAATGATGGCTACCCTACTGGAGACCAGCCACAGTGACTGCTATTGGTCCACTGGGAATATTAAAGCCCAAGAGGAAAAAATGGGTCCAAAAATATCCTTATCAGGGCAGCTGTGTCCCGAACCCTGACCATGAATACTCCTGGCCCTGAAACTTGCTAATGAGACCCTGGGGATCTCCCCAGCTTACTTCACAAAGGGAAAGGGGAGATATGAGTGGCTCCATAACCACTCAGATTTTACAACCACCTTCCAACTCTGGTAGTGTTGATTCATTCACTGTATTTTAAGAATTACCCAGTATAGCAACATTTAAGAATACGTGGAAAATAAAGGAATCAACTGGATTATACCATGCCCCATGTAATAACTGTCTATGCCTAATTCCAAACCTTAGTAAACGTCCAGTTCTATATATACTTAATATTTAGCACATCTTTCCCAGTCTTTATAGAGAATATTGCTGTGATTGAATATGAGACACCCAGCTTGGTTCACATTCACGTTGTTGAGTTTGCTTATATACAGTATTGTGAGGTGAATTCTCTGGCATAATTCATGTACAATGGTTTACTATGCTTTAGAAGCTTATCACCAAGTTGTTAAATGCTTAACAGTAAGAACACACTTGCGGCAGCATCATGCTTGCCCCAGCATTATAGCACTAGTATCGAAACTCACAATATGGAGTTCTTTATGAAGAAAATTGAACATAGTGTATATTTTGGCTATTTTGATTTTTCATGACCTTTTCTATATAGGTGATTTGTCAAGATTAGTGTCTATAGAAGATTTTTATTTTTTATTTTCTTATGTTCTATTTAGTGCAGCTATTTTGCCCCCCGAGTTACATGTAATTTTAACTTTGATGTTTAGGCCAAGAAGTTTTTAAATATTTCAGACATTCATTCTGTGTGCTGGATTTTTGAAAAAAATTTTCCATCCAGGTATGTGATTAATATACAATTTAAAATTTACAATGTAATTTTCTATGCATTTAAAATCTTTGGTCTAGACATTAAAACTATGCAACCATTGGTTTATGAGGTCAACCATGATAAATTTGTACTTTGAGATCATGCCAGTGAATTCTATCTAATTGGAGTTCTTCAAATAAGCAGGAGTTCAAGTGTGAATGATGAGCAGGAATGACCTAAGTAACAAGGAGAACTGTTGGAAATGTGGGAACACTGTCATGGGTAAAATAAGTTTTCACCCTTGTTGCATGTATAAATTCTGGTATAAAAAGTGGGTACTAAAAATGAGTGCCAGGTTAGCCTAAAGATTGTAATAGCGACAGTTAGCTTTGGGAATCTCACCCTTTGCTGTCTATTATGTTTTTCCCTTCAATAGCAGATCCAGCAGCAGGTAGCCAAGTTTTCTACTTTTTCACTTTTGTTGTCGTTCTGTCAGACTCTGCTGCTCTGCATCAAAGATTGGCACAATTCTTGGTGACCATCTAACTCAGAATACGTTTGAGTGCTAAAGGCTAAGCTAGACAGGACATGAGGACAACACGCGTAAGAAAGGGAATAATCTTGAGAAAACAGGGCTAAATGGTGACCCTGACTATAAGACATTTAATTCTCTGTACAATCAGATTCATTGTTTCCTCCTCAGCAATATTTTCACATGAAGTGTCACTTCTAGTTGTGGAAGAAAAGCTATTTTCTAAAGTAAAATCACTTGGGGAATCTTTAGAACGATAGAGAAGTTTTGATTAAGGCTGAGGGATTGTCTTGAAGCAGACCAAGGGCATGATCACCTTCAGTCTCTACAGAAGTTGAACTGAGTTCTTCCCCTGTCTATTCCTACCCCTAAAACATTCTTGGCATTTGTCATGTAGCACTGTGAACATTAAACATGGTTTTTAATCAAAGCTGGCTGTATATATTCTATCTTCATCACTAATAAGCTTCTGGACGTCTGGGAAGCCACTCACATTCTTTTCAGCTTCTGGGAACTTCTAAGTATTCAGTATGCTGCAATGGTTTCTCGGAGCAGGATATGGAGGGTCTTCCTAACTAAACCATTTTTAGAGATGCTTATGAGGTACCTAACAAGGTGGAATACTACGATTTAGATAAGCCCTTTATGAAGATTTTAAAATTATAGGTGAATATGTTGCAATGATAAAAACTGTTGGAATCATTATGCAGACAGATCTGTATAGAATTCAAGTAATCTGCTACATTCTGATGTACAGAAAAGATGAGTCCATAACTACTAAGAAACGAGATTGAATTATCTAAGATTTATATATGAGTAGTACTATCCACAAGTATCTGCAGTTCAAAGTCAGATGTATCAACTTCAACATTCTCCAGTATTTCTCTGGTTTGAACCAAAACTTTCTAGTAAGTCCAGAATCTATTTAAAGCATCCTGCAATTGATCAGCATCAAGACTGCAAACTTACCTTACACAGTATCTTCCCCAAACACGATGATCTGAAGATTTAGAGAAAAACCTTACAGAACTAAGGTAGTACATGCAATTGTTCAGCATTTCCTTTAATGTAGTAAGTATGGGGAACTAAGAGGCATACATCAGACTTTCTAAACTGGAAGTATTCTATATTCTGTATTTCAAACTTGTTTTCTGAACTGAAACGGGAGAGTACAGGCAGGGAGAGTCTATGAATTCAAACAAGAAGGTACAGTGGATTAGGCATGGGAATTACATCTTGTTGGCAGAAGGATAAGGGTCAGTCCCTAACTTATTGAGACTTTTTAAAATACAGTGATAGGTGAATCGTTTGAAGATCTAGAAATAGACCAGCCTGAATCTGTAAATGCCTAATGTCAGTTGACAGCAGCTGCATTATGCAGGCTGTTAAGAAGATAGAGATCCAGTGACTTAAATAGGAGAGCTTGCATCATGGTGATGGCTAGTACTCCCATTCAGGAGATACATTGACGTCACTGTCTCTGGGGTCCTTGTCCCCAGCCTACAATTACAATTTATAAAATGTGACAAACTCCTTCACCTTAAGAAAAATGTAACCTCTCAGTTTACAAATTAAACACCCAGATAAGTCAGGTTGCTGGCAGCTGCAACTTAAGTTGTTTTCTCTTTTACTTTGTTCACGACATTGTTTTGAAAGTTTCTCTTTTTACACTTCCAACTTTCAGGCATCTCTCTTGAAATAGAAATCAACGTTTCTAAGTATTGTCTTGCAAAAGATACATTTTGAGCCATTCCCCATCACTCAAGTATTAGTATGTAATCATCCTGTCTTTCTTGTAACTTGTAATACATAAACTTTCAGCATTGCAAGCATTTAAAAATATTCATTTTACTAATCTCAGTGTATATAAGATCTTTGAGTTACTTCAAGTAGTAAGACCTTTTCTCATCCAGTATTCTCACAAGGGCCCACACCGATTCCTGGGGGGAGCGGGGAAGGGCGGGGGGGAATTTTAGACCCTGCAGTCTTGCTGTGCTGCAATCTATGCCTGCATGATCTTGGCTCTTTCATGTAATTCATATTTACCTCACTGGTGTTTAAATTAGTGGGGGTTGGAATTCAGGTTTTCTGAGACTGAAGCTTATGCAATCTGGGGCATCTTAAGAAAACAAGCTACAAATCATGATTGCACAGGTATAATATTCTCTTCAGTGAAACTCCAACAAATTACACCTTTAGAAAGCTGACAAAATGCCACAAAGAAATACACAAACACCCCAACTTAAATCTTACTTAACTGGTTGAACGTACCACTTTTACCATTTTTTCCAACTGGCTACATTGCTATGTACTCTAATATTTTCTATAAGCAAGAAGAGATGATTCAATCCTAGTATGGTTGGTTGAAATTTTTATTTTTGGTAGTTTAGAAAATTCTTTGGGTCTTTCCCCTTTGTTTAGGATTGAGGTCCAATCTGAGAAAGCCACTGTTAAATTACTTTCATATATGACCTGCCTTAGCTTCCCCAAAAGTTGACCTTAGAAAATATTTGAAACTGAGAAAAATGATTCAGAGCAGTCTGAAGAATGTGAGCTTTACCAAACGTCTTAGGCTCAGACACGAGCATAAGAATTCAATAACTTCCCTACCCAGCCCTGCTCACACATGCGCACCTGGGGTTGTTTAAAGGAATTTTGTACTTCCCCCCCCCGCTCCCCCGAAGTTTCCAGACTAGCTGATAAGTTACCTAAAATGTTACAAGTTGTACAATATGACCTTTACCAACCGTCTTCATGTTCCCTACAGAGAATAGTGTATAGCTGATCAATAGCTACAAAAGAGCAATGTCTAGTTGATCAATAGTTTGTCAGCTTAGAACTTTCCCTTTTCCCTTAGAAGCCCCATTATAACTGCTGTTAGTTGGAGCATTTATTTAAGGCTACTAGAATCTCTTCTTAGATTGCATTTCCCAATCTTGGTCCAAATATACGTGTTAATTTTGCCTCAGTTTTTTCCTTTAGGTTGATACAACCATCACCACCATCCATCTCCAGGACTTTTTCCTCATCCCAAGCAAATCTTCTGTACCCATTAAACTAACTATTTTCTCCTTTTCCTCATCTCTGGTAAGGTCTATTCTGTTTCTGTGGATTTTCCTCTTCTAGGTACACTGTAGCAAAGCTGTACAATTACTACTTGAGACCGTCACTACCGCAGTTACTGTTACTGCTTGAGATGCTCATTACAGGACTGAGCGAAGGGAGGGAGGTAGAAGTGGGGGGCGGGGGCGGGGGTGGGGGAAACACTGTTTGAAGGCTAAGCTCGGGAAAGAGCTCCCAGCTTCTAGTGAGCAAGGGCAGCCGCCCCAGCTTCTCCGCCCCCCGCATGTATCCAGTAGAAGCAGCAGGGAGGACGCACGACTGATCAGCTGCGTGATTGATTGCAGGTGCACGTGGTTGCGATCGGACTTTCCGACGCACCTAATGACACACACTTGTGCCTGCGCGTGACGCCCTCCGCACCACCTCCGCGCGGCAAACGCAGTTTCTCAGTTTGCCAACATTCTGCATTTATGAGAAGCAGTTTTGCTGCTTACTCGTCCGGCCTCCAGTGGTAAACCGAGCTGATCACGACCCTCGCTCTTTCGGCCTCCAGCCCTTTTTTTTTTAGTCTGTCCCTGTATTATGGGGGTTGAGGTCAGCGGGACTCCGGTCGGCCCTCGGTCCCGAGGGCACCCACACGGTTTGTTCATCTCCTGTAAAGACACAGGCATGTCCTCGTCCCCACGTTAGTAACTCTACAAAAGCAAAAAGCTTTCTGGGGCTGCAGCCGGGAGCCAGGCCATTGCTGAGGCCTCCGCTCCACAAGCTGCGGCGCAGCTTCTGCCTCTTGGCCTAACTGCTGCGAGGTAACACTTTCCATTGATGGTGAAAGAAGCTTTTTCTGATGAACAGAAGGCACAGAGAAAACAAGTTGAGGCTTATCCTTCTCATGCAACAGTGTAGCAAAAAAGCAATCCTTAAACATTCCATTTGCGCTTACACAGGCGGGTCTGTTAGATGCTGTGGGTTGTGACAGCTCTTTCTCCCAGCTGTGCTTCCAAATCCCTGACCTCCTCGCTTCTTACGTAGAGAAGGTACAATTTACAAGGGACGAGCAACAGCTGCGCAATATATTCTCCTGCTTCAAAACCCAGAGATCTTGGGACATGACCGCTACCTGAGTTTCTCCAACACCCGAAGAACTCCTGGGACTTCAGTAACGCCCCGCAGGTTAAGATGACTTTTGCCTAAAATTAATCCCACCTATCCTGTTGGCAAAAGTCCCCAGAGGCCAGTAAGAGGCCGGTTGCTTTCCCCTCTAAGCCGGTTGCTTTCCCCTAAACCCGTTCATTTGGGAGATCTAATCCTGTGCTTCCTGGTGCTTGAGGAGGGGGGAGTCAAAGCACCTCCAGAAACCCCCCTGAAACGGAGTTGCGGCCTGGACTGGGGAAGCCCCCTTGTGCGGGGTGCCCAGGTCCAGGCCCGCTTCTCGTTTCCCGACAGGGAGTGCCGTTCTGGTGAAATATTGAGTAGCACTGATTAGCCCAGTGATTTCCCTTATCTCAACGAGAGCAAGTCCTGGCACTTTTTCTGTTAAGAGAACTCTTATAAGACACCTTCTGCCCAGAGGTCTGGCAGCATTCTCTTTTGCAATGTCCGATTCTCTACACTTACAGCTTTTCCACTCTAGGGCTCAACCCTTGGCTCCTTTTAGATCCGTCAACTACCAAAATTAGCCGTTGCCTGAGTCAACATTGTAAAGCAGTGAAGCTCAGTTCCCACATCTTGAAAGACTAAGAAAACCTCCTGAACTTTCTGCACACCTCACAGGTGCCACTGCACGTTCCCAATCCACATTTGTAGCCTCATAAGCCATAGTCAAAGTGAGCATTTCTGTAGCCACAAAAGATGCTGCCAGCCAGTTTTCATTCTCCCTCTTGTCTACCACTTTTGATAGGTGCTCTAAGTGGGGCAAAATAGTCTCTCCGGCCCTGAAATAACAGAAAAGGTATGTACCGAACTCTAAATGAAAGAAAAAAATAACCAAATTCTTCCCCATGCTACCCTGCTTCAAAGGCTTCCCGTTCTTCAAACCTCTGGGGCACTGACAAGTACCTTTTTAGAGCACTAGCCTTATGTTGCTGCTGGCAGACTTGTAATGGGGTTTCTCGTTTGTCTGGCTAGTTTTAGTTTCTGTTCCAGCAGACCTTCCTCGTTCAAGTCTCTATAGGACCCTGGCTGTCCCTGCAAGTTTCTGCTAGTCTTTATCTATCCCTATCTGTCCCCATGTTTCCTGTTAGTTCCTGCAAATTCCTGTCTTTCCCTACCTATACTTTGTCTTTCTCTCTATCCCTGCTGATCTATTTATCCCTCCAGGCCTCTTCAGGTCCACACTTGTCCCTAGATGCCCCTGTTCAGGCACCACTTGTGACAGACTTGTACAATTACTACTTGAGACCATCATTACAGGACTGAATGAAGAAATGAATGTAGAAATGGTAACAAAAGACAGAAGAAAATGGTTTTAAGGAAAGGCTCGCTTAGGGGAAGAGAAAGATCCCAGCTTCGAGTCAGTAAAGATAGCCACCCGAGCTTCTCAGCCCTCCGTATTTATTGGGTAGAAAGAGCAGGGAGGAGGATGTCACGATTGGTCAGCTACTTGATTGATTACAGGTTCACATCATTGCTATCAGACTTTCAGACGTACCTAATAACAAGAAACACTTGTGCCTGGGGCGTGACCGCCCTCAGCATAACCTCTGTGTGGCAAACGCAGTTTGTCAGTTTGCCAACATTCTGCATTTATGAGAAGCAGTTTTGCTGCTTACTCACCCAGCCTCCAGTGGGTTACCCAGTTGATCACGACCCTCACTCTTTCAGCCTCCAACAGGGTACCTCAAATGAGTAGAATCCTACAATATCTGCCTTTATACTTACTTCACTTCATTTTCAGGGTTCATCCATGTGGCAGAAAATATCAGAGTTTCATTCCTTTTGAAGGCAGAATAGTATCACATTGCTTGTATATATCACATTTTGCTCACTTGTTTGTCTATTGATGGACACAACCTTTTGGCTATCGTAAATAATGGAGCTATGAACACTGTTGTACGATTTTCTGAGTTCATGATTTTAATTCTTTTGAATTTCAAAAATAATTTTGAAATTCTTTTGAATGGTATCTTCAATAAGTTGAGACATATACATTTGTTGTGTAAGTCACTGAGATTTTGGGGTGTTGTGGGTAAGTCCTATGAAGGACTCAGTGTGAGCAGACTGGTGCACTGTTCTCCCTTTTCAGGGATGCATAGGAACATGGTCAGGGCTAGAATGACAAAACACTGGCTATTTACCTTGAAATACTTTAACATAATAATAAAGGGAGTTTAAAAAGGAACTGATTGTTTGAGATACTGAAGAAATAGAAATAGATTCAGAGATTAATGAAGATAGATACTTAGAGCCAGAACTACAGTTAGAAACAGAGCTATAGATTCAATGTTCTCTCTCTCCCAAGATAGACAGATAGCTAGATAGATAGCTGGAGGATATGAATACAATTTGGCAAGCTGATTCTTAAAAAGATGATCAAAGAGCCAAGAATAGCAGCCAAGATAATGTTAAATAAGAACAATGCAGATAAATGGTCATGCCAGAAATTCAGACTTACTTTCAAGTTAAACCATTAAACAGTATGCAATTCACACATCACAAGACAAACCAAAAAAAAAGAATAAAGAGTTCAGAAATAGGTCCATGCATCTACAGAAATTTTATGAAGCCTTATTTCATCTGACAAATGTTTGTTGAATTTATACTATGTACAGCCATCTATTGAACTATTAAGACCCTTGGGATATATTTGTTGGCAAAATAGGTGCCTGTCCTCATGAAGCTGCCCATGTAGCCCAGAGGCAGTGAACAATAATAAACAGAAGAAAGAAGTTAACTGTATAGTCTGTCAATGTCAAATGGTATAGAGAAAGGGAAAAAGTAGATTAAGAGAGAGAAAGAATTGCTGAAGCTGTGGTAATGTTTGTTGCTTTTTACAACGTCATCGATAGTACAGATCTCTTTGGAAGGATAACATTCATGCAGTCTTGAGGACATAAAGAATTTAGCCCTGAAGAGAGTGTTGGGGTGGGAGGGATCCCAAGTGGAGAAAAAAAAAAACAAAACTGGTAGGACAGGCCTGAGGTGAGAGTGTACATGGCTTATTCAAAGAATGACAAGAAGGCCAGGATGGCTGGAGCAGTGAGGGAAACAGTGGCACGAGCAGACATCTAAGAGGTAATGGGGGAGAGGAGCATGAAAAAGGGCCCTGTAGAGCTTCCTGTAAGAATTTTAGATTTTACTCCCAATAAACGGTGAGCTACAGTGGGGTTTTAATCACCAAAGTGGCATGATCTGACGTTTCTTCAACTGCTGCTTTAGAAATAACCCTTAGAGGATTTAGGTAAAGCAGGAACATATTGTAGAAATGGTTGGAACCTAGGTGTCTTCTGAAGGTAGGGCCAACAGGATTCCTTTACTAGTTGGATGTCGGTTTCAAGGGAAAGAGAAGCACCAGGGGCAACTCTAAGGGCTTGGATTGAGCAACTGAAATTGTGGACCTCCTACCAGTGGGCCTAAGGAAAGACGCAGTTGCAGGAAGTTTAGGGTGGGAAGACAGAGGCACAGATCAGTTTGGTGAATGCCAAGTTTGCTTTGAACTGAAGTCATTAATACATAGATATTATTATATAGATACATGTTTATAGCTAAGAACCCCAATGAGCTTAACAGAGAAAAGGTACAGGAAAAAAAGAAGAGGACCCATAACTGAGCTAGGAGCCCTCCAGTATTAAGAAGTGAGCCTGGAGAAATGACAAAAGGAGAAAAAAAATTAAAAGGAAAAACAAAACAATGAGTTAGGAAAAGCCATCAGTATGGTGTACTTGAAGACAGATGAAAATGCAACAAAACAAAACACACATCTTCAATTGAGGGAATAGACAGTTATATCAAAACAAGGAAAAAAACAGACAAAAACTGTGCTGATGGCCCTGAAAGATTTGATTTATCCACATAAAGATCATTGAAATGAGAGGTAAATATCCTGAATAGAGAGGACAGTGGAGGAATTGGGGAGACCAAGAGCAGGCAAAGCTTGTATGGAATGTGACTATAAAGGAGACAGAGATGTCACTGCAGATCCGGGAAAAATAAATTTATCAAGTTGTATTGGGAAAATTGTTTGTTCATATGGGGAATGGAAAATTTGCCTAAAGTCACATATCACAGATATGTTTTAGGCGGGTTAAAAACTAAAAGGTGAAGAAAGAAAAAAAAACTGTGAGCTTTTAGAAGATAAGATAGGATAATATTTTCTTGACTTCAGGTTATGAACAGACTGCTTAAGACAAAAAAGGCTAATATAAAGTAAAATATTGGTAATTCAATTTACAAATAAAATTTGAACACTTGGATAGGTCACAAACTAGCAGATGTGTAACAAAACTGAAAACAAAATATCCAGCACATGTATAAAAAAATTCTTATGTGTCTATAACAAAATGCTAAAATTTGATAGCAAATGGGAAAAATACTTGAATAGGTACTTTACAAAAGGGAAACTCTAAATGGCTGATAAATCAAAGAAAAGTTACTCAACCTCATTATAAGTCAGAAAAATACATACCCATCAATTCTACCCATAGGTATATGCACTATATTTTTTGCATTTATATATGAAAACATAAGGACATAAATGTCAATAGCAAAAGCATTCATAATAGCCCGAAGCTGAAAATAACATACATACCAAATAACTATAGAATAAATATATCAATTAAGATATTCAATGACATTGCATATGCTAAGGAAAATGAGCAAACTATACATGATAATGAGCTGAATATCACAAAAATTATATTTAGCAAAAAAGTCAAAAAAATATTCAAAGTAACTTCATTTTTAAAGTTCAAAAATAGACAAGAGTAAACTCTGTTGTTTAGAGATAGATACCGTATTAGTCCGTCCTCGTGCTGCCATAAAGACATACCTGGGACTGGGTAATTTATGGAGAAAAGAGGTTTAATTGACTCACAGTTGCTTAGGCTTTACAGAAAGCATGGCTGGGGAGGCCCTAGGAAACACACAATCATGGGGGAAGGTGGAGGGGAAGCAGGTACAATATTTACAAGGCTGAGCAGGAGAGAGAGAGTGAAAGGGGAAGTGCTTCACACTTTCAAGCAACTAGATCTCAGGAGAACTCACTCAGAATCATGAGCACAGCAAGGGAGAAATCCACCCCAGGATCCAATCACCTCCTACCAGCTACCTCCCTGAACACTGGGAATTACAATTCAACATGAGATTTAGGTGGGGACACAGAGCCAAACCATATTGATACATAAGATGTAAAACTATGCAAATAATAAAGGAAACTAGTCACCTATCAGCTAAATGACAGTACCTGATTCATTCAGGCCAAAATGTGAAAGTATTACTAACCACAGGTTCTTGGGCTCCTGTGCAATAGAAATGGACATGAGACCAAGCAAGTTTTCCAGACAAGGCTTTATTAAGGGCTTATGCTCGAACACAAGGGAGACAGCACTGGAATGACAGTTCTCTGGCTGGTTCCCCATGGCTAGGTCTTTGCTGTGTTTTAAGATGAGTGACGTGGATAATCATGAGGTATGGGAGGCTCTTTATACATGTGGAGTGGAGCACAGGATATGCAGGCACAGTGAGAAATTATGTGAACACATACATTGCATGATCAAAAAATGGTAGGTAAGCCCTTCCCTGGGTGGAGATTTTAGTATTATAATGAAGCAAGGGGTAAAGATCAGTCATTCTTCTGGTCTTAGGCACACGTGAGTGATAAGGTTAACTCCCTTGAATAAGATTTATGGTGGAATGCTGCTTATCTTAGTTTCTTCAAGTTATCCATCCAGTGGGTATCGTGCCAGTGGAGGTGGTGGTGCAAGGTCTGGAAGTTGGCAGGTACGGGAAAAAAATGTGATAGTAGGAGTGGGGGCCAAGCCCTGTCCTTACTGTGTCTCAGAAGTAGGTTATGTGTATTGATACAGTTCAGACACACATTGTATCCCTGATATAATGAACTGATACAGTTCACAGACACATTCTATCCCTGATATAATGAACGGATACAGTTCAGACACACATTCTATCCCTGATATAATGAACGGATACAGTTCACAGACACATTCTATCCCTGATATCATGAACTGATACAATTCAGACACACATTCTATCCCTGATATAACGAATGGATACAGTTCAGACACACCTTATATCCCTGATGTAATGAACTGATACAGTTCAGAGACACATTCTATCCCTGATATAATGAACGGATACAGTTCATAGACACATTCTATCCCTGGTATAATGAACGGATACAGTTCACAGACACATTCTATCCCTGATACAATGAACAGATACAGTTCAGACACACATTGTATCCCTGATATAATGAACTGATACAGTTCAGAGACACATTCTATCCCTGATATAATGAATGCATACAGTTCAGACACATCCTATCCCTGATATAATGAACGGATACAGTTCAGACACATTCTATCCCTCTTAGTGATGCTAAGCCTAAGAATCTAGGAGTATAGAAACTTTAGCAAAATCCCGTATAAATGGACTGCATAGACCACATGAGCTGTGTTTGGACTTCCCTGTGAATGAGATGGGTCACACCATAAGATGATAGATAGTATCGAAACTTTGCAAAGTTTATAATTAGTGCTACGGGGGGGCAGGGGGGAAGTAAGACATTTTTTCCTTGCTCATCAAAAGATTCGTGGTTGGTAACTTCTAACAAAAGACAAATTAGCAACAGAAAAGTATAGCAAATTTACTTAGTAGAAGTTTCATGAGGCATGCGAGCCTTAAAAGTATGATTAGAACATTTAAAAACATGATATAATGGAAATAAACTTAGGAGGAGGACTTAGTGAGGTTTGTTCAGATTCTTAGTGGCCTCCCCATGTGACATTTTTTTCCCTCTGGGCATTGGTCAGGGCCCCTCTGGAATAAGGGGCTTATTACCTTCTCTCAGAACAGGTAGGTCTGAGAATTCTTTTGTGGACAGCTCTCAGGGGAGAAGGGCAGAAAAAATCAGAAAGTGACCTTTCTACCTCTTCGGTTTTCTCAGTTTTCTTCAGCTTATTTAGTATGTCAAGTTTGCATCTGATGAAAAAGCTGAACACTGTAAAATATTTAAAGAGGTTTATTCTGAGCCAATATGAGTGACAATGGCCGGGGAAACGCCTCAGAAGATCCTGAGAAAGTGTGCCCAGGGTAACTTCTGTCTCCCTAAAACTTAGGGAAAGAATTTGCAGGCAAAGTCATAAATCAATACATGTAAAATATACATTGTTTCAGCCTGAAAAAGCAGGACATGAAGTGAAAGGCTTATGAGTCATAGGTGAATGCAAAGATTTTTCTGATTGGCAATTGGTTGAAAGAGTTAAACTAAAGACTTGAAGTCAGTAGAAAAAAATGTTTGAGTTAAGGTAAGGGAGTTTGTGGAAGCTAAGATTCTTGTTACATATATGAAGCCTCCATGTAGCTGGCTTCAGAAAGAATAGATGGTAAATGTCTCTTTTTGGACCTTAAAAGGTGTGAGCCTCACAGTTTATCTTTCCTAGATCTGGAAAAGGCCTAGCTGCACTAATGGCAGATGCAAAATTTCCCCCACAAAAGATAGCTTTGCAGGGCCATTTCAAAATCTGTCATATAAATATATTTTGTGGTAAAACATTTTTATTTCTTTCAGTGTCTACTATCTGTCATGTGATGCTATATGGGAGTCAGGTTGGAATTTGGTATCTTATTGTTTTGTCAGTCCTATGATCTCTATTTTAATGTTAATTCCAAAATGGAGGGAGTGCAACAAGGTGTGCCCAATCCCCCTTCCCTCATGGCCTGAAATTTACTTTTTCAGATTGCTCTCAGCTCCACTGGCCAAGAAGGGGGATCCATTCAGTTGATTGGGGGGCTTAGGATTTTACTTTTAGATTTCATCAAGAAGCCATATTTGGAAGGATCATGTTCTGAGCCCTGACAGAGGAGTTTAAAATTTTTCACATCTGTCTATTAACTCATCATAGACTAAACTAGTTTACGCAGTTAAATAAAATAATGAACTATTTCAAAACAACATTTGACTCTAGTAGACAGTGTCTGCACAATCATAGCAATCCAGTTGTGAAAAATGTTATAAAAGAACCAAGAAATAACCATGTGACTACAAAACAATGAGGGATTAGGCATCAGAAGCCTGAAAATAAGCAACATACTTGAGTGTACTCCATTTTCCATCTCTCTCATTTTATCGTATTTACTCTTGCATTCCATGAGACAGTGTTTCTGCCTCTATCCAAAATTAGACCTCCTACTTGGGCTTTGTGTTACAACCTCAGAAAATAATAATAATAATAATAATAAATCCCAAGCCCTGTCATTGACTAAATGGAAACTCTCTTGCCCAGGGAGATCTCAAAGAAATCTGAAAAACTAGTTCAGGCCATGCAGGAAGGGAGGTCAGACATGACTCCTCATATGCCATCCCTTTGGAGTTTAGGCAAAACTGACCAGTATTGACATTAACACAGTGATTATAAGACGGACAAAACAGACTGTAGCAACAATAGCAAATTCCAACCTGACTCTGGTGTAGAATCACATGACAGGTAACAGGCCCTGAATGAAATAAAATATTTTACCCCAAAATGTATTTCTTTGACATGTTTTGGAATGGCCCTGCAAAGCCAATTCTTCTGGGGGAAATCTGAATTCTGTATAGAATTTGCTTCCATTTCTAAGTCCTCGTGAGGATCCAGAAAACATTTAACTAAGAGTCTGACACCTTTTACCATCTATCCTCTCTGAAGCCTGCTGCTTAGAAGCTTTCATAGGTTGATTTTAAAAATTCTTGACTGGCAGTTGGTTGAAAGAGTTAAACTAAACACTTGAGGTCTCTAGCATTACCATTGAATGCTAAATGACTGACCAGAATTAACATTAAAACAGAGATCATGAGACTGACAAAACAGATTCTAGGTGGTAATAAGATACTAAATTTCAACCTGACTGTCATATAGCACCACATGACAGATAGCAAACCATGAAGTAAATAAAAATACTTTACCCTGGAACATACTTATTTGACAAATTTTGAAATGGTCCTGCAAAGGTATCTTTTGTGGGGGAAATTTTGCATCTGTAGAGAAACTTTATTAATGCCGCTAAGGCTTTTCCAGATCCAGGAGAGAGTAAATGAGAGTCTGATATCTTCTAAGGTGCAAGAGAGACATTTGTCAACTATTCTTTCTAAAGCCTGCTACATGGAAGCTTCATCTACATAACAAGAACGTTGGCTTCCAGGACCCCGTTATCTTAACTCAAGCATTTCTTTCTATAACAAAAACCTTGGCTTCCACAACTATGTAATCTTAAGCTTTCCTTTCTACTGACATTTTAAGTCTTTAGACAAAGCTTAACTCAAACAGTTGCCAATCAGAAAATCTTTGAATCTATTTTTGACCTGTAAACCTTGACTTTAAGATGTCTAAACTTTCTGGAACCAATGTATATCCTTCATGTATTGATTTATCTCTTTGATTATAACTTTTGTCTCCCTAAAATGTATCAAACCAAGCTATAACCCAACCACATTGGGCACATATTCTCAGGACCATCTGGGGCTGTGTCCTGGGCCATTTGGCTCAGAATAAACCTCTTCAAATATTTTAGAGTTTCACTTTTCTTCATCAACATTATTTAGTGCCCAATGCAGGACCTCAGAGAAGACTAAGGACTCTTCTCCCCAAAAGGAGTCATGTGAACTTGGAAATAAGGTACCAATTTGGGCTTGTTACCAGTGGAAAGTCTTGACTACAAGTTGTCCAGGTCCTGCTCCCAGACCTTGGTGTTTTCTGTTTTAGGAAGTTAGCATAAATTGGCCTTAAGTTCCCTGTCTCCAGGTCTCCAGATCATATTCTCCTGCTGCAGGCTTATTGAAAGCCTCCCAACTTTGAGGTTCTCCATAGGTGGAACTGGTAAGTAAGTCCTCCTGAGCCACAGATCCCTTATGTAATTAATAGTACTTTGGTTTATTCTGAGCTGGTCTTTTCCTGGGAACTTGTTTCAGATTCTAATTTTGGATTCACAGGTTCATTCTAGAGTTTTCTCCATTGCTTTTTTCTCCAAAAATTAGTCTCAATTGGTTCATCTGTGCATTTGTTTGAAAAACCTGACTTTGTGTAAATGAATGAGAGACAACTTCTGAGCCCCACTGCACTGAAACCCACACTACACTCTGACTCCTCCATTAAAAAACAAACAAACAAACAAAAAAACTTGCAAAGCAAATTCTCTAAGACTGAGAAAAGACAAGGAGATGACCTCCTTTGGGGCACCCATGGGGGTTTTATGGCACTCTACTTGCAAATGTTTGTGTAAATGTGAAGGTTTGAGAGCATGCTAGGTTTTCTAGTACTCTGGCTGGTTATGTATTATAGTCTGTTCTGGCACATTTTTAAACTGATGGGTGAATTCAGAGCTCAAAGTTGACCTGCAACTATAGAATTAAATATGGCATCTGCTTAGTTCTTGATTTCTCTCTTTTCTTTTTCTGTTTTAAATGTACTGTTGCTTTTCTACTGGTATTGAGATAAAACCCATTGTTTAAATTAAACCATCTTTTGCAAGCTGGTGAATCTGTATTGCTGTCTTGTGACTAGAGTTCTGAAATAAAATCTATGGGATCTTTGTATCTGTGTATCTATGTTAAGTTGTGTTTATGTTACATGTACATGTATTTTCTTATATGTTGTAACTGCAAGGTATCAAATGGGCTTAAAAATAAAGGATTACTCATAAACTAATAAAGTCCAAATGATCTTCAAGTTCACATGACAAGTAAATCTTCAATAAGTAAGCTGGCTTTATAATTATTAGTAAAATAAAATTTGAAATGCCTTCAGAATTGTCAGCATATATTTTTGTCTGCATTTATTGGTGAAATCGTTTTATATTTAGCTGTGTTTGTATTATAAGGTACCAAACTTTGTCATGAAGGTTATAAAACTTTAAAACCCATCCCTTAATGATCATTGTGTAATTTTTTATAAATAAGACATTTAATACTGTTGATTTATTGAAAATAGGTAAAACCTTAGTGGTTGGCCAAAAAAAAATCAAATAAACATATATTTAACATTTGGTTCTTATGTAGGTAAATGCCTGAAATATTCACAGCCTATAAGAATGGTTAGCTGAAAAATAACTTTAATGATGACTAGCTTTGTCTAATATGTCAGTTTTTGTAAGTAACCTAGGAAAACTGTTTTAAAAAATAAATTAGGTAACTTTAATGGGATAAATGCTTATAAATGAACTTGTCATATAATTTAAAATCTTAAAGTTAAAGTAAATAATACTCATTAAGTGTCTGGATCATTTCTAATTTAAAAAACAGAAAAACATATTTCTAAAATAATATAAAATGGTTCTCATCTATAAAATACTGATATATGACAGACAATTCAAGATTTACTACTTCCTAGGTTTTCACAAAAATTTAAGGTTCTAAGAATAAAAATTCTAGTTAATATATAATTCTGTATTTAGAGAGTACCAAAGTAAATATTTTTATGAAAAAGAAATTATAATAAAGACATAAAAATATGTTCTTATTAAAAGGAAAATAATCTTTGTCAAATTCAAAGGCTATTATACAAATCCAAAGATGTATTTATTTTTAAAAATGGGTAAAAAGTATAATTTTGTATGAGAAAGAGTCTTGTATAGTAAATGTAGTTCTAAAATAAAACAACTCATTATTTAAGAGGGAAATTTCGGACAAAACAGAAAGTCCAAGTATGTCATAAATAGTCTGTGTAAGATATGATAAGGTTTATAAAGAGAATTTATGAAAGAAAAGTTTTTGGAGACTAAAGCTACTCTTTCTTAGATGGGAGGCTCAAGTAACTAGATGTTGAATGGTGATCTGCCCTGTTGGCTTCTGATTAACTCCAGGGGGGAAGGCCTTTAAGATTTCCAGTTTATTTATTGCTCCTTGTGTAAGAACAGGTACTTATAATAAATCCTGCCTTTAGGTCAAACAACTTTTATGTTATCATACTTCAATTGTCCTACTCATGCCTTCTGAATCATTCCTTCCCTATGGCATATAAGCCCTGGGTTTTGGGGTTAATGGCACAGGAATTTGCCATCTCATCTCACTGCTGCCTGAGACACACACATGGCTTCTGTTCATAAGTCCCTATTAATTGTTTCTGCCTAAGAAACTGTATTTATCAGCCTCTATCTTCAGCATCTCAGCTTCCTCCAACTTTGGATAGGTTTGTATAGACCTGCTCATTGTGAAACAATTTTGTATGTGACTAAGTTGTCGATAACTTAAAAAGAATTATTTGTATTAGTGTTTCTAGAGATTGGGATATAATATTAAAAATACACAAATAGAAAAACTACCTATAGGGTACTATGCTTATTACTTGGAAGATGAAATAATCTGTACACCAATCCCTTGTGACATGCAATTTACCTATATGACACCTACACAAGTACTTCTGAACCTATGTAATTGGATTGTTTGTAATGCAAAGGATAAATGCTTAAGAAGATAAATGCCGCATCCTCCATGATGGGCTTATGTCACACTGCATGCCTCTATCAAAACATCTCATGTATTCCACAAATATATACACCTAACATATACCCACAGAAATTTTGAAAAATAATTTGTGGATTAAAACCAAAATGACACTCTAAAAAATTAATTTTTTATGTAGCAGTATTCAGATGTGGGGCCTTTAAGAGGTGATTTGGTTGTGAGGCCTCTGCTCTAATAAATGAATTAATTAATTCATGGATTAATGGATTATCATAGAAGTGAGATTAACTTTATAAGAAGAGAGATATTGGCTAGCACATCAGACTGCTCAGCTCCCTCATCATGTAATGTCCTGTGCCACCTCATGCTCTACAGGGAATCCACGCTGGCAGGAGTGTCCCCACTGGTCCACCTGAGGCTCTGCAGGGAGTCCCCGCTGGCAGAAGGGTCCCCACTGGTCCACCTTAGGTTCTGCAGGGAGTCTGCGCTGGCAGGAGGGTCCCCACTGGTCTGCCTGAGGCTGTGCAGGGAGTCCGCGCTGGCAGGAGGGTCCCCACTGGTCTGCCTGAGGCTCTGCAGGGAGTCCCCACTGGCAGGAGGGTCCCCACTGGTCTGCCTGAGGCTCTGCAGGGAGTCCACGCTGGCAGGAGGGTCCCCACTGGTCCGGCTTAGGCTCTGCAGGGAGTCCCTGCTGGCAGAAGGGTCCCCACTCATCTGCCTGAGGCTCGGCAGGGAGTCCCCGCAGGCAAGAGGGTCCCCACTGGTCTGCCTGAGGCTTTGCAGGGATTCCCCGCAGGCAGGAGGGTCCCCACTGGTCCCCCTGATGCTCTGCAGGGAGTCCGTGCTGGCAGGAGGGTCCCCACTGGTCTGCCTGAGGCTCTGCAGGGAGTCCGTGCTGGCAGGAGGGCCCTCGCTGCATGTGGACCCTTGCCCTTGGACTTCTCAGCCTACATAATTGTAAGGAATAAATGTATTTTCTTTATAGAAAATGAACTAAGAGAATGATATGGGTTTTCATAAAAGTGAATTTTTAAAATTCCTCATATTAGGAAACATAAAGAGGTAGTGGAATATTTATTTAAATATTGTTTTAACATAAACCCTACTATTTAATTATTCTACATATGCGCATTTTATGTGTGTTAACTAGAAACAGGGCTAGGCAGCCTTAATGGAACTATGGTCTATTTCAAACTAAAATCTACGTATTAATATATTTATTAAATAGTAGTACTTAATGAAATTACTGAAGCTTTCTAGTGTCATAAACTGATGAAAATATAAGAGTTGGGCAAGAGAGGGAGAGGTGTTTTCTCATCAACAGATTGGTTCATTTTGGACATTACATGGCAATGGAAAGGAAGGTGTAGTTCCCTGCCATGGTTTTAGCACAACTCTTTGAAAACACAAGCAGCAAAGTTGCCACTGTGATTCAGTGATTGAGAAAAAATTACTTAAATATTCTGAAAATTTAATAACACGTTAGGAATAAATGTTATATACTGTTTTTACATATAAAAAATAAAATTGATTACAGCTGTAGAAAATGAAACTCTAAAACAACTAGAAAATGTATGGGTAAAGATTTGTCTAATGTATAAACAAAGACAACAAACAAAATACCATGTATTCATGGATATAAAGATGTCAACAATTGAAACCAGGGACTGCTAGATGGGGAAGGAGTCGGGGGAGATAAAGGTTAGAAAGCTAACTACTGGGTGCTATGCTCAGTTCTTGGGTAATGGGATCATCCATAACTCAAACCTCAGCATCACACGCTATACCCAGGTAAGAAACCTGCACATGTACCCCCTGAATCTAAAATGAAAGTTGAAAAAACAAAGTAAATACCATGGAAAATAAATTAGGATTTGAAAAGAGAAAAAAAAAAATAATATATATATATATATATTTGGGAATTAAAGAGTAGATTATTATTTTACTTGGAAAATTTTTTTGGATCTATGACAAAGCAAAAGATAAAGATTAGTAACATATGGCCATCACTTAGATATTATTAATATCAGAATAATGTAGACATATTTTTTAATTGCACACTTTACTAAAAAAGAATTTGCAGATAACACAAATACAAGACATTAACGATAAAAATGTAAACTATATCCAGAATATCTACAACAAGATCTCACTCTTACTGCTGAATTACAGAAAGAAAAAAAAAATGATCATCAGTACTGTTGTGAATAAAGTAAAAAGATGTCACCAGGTTCTGCCCTCTGTCATGATAGATTGTTGAGAGGAAGCAACTTGGATATATAAATTAGAAATGAACACTTTTTTATTTAAAGACCTATCACAAAGAGAATCGAGGAATTCTTTACATAGATATTAATTTCAGTGTTGTTTTAGATAAGCAAAAATTTTAATAAGCCTACATTTAATATAAGAGAAAAATGTTTTATAAATTCTGTTTCAAAGGCAAAATATTATGAAACTTTAAATTATATCCAAAAATGTAATATTTCTAAAAGTAACTAAAGACATGAGCCTCTGTACACAATTTTATTTATGCAGATATAGAGCTATATATGGCATGATTCTATAGTATATATAGAATCTATAGTATATTCTATATGATATATAGTATATATACTTCTATAGTATATACAGAATATAAAAAAGATACTATATATTATCCATATTATATATTAAAAATATATATTGAAAATAAATTTTTATAGTAAATATATTTGATGATGGTATTGCAGATAACTTTATTTCTTCTTTTTGCTTCATATATATGTTAAATTACCTATGGTGCTCATAAACTGCATTTACAGAGCAAAAAAAGATATTCCACAAATATAATCAATGTAATCGAAACCACATAATGGCATTGATCTGAATTTATTATTTTTTACATGAGGAAAAACTGAACGCATAATATCATTTCAAAAACAAAAGCTGGGTGGACATCTTGAACATTCTTGTCCAAATGCCACAGTCTCAGGCCCTATTGCCTTCTGAGCCAAGTTGAGGTAAGTAGATACACTAGAATGCTGTGGAAACTGAGGTAATGAAAGAAGTGATACAGTTTAAGGAGACAGAATGGGCATTCTGTAGTTAATTCAGGGTGACTTGCAGACTTAACAATGCGGTAAGTTCATGGTCATGGTCACAGAAACATGAAAGAGAAACTGAGTTCAGCTGACGTACCTGACCACATCCAGTGCACATGACCCTCGCTTTTTCCTGGCCATGCTGGATTTCTTGGAGCTGACACACTTCCTCAGCAGAAAACTCTCTCCTCTTTTAGTTATCCCTGAGTGAAATGATCCTCATCTGGTTCCTGCATCCTTCACTGCTGTCCTTAATTACAATACCCTGATCTTTTATGTATAAAACTGGTCATATGAAATAGTAGAACCCATTTATTTGTCCTTTCTTTGCTCTTGGCGTCTCTCTCTTCCACAGGCCTGTGAGCTCTATAAGAGGAGGGATATCACCTCTCTAGTTCACAGTATCTCCCCACATTATAGCACAATGCCCAGAGCATGGCAGTCACAGAATGCATACCTATGACACTGCTGAGTAGAAGCAGTCTCCCGTAGCGCTCCCCAAACACAGAATACATACCTATGACACTACTGAGTAGAAGCAGTCTCCCATAGTGCTCCCCAAACACAGAATACATACCTATGACACTGCTGAATAGAAGCAGTCTCCCATAGTGCTCCCCAGACACAGAATACATACCTATGACATTGCCGAGTAGAAGCAGTCTCCCATAGTGCTCCCTAGACACAGAATACATATCTATGACAGTACTGTTGAGTAGAAGCAGTCTCCCATAGTGCTCCCCAGACACAGAATACATACCTATCACACTGCTGTTGAGTAGAAGCCATCTCCCATAGTGCTCCCCAAATTTTCCATTCTTCAGTCACTTTCAAAAATATAACATTTAAAATCTACATCTCAGTTTTCTTTCACTTAGTAGCATTTTTGTATCCAATGTCTCTCGTGTTTTTGACTTCCTCTGAACTATTCTACAATTCTTGGAAGACAGAAAATTAATATTCAAGAGAAATGTTCCCCACATTCAATGTCCCTTATTGATATTATTCATCGAAGACTGCTACATCATCTTTTCTCCCTGCCATAAAACAAGGTTTTAAAACAATCGCAGATTTCACAATATTGTCACTTGGATGAATTACTATTTTTCAATGATACTTCCTGGTTGATAATTATTGATTATTGTGGTTTTTGCCATTAAAAGCAATGGCAAAAATTGCAATTACTTTTTCACCAACCTAATACTTCTTCAGTCACTCAAAAATACTGTGCTCAGGGTCTCACTGATTAGAGTGCATACTGGGAGCAGTCAGGTCTTGTTTATGCAATGATCTCCATTTCATGCATTCCTATTAATATCACCAAAGGATACAAGATAATACCCTGCTACTTTAGGGGATAACAGTATAGATACATGAAAGATAAAGTTTGCATTCAATATTTTATTCCAAATATTTTATAGAGCTACTACATAATGACAAAAAGGACAATATGGCAGGAACATATAAATAATCTAAGGTATCTAATGTAGTCATGAGGGTGTCCACAGGGGATGTTGTGATAACAGATTTAATGTCTTTGAGGACATTCCATTCAACATCAGAATATACTTTTATTTCAAAGACTCATGAATAATCAGCAAGATAGACCATATCACAGATCATTAAATAAACCTTAACAAATTTAAAAGATTCTAAATCATGTGCAATGTTTTCTCTGGCAACACTGAATCAAATTGGAAGTCAATTATAGGAAAACAACTGGAAAAATCTGTAACTACTTGGAAATTAAACAATATGTTTCTAAATAATCCACAGGCCAAACAGGAAGTCTCAAAGGAAAATGTTAAGAAATTTATGAAGTTTTAATTCTATTTTTAAATTACACGTATATTTCATTAATTATAGTTGTTGTATGTGCTATGAAATAATTTCAGGTTACCTACAAAGCCTTAATTCTAAATCCAGCTAAAGTATCATTCAAAAATAAAGGCAGAGAACACAAGAAATTTTCAGATTTCTTTTTTTAGACAAGAGTTTTTACCATTGTCTGAAGGAACTATTATATTTAAAGCATAAATACACAAAGGCCAAGAGTTTGGGAAAGAAGATAACAGCAAGAAATTTTTGGAGGCTGAAAAAAAAATAATTAGAACTGGACTTCTTAGATCTAAAAAAGCTGAATATTAATGTGGTCATAGAAGAAGCTCAGAAGCTTGCAGAATTATACTCGAAGAATCCCTCCAAAAGCTCGAAGTTGAAGTAATCAAGTACCTCTAAACAGTTCAAATAGGAGGCTTGTCTAAAATTTGTATAAAAAGCTGTTAGATCCTGATCCTTGTAACTACTTCATGTAGGTGGGCAGCTACTCCTGCCCCAAATGGTACAACCCTAGAAATTTACTTAATGGAAATGTTGAATCCCAGGGGCTCTGGATCAAGAAAAATATGAATGACAGTAGTACATAAGTGAAACTCTGTATAAAATTAGGAGAAGCTGGGTGAGCACTACATAAAAACTCTGTACAAATTTTGCAGCTTTTCTGAATACTTAAAGTTCAACGTAAGCATTAAAAAATTAGAATAATGTTAATATTTTTGGTGGGGAGTGTGTGCTGATTGGGAGGAGTGGCAAGAGGGCTTCCGTGAAGGTGATGTTCTGTCGCTTGATGTTTAGTACTAATATAATATATATTATAATATATATTAGTATGTTTAGTACTAATATGATATATGTAATATAGCTACATGCTATATTATACTATGTGCTTTATTATACTACTTAATATTAAAAGGGATTAAAAACCATTTATAATGTGCTTGTCTTTCTTAGAAGCCCTGTTACCTCTTTCATTAAGTGATGAGTCAATTTGCTCCCTAAAATTCCCTTAAAATAGTCCTTGACCTCAAGAACCCTGAGTGGTCACTCAGGAACACTCACACCTGCTCTGGTGGGACAGGTGTCATTTGAGCCTTATCAGGTATAGCTGGTCCTGAGTCCACCTCCATAAATTTCAGGTCTAGAAGCTGAAGAAAGCTAGCACATTTTCCCCATCCTGGGCCATTGGCTTCTCTGACATCAGGGTCATAAGACTGAGGGTGAAAGTACTTGCTTATCTAGGACTGTATTTAAGTAAAAATATTAATCCATGGCAAATTATCTTATAGTTTTAGATGTTCATCTTATGAGAGAAAAACAGTGATAGCTTAATAACAAAGGTTTTATTATGCAATAAAACATTTACATTCATTTAGAATTATAAACAATATTTAATGTTTTAAATGTACTTTCAAGAACAGAAAAAAAACACATATTAAGCACTCAAGTAAAATTTTACATAAAATAGTTGCAAATAGATAGGTCTAAGCAAAGAATTCTTTCTCCTGCGTTGTAGCACTTTGAGTAACTTTTTTTCCTTGTTTTATAAAATTAAAGCAGGACAGTTTTTAAGAAAGACATTTAAAGCAATAAACATCTATTACATTGATAACTACAAAAGCATAGTTAAATAAAAATGAGAAAAAATAATTTTACAAATTTTTATTTGGCAGCATAGCAAAGAATTATATTTACAGAATTTTATGTTTTATTGTATTTTCCCAATTGTTTGCAATCTCTCTGGAAAGTAAAAGTGAGATTTGGGATGTAAAGTCCAGTGCCTAATGGAGAGGTCAGCCTCACACACAACTGCGATGGGCTAATGACAGTTCACACATCAAGACTCTTATCATGAACCAACTAAGAATATCAGTGTTTCCACGAATCCTCTTCCCATCCCATCAAGTGAAAATCAGGAATAGCCAGTGTACATTTCACGAGCCCAGGCACCTGAGGATGGCAGACAGCCCATGTGCCAAGGGACTCACGCTCAGGTGTTCTGACAAAATAATGACAATGGCGATGATGATAATCACCAGCAGTGACCAAGAACTCAGACCCAGGAAAGAGCTCTGTTTGTATTAACACATTGAATATTAACACAGGTGTAGAAACTGAGGCACTAAGACCCAGGAAAGAGCTCCGTTTCTATCAACACATTGAATACTAACACAAATGCAGAAACTGAGGCACTCAGTGACAATCTCAGTAGATGCATTGATGGAAATTGTGTTAATTTCCTGACAGATTTCTAAAAATAACTAAGTGAAAGAGAAATATCCTTAAAATATTTGGCAAAATCTAAAACATACGTTCCTGTTCTAATAACCCTCCTGCTTGTTTTATGTTCTTTTTTGTTGACTGGCTAAATCAGGTACTAAAACTGTGTGTGTGTGTGTGTGTGTGTGTATGTATGTGTGTGTCCTCTTCCAAAAACTTCATACTAACAGGAGTGCAAGGCTACAGGTTCAAGATGAGGTAATTAAAGCAGTTCGAACATGTGTGGAACGGGAAGGAATAAATCACCACAACAAGCTGCAGTTACACAACCTTGAAATATTTTATGAAGGTACTTTTATACTTTTATACTTTTAGTTTTTGAAGAAACATTTGCATTTCTATCTACATATAGTAGTGCAAATATTGTCTTTCTCCCATTCAACAGGTTTTTTTTCAGGATTTTTCATCATTTCATCAACAATTTTTTCATCTTTTTTTGTCATAAAGTATTTATGCTTTTTTGGGGTTTTGTTGCAGATCTTCTATAGTAAAGACCAGGACGTTCTACTTTTGCAGAAAATATATCTTCACAAAGAGTCTCCACATGGCTGTTTTAATCTCCTTATTCCTAAGACTATATATGATGGGATTGAGGACAGGAGGCAAAACTGTGTATGTCAGAGCAATCACTAAATCCTGAATGGACAGAGTTTTTGCAATTGGTCCTAAGGCAGCAAAGAGCCCTGTGGTAAGAAAGAGCATGATGACAATGAGCTGGGGGGAGCAGGTGGAGAAGGCTTTTGCTCGACTCTGTCCTGAAGGGATTCTGAGCACGGTTGAGAAGATTTGGAAATAGGAGATCATCATGAGAATAAAGCATCCCAGAACCAAGCATGAGCTCAGGGCCAGGGTCAAAAACTCTACAAAGAAAACCTCACAGGAAACCAGGGCCAACACATGAGGGATGTCACAGAAGAACTGGTGGATCACATTGGATCTGCAAACGTGCTCCCGAAACATGTTGCCAGTGTGGACGGCTGCGTAGGAAAAGCAGCTTAGCCAGGTGGTGACTGCCATCTGATAGCACCTTCCTGATGTCATCACGGCTCTGTATTGGAGGGGGTGGCAAATGGCAACATAGCGGTCATAAGACATGACAGTAAGGAAGGCCAGCTCAGCAGATGCAAAGGCAAAGAAAAAATAGACTTGAGCCACACAGCCAAGATAAGAGATGGAGCTTCTGCGAGTCATGGAGTTATGGACGGATTTAGGCACAGTGACTGAGATGTAGCACAGATCCAAAACGGAGAGGTTCTTCAGGAAGAAGTACATGGGTGTGTGAAGATGCTGATCGAGAGTGATGACCGCAATGATGAGCAGGTTCCCCACCAGCGCTGCCAGATAAATCAGCAGAAACAGCCCGGCATGCAGCACCTGCAGCTCCCAGATACCAGAAAACTCCATCAGCAGGAATTCTGTCACTTTTGTGAGATTGTCCATTTGGCAGGGAAATCTGTGATCTGATTGTTGAGAAAAAATATACAATAGTTTCAAATGAGACAAAAAGTGAACACAGTGTGGTAGGAGTAATATCCTCCTAAATTAAATTCAATCCACTGGACATCTTCCACACTGCTGAAACAAATAAAATGGTGGGAGATTTTTAACATGGAAAGATCATAAAAAATATATGCCTAAGACTATGAGTTGAGTAACCAATTTCTAAAAGCTTTTGATTAGTACTGTTTTTTTATTATATGGAACTTCTCCATCTTGAAATTAAGATTTTTCTCATCAAATAATCTAGGGTGCTTATTAAATATGCAAAATTTCAAGTCTCAAGGCAAATATACTAAATAAAAATTTGTGGGATAAAACCAATAATTTGCTTTTCATACAAGTTTCTGGGTGATTTTTTAGTACAAAAGTTTGTAGTTTTAACTGTGGTTATACATCCTGGGCAGAGTCAACTGTCTTTAGCTATTTGTTGAATAAATTGGGTGGTAAGCCACTTTAAAATGAGGATTTACTGTTTAAGACATGGAATGAGTATGGAATATGATTTTAAAACCATTGATAAATTAGCTCTGGTTTGGAGAGAGGGAAATTTATTTTGTGTCAATGTGCAAGACATGACAATAGTTATACTAACAATGCCATTACCCGTGTGTTGCACCTTCTCTGTGCCCGATGCTATTATCTCTACAGGACACACCTTGGCTCAATTAATATTCATAATTGTGCAATAAATTAAAATATGCCGTTATTATTCTTTTTCTCAAGATAAAACGGAGGCATAACAAGATCAAATAAGTTGCCCAATGCACTGAAAGAGCCAGCACCTGAGCCAGCATTTAAATCAAGGCAGTTCATTTCCAGGATGTGTTGCTGACCTCTGCATTCTAAGTTTTTTTCATAGAAAATAACTTTGACTAACATAAGCTCACAAAAATAACTTTTTTCTATATATTTTTTATCATATTTTGTTTATTTTCACTGGTATTATCTATATGTTTAAAATTAGTTTTTCTGCATCAAAGTCATGTGTGTTAGATCCTGTTCACATGACTCAAATATTCTCACTAAAAACAACTTATTAATTTTTTTCAAACTAGAGCCAACTTTAAACAAGTGATTTTAAAATCAGGTTACTGATCATCTAAGGTTTAGTTGCCTTATTTCATTAATGATAAACTCTATTAAGCACATAAATGCTATCCCTTGCTACCAGGCAAATGTGAAATGTTATTTATAAGACAGGTAGAACCTATGTTTTATGACAAATTTTAAAGATAATGTGAAATGTTATTTTTATAGGACAGGTAGAACCTATGTTTAATGAAAAAATTTGAAGATAATCTTTTGTCCAAATGCTATAAATGATACAGTCACTTTGAAGCACTTCATTGTATCATTAAAACAAGTAATTGAAAAGAATTGCACTCTTGGCAAAGCGCGGTGGCGAACTCCTGTAATCCCAGCACTTTCGGAGGTTGAGGTAGGTGGATCACCTGAGGTGAGGAGTTTGAGACCAGCCTGACCAACATGCTGAAATCCCGTCTCTACTGAAAATACAAAATAGCTGAGCGTGGTGGCACATGCCTGTAATCCCAGCTACTCAGGAGGTTGGAGCAGGATACTCGCTTGAACCTGGGAGGTGGAGGTGGCAGTGAGCCAAGATCATGCCACTGCACTCCAGCCTGGGCAATAAGGGCATAACTCCATCTCAAAAAGGAAAAAAAAAAAAGAATTGTACTGTCACACAAAGTCAAGTGACGAGCAATACATATTTACAATGAAAATGACAAAGGAGCACTATCCCTGATAAACGACAAACTATAAAAACACATTAGCATAAACAATGAGCAAAGTATACGAACAAGGGCTCAGAAAACTGGAAAGCTAATGACCCAATAACAATTCAAAATATGTTCAACTTTACTAGTTATGGAAATGCAAATTAAAACTTTAACATGATGCTATTTTGTGTCCATTGCTTTAGAAAACATGTGTCTGGCAAGTAAAGGCTCGACAAACATGTGAAGGGATGAAGCTCTTTGCTGCTGTTTAGTTTGCTGTGTAAGCAGCCTACCTACTTTGGAGGGTCAACTGGAAATTTTGAACACAACTGAAGATGCGCAAGTTTGATGCAGCAATGCTCCTTCTCACAAATGTACACTTGAGTTTTAAAAAATGACATATGTGAGGACGTTTGCTCCATGATGTTTAAACCCCTAATTACCATCACTAGGAAAATGGATAACATACCCTAGTTTATCCCAGAATGGAACACTCTCTAGAAGTTAAACTGAATGGGATACTCTACATCAATATTGAACATTTCAACATAGTTTTGAAAAAACCCCACAAACTATTACACAAAATATGTTCCCAATCATATGCATTTAAACATTCAAATTGTGCAGTGCATTATTTATAAATACACACACATACATATATATATACACACACACACACATATAAGCTTGTATAAAACAGTTACTGGAATGAATACAAATACCAATAAATGGGGGAGGGGAGGGAAAAAATAAGTTGAAAAAATTGAACAGTAATTATATCTGTAATATTTTAATAGTTAAGATCATTAAAGCAAACAAAAATATGAATAAATGATAAGCCTAAGTACTCGTTCTTAAAAATCATTTGTTATACTCTTTCTAGATTTTGGATGTTTCATATTTTTAATATTATTTATACATTAATGTCAAAGAAGCAACTGAAATACTTTTGTGTGTTATAAATTGCTTTTATATTTTATATATTTAATTGCTTGTAAAATTCAGTGAAAAAAGCTCTCTTTTTTCCACTGTTTTCTTTGACATTATAGATTAAATAAAATACCTCGCATATTAAAGTAATAATCTCAAAAAATATGATTAAACATTAATAAAAAAGTAATGGGGACTCAGGTGATTACATTCTGCATATTTTGACATCCATTATAATACTATTTAACAATGCAGAGTAACTTTTAAAACTGTGTTTTCGTTCTGACTTTTTAATAGAACTCAATGAAACAAGTAATAAAATGGTTGTTAATTGGTTTGTATTTAAAATGTCTCAACCAAACAACCAAGAATTGCAGCTGTCCCATAAAACAAGGCAAAAGGTTACCCACCCTTCCAGCAGAATCAGCAGTGTACAGGAGTATACTATCTCCCGGGTTAGCTTGCCATCGGTAGATGTAAAATTCTACAAAACTGCCACATGGCCAATTCCTCATAATGTATTATCTAGAGAACGAGAAAATAATAATGCTGTTTCCTTGATTCTAACACTCACATTTCTGCACTGCTAAAGGAAAAGCATCATGTAATTTATATATAGTTGTGTATATATAGTGCATATATAGTTCGTGTATATATATACATATAAATATACATGTATAGTGTATATATATACACATATATGTATAGTTGTGTATATGTATACATACATATATATGTATATATAGTTGTGTATATATTTGTGTACATATAGTGTGTATATATAGTTACTGTTTATTGAAAAGTTATTAAATCAATATTTTCCTTGAAAATTGTCTACAATTTGAAATTGAGGACATACAAAACAAATTTATAGGGATGCAAACATATTATCATTATGATATATAAGCATATATACAATACACCTATTCAAAATATTAGGCAAATTGATGTGCATTTATTAACAAAAATTTAGTTAACACGTTGGTTAAAAAGACACAATACACTTTCATATACATATGTGCATCATTGATAGATATAAGTTGCAAATTTTGAATATATTATTTTTAACCATAAAGCATATTGAATTAAATATGTATAAAGGTTTCCTGCTTCCAAGTCTGTCTATTTTAAATTCACACATGTGGTATGATGAGTAATAAGGTTAAAAGAGACCTGAATTCTTGTCATGTTCTGACACAGCTGTTTTAAGTTGGGGAACCTACAAATACATTTTAATTTCAATTTACTGAAATGTAAAACTACACTCAACAAGATGGCCTCTGCTGCCCCACCTCTGAGAGCATTTGTATCTAATCTATATGAAGCCTTTTTACTTCAGTGTAGTTTTCTCTGAGTGGCCTGATGCTGAAGAGCTGCCCTTCATCCCACTTATATCAAGCAAAAGAGCAACATTGAGGAACAAAACCAATACACACTGCACCATGAGCTGCTTCCACTCTAGTCTCAAGCTAAAAATAGATCTCTCCAAAACTGATTAAAATGATAAAAATTCAAGCAAACTGAATGCACTACTTTGTTTGCTTGTTTCATTGGAAAAAATATGAAACATAATTACTAAGAGAACAATTAAATCACTTTAAGCAAACATGTCTTGTTTTTTTCTCATAAAAAATTTGAAATGATTGCTTACATAAATCTCATGTAGACAAATTCAATTTCCTTATTGGGTAAATATCTGAGAAATACAAGACCAGCAATACCTTGATTAAATAACATGTAGCTTCTCAATATGTATTCACTGTCTGGACCAATGATGATAAAGAAACAGTTCTGAAGTTTTCCTCTGTGTCTCACCAGAAGAAGTGACCCAATTTAACATGCAAACTCAGTGATGGAGAAAACCTGATGTATAATATATCAAGGAGACAATCTTCTCTGTTAGTTTCCCATAGAGACTGGGCCGCCACAGTCTGGAGGAGATTGGCTTCCAGAAGGAAGCCTGGGGGACGCTGGTCTCAGGAGGATGCTGCCTCCTCTGGGTTAAATTGTAAATTACCTCCTGAAACAGAAAGCAGAATATGGAGTAGGTGCCAACTGAACTCAGAGTCCGTGAGGAAGTGATGAGCATGAGATATAGAGATTTTCATTAAGAGAGTGAGGAGAGTAAACAGTGAAAAAAGTAAAGGATTTATATTTTCACATTTCATAAAATAATCTTCGATAAAGTACAAAACCCAGACATTTAAGTACTTAGAAAATAATAAATTGTTTTACTTCATCACTATGCCTAGTCAGTATGCCACATGAGAGCAGTTAAGTGCGTACACTCAGTTTACTTTGCAGTTACAGCAGCCTGTTTCTGTATTGCACATAGACTCTCAGAAAATTATTGGCTTAATGGAGACAATCATCATGCTTCTCATCTTCCTCCAGATCTATTTGTTCCACAACCAGTCACAGACCAAGAGGATGGGGAGATCTCACTAAATATGATCATTTGAAAATTAGAAGTGAATAGAAAAATCTGGCAGAAATTTAGGAGATATATATTTTATCATTTCATTTTTCAAATGAGGAAAGTGAGTCTTACTATAAAAACTTAAGACAAATTAAACTTAGCAGACTTTATTTGATCAAAGAATGATTCATTATCAGATCGCACTACAGATCAGAAGAAATTCAGAGAGCTCTGCCCAGCAGCGTGAACAAGCTTTTATGGGCCAGACATAGGAGCAAAGTAGAAAAATCACCTGCTTGCCTACAGCTAGACATCCGTCTTGTTTGAACATGGTGTTATTTAATTTTGGCAATACTATAAGGCAGTAGAAAAATATTGCACATATGTACATACATCCAGATATAGATAGACATGTAACAGAAACATTACAAATTTTTAGCCATGTGCCAGGTACAATAATACAAATCTCACTAATTTATTAAAGAATATCTGGATCTAAATTGTTTTTGGCTAATGCCACTTAAATGGCTAAAGCTTCTTACTAATATTTGTGAAAAAGATCATTAATGTTTTTTATTTGCTCAGTTTCCAAATATCTATTTTTCTTACTTCTACTTCTGATGAGTTATCTACCCTAAACTTGCATTTTAAATAGATACCTATTAAACTCTAGAGAAGACTGTGTAGAAAATTTATATCTCAAAAGCACAGAGCTTGGACTTCCAGCTTAAATGCTTTAATTTGCCCAAACCAAGAAAGAAAGATGTAAAGACCCAGTTAGGGCAAGACAGCTAGGAAAAGCACTTTAAAGGCAAGGCTTTTGTAGATTTAAGCCAACGCTTTCTTCCTTATCAGAGTTTCCAGTGTTCTCTGTCCAGAGAGGTAGACCTTCTTACAAATGGAGATTCCCTTTAGGGATGTAAATTTCTCTTACAAAAAGTCCTCAAAATAAGCAGGTGAAAATAGTTTTTATGCCAAAAAGTTGTATTTTGGAGATTTATTCTGCTAAATCAGTGGGTTTCCAACCCACCTTCTGTCTTTTAACTAAAATACTAAGTGGGCGGAACCCACTGAAGACTAGAACAAATATTTTGTGTGCCTGACTCACCATGGTTACTTCTAATCTTGCTCTATAATCACAGACTGGTACAACTTTTCTCTCCTGTTTTGTTTTCAAGATTGTAAGACTGAATAATATTTCCCCCCACCCACCAGAAAGAGTTTTGGGGCATAGCAAAGATCATGACAACAAGAAAGAATTGGCAGAGCATGTGTTTAGCGGGAAGTTTCATAAGAGGTGTTTCAGTTGACTGCAGGGTTCCCATGGGAGAAGCAGGATTAAAGAGAGAAAACAGAAAAGACTCATTCTTACAAACGTTTTTCTAAATATGATTCAACTGTCAGTTGGATAGCTTCAGGTATGGGGACTTCCACATTTGATGTGAAACTTCCATTTTTTTTCTCTGGGGGATTGGTTGATTATTGCCCAGGGAGTGTAGCCCTTGGGGGCTTTCTCTAGTAGGTAGACAGGCCAGGTCCATCAGATGACTGGTATAGAAATGAAAAATTTCTTATGCAAAGGCCTGGCTATTTAAAATACAGGTAAACTTCTTGGGACACGCGGTCCTTTACTTTTGAGGCAACTCCTCTGGGGTTCAAAATAGCTACAAGGAGGTCTTCTCAGTCCCCATAGCTGGCGTATTATAAAGGCATGCACCTCTTTGTCCTTTGTAAAAAGTCTCCCCACTGTGGCCTTTGTAACTTAAAGTTACCTTTGGTCAGGTTCACTCATTTTTCTAGAAAAACACATGTTCTGGGTCCATGGTTCTTATACATAAAATAGGCTGCAGTCCCAGATGGAAGAGTTCTAGAGCCCTTGGATTCAAAAAACACATGATATGCTGTCTTCCAGGAACCTTACCTACCGGAGGCCTCCTACTGGACCCAGTCTGGTTTCTTTACCAGATCCATTCCAATTCTGAACCCAGTCCAGTCAACAAATTGCTCAAACAAAGTTAGAGCTCAAAACATAAATTTGCAGAGTTTGAATCCAAGAGGAAATTTACCCATAACCTTCAGTTGCAGCGTGAGAGCAATGGGCCCTAGTGGGTATCTACACTTGGGCATTCCTTGTTCCAGGGGGCCACTGGGTATCCTTCAAATCTTACTTCTAACACCAAACAGTTAAAAGAAAAACTTTACCAATGAGACAGAAAATTAACAGGCCTATTCAGGACTTGAACTCAGCTCTGGACCAAGCAAACCTAATAGACGTCTACAGAACTCTCTACCTCAAATCAACAGAATATACATTCTTCTCAGCACCACATAGCACTTATTCTAAAGTTGACCACATAATTGGAACTAAAACATTCCTCAGCAAAGGCAAAACAATGGAAATCATAACAAACAGTCTTTCAGACCACAGTGCACCAAATTAGAACTCAGGATTAAGAAACTCACTCAGCACCACACAACTACATGGAAACTGAACAACCTGCTCCTGAATGACTACTAAGTAACTAACAAAATTAAGGCAGAAATAAATAAGATATTTGAAACCAATGAGAACAAAGACACAACGCACCAGAATTTCCAGGACACAGCTAAAGCAGTGTTTAGAGGGAAATTTATAGCACTACATGGCCACATCAGAAAGCAGGAAAGATCTAAAATCAACACCCTAACATCAAAATTAAAAGAACTAGAGAAGCAAGAGCAAACAAATTTGAAAGCTAGCAGAAGACAAGAAATAACTAAAATCAGAGTAGAACTGAAGGAAATAGAGAAACGAAGAAGGCTTCAAAAAAACAATGAAACCAGGAGCTGGTTTTTTGAAAAGACTAACAAAATAGATAGACCACCAAGCTAGGCTAATAAAGAAGAAAAGAGAGAAGAATCAAATAGACAAAATAAAAAATAGTAAAGGGGATATCACCACTGATCCAACACAAATATAAACTACCATCAGAGAATACTATAAACATCGCTATGAAAATAAACTAGAAAATCTAGAAGAAACGGATAAATTCCTGGACACATACACCCTCCCAAGACTATACCAGGAAGAAGTCGAATCCCTCAATAGACTAATAACAAGTTCTGAAATCCAGGCAGTAATTAATGGTCTACCAACCAAAAAAAAAAAAAAAAAAAAAAGCCCAGGAACAGATGGATTCACAGAGGTACAAAGACTAGCTGGTACAGTTCCTTTTGAAACTATTCCAAACAACAGAAAAAGAGGAACTGTTCCCTAACTCATTTTATGAGGCCAGCATCACCCTGATGCCATAACCTGGCAGAGACGCAACAAAAAAAAAAAAAAAGAAAGAAAGAAAATTTCACACCAATATCGCTGATGAACACTGATGTGAAAATCCTCAATAAAATACTGGCAAACTGAATCCAGCAGCACATCAAAAAGATTATCCACCACGATCAAGTAGGCTTCATCCCTGGGATGCAAGGCGGGTACAACACATGCAAATCAATAAACACAATCCATCACATAAACAGAACCAATGACAAAAACCACATGATTATCTCAATAGATGCAGAAAAGGCCTTTTTTAAGGCTAATATTTCATCTTAGGTAGATATCACATTTTCTTTATCCATTTATCCATTGATGGATATTTAGGTTGCTTCCAAAAAGAATTAGAGCTTCTGCAGCTGCCGGAAAGTAAGCCATCAAAACAGCAGTTGGGTAACAGGAAGAATTTGAACACTCTTGAGCTCATAGGTAGAAGGGACCCTTCATTCATTCAACACACACTAACAATGCATTTATGTCCCAGGTACAGTGCTAAAGGCTGGAAGTATGCGGATCATGCATACATACACAGTCCCTGTCCTTTCAAAGTGTTCAGTCTCAAGGAGGTGTGGGTATGTTAGAAAATATTCTGAGGTGCCAGAATTGCACTAGATGCATTGACGACTTGGAGGGTATTGGTAGGGTAGAAAGTTCCCGTCAGAGAATTAAGTATATAGGTACCCTTTCCTCAAAAATGCTTAGACTAGGTAGGGAAGAGGGTGAGGCACAATAGCATATCTTTAATTGGGTGGGGTGAGAACCAAAGAATCGGAAAAACAGACATTCCAGTTCTTCCAATCGTCAGAACTGTGGAACTAGCCCACCAGGCTTTCTCCAGTCACGTGAGCCGGGAGCCACCGGGATCTCATTGGCCAAGGCTCCCAGAGGGCGGGAAGAGCGGGAAGTGAGGACCAATGGGGCAGGCCAAAGGGACTGTGGAGGCCGACGCATGCGCAGTGCCCTCCGGCCTAGCCCGGCCAACAGGCGTGTCCCGGACCGTCCGGCGTCAGGTACGGGTTCACCAAGCCACCCCGCCCACCTCAGGACGCAGCTGCCGGTCCAGCTGCTCCCGCGGGCCCACAGCGCGCTGTGGAAAGGAGCGGACAGGCCAGAGGCTCCCTCGGGCCTACAAGTCTAGGCTAGGCAGTGTTTCCGAGTCCCAGGTGCCTCCAGAGGCCGAGCTCACAGCGCGGCCCACCCAGCATCCGGGGGCGCTGTGAGGGGCGCTCGCCCAGCAGCGGAAAGGCCATTCGCGTGGCGCGGGAGCGCGGGAGCGCGGGAGCGCGGGAGCGCGGGAGCGCGGGAGCGCGGGCCCGGCCGCCTGGGCGTGGCGCGGGAGCGCGGGAGCGCGGGCCCGGCCGCCTGGGCGTGGCGCGGGAGCGCGGGAGCGCGGGCCCGGCCGCCTGGGCGTGGCGCGGGAGCGCGGGAGCGCGGGCCCGGCCGCCTGGGCGTGTCCCTTTCGCAGAACTGAGCTCACTGGCTCCTCTCTTCCAGACGGAGCGACGGGGCCGGCCGCAGCCTCAGCCACGCGTCCCTCGGCGGCGGGCAGGCTCCTCTTGGCCTGCAGCCTTACTTTCATGCCCTTCTTCACAGGTGAGCGGATGGCTTGGGGTCCTCCCGCATTTCCCGCAGCATCGCTCTCCGCATTCCCGCATTCCCAGGTTCCTGCTGCATTCGTGAATTCCCTCCTGCAATCCTGTACTCTCCACTCTTCCAGCCCGCATTCCCACACTTCCACCCTCATTCCTGCATTCCCAACTGCATCCCCCAACGTTGCCACTTTCTCCCCATCGTTCCCACCTGCGTTTCCGCATTCCCACATCCCTGCTCTGATTCCCACCCGCATTTCTGAATCCCCACCTGCTTTCTCTACCCCAGTCCAGCCTTTATTCCGGCATTTCTGCCTTCATTCTCGCGTTCCCAGCCACATTCCCCTTTGCATTCTGCAGACCTCCAGTCACCTTTCTTTGTTGGGCAGTGTACTCATCAGCATGGCATAAGGAAAGAGCAGACAGGGTTCCTGCCCTCATAATGCTTACAGTCTACAGAACAGTGCTGGGGACACAGTCCTGAGTGTTGCCTCCTGATCAACCTCTTACTGACTGCCTGGCCTCAGGAAAGCAGCTGAGCTTATCTGTTCTTAGGTATCCTTATTAGAGTACTAAGAATATTGGTTCCTGCCTATTATAGTTGTAAGGAACATGTGAGCTAGTAAAGGGCTGACACAATGCCTGGCATTTAATAAGCTCTCATTAAAGAGAGCTTTAATGTTTGTCTGTCTTTCTCCAGAGACCACTTCATGTTGGGAGAATTGTGGGGAGAGAAAATGTTCACCAGTGAAACGTGAATCATGAGCCCTCATCCAAGTAGTTCTACTTCCCCGATTTCCCTGAAGGTTATAGGGTACTGTGTGAGCAGCCTCTAACTCTGCCTGGTTGTTCACAGAAGTAAGATGTTCTGGGTCTGCTTATCGGGAGGAGTCATTCAGTTAGTGCCACATAATCATTTTAACATTTCTCCCATTGCTGCCAGGGCATCCTGCATCGCCTCCCAAGCCAGCCTCCCACGTCACCTGGGTGGTGTACTGATTCACGGCCAGGAGCATTGACTATTCCTGGCCACCTCCTTGCACCTTTCCTGGTTCCCTCAGCCTCTCAAAGTTCTCATCTTTCCTTTGATGAGAAAGAGAAGGGCAGACTGAAAATAGACTCACCACCCACCTGTCCTTTCCCCCTGCCCCATACTGGTGGACCAGCATCACAGTAAAAATAGTTACCACTTAGTAAGAATTCATTATGAGCCAACTTAGGATTTTTGATAAGATAAAAGAGTTCAGCATAATTTTACATAAAATTAGTTTTTTCTTGATATATTTTCTTCTCTTCTGCTTTCCACACCTAATAAAACATTACAGAAAGTCTTGTTTTATTTATTTTGAGGACAGGCCTTAGGTAAAATGTGGAAGTTTATCTTGGAGCTTCCAATCTTCAAGTTCTCTTCTCTTTTCCCCATCCTCTGTCTTCTCCACTCTATCCTATATCTCCTCTAGAGCCCAAACCCAGCCCCACTGATTTTTCTCAATCAAAGCTCATTTAAAAAAAAAAAAAAAAGGATGGGAAAATCGTCGTTCCTCTCACTATGAATAGCTAAGAACAGTGCTATTAACTTGCCTGGGATGCTCTGCATTTTAACAGAAATCAAAGTCCAAAACTTTTTTTTAAAAAAAAAAAACCATTTACTGAAATATTGGGCTTAAGAGTGTTTGTGCATTTGGTTGAGAGGGCAGGAAGACCTATCAGTCTGCATGTGGCACACACTCTAATAATTTTCTTCAAGTTCACATGCCATTGCCTTGGGACATCAGGGCCCCAGCCAGGCACTGGAGGGGCAGAGGGAGGCATGTGGGCAACTTTGAGGGGAGTGGGAGAAAGTGATACTTAATCTCATACTTAACCAGGTGACCACTTGTTTCCTCAAAAGTGCCCTCCTTTGCTCTGCTGATCAGAGATTGCTTAGTGGTTGTGATTTGTAGTGAAGTTTGTTTGAATATAATATTTTCTGTAACAAGCCATTTTTTTCGGGAGCAAAAACAAATTTTAAAACTTTTTTTCATATATTGTCCCATTTTTAAAATTTACTTCCATTTGTTTTTAATTGTGTAACTGTAAAAATAAATAATATATGCCTATGACGTATATTATCCTACCCTCTTCAGCCCCCAACACAACTCCTGTGTAGCAATCATAGTTATTCCTTTCTTGTTTACCTTTCCAGAAATGGTCTGTTACTTACAAACATATCCAAATGCATCTTTTCTTTCCATTGGCAGCATTTTATATCAAATGCTCTACATCTTGTTTTTTTCTCCTTAAAAGTACATCTTGAAGAGCTTTTCATTTCATCAGAATATGGCCATATTCTGTCTATGGTGGTATTCATCTCTGTTTCATGGATATGACAGAATCTATCTAACCATGAGAATTTCAGTCACTTCTGATCACTTCTTATCACAGAGGATGCTACAATGAATGACCCTGTACAAATGCATGTAGGAAAATACCTAGGAATTGCTGGATAAAAGAGCTTGTGCAAATTGTTCTCAAAAAGAAGTATTACTAATTTACCCACCAGAAATAGATGAGAATACCCGTTGCCCCTCATTGCAATTTTAATTTACATTCATCATTACCTTCTGCAGTGATCAAAATGTCTATGCCTGTGCTGTCCAGTACAGTGGCCACTAGCCATGTGTGGCTATCCAGCATTTGAAATGAGACTGGTGTGACTAAGAAACTGAATTTTTAATTATATTTTATTTTAATTAATTTTAAATAGATACATTGGACAGAGTAGCTTCAGAGCAGAGTAGGGTATGAAAGAGTTTGGAAAGAGACAAAAGGGGATATGAGACATATTGCTGAGAAATTATGAATTGGAAGGTCTCTCTAACGTTAACCATTGAAATTTTCGTTATTTTGTCTTTTAATTTTCAAAATTACTTTTTAAAGTGATAAGTTTTTACGAATTACTTTTGAATGTATGCTTTTTTTTTTTTTTTTTTTTTTTTTGAGAGGGAGTCTCACTCTGTCACCCGGGCTGGAGTGCAGTGGTGCAATCTCGGCTCACTGCAAGCTCTGCCTCCCAGGTTCATGTCATTCTCCTGCCTCAGCCTCCCGAGTAGCTGGGACTACAGGCGCCCGCCACCACGCCCAGCTAATTTTTTGTGTTTTCAGTAGAGACGGGGTTTCAACGTGTTAGCCTGGATGGTCTCGATCACCTGACCTCGTGATCCACCTGCGTCTGCCTCCCGAAGTGCTGGTATTACAGGTGTGAGCCACTGCGCCCGGCCGAATCTATGTGTTTTTAAAATTACATTTGGATTGTGCTTCCTCAAACAAGACTCTCCAGAGAAAGCAAGCCTGGTTAGCCCTGGATCTCTAATGGTTGTAGTGGTGGAGAGGCATCTGGGCGTCTCTAGTCTCTGCTTCTCCTTCTCTTCATGGCAGCACCCAGCTCCCAGGCCTCAGCACTGCCTTCGCAACCCCTTCTCCTACCCCGGGTGGAGGGCCAGCTGCCCTCACATTTGCAGGGCCCATGGTAATATGTCACAATACTTAAAAGAAATACAGTAAGCTGAAAAAAATAATAAAATATTTTCCATCCTTTTACTTACACAAATGTGTCCTCAGAATGACCTAAAAGGTTTGGAATGTTCGCAAGAGTTTCATGCCAGAGAATTGCAGCACTGAGAAATCTGGATCCTGGTCTCCAGCCCATCTCCTTTCCCCATTCCACACTCCCCTTCAACTGTGAAGGCCATCGCGATCATGTGTGTGGACACGCCAATGCTGAAGTTTAAACTCCCCACTCCCACCACCTCTGACAACTGCTAGGTTAGATCTCAGTCTGTTTGAGCAAGAAATCCCAGGATTCTTGGTAGCCAGGCAAAGTGGGGAAAGGGCATACAGGATCTGGGTGGGCATGTCCCCTTGGTGTCACATACTACTCATCCCATAGGGGCTAACAGAGGCAGAAGAGGCCCTGGTTTGGGGGAGGTGAACAAATCAAAACTACCTTTTGATAGCCTAAGGAGAATTCTTCAGGGAAATACCATGGCTTTTACTCCTTTTTTCCCCTTGCTCTTAATTTTCCACAGATTTCCACCTCTTTATTCATAGTCCCCACCATTCTCTGCTCTGTGCCTGGACATCTTTTACTGGAACAGCCAAGCCCAGTCTTTGCCCATGACAGCAGGTGGCAGCAAGAACACTTGAATGGAAGCGGGGAATCAGTCGACTTCTGTTCACTAGGACATTATTATGGAGCCCCAGAGGCAGATAGTGCAGAAGAAGCTAAGGCTCTTTCTTGATAGGGCCCCTTCTTTGAGTATCCTGTGCATTCTGCCACCCGTGACCTTTACTTGTAAGACCACATTTTTCTGTGTAAGTGTTTGGAAGTAGACCTTTTTCAGGCCTCCACTCAAAAAATGTGAGGCCTTTCCTGACCACCCCGTGAATTATCCCTACCCTGCACATCCTGTCCTGTTTTGTCTCTCTCCGTAGTATTTATCATCATCTGACATATCGTATTTTTTTCTTCTTTGTTTTTTTCTGCTTCCTCCATCTGAAAATGAGCTCCATAATGGCAGGGATTTTTATAGTAACTCTAGTGTTATTGGATGCGTTTGAAAGTGTCACATGAGGAAGGCAGGGGTGAGGATTAGGGAAGGGTGAATGGGGTGGGTGGATCTAGTTCTACCGGCTGTTCTATGAGAATGAGTACATTTGCTTGTCAATGGCAAATAACTAGCCAGTCTTCTATCTTTTTTTAACAGTCTCCTGGGAGATTAAGATGAGTGACCTAGAGGAGAAGGATGTTGATGAATTCAGCTCCAGTGGTTTTAAGTGCCCAACATGCTTTGCAGTGCAAGGAAGGAAATGCAATACAGAACTCAAATGGTGTGCAGCAGATAAAATAAAGTGTATTGAATTCTCTGGCATCATAAACACAGGTACTTTTCTAGGATGTACTGGTATTCTCTCACAAGCTTATGGGGTATGTGTTCCAAGGGTAGGGTTGAGGAGAAATCAGTTTTTGTCCAAATCTCTTAGAAATGAGGACACAGCAGTGGTCTGACTCTGTAAATATGTCCAACTGGCTTTCACATTCACTTATTTTTGAATTGATACATGTATTCATTGACAGGCTCTCTACTAGCTTTGAGGAAGTTGGTTCAGCATATTGGAGGAATCTTCATCTTCTGCAAATTTTGGTTAGGTTTAAAAAAAAAAAAAACATGGCTGGGCGCGGTGGCTCATGCCTGTAATCCCAGCACTTTGGGAGGCTGAGGCGGGCAGATCACTTGAGGTCAGGAGTTCAAGACCAACCTGACCAACATGGAGAAACCCCATCCCTACTAAAAATACAAAATTGGCCGGAGTGGTGGCACATGCCTGTAATCCCAGCTACTCGGGAGACTGAGGCAGGAGAATCACTTGAACCCAGGAGGCGGAGGTTGTGGTGAGCCGAGATTGCTCCACTGCACTCCAGCCTGGGCAACAAGAGCAAAACTCCATCTCAAAAAAACAAAAAACAAAAAACCATGGGGGCAATGTGTGCTTTTTTCCTCTGTTGTTGTTGTTGAAATTTTCAAAATAAGAGCTTTGGAGAGAGGCAATGACCAAGCTTAAACTTTCTTCAGAAAGATTGCAAATTATATTTTACTATGCTTGCTTTAAGAAAATACAATACAAAATTCTAAATTAATTGAAGACATTTAAATGAGAAATGATTTAGGAGTGATAGTGTGGAATAGCACGAAATGCAGTGGGCTGAGTTCCATGAGGGTTGGGTTGTTTCCATAATTCCTCTTTACCTGCTCACTTCCTCCTGCTGACGCTGGGGAGCTCCACCTTCCTGAAGTTCATCTAAGTGAGGTGATTAGAAGGCTAACCATGTTGGTTGGTCTCTTGGATTCTTATGGTTCTACTTTCTGTAATTTGCATAATAAAAGATTTATTTGCTTTAAAATAGCAATCACTCGATTGCTATTGACACTGCAGAAGAAGTAAGATGAAATCATCGAGAGCATAGAATATGTGCCATGTGAAAGAATATGTCTGAAGGTGCTTTGAAAGGCAGGGAACACAATCACAGTCATAGCTTTTTTATGGCTATTGCTAGTTCTTAAATGATAACTCAGACCAAGAATAAGAGATTAGATTTATGTTCCTAAATTTACAAAGAGTCTACATAACTGAAACACAGACATACCCCCTCCCCTGAGTATCAGTAGCATACAGGATACTCCTAACAAAGTCATTAGGACTTCTTACTACCATTGGCATAAAGGGTCTATAAAAGCATATGCTATCTCAAGTGGTAACGTAAGTTGGAAAAAAGTTCATATAAAGTTTAGAAAATATGCCAATATGTGATTGACATAGATTTTGAGAAGATTTAGGAATTTGGAAGTCCCATGTTTGGAGGACACATTTCTAGCTCATTGCCTCTGCTGCAGAGAGCCCTGTCAGATGGATCACACCAGAGTGTGACTTGACTTATATCCTACTCCAGCCCAGTCTGTATGAGTAAAATGCGGAGTATAAGGAAGGAGGAGGAGAGTGGAAGTCTCACTTACAGTTTTACAGTTTCTTGCAGGTATTCGTGACGTAGCCATTGAAATGAGGAGATGCATACAAGCAGACCTATGCAAAGAGATAACTTCTTAGATCGGTTTTCCAATTGCTAACAAGGGTAGAAATTGCACATCAGCCATCAGAAATGGGGCCAGAATCAGACCCCCATCTCCCATCTTCTTTGTTCTTTTCCTGGGGAGGGTACTTCATGGAGCTCTGGCAAGAGCCTAGCCACTTCCATTTATGAATTAAACCTGCATTTTTTTGTTAATGTATTCTTTCATGAGTGTTAATTTCTCCATAGTTATATTCAGTTGTCCATTTGTTTACTCATTCAATGAGTTTACTTGTTGTGTATCCAGCCTTGCATAAAGTGGGTTAGGGTCAAAGTGAATCAGCTTTGGGTCCCTGCCTTTAAGGTCCCAAAGCATTTAGAGAATAAGGACGCGTGCAGTTAAAATGCTTAGAAAGCAATTTAAGAAGAACATAAAAGAGCAGAAGCACTCTGCTTAAGGAGCCTGAGGGATTGGTTTGGACATAGGGTAAAAGTAGAAGACTGTGGGTTTGATTAAGGAAAGATTGGGATTTTAGATGGACTTTGAGGAGACCTTTACTATATGGCAGCAGAAATAACGTGCACTGAGACATGGACACGGGGAGATGGGTGGAGGCTAAGATGCAGTAGCTGAAATTAACGGTAGGAGGAGTGGGGGAGAGGAAAATGTCAGCAAGTATATGGGCCTGGCTGGAAGCATCTTTCTGAGAGGGATGGAAAGTGCTGCCCTGGATGAACACAGTGGTCTCACTGAGCTGAGGACAGGCCAGCTCTGTGATGGAAAACAGTTTCCTTCAATCCACCAGAGAGATGATCAAAAGCCAAGGTCCCTGGTTCTCACTGCTGACTACTTTTTGTTTTGTTTGTTTGTTTGTTTGTTTGTTTGTGAGACAGAGTCTCGCTCTATCGCCCAGGCTGGAGTGCAGTGGCGCAATCTCGGCTCACTGCAAGCTCTGCCTCCCGGGTCAAGCAATTCTCCTGCCTCAGCCTCCCAAGTAGCTGGGACTACAGGCACGTGCCACCACGCCCAGCTAATTTTTTATATTTTTATTAGAGATGGGGTTTCACCATGATGTTAGCCAGGATGGTCTTGATCTCCTGACCTCGTGATCCGCCTGCCTTGGCCTCCCAAAGTGCTGGGATTACAGGCCTGAGCCACCGCGTCCGGTCCACCGCTGACTACTTAGTACAGAATCACCCAGGAGCTTTAAATTAGAATGCGCATCCCAGGCCCACTGCCAGAAATTCAGATTCAGCTGATTTGGGATGAGCCTGGCCTTGCTCCCGCATTTTTGTCCTTTGTGTTGTTTTAAATGCTCCCCAACCAGGGTGATTTTAATTTTCAGCTACTATTTTTTAAAATAACTGAAGTATAAGTAAAAGATCATAATTTATTTTACCCAAAGTGAAAGACCTCCAATTAAAGCCAACCAACCATAGCATGTAAAACAGAAGATTGTTTACATGATATCAAATGTCAATTGATATAAAGTTTGAAAAATTGCAAGTACTCTTCTTTAGCTTTAGATTAGTTGTGCAATACAAGAACACTAACCAAATTAATGGCTTTTCTTCTCAAAGGACTTCCTAATTTATGGAGAAATGTCATTCATGACCCCGAAAATCAAACTCATGGCATAAATACATTTTAATCCTTTATGTCTCTCAAAGAAAAAAATTCCAACTAAATGTGATTATATTTGTTTCTGTCATGACAACTTGTACTCCAGATGTATTAAGTCAACTATCAGGGTTTATTGGAATTTTTAAACAAGAGGCAAATGCATTTATTTATAGCTTTGTTCTCCTGAAAATTTTTATTCTCAGTTTTCTCAAACACTCTATGAAAAGTGTCATGGATAGAGTTTTTTTAAATCATTGAGTTCATATGCGTCAGTGCCATAAATCGTCACCAGTTTATGGAATAATTAAATAAAAGAGAAGATAGTGAATTTAATGAACTTGTGTTCTTTGCCAATGCTCATTGGGTGAATCATGGAAAATTTTTACAAAGATTTACTATACTATTAACTCCAATTCCCAGTTTTCTTCAAACAGAAGGAATACTTGCCAACCATTTAATAATCAAAGACCAAAATGGGCAATGTAATTTATGTTTTCTCGTTGATGCTACATTTCACACATGAGCTAAGATTTAGCCTCCAATCAAAGGAAAAGCTTACTTGTAAACTTGGTAAAAAGATATGACACTATATTGAAATAGAAACTTTTTACAAGACAAACAATAATGATTTTACACACTTTTAACTTTTTTTTTTTGAGACGGAGTCTCTCTGTATCACCCAGGCTGGAGTGCAGTGGCACCATCTCGGCTCACTGCAACCTCTGCCTTATGGGTTCAAGCGATTCTCCTGCCTCAGCCTCCCAAGTAGCTGGGATTACAGGTGCCTGCCACCACATCCGGCTAATTTTTGTATTTTTTAAGTAGAGACGGGGTTTCACCATGTTGGCCATGCTGGTCTCAAACTCCGGACCTCGAGTGATCCACCCACCTCAGTCTCCCAAAGGGCTGGGATTACAGGCGTGAGCCACTGCACATACTTTTAACTTTTTAATAATAGGCAGAAGATTTTGATTGTCATCAACATTGTTATGTAAAGTGGCTGTAAAAACTATAAAAACATTAAAACACTCTGTTGGTATTTATAAATTTAGAGTTGATTTTCAATTTTTGTGATAACTTTCATTATGATGTTCATAATACTGAGTGGACACAGAGTTAGTGAAATTACTTAATTTGGATGAATTTAGTTTTGAAATTGATACGAAGTGATAGGATTCACTTCAAATGAAATCAAGAGAGCGATATCACCAAGATGACAGAGTAGAACATACCGGCCTTCATTCCCCTTGCTCCCCTGCACCCCTCCAAAAATAGCTATCCACAAATCAACATGGCACTGACAGGTCTCAAAGACCCTGTGTTAGTCTGTTCTTGCACTGCTATAAAGAACTACCTGAGACTGAGTAATTTATAAAGAAAAGAAGTTTAATTGGCTCACGGTTCTGCAGGCTGTACAGGAAGCATGGCTGGGGGGCCTCAGGAAACTTACAATCATGGTGGAAGGTGAAGGGGAAGCAGGCATGTCTTTCATGGCTGGAGTAGGAGGAGGAGAGCAAACGGGAAGGTGCTACACATTTTTAAACAACCGGATCTCATGAGAACTCACCCACTATCATGAGAACAACAAGGGAGAAATCCACCCCCATGATCCTGGTCACCTCACACCAGGCCCCTCCTCACATTGAAAAATACAATCATCCTTTCTCAACGGTCCCCCAAGTCTTAACTCATTTCAGGATTAACTCAAAAGTCCACAATCCAAAGTCTTATCTGAGGCAAGAAATTTCCTTCCACCTATGAGCCTGTAATATCAAAAAACAATTAGTTACTTCCAAGATACAAAGGGGTACAGGCATTAGCTAAATACTCTCATTCCAAAAGGGAGAAATTGGCCAAAACAAAGGGACTACACTCTACACAAGTGCTCCCTCACTGGTAATTAAGAAGAAATTCTATCTATTTATTGTCCCTCTTTTCTCACATTCCACATCAAGCCCATTAAAAAATCCTGCTGTATCTACTTTCAGAGTATCTTTAGAATTCTACTTTTTTTTGCCTTTCCCACTGCCACCACCTCGATCCAAGCCTCATCTCTCACTGTAGTATTGCCATAGCCTTTCTGTTCTCCCAGCTTCCAGCCTTAGTACCCTAGAGCCTACTCTCATCTCAGCAACCAGGTTCATGTCATATGGTGTACTGCCTCTGCTCAAAATCCTCCAGTGTCACCCACCTCACTCAGAGCAAATGCCAAAGCCAGAATGATGTGGGCCTGCTGTTCTAGTGCTCTGCTGCTTGCTCACCTTCTTGGTTATCCTCCTACTCATCTTCTTGTTCTTCTTCTTGCTCACCTCCTTGCTCACTCTCATTGCTTATCTACTTGTTCTCCTCCTTGCTTACCTTCTTGCTATTCTGCATGCTTTCTGTTCTTGCTCATCCTCCTTTCTCACCTCCTTATTCTCCCCCTTGCTCACCTCCTTGCTTACCTCCTTACTCTCCTTACTCATCTCCTTGCTTACCTCCTTACTCTCCTTGCACACCTCCTTGCTCACTCTTATTGCTTACCTCCTTGCGTGTTCTCCTGGATCACCTCCTTGCCTAACTTACTGTTCTTTTCCTTGCTCACCTCCCATCTTCACCACCTTGTTCTCCTCACCTCCTTGCTTACCTCCTTACTCTCTTTGCTCACCTCCTTACCTCCTTACTCTCCTTGCACACCTCCTTGCTCACCTCCTTGCTTACTTCCTTACTCTCTTTGCTCACCTTCTTGCTCACTCTCATTGGTTATCTACTTGTTCTCCCCCTTGCTCACCTCCTTGCTTACCTCCTTACTCTCTTTGCACACCTCCTTGCTCATTCTCATTGCTTACCTCCTTGCATGTTCTCCTGGATCACCTCCTTGCTCAACTCACTGTTCTTTTCCTTGCTCATCTCCCATCTTCACCTCCTTGTTCTCCTCCTTACTCACCTCCTTGCTTATCTCCTTACTCTTTTGCTCACTTTTCTTTCTCTCCTCCTTGCTCACCTTCGTCCTCTTCTTCTTGCTGTCCTCCATGCTTTCCTTCTTGCTTTCTCTCTTTGCTCTTTTCCTTACTCACCTCCCAGCTGTCCTCCTTGCTCACTACACTCCAGCCCCAGTTGATCTTTTTGCCATTCCTTGAGCAGCCACACTCCCACTCAAAGCCTTTGCACTGGGTTTTTCCTCTTCCTGAATCGCTCTTCCCCTACATATCCATGAGGTTTCCTCCTTTTCTCTCTCCTACCCTTTCTTCAGGCATTCACTAAAAAGTCACTCTTTCAGTGAGACCTTCCATGATCACTCTACTGAAAATACTAACTCCATCTTCCAACAGCCTTTCATATTTCCTTCCCTACTTTATGTTTTCTTCTTAGCATTATGCAACCTAACATTATACTTATCTAATTTACTACACGTTATACTTACCTAATTTACCACCCATCTGCCCAACTGGAATGAAAGCTGTACAAAGACAGGGATGTTCATCTGCTTTGTTCACTATCTTATCCCTAACACTAGAATAGGACCTGCCATATAGCATGAGCTCAAGAATATCGGTTGCACTGATGGATGAATGCATGAAAAGGTAGATGGATGAATAAACAATGGAAAAAGAAATTTGACTTAATTAGTAGCTACATTATGAATAACCACAAGATGGAGACATTCATTAATAAAATGTTATCCCTCTGTTTTTTTTTGTTTGTTTGTTTATCTGCCTCTTCCTGTCTGTATTTGTGTGTCTTGTTTACCTCTGTTTCGCGCTATCTGTTCATATCTGTATGGGGCATGTGTGTGTCTTTTCTTCCCTTTTTTATTTTGTGTCATTTCTTGTAGAGTTGGTTATATTTTTCTTTCTCTGTCCATGTAGTCTGCATTTGGCAATACAAAATAAAAGTCAGCACTGAAATTTATTTTGCCAAGGTTAAGGATGCATCCAGGAGACAGGTCTGTACTTATCTCCAAAGATGATTGTGAGGGCTTCAAAATTTAAAGGGGGAAAGACAGATACTGGGGAAAGAGGAAAAAATGTTTTAAAGCGTGGGTAAATAGGAGGCAAGCAGTGGCATGCTTTCGAGTCTTTGATAAGCCCTTCACTTGTGAGAAGTAGGTAGAGGAATAGTCACTTATGCATTCATCTGGCTCAATTAATCTGCATTTTTATATAATATAAACATAAGGCAGAATGTTGGGGTGATCAGACCCAACACCAGGTCACGGGAGTGAGAAAGTCTGGCAGAGTCAAAGGATTGAGAAAAAGACAGTTCGAGAAGTAAAGTGGGACCAGGGGACCATCACAACTGTGGAGGCTGTGAAGGCCCGGAGCTCTGGGAGCCCAGTGCTATTTATTGGTAATCCAGCAAAGAAACAGGTGGTAAGAATGTGGAGGCTGAAAGGGCGTGTTGCATTAAGCACATGATTTACAGCTGTGATGGTTTAGCATCTGCTCTGCTACTTGAGAAAATGGAGAGCAGGTTCTTTTAACTCAAGGTACAGTTGATCCTGGGAGAGCAAGGAGCAAGGAGCCAGCAAGTCTAGACACATTCCAGAGCTGCGAGCCCTGGATTCTGTCCAAGCCATGAGGGATTTTATGCCCTGGGCTTAGATTATGGTGCATCAGGGTAGCCTTCCACCCGTTAGCACAGAGCTTGGTGTTCCAAAGGCCACGAGGGGTTTTAGACCCTGAACCCTGGACATGTTCCAGAGCTCTTTTACGTTATGTCGGATATGCAAGCCCCACCTCAGCTTCTCCCAACACTCAGCTTTTCCCAACAGAGGAAGAAATCTGATATGCATTTGTCTCAGGTGGGCAGAGGAATGACTTTGAATTCTGCCCTTTGTCCCATACCTGTGAAGATACACTATCAATTTACATTTTCAGGCTAAAATTCAGCAGAACTATTTTAGGGTAAAGGAATTTCCTAATGTACAAATTGTGAAGGAGGTATGTAGCTTTTCTTTTTTTTTTTTTAATCTTTGAGGTTATCTTATTTAGGAATAAAATGGGAAACAAATTTCCCTGACGCAGTTCCCAGCTTGACTTTTCGCTTTTGCTTAGTGAGCCCGGAGTCCTGAGATTTATTTTCCTTTCACAGTTCCCATGTCAAAGTTGGACGTGGATTTGCTGGAGTGGAGGCAAGAGGCACAGATACCAAAGGACCTTTGGGGCTGAGTGTTGGATGGGTCATCTACACAGATTTGAAAGGGGGCAGGCCTGGGGTTGGGAGAGCACCATGCTTTTGTCTTAGAGACCTGACCTCTGAGAAGGATCGTCATTGACCCGAACTGGGGTCTGCCCACCCAGCTGGTAAGACCAGATATATACACTGAGGTTTGCAGCAGTAAAAAGGAAGGCAGTTATTTGCAGAGCACCAAGCAAGGAGGACCAGGAAGCTAATGCTTAAATCCTGACCTCCGAGGTGGCTTGCAGGTAATGGTTTTTAAAAGCGGGGTAGGCCAGCGCGGTGGCTCACGCCTGTAATCCCAGCACTTTGGGAGGCCAAGGTGGGCAGATCAGCTGAGGCCGGGAGTTCAAGACCAGCCTGACCACCATGGAGATACCCCATCCTTACTAAAAATACAAAATCAGCTGGGTGTGGTGGCAGAGCCAGCTGTGGTGGCGGCGCCTGCAATCCCAGCTACTCAGGAGGAGGCTGAGGCAGGAAATCACTTGAACCTGGGAGGTGGAGGTTGCAGTGAGCAGAGCTCGCACCATTGAGGCGGACGTTGCGGTGAGCCGGGGTCATATCATTGCACTCCACCCTGGGCAACAAGAGCGAAACACCATTAAAAAAAAAAAAAAAAAAAAAAAAAAAAAAAAAAAAGCAGGGGTAAATTTCAGGAAAGCTACAGGCAAAGTTGTAAATCAATCCTGGAGGTTACACATTGGTTTTGACCTAAACGGGTGGGATATCTTGAAGTGGGGCTTACAGGTCGGGGTAGATTCTAAGATTTTCTGATTTGCAATGGTTAAAGAGTTTTGTTTAAAAATCAAACAAAAAAGAATATTAGTGCTGGCTCATGGGTATGACCTTCTCCAGGCCCCTCAGAAAGAAATTTCTAATGGCAATCACAGTTCAGTCCTCAGTTCTCCCTTATCTGAGGTCTGTGTGTCTGCAGTTCCATTTTGTGGGGCTCCAGGTTTCTGAAAACTAGCTCAGGAACATATGTTAAGATATTATCTTTAATTTCTATGGGGAGCCAAACATCTTCTGGCTCTAGTTTCTTTGGCTATTGTTTTAAACTACTATTACCTTCTTGCTTATCAAATTGTTCATTTACTTTCCTAAGCTAGCTAGGTGCCTGGAATTTTCCTTGAAGGTACTCAAGAATTTCTTTTATGTCCATGCCTGGGGGACCCAGTGACCCCTAAGAGGGGTCCCTGCTCTGTCTCAGGATCCAAGAGCCAGAGCAATGAGGACCCAGAAATTAGCTGCGGTCATCAGCCTCTGTCTGTGGAAAGCAAAGAACAGCCTCTACCTGAGATTACGACAGGGAAAATCGTTCCTCCCTTCATCTTTAAGCCCCTCAAGCACGCTGCATTATGTTCAGTTACCTGGAGCAATGGTCTACATTATATTTCGTACTCTTTTCTGCAGGAGGCAACAGAAGATTGGTTCTGCATTTTTGTCAAATTTCTTGTAGGGCCAAGCGCAGTGTGGCTCACACCTGTTATCCCAATGCTTTGGGAAGCCGAGGCAGGAGGATCACTTGAGGCCAGGAGTTTGAGACCAGCCTGGGCAACATAGACACCCTGTCTCTACCAAAAACATAAAAATAAAAAATTAGTCAGGCATCATGGCGTGTGCCTGAAATCCTAGCTACTTGGGAGACTGAAACAGGAGGATCGTTTGAGCCCAGGAATTTGAGTTTACAGTAAGCTATGATTGTACCACTGCACCCCAGCCTAAGCAACAGAATGAGACCCTGTCTTTAAAAAAAAAAAATCTAGTAGGACATCATCCATAATGTTCAGAGTTCCATATAAAAAGATTCCTATAATCTCTCTCAAAAGTTTGTTCTGTTGATGATCTAAACTTGCTTTGTGTGTGCTAATTCCCTCTCAAAGACAGCCACAGCCATAAATTAGTTTCCTGGTACAGTGACCCTCCCCTTCACCCATTGTATAACACAGCTTTGTAATATTTTCCTTAGTGTAACAGTTCCAATAGTCCTCATTTATAGATACCTTTTGTTGACAAAAAAAAAATATTTGAAGAGATTTTATTCTGAGTCAAATGTGAGGGCCATGACTCATGATGCAACTTCAGGAGGTCCTGAGAACACGTGCCCAAGATGCGTGGGTTACAGCTTCATTTTACATATTTTAAGGAGACCTAAGACATCAATCAATACATGTGACATATACATTGGTTCGGTCCTAAATGGTGGGACAACTCAAAACGGGGCTCACAGGTCACAGGTGGCTTCAAAGATTTTCTGATTGGCAGTTGGTTGAAAGAGTTATGTTATTATCTAAAGACCTGGAATCACTAGAAAGGCGTGTCTAGGTTAACATAAGGGGTTGTGGAGACCAAGGTTCTCATTATGTACAGAAAGCCTCAAAGGTGGCTGCCCTTGGAGGCAAGAGGTGGCAAATGTTTCCTATTCAGGCCATTAAAACCTGCTAGATGCTCAGGATCAGCAAAAGACCTGGAAAGGGAAAGGGATTCTCTGAGGAATGTACATTTGCCCCACAAGAGACAACTTGCAGGGCCATTTCAAAATACGTCAAATTTATTTTGGGGTAAAATGCTTCGATTTCCTTCAGGGCCTGCTATCTGTCATGTGATACTATACTGGTAATGTATGGTATCTTTACTGGGAAAGATACCAAATGTGGAAATTTGGTATCTTATCACTACAGAGAGTCTGTTTTGTCAATATTAAGATCTCTGTTTTAATGTTTAGTTGTTGTTGTTGTTTGTTTGTTTGTTTTGAGACGGAGTCTTGCTTTGTCACCAGGCTGGAGTGCAGTGACCCAATCTCAGTTCACTGCAACCTCCGCCTCCTGGGTTCAAGCGATTCTCCTGCCTCAGCCTCCTGAGTAACTGGGATTGCAGGCGTGCACCACCACACCCAGCTAATTTTTGTGTTTTTAGTAGAGATGGGGTTTCTCCATGTTGGCCAGGATGGTCTCAATCTCCTAACCTTGTGATCCGCCTGCCTCAGCCTCCCAAAGTGCTGAGATTACAGGCATGAGCCACTGCGCCCGGCCGATCTCTGTTTTAATGTTAATGCTGCTTAGTTGGGCCTGAATTCCAAAGACGGGAGAGTATAATGAGGCATGTCTCACACTCCCTTCTCATCCTGGCCTGAAGTGGTTTTTCAGATTTCTTTGGAATCCCATTGGCCAAGAGGAGGGGTGTATTTAGTCGGTTGAGGAAGTTAGAATTTTATTTTTGGTTTACACTTTCATTACAAGAATTTAAAAAAACAAAAACAAAATGCTATTTGTTCGCAAACAGATGGGTTATGTGGTGGCTAAATATTGTCTTCCAAATAAGTCCACATCCGTACACCCAGGATCTTTGAACGTCATTTTGTTTATTTATTTATTTATCCTACTTATTTATTTATTTTTAAGGCAGCATCTCCCTCTGTCAGCCAGGTTGGAGCAAGGCTGCGATCTCAGCTCTGGTGCAACCTCTGCCTCCTGGGCTCAAGTATCTTCCCACCTCAGCCTCCCAGGTAGCTGGGACAACAGGTGTATGCCACCACACCTGGCTAATTTTTGTGGGGTGTTTTGTTTTGTTTTGTTTTGTTGAGATGGAGTTTCACCATGTTGCCCAGGCTGGTCTGAAACTCCTGGGCTAAAGTAATCTGCCCAACTCGACCTCCCAAAGTGCTGGGATGACAAGCACGAGCCACTGCTCCTGGCCTGAATGTCATTTTACATGGTAAAAGAGACATTGCAGGTGGATTAAGGACCTTGAGATGAGAAAATTATCCCAGACGATCTGGGTGGGCCTAGTGTAATCACAAGAGTTCTCGTAAGAGAGAAGAAGGAGGATCATGTGATAATGGAAGCAGAGAGTGGAGTGATGTACTTTGAAGACGGAGGAGGGAGGTACAAGCCAAGCAGTACAGGTGGCCACTAGAAGCTGAAAAAGACAAGGAAATGGATTTTCCCCTCAGAGTCTCCAGAGAAAACAGCCCTGTTCACGTCAGCTCAGTGCAATTCTTTTCAGACTCTTGCCTCCAGAACAAGGAATGAAATTGTTTTCTAAGCCACTACTTTTGTGGTAATTTGTTATGGCAGCAATTGAAAACTGATACAGGTTATTAATAAAATGAACAAAGAATTGTTACCAAAGTCTAAATTTCTACAAGTAATAAACTGGGCAGCTTGATTATTTCACCTGCAGAGAGATTGGATTCAAATCTCAACTCCACTGTTTACTAGTTGGACAAGTTAGTAACCTCTTTGTGCCTCAGTTTCCTCATCTATAAAATGGGAATAAAATAGTACAGTACTTACGTTATGGGGCTTTTGTGAGGATCAACTGAGTTAATACATGTAAAGCACTTAGACCAGTGGCAGGTATGTAGTAATCCCTCAACAAATGTTAGGAAATTTTTGTCATTATTGAAATTCACCTTTCTTCTCGTGAGAAACAGAAGAAATGAATTCCTACTCATTGATAGGCAGAGTACTGCAAAGACCCATATATCACCTCCTGGATCAACTCTGGACATGCAACAGCTGAAAACAATATGCAAATACTTGAAAGCTCCATGTCTAAAATGCACGTTCCTTGCTTTCTAATATTTCCATGAAAGGATAGCATCACTCCCCCAAATGAGGTAAGAGGGTTGGAATTTAGACGTCTTCATGAATCTGCAATTTCTGTTCTGGAAAAATCAGCAAAAGCAGTCAGAGCACTTCCCAGCAGGGGTGGTCATGCAGCCTTGACGACGGAGGCTAAAATAAGTGTTCCCCTTTGGTCTGGCTCAGAGCAAGTGACCTGGGTTTGTCCTGAACTCCCTGACCAGTTTAAGCAAGCAGAAATCTTCATGTTCAGGCACAGGGAAGGAATAACTCATGAGTTTCAGGGTGTTACTTGAGACTGCGGTTCTTAGATGGCAACTGGCAAGAAAACCCTTTTGGCTGGTATCTGCCTTGTAGTCTGCACTCCTCTCATTGCAATTAAGATGGATTAGTCGGGACAGGCCAACAGGTGTACCCTAACCCCTCATATTTCAGAGAGTTAACATAGAAGCGTTTCTTTATTGCCCACATAATGGTCCACATTGGGCATTCATGGTTGGGACACTACTTTAGGTGGATCTCCTCCAAGTAGCAACTTAAGGACCAGTCTGATCTATACTGAGTCTTAGCCCTCCTCAGACACAAAGTGCATCCCACGCAGCCAACAGATGCAGAAAGAGCATAAAGGGTCATGTCTGAAAGGGTTCCATGGGCCAGGATACTGGAGAAAGGCACTCACTTTGGCCCACATATAGCTCAGAAATTGCTGCGAGATGTGGTCTAGTCGTGTGCCAGGAATTTGGAGAATCCAGGGGTCAATCTGAGCCTACCACAGGGTTACTTAGTTGTGGGATCAGCACCACAAGAACATCATGCAAGTTTGAATCCTATAAAAGCTTTTCCTCACGTGGACCCCCTGCGTGTTCAAAGGCATTTACGAAATGTTGCTGTGGCTGCCATGGTTCCAAACCCTGCCATGTAAGGACATAGCCCTCTTGGCTCTCCATGCATGCACCTCTGTCTTTTAAACTTAGCATTTAAACCTACCTTCACAGACCACCTCTGCCTGCATCCTTTATCCTGATACCCACCCATCCTTGAAAGCAGAGGTATCCAGAGTATATGGCAAGAATTTCACACACAGGATCCTGAGGTCGGGGAGAGTCCCTTGTACCTGTGACTTTACAATCTGTGGGAAAGGACTCTCCCACAGATGTGATTTGTTCATTTGAAATAATTTTCCCTGGCAATAGGCAGTTAAGGATCAAGGGTGGGAATTGAGAATATCAGGAAACAGGTGCATTCCAGGATGTGTGGCTGAGGATATAGTTCGATTCATACAAAGATGGCAGCACAGGGATTCTTATAGATGCCATTTAGACTTCCTCTGAAATGTGCTACTTGGGTTGAAGAAAGAAGCCATTAGAAGAGTGAATAGGATTTTTTTAACCTCAAGTACAAACAAGTAATCACACACATACTTCTGGACATATCAGCTTTTTAATTCTCTGATGTTGTGGGTAGGCAGTGTTGGGGGAGGGAGACATTCAAGGCCTCCAACTTTTTCAGGTTTATAGAAGTGCTTGGAAATATTTGTAGATGGGCTTGGAAGTGCCTCAGAGATCAAAGCAAGACTTTCAGCAGAAAGAGAGCAGTCAGAATTGATGAGATGATGGATATCAGCTGGGGGCTTCCACTACTGCTGCCCACACAGTAGGTATGGATTCTTACGTCATTTGTCACTTTCATATCCTTCAAGTTGCAAGCAGTTTCAGTTGCACAACCCATACCAAATACTGGTTGGGCACCATTAACTGCAAAGAGAAAGATCCAGGGGTTAGTCTTGTCTCTCATCTTGTCTCCCCTCCTCACCCACATCCTCAGGTCAACCTATCTGCATCCTCTGTGGAAGAAAAGGGTGTGCAGAGTGCCCCAGAATCCCTGCCTTCTGCCTTCTGCATGAGGGGCATCAACAGTGGCTCCAGCTCCATCCAGGGACCAAGACTTATTGCCTTCTGGTCCCAACATCTCTCCAGTTGAGGAGAGACCCCAAAGGGACCTTGCTCTCTCAGATGCATGACTGAGACTGGGGCCTTTGTGTCCTGACTAAGGAAGGGACCGTTGATGTAGGGAAAAAAGCTAGAAAGAAGTCAGACCTCACGCATTTGGCTAAAATACTTCAGTGGTACGTGTCCTCCTCCTTACCTTTGCTTCCTTTGGGGAAACCACAGTGAAATATTGCAGATCCCTCTCAAGATCATATCTCTTCTCCCCAGGGCTCTGAGTTTCTTGGGAGATTAGTACTGTGAAATCTCATTGCATGCCTGTGCTATCCCCATGATAAGATGGAGTAAAGAGACTGCCCCACACTATCAACAGCTCCAGCCCTTTTCTGTATCCTACATGACATCATATTTTTCTCACTCATCTCAACACATCCAGACAAAGGGCCCTTCACCTGCTAGTACCAGGCCCTCCTTTGAGATCTTCCTCTCTTCCCCTCCAAAGAAAGCATAGCTTGTCTCTTTTCCCACTAAACTCTCTCTCCCATCATTTAATCAGCTCCTAAAACACCACTAATTCCAGGAAACCTCTTACAAATTGATCAGAAGAGAACTGACAGTACCCCCATCCAGCTGTACAATCTAGAAAGAAAAATATTATGGTTGAATGGTATATATGCCCTTCACCACAAATATACTTCTTCCCTACTCAGGAAAATTACAAATCTTTCCATAGATTTCAGAATGACACCATGTAAAAATTAAATGCTTAATCATGGGGTTTGGTAATGGCAATAATGGTAGTGACGATAACAACCAGAACTGAGGTGCCATCACCCCCTTCATTGCAAATGAGCTGAGAGCTCATTTCAGGACATCATAGTGATACATGTCCCCCTCAAGCATCAGTCCTAGCTATGGGAAGCAATTACATTCTCTCTTCTCCTCTCTTCCCTTTTCCTTTTTTCTCCTTCCAGATGTCTCCCTCCAAACTTTAGAGGGATAACCAAGCACCTGGCCCTGTAGCACACCTTGCTGTGTGTACCAGTCAGCCTCTCAAATAATCCCCAGTGGTTCCCATCTTCTGGTATTTATGCACTGGCATAAACCTCTCCCATGCTGTGTCAGGCTTGATCTGTGTGTGACCAAGAGTGGAAGTGATGATGTGTCACTTCTGAGATTAGATTATTAAAAAGTATAGTCTCCCTCTCCCTCTCCCTCTCCCTCTCCCATCGCTTGTTCTGGGAGAAGCCAGCTGATATGTCCAAATGACCCTCAGGCACCCATCAGGCTCATAGGAGAACAGAGGCCTGCCAACAACCATGTGAACCAGCTTGAAAGCAGACCCTTCATCCGAATGACCACAGCCCCTGCTGACATCTTAACTTCCACCTCATGAAAGACCCTGAGCCAGAACCATCCAGCTATGCCACATCCAGATTCCTGACACACAAAAACTGTAAAATAACCCTTTGTTGTTTTCAGCTCTAAATTTTGGGGTAACTAGTTATCCAGCAATAATTGGCTAATACACTACACCTTTTAGGAAAATGAACACCAAAATGCTCGGGTAAATAGCGATACCTGTGCCTACAAACTCAAGACACTTTTTCTCTTCCCCTTTACAGGCGAGGTCAGTTGGTTGGCAGGTAAAACCCTGGTCATTGTAGCAGGCAGGACAGGTAATGCCACTGGGCTCTGAGGACTTCCGAGCCACTGAATGAAGAGAGAAAAAATGTATCTTAAGGAATAGGCAGATAAAATAAAAGAGTTCATTATTAATCCCCAAGATCATGGTTATTCTAGGATTTCTCCAAACACACACACACACACACACAATTACAACTAGGATGGCGTGGGGGGTGGGGGGAGGGGGGAGGGGGAAGGGGGAGGGGGGAGGTGGGGAGGAGGATTGTAGTAGGTATTAGATGTTTCCATGTAAAGTAATAAAAAACATTTATTAGGAATTCAGTGTTATTTTCCCTTTTCATGAATCACCCCCTCTCTGCCCTGGCTGGAGACAAGTATTTAAATAATGGTAGAAAAGATAATCAGTGGTCTAAAAAGACACTATTGAAGGACTGAGGAATTAAATAGATGAGGAAGGACAAGTCTTTCAGCGGGAATCGAAGAGAAAATTATTTAAATCGACCGACTCACATTTAAAGAAAATCCCCGAACCAATCTCTGCCACCCACTGTCACTCAGGAGATGGACTGGTGTCTAAGGAAGAAGGATCACTCAGTCTCCCCCACTGTCACCCAGTCTCCCACACTGTCACCCAGTCTCCCACACTGTCACCCAATAGAAGGACTGGTGTCTGAGGAAGAAGGACCATTCAGTCTCTCCCACTGTCACCCAGTCTCCCCCACTGTCACCCAGTCTCCCCCACTGTCACTCAGGAGAAGGACTGGTATCTAAGGAAGAAGGATCACTCAGTCTCCCCCACTGTCACCCAGTCTCCCACACTGTCACCCAATAGAAGGACTGGTGTCTGAGGAAGAAGGACCATTCAGTCTCTCCCACTGTCACCCAGTCTCCCACACTGTCACCCAATAGAAGGACTGGTGTCTGAGGAAGAAGGACCATTCAGTCTCTACCACTGTCACCCAGTCTCCCACACTGTCACCCAATAGAAGGACTGGTGTCTGAGGAAGAAGGGCCATTCAGTCTCCCCCACTGTCACCCAGTCTCCCCCACTGTCACCCAGTCTCCCCCACTGTCAGGAGAAGGACTGGTATCTAAGGAAGAAGGATCACTCAGTCTCCCCCACTGTCACCCAGTCTCCCACAGTCACCCAATAGAAGGACTGGTGTCTGAGGAAGAAGGACCATTCAGTCTCTCCCACTGTCACTCAGGAGATGGACTGGTGTCTAAGGAATGGTGTCTAAGGAAGAAGGATCACTCAGTCTCCCCCACTGTCACCCAGTCTCCCACACTGTCACCCAATAGAAGGACTGGTGTCTGAGGAAGAAGGACTGGTGTCTGAGGAAGAAGGACTGGTGTCGGAGGAAGAAGGACCATTCAGTCTCCCCCACTGTCACCCAGTCTCCCCCACTGTCACCCAATAGAAGGACTGGTGTCTGAGGAAGAAGGACCATTCAGTCTCCCCCACTGTCACCTAGTCTCCCCCACTGTCACCCAGTCTCCCCCACTGTCACTCAGGAGGACTGGTGTCTAAGGAAGAAGGATCACTCAGTCTCCCCCACTGTCACCCAGTCTCCCCCACTGTCACCCAATAGAAGGACTGGTGTCTAAGGAAGAAGGATAATTCAGTCTCCCCCACTGTCACCCAGTCTCCCCCACTGTCACCCAGTCTCCCCCCACTGTCACCCAGTCTCCCCCACTGTCACCCAATAGAAGGACTGGTGTCTAAGAAAGAAGGATCATTCAGTCTCCCCCACTGTCACCCAGTCTCCCCCACTGTCACCCAATAGAAGGACTGGTGTCTAAGGAAGAAGGACTGGTGTCTAAGGAAGAAGGATCAGTCTCCCCCACTGTCACCCAGTCTCCCCCACTGTCACCCAGTCTCCCACACTGTCACCCAATAGAAGGACTGGTGTCTAAGGAAGAAGGATCATTCAGTCACCCCCACTGTCACCCAGTCTGTCTGCCCCACTGTCACCCAGTCTCCTACACTGTCACCCAATAGAAGGACTGGTGTCTAAGGAAGAAGGATCATTCAGTCTCCCCCACTGTCACCCAGTCTCCCCCACTGTCAACCCAGTCTCCCCCACTGTCACCCAGGAGATGGACTGGTGTCTAAGGAAGAAGGATCACTCAGTCTCTCCCACTGTCACCCAGTCTCCCCCACTGTCACTCAAGAGAGGGACTGGTGTCTAAGGAAGAAGGATCACTCAGTCTCCCCCACTGTCACTCAGTGTCCCCCACTGTCACTCAGTCTCCCGTGCAGAGAGGGACTGGTGTCTATCCGTGATGCTCCACAGGAAGAAGGACAAGCAATTGGCAAGCAACGTCAATGGGTATCTCAGAAGCAGAAAGATGGATTGTGGACTGGTTCTTAGAAGGCAGAGGCTAAAATCAATGGACTGGGAGTAGGAGCAGGAAGAGAGGGAGAGCACAGAGCTGAGCTGGTCCTCACCTTGGAAGTCCGCTTTGTTACACCCTTCAGCTTGGCAGCATTGATAGCCATACCCAAATGTGTGCTTATCTCCCAGTGTGACTGAGAAGGCCTTTGGATCACACTTGCTTGAAGAACAGCCTTTCCTCAGAAGGATACTCAGGGGCCGCTGCCCTGCACAGAACCAAACCCCAAGAATTTTCTCTCTGCGCCAGAGGCAGTGATGCCCCATGGGCAGCCAGTATTAAAGGACTGCTGGTCCCCACTCCATGCGTCTTTAGTCTTTCCTCTTCTCTGAAAGACTGCTTTTGTATTGGTCCATTTCATAGAATAAACCAACGGAGGGACAATAGGTTAGAATTTGCTAAAAAGGGAGTGTCAGGACTCAACGGTCCCCACGAGATTGGTGTAGGAGCCAGGACCACCTAGACCTTTCCCTGGACACCCTGTGTTCACACAGTGCCCCATCCCTGCCACCTCCTGCCCCCATACTCTCCTAGCCCCTTCCTGGCAGGACATTATTTTAGGAAGAAAGGATAAAAGACGATGCATAAAGGAATGAGGAGATACATCAAGTTTCTGAACAAAGTAACCCCTCACACTAAGCACCTCCTTTGTCTGCCCTGAGCATCCAGCAGCTCGGGCAGGGTGGCTGGGGCCTACCTGTCGCATTAAGTTCTCTCTTTTCACTGAAGCAGCCGTGAGAGGAATCACAAGTTTTCTTATTGCCATTGTTACACTCTTCAAGTTCACATTGTGCACATTTGTAATTCTCTACTAAAAGGAAATAAATATTGTTCAAAAAAATAATTCAAGAATGAAAACTGTCAAGTCATAGTTGATGTTTCCAATAGCCAGAGATCCCTGGGAATCAAAGTCCCATGAAACCTGGTCCCTGTGGGGCTGGATGGGTCCCTGGAGGCCCACACGGCCCACAGTTGCTCTCTAAGGGACTTTATTGCTATCTTCACCCTTCAGATCTTTGGGAGAAAGGGGCATCTGTTCATTCTTACCCACAGTGCTGGAAACAAAAGCAGCGAGGACACAGATGGTGAGGAGACTCTTCAGGCTGGAGGACAGGGACATAATGGCTCCTTTGATTCACTGCAGAAGACCCAAGCGAGAATGAAGGAGTCAGGGATATGGGCCCAAGCGAGAATGAAGGAATCAGGGATATGGGCCCAGGCTCCTACTATAGCACGTGCTGGAAAGATCTGGGCTGTTGCATCTCAAAGCAAGCACCCCATTAGCTAAGGACACAAATTTCTCAGTTTTGAAGTCACCTTCCCACAAAGAACCAGCCACCCTGACATGGGTATTACCACCCACACTGGAAATGCTCACCTTCAAGTATTTCAGATCTTCTTGTGAAGGGACTGCCTCTGAGATGGAGAGGAAGGCAACTGTTCTCACCTAGAGAGGAAAGGAGACTTAGAAAAGGAGAAAAATCCTGAAGATGGGCTCTCTCCCTACCCCTTTCTTTCACTTACTTTTATAGCACTCTAATTCAGGTGGCCTAATAATTAAGCACTGCAGATCAATATCATCTTGACACAAACCTAAGTGCAGCAAATTGCACTGGTCTAGGAAGATACTGGGAGAACAACTGTTCCTGACCCTCTGATCTCCCAGTAGAAAACTCTCTGGGGAAAAAGATTCTTGTGAGTTTAGCAAATCAGTTTGAAAAGAAAAAGAATTAAGAACAGCTTGTAATTCAGAATCACCCAGTCACATGTCCTTCAACAACAATTCTAATGCTGGGTCTGGCATAGGCATTTATCAAGCATCCAGCTCCAGAAACAGACACAAAATGCAAGGCAGTTGTAGCGGCGATATCGCTGACTGAACTAGACATTGCTGTAGAAGACTGCAAGTAATAAATCTCTCCTAGAATTAAGTGGCAGAGGGGGGAAACTGCCTCTGTTTCAAAGAAACAGCTTGCTTCCTTTTTCGAATAATATGAAGTATGAATTCTTAGATAAAAGAGTTTTTGGCCACCAGGAAGTTCAGAGTTGTATTTTATGCTAAACCATGATTTCTCTAATTGCTTCCTGCTGTTCTTGCATGTCGCTACGTTCATCTTTTTGAAGCTGGCTTGTCACCATTCAAGGGGCAGTGGAGATGTCAGTGGGAAGCCCACTTGTGAAAGAACGTGACCTAGGAGAAAGTGGTCCTCACGGCAGGGGGTGGAGGGGAGTACTTCACAACACCTCTGGGCCTCTGTTTTGTACTCTAAACCAAGTCTCCCTCCCGGGGTTCTGCGGAGATGAAAGAGATGGTATGTCTCTGGCCCGTAGCCGATATCATTGTCCAGCTGTTCCTCAATGCTAATTCCCAGATCTCCTTCTCATGAGATCCATCCCTTCCTTTCTCCTCCCAAAATCAACTCTTATGACCTGCTTATATTTCTCCAGATGAGGAACTGGGAATCTCCCTCTACCCCATTTTCCTTCTCCCTCTGTCTTTATTTTCTTGCTGATCTATTGTTAGGGCATAAGTTCTATCCCAGGCTACTTGTTTGAAATGGGAGACAAGGGAGATAAGAAAAACACCTTTATAAGCAAACTTTGAGAATTTCTTATTACAACATATGTCATTCTTCATTGGTATCTATGGACAAGTTGATATATCTAGCCATAAAAGGCAATAAACCCTCCTGCCAGGCACTGAAATCCTGATTGCACAGTCTGAAAGTTCAGGATGTTGTGGTTATTCTCTACAGAGGGCAGGAAGGAGCCTCCTGGGGTCTCCTTTGGCTGAGTGTTGACGAAGAAGGTGTCAGGCCTGCAGGAGAGGAGCAACAGGGCTGTCCAGGTGCCTCAGAGGCCAAGGCATGGAGGAGCAGGAGAGGGACAGGCCCAGGACAGGTGTAGAGGTCAGCAAGGCCTCGCTGGAATCTCCACAAAGGCACAGCACGATGCCGAGAAGTGGGACAGCAAACATAGCAGGTTCTTGCTTATTGAACAAAGTCGATAAAGAATTGCAGAGGAGACAGAAACATGCACTCAGAGAAGGCCAGAGGACCCACTAACCCCTCAGACATGGTTAGGGTAGAAGATGCCCTTCAAAACAGGTGGGAAATGCCAGCTTGCATTCCAGACAGAACTCTGCTCAGGCCCCACAAAGTGACAGAGCCAGGACTTGCTAGACAGATTCGGGCATTCGTTCTAAACATTCTCTCATCGATTATCCTTTCAAAGAAGATGTACGGACTTCCCCAACCTAGGAAGGGATCCCAGACTCCCCACCTTGTGGAATTTCATGAGCCATCTCCCCTACCACCAGCCTGTCCCACCCCACCTGCCTTGAAACTCATCTTGCCAGGGGCTGGAGGAAAAGCCTGCAAAAATCTTGCAATATCATGGTGTGACAACTGAGGAGGGGTCAGGGCCCCACGCTTTTCCTTCTTGAAGGCAGGTTTTCAGGAAATGGCAAAGATTTTATACTCTGAAATTCAGGTTTCATTTTCTATAACCTTAAGCCAAACCAGGCAGAGACAATACATATGATACCCAACGAAGAACAACCTGCAACCTCATTCCAGCTTTCTCCTGTTCAGCCTCCATCATAACCTCAAGATAACAGACAAAAATGTTGTCTCTTGCTTTCTTTAAAAAGAGGAAAAAGATCGTTTTGCATAGAGAGGTGCTGGCTGAGAGCAGTGAGAAGAGGCGTTGGAGTGCGTCCTGTCCCCAGTTCTGTCACAGGGCACTGTGTGAACCTGGACACACTGTTCCACTAGTCTGAGCCTTGGTTTCAGGAATGTGCAGGGAAGATGGCAATGCCTACTTCTCAGGATGGAAATGGAGGCACTATGCGTATGACACACCTGTCGCAGGATGGAAATGGAGACACTATGTGTATGACACACCTGTCGCAGGATGGAAATGGAGACACTATGTGTATGACACACCTGTCGCAGGATGGAAATGGAGACACTATGTGTATGACACACCTGTCGCAGGATGGAAATGGAGACACTATGTGTATGACACACCTGTCGCAGGATGGAAATGGAGACACTATGTGTATGACACACCTGTCGCAGGATGGAAATGGAGACACTATGTGTATGACACACCTGTCGCAGTGCAGGCACATAGCAGCGGACTTCCCTTGTCCGTATTAGCAACATGTGAGCAAAAACAGGCAAGAGGTTGTGGTTGGTGGCACAAGGTCAGTGGGGCCAGTCAACCTGCTCTGCATATGCCAATGTGGGAGTGAACATCTAGGAGCAAGAATATAAGACGAGTGCACATCCTGTGTTTTTCCTCCACCATCTCAACTGAGGAGACGTCTCACAGGGTGACAGGATATCCAGAAGCCCCCAGAGGCTTGGACCCCCAGATCGGAGACTCCCCATAGAGTCCTTTGTATGGTTGTATAGAAAGAAGGATAGCATCTTCATTTTTGCTAACATCTATCTGAAATGTAGCCTTTCCTTCCATGAAAAATGGAGCCCACAAACCACAGCAAATCTACCCACCAGTAGTCATCATTGAGTTTTTCTTATGACGTGGCATCTGCAGATACCTGAAAGTATTCTTTGCCTTCATCAGCTGCTCTAGACTATTTCCTTATCAGTCCCACTGACAGGTCCTGCTATCTGGCACTATTCCACATGTTAGGGGAAATTTATGACCATATTTTAATACAATCACACAGGATTATCATTGAATTTTTTTAATGAGAAAGGGTTCTTGGGTCCACAGCCTGCCATATTCCCACGGCAGACATGGTTTCTACTCCACTTCTGAAAACAGCAAAATCAGCCTTTCCCTCCCAGAACAGTGCTCTGTCCCCACGCCCATGCAGAAAGCATGGTCCAAGGCTATACATTTTATGATTCTTTTCTTTTCTTGGCCCATTAAACCTCTCCCCTTCTTCCTAATACTACTTACCCATGAACTCTGACCAGCTGAGGTGGCCAGAAATAAGGATAGTTTCTGGCAGAGGAATTTGAGGCCAGGAAGCCAAACGTACAGTGTAGTCTTGCTTAAAATTTTGCTAGTTAAATCCAACTACCTGCTGCAATGCAGTGATGCTGGATGCCTACCTGGGCTGGCTGTCAGTGCAGATGGAGCCTGAAGGGCAGGCTGGGTTCAGCGAGGAGGGATCGTCAGGCAGAAGGAACTGTTTTGCCACTGCTGGTAGAAAGCCAGGGTCTGTATCACTCATGTCACATGGAGAACAGAATGTGAAAGATATTAAATTTGGGACCGCCCAACTCTGTGCCAACTTCCTACTTCCCCAAACAGGTCCTCAGCAAACTGTCTGTGGCCCAGTGAGCACAGACCTGGGCTTACCTGTTGTTACTGTGGCAAAGCTGCCAGCAGCCCACCTGGGGACACAATTCCTGCAGAAAAACAGAAGAGAGTCCAAGACACTTATCGGGCACACGGGTATTCACTGTCTTTATCACCTCCCACACCTTCCGGCTTCAGAACCATCCCACAGATCTTCTTGTGGGTATCCCGCTCTCTCAGGGCAGCTGAGATCATTCTTGGAGCCGGAAACAACATTCTGCTCCATGTTCCAGATGAAAGCACTCCCCAGGGGGGCACCATGGCCACCCTCCCGTCAGCTCAGCTCCTGGGCTCAATTCTGAGAGTGGCACACTCCTTGTTCTCCCAGTCAGACAAAGATTGTCTTCTGGACCAAATTCTACTTCAGGCTCTCTCTCAGCTTTCTTCTCAACTAGGCCCTGATTTGGGGGCTTCCATGTGGTTCTGCCTTGTCCAATTTTAGCAAGAATCCCGCGATTCTGGGTGGGTGAAGGGTACTGAGAGCAGGATGCAGGAGCTGGGAGTGTAGAGGCAGAAGAGCCAGGCCCAGGTGGAGTGCCCTGGGGGCCTGCAGAATGCCTGGCCCTGCCCCCACTGTCCTCACCAACCTGCCATTCTAGCCTTTATCATGTTATAACCCCTGGCATAGCATACGAGGCTTCATGTGAAGGTCTGAACAACTGCCAATCATCCTCATAAATTGAAACCCAAGTATCAGCAGGTCACAGGCAGGCCAAGGCAGGAAGCGGTTTCACTCTGGAGAGGTTTCACTTTTACTTACCAACTGCGAGTCTTCTGTAACAACTATTTGTCCAGCCCTTTGACCATTCATACATTAACATCTTAACGTTTTCTTCTTAGCATTTTATGACAGTCATACATATATACAACTTATGTATATGAACTTACATATGTATATAAAACATGTATGTAAATATACTATAACTTCTATATAAAGATACCCATTTTTGTCATATTTATTGTTATTGTTTCAAGGTCTATCATTTAACACTCAATTTGGGGGATTTTTTTCTGGTTAAAATGCCATTAATTTTGATATAAGCAAATCTTGTAGCTTTTCCTACCTGTGAGCTCCATGGGGTAAGATTTCCATCTGCTTGTTCACTCTTGCATCTTTAACACATGTGATGCTGATACTTAGTTGGTGCTTGGTAATTTTTGTTGGTGAATGATTCTTATTCTTGATCTAAGATGGCAATTTTCTATTATTTGAGGCTTTCTATGTAACTCTTCAAACATGGAAAACAACATGGAGTACTATGTGATGACAGATTTCAACTTTAGGGGTAACATTTATTGATTTTAGACTTTTAATAGAAATCAGCTGTCAAAAAATTAGCTGGGCATGGTGGTGGATGCCTGTAATCCCAGCTACTCAGGAGGCTGAGAATCGCTGGAACCTGGGAGGCAGAGGTTGCAGTGAGCCCAGGTCGCGTCACGGCACTCCAGCCTGGACAAGAGCGAAACTCCATCTCTTAAAAACAAACAAACGAACAAAACAAAAAACAGAAAGAGATCACCTGTCAAACCCCAAAGACTAATGAGGCAATGTGCCATAGTCAACAAAGTTTTTATTTCAGCTAGAACTACTGAGAAGATGAACAGGTCATGTAGAATCGGCCACACTCCTTATCTCCTCAAATTCTGGAGCATCTTCTGTCCCTAGAAATGTGTGCGGACAAGAGATTACAGGCTTGTTTTTTATTCATTATCACCCTCCCAAATGTAAAGCAATAGGCAACCATTCTGCAACTTCTCCTCAGTCACTGGTTCCCAACTCAGCACAAAAAAGCACTTTCAAAATTCCATTTTCTGACCTGAAGTTTCACCAATTGGGTGTCCTCAGTCTTTGAATTTTCACCTCCTCTAAACATTCCTGATTGTTGTGTAGAAATAGAATATATTCGGCAGCTCATGTACCCAACTTTTACACATGTGGATAGACTAACAGAAGCATGTAAACTAAGCATTATTGGTTGTTATGACTGAACGTTGCCCCTAAAAATGTATATATTGAAGACCTAACCCCCAGTACCTCCAGATGTGACTGTGCTTGTGTTACTGGAAGGAGGGTCTTGAGTGAGTTGTCCAGGTCCTTGGCGTTTTGAACAAAGAATTGGACAAAATGCACAAAGTAACAAAGGAATGAAACACAGGAATGAAGTAGCAAACGCAGGGATTAAAGTGAGAAAGCACTCCGCAGGGTGGGAGCGGGTTCCAGCAAGCCACTCAAGGACCCAGTTACAAGGTTTTCTGGGCTTCAAGTACTTCTTTTGAGGTTCCTATGGGTTACCCCTCATCTGGATGAAGGATTTGGTCTGTGGCTGAGGCTGAGGTGAACTGGCAACCTGTGCAGATGCAGGGATGGTCCCTGCTTGGCCCTCAGGCAGTTCAAGGCACTCTCCCTTTCGCTGTGAGCCTTGGTGGAGTGGGGAGGTGGTAAGGAGAGTAGCCTTTGAGCCTTTGTCATCGGTGTGGGAAGATGGGGTTTTTCCTTTGGGTTTAGCTGTAGGAAGTTTAAGTTAATTGGCCTTAGGGTCCCTGCCCCGAGACCCAGGTGTTTTCCTTTTGATCCAGCTTTATGAAATTATCACGAATCGGCCTCATATTCCCTGCCCCCAGACCTTGGTCTTTTCTCTTTTAGGAAGTTAGCACAAATTGGCCTCAGATTCCTTGCCCCTAGACCTTGGAGATTTTCCTTGATTTGGCATGAATTGGCCTTAAGTTCCCTGCCTCCAGACCCTATTTATTCTCCTGCCCCCAGACCCTATTCTCCTGCCTCATTTGGAGATAGGGTCTTTACAGGGTAATTAAGTTACAGTGAGGTTATTAGTGTGGGCCCTAATTCAATATGTCGACAAAAAAATTATGAATGTTGTTATGTTGTTTTCATAAACGTTTGTGCACAAGTTTTTGCGTTTACATGTTTTCAGATATCTGGGGTATATACCTAGAAGTGGAACTTCTGAATAAGATGGTAGCTCTGTTTAACTTTTTGTAAAATTGCCAGTGTTTTACAAAGTAGCTGCACTATTTTATATTTCCATTAGTGTCCAAATACCACCATCATTCTTCACAGAACTAGAAAAAAAATCCTAAAATTTTATATGAAACCAAAAAAGAGCCTGCATAGCCAAAGCAAGATTATGAAAAAAAAAAAATCTGGAGGCATCATATTACCTAATTTCAAAATATAAGATGACGGTGACCAAAACAGCATGGTACTAGTATAAAAATAGGAACATAGACCAATGGAACAGAATAGAGAGTCCAGAAATAAACCCAAATATTTTCAGCCAACTGATCTATGACAAAGCAAACAAAAACATAAAGTGAAGAAAGGACACCCTATTCAACAAATGGTGCTGGAATAATTGACAACCCACATATAGAAGTACGAAACTGGAGCCTCATCTCTCAATTTATGCAAAAATCAAGATGAATCAAGGATTTAAATCTAAGTCATGAAACTATAAAAGTTCTAGAAAATAACATCAGAAAAATTCTTCTAGACATTGGCTTAAGCAAAGATTTCATGACAAAGAACCAAAAAGCAAATGCAATAAATACAAAGATAAATAGGAGGGACTTGGCGGGGTGCAGTGGCTCACACCTGTAATCCCAGCACTTTGGGAGGCCAAGGCGGGCGGATCACGAGGTCGGTAGTTCAAGACCAGCCTGACCTACATGGTGAAACCCCATCGCCACTAAAAATACAAAAATTAGCCGGGCGTGGTGGTGCATGCCTGTAATCCCAGCTACTCAAGAGGCTGAGGCAGGAGAATTGCTTGAACCCAGGAGGTGGAGGTTGCAATGAGCCAAGATAGTGCCATTGCACTCCAGCCTGGGTGACAGAGCTATACTCTGTCTCAAAAAAACAAACAAACAAAACAAAACAAAAACTCTTAAAAGAAAAGATGCGGTTACATTTTTATGACCTTAGATTTCATATATTCTTAAATATGACACCAAAAGCACAAGGAACAACAAAAATTTTCTTAAAGAATTGGACTTCATCAAAATTTAAAACTTCGTGCGTCAAAGAATACTACTGACAGTAAAAGGAACCCACTGAATGAGAGAAAATATTTGCAAATCACATATTACAAGGGTCTAATATCTATAATACGTAAATAATTTTTACAAGCCAATAACAAAAAGACAAATAAATCAATTTTAAAATGAGCAAAGGATTTGAATAGACATTCCTCCAAAGAATATATACAAACGGCTAACAAGCACATGACAGAGTTTTCAACATTATTAATTGATAAATGCAAATCAACACAATTGTCACAGGCAGAGGGTGTCCAGGTTCTTGGTGTTTTGAATGAAGAATTGGAAAAAATGCATAAACAAAGCAAGGAAGGAATGAAGGAATATACTGAAAATGAAAGTACACTCCACAGTGTGGGAGCGGCCCGAGCATAGGGGCTCAAGGGCCCCTTTACAGAATTTTGGGGAGTTTAAATACCCTCTAGAGGATTGCATTGGTTACTTCGGGTGCGCTCCATGTAAATGGAGAGACTAAGTTACAAAGTTAGTTACTTGGCCTCACTCTATGGAGAGGATATTTCCTGTCATAGCTGAAGTGTGAATTGGCCTTATGTTCTCTGTCCCCATACTCTATTTTCCTGCCTCATCTCCCCCTGAGAAATGTGATCCCCATAAATCTTTATAGGAGGTAGAGGGAACAATGGTATTTTTTCTGTAACTGCCTCATGCTGGCTTGGGGCATAGTCTCTACCTATTGGGGATCATGGAACTCTCACCCTGCTCTGTCTAGTGGAGGCAGGGTAGCTCTTTCATGGCCAGCAGTGGTGTCTTCACCTAGAACTGGCTGGAACCTTTGTTGCACGATCATCTGAAGCTTGATGGTCTCTAGGCAAGAAGAAATGAATTTGATTAAAAGATTTAATGGGAACTTTAGGGGTTGGATACCCATGCTGTCAGGAATGTTTGTTATAGAGATTTAAAGGAGAAAAACAAAACCTGGTCTGTTCTAGAATCTATGCATTTCCTTAAAATCTTAGCATACATGACCGCAGTTTGGTTCGGTTTGGTTTAGTCTGTTGGGGCTTAGTAAATGAGCTTACTCCAAAACAATGGCCTCCCAGAATTTTGTTTAAAAAATTCCCCCATTGTGATCACACTCTCATAGCACCACTCTCAGTTACCACCATTTTGGGTTTCCAGTCTCAGCACATTATTTATAGGTTATGGTGCCCTCATGGCTGCACATTTCTTTCAGCTCCTGTCATTCCAATTGAAGAGAGCTCATATGACATTCTAGAGATGGCTGCATGCAAGCATTTAAAACCTTTGAGAGAATACAGCGCACCAGGGAGACTATTATTATGACTATTGGGAGGATAATACCAAGAGTTTGGAGTATGCTCTTTACCCAAGGTCCCCATAAACCAAACCTCCTAAAATCAAATAAACCAAAGAGTGGGCTAAAGAGTTTACTCACTTGACTAAGCATTTTTTTTGTTCCCAACACAAAGAAATGAGAATATTCAAGCTGATGAATGTCCTAAATATCCTGACTTTCTCATTACACATTGTATGCATGTATCAAAATATCACATGCACTCCATAAACATGTAAAATATCAGCAAAAATAAAAATAAAAAACAAGTGACAGCCAGGCGCGGTGGCTCACGCCTGTAATCCCAGCACTTTGGGAGGCCGAGGCAGGCAGATCACCTGAGGTCCGGAGTTCGAGACCAGCCTGACCAACATGGAGAAACCCCGTCTCTACTAAAAATACAAAATTAGCCAAGCGTGGTGGTGCATGCCTGTAATCCCAGCTACTCAGGAGGCTGAGGCAGGAGAATGGCTTGAACCTAGGAGGCTGAGGTTGCTGTGAGCCGAGATCGTGCCATTGCACTCCAGCCTGGGCAATAAGAGCGAAACTCCCTCTCAAAAAAAAAAAAAAAAAAAAAAAAAAAAAAAAAAAAACAAGTGAGAGAACTTTCTGGTCATATTATCAGTATAATGTTGTTTCTATGCCTATTAAATCAAATTTTTTTTTTAAATGAGGGACAAAAAAACTGAAGTCCAATAGAAAAATAAATAAAATAAATCCAACAGAAAAGTAGTTAAAAGACATACACAGATAAATTATATGTAAAATCTTAATGGACTTCAAATACATGAAAAATGTTCAAACTCCATAATTAAAGAAATGCAAATTAAAACACCCTTGAAATGTTATTTCCCAGCTGTCTGACCGGCAAACATTAAAATGGAATATGGAACATTCTTTGGCATAACTGCTGTTGGGAATGCACAGGTCAGCACAATCTTTCCGTAGGGGAATTTGGCAAACCTAACAAAACTACCTGTGCATTAATGACCCAGCAATCCAACTTCTAGGAATCTGCTCTGAAGACATACCTTCAGTGTTAGTGGCAGCAGAGATCTGAGATACCCAGAGTTTTCCGCGGCATCCACAGGAGCCCACAGGAACTTCAGCTCTTGCTTCCTCAGGAGAAAGAATTCGACTGAGGTGCATAAAGCAGGAAAAGAGACTGAGGCAAGTTTCAGAGCAGGAGTGGAAGTTTATTTTAAAAGGCTTTGGAAAAGGAAAGAAACGAAAATTTGCTTGGAAGAGACCCAAGGGGGCGCCTGAAGGTCCAAGAGAGAAAAAAGGAGGCCTTTAACCTTAATCCTAGAACTCTATAGACTCGCCTCTTTCCCATGATTCTTCCCCTAGGGCGGGCTTTCCGCATGCCCAGTGGTCTCCTTGCCCTTTGAAACTGAGCATGCGCAGTGTGTTTAGGGAGTAATACACATGCCCATCTCAGGCTTGCTTTCTTTTTCCAGTGGCGTGTACCAGTAATGTCATGCTTGACATTTTTGTCTTCTTAATGTGCATGTCCAGGAAGTTTCTCTTCCCTGGGGTCTTCATTCAATGAACACTTCAATGTTTAACAGCTGTGGATCATCAGGAGATTTTCCTCTCCATGGCTCCGGAATTATCATTTTTAGACAGGCAGTTTGATAATTGTTGAACCAGCACCTGACGTTTCTAGTGGGTGAGGGAGAACCCTCTCCTGCCCCACTCATGGCTATCTACCTATAACATTCAGCAATAGAAAAATACAAATGCTCAAGGGTATTCATTGAAACATTGTGATTGCAAAATATTGGAGCAAACTGAAAGCCCATACAGCACAGAGCAGTTGAAAAGCCACACTGTGGACTCCGGTGACGCACTGCAGAAGAATGGCAGACCCCATGAACAGAAGCAACAGATTTCCAGAATATACTATGAAGTGAGAAAAAGCGAAATTGCATAAGGGTATCTACAGTAGACTACTACTCAGGTGGGCCGCTCTTAATTGGTTGCTGTTTATAAAGCTGAGATGACCAGCTGGAGTGATCTGGACAACAGACAGGCCCAGGAGAGGCCCAAGTCCCCCAGGGCTCTTCCAGTGGTGGGAGTGTGCCCCCACCAAAGTGTCGATGAGCTCCCCCTGGAAGGACACACCACAAGGTGAGCCCTAAGGCAAAGCGCACACACCATCTGCAACTCAGCCTGGGCCGTTCCCAAGCTCTCTGGAGTGCTCAGGCCCCAAAAGGGGCGGAAATGGAGCGTGGAAAATTCTTCTGGCCAAGAACGCCTCTGACCTTCAGGAGGAAAATGAATGAATAAGCAAGCAAACAAATAAAAGCTAGAATCATCCAGGTAAAAAGTGACTAATTTAGCTTATAGAGAAAAATATGTAAACTATTCAATGTAAGAAATAAAAAAGATAAACTTTAGTGCTATATTATGGTCACAGGGGAAGAAAAAGTGAAAGCAGGTGAGATGGGGTTGGAGAACAAAAATGAGGCACTGAATTCCAAAAGAAAAAAGACAAATAGTGAGACGAAGACTTGGAGGCAGGAAGAAAGATAGCTGGGAGTCCACTCTTAGCCAACACAAGATTGAATATACTGGGGTGCACAAGTACCTTGTAAACCAAAAATAAAATTCTAAGGCCTCCCAACCATCTGAATGGACTTCTCGTCAGCCAGGGTTCTTTTAAAATTTAACCTAAGAGACTGTTTTAGGCTATGACTGTTTTAGGGGGTTGGACATGTCTCATTATACCTCTCCAGCATTAACATGGACACAGACTTTAAGTCTGATAGGAAACAGTTTACAACCTATTCTCTCCGAAGCCTACCACCTGAAGGTTTCCTCTGCAAATAGGAACTTGGGTCTCCACAATCCTTTATCTTAACCCAGACATTCCTTTCTATTGATCCCACGTCTTTAGACAAACTCAACAAATTGTCAACCAGAAAATGTTTAAATTTACCTGTAGCCTGGAAGCCCCCACTTTGAGTTGTCCTGCCTTTCTGAACCAAACCAAGGTACCTCTTAAACGTATTTGATTGATGTCTCATGTCTCCCGTAAATATGTAAAATCATGCTATGACCTAACCACCTTGGGCACATTTTCTCAGGACCTCCTGAGGGCTGTGTCATGGGCCATGGTCATTCATATTTGGCTCAGAATAAATCTCTTCAAATCCCAACTCTGCTCCTCCACTGAGGAAGAAGTATGGCCGTCTCTAGGCCCCTAGGCCACTGTGTTCACTTGAAAACGAGTTCTCAAATTTTGTATTGTCCCTTCCTGCCCACCTTGAAGCCCATAGGGGATGATATCCAAGCCCAAGTCCCCACTGTGGCTACAAGGTTCTAAAGGAACAGAAGCTGAGAGGAACCTGAGGGATCCCGAAATCACCATTTCACAGATTCTATAAGGAACTAGAGACAGAAGGAAGCAGACTCACCCAGGGCACTCAGCTGCCAGCACAGAGCTGCAACCACTCACTCAGGTCTTTCCCTGGGGTTCTGTGGTCAGGGAGAATTGCATGAAATCTCAGGACCTACCTCCTCGGCTGTGTGACCTTGGGCTAGGCACTGGGTCAGGGAGAAATGTATGAAATCCCAGGACCTACCTCACTAGCTGTGTGACCTTGGACAAGGCACTGGCCTCTGCCAGGCTTAGTTTGCTCATCTGAACAACAGGGACATGTAATACCTACCTCCATGGGTTGTCATGGGAATAAAATATGGCACAAAGCCCGTTACTCAAAGGGAGTATTGACTTCTACTACCATCACAGCTGGTACCATCATTGTAGGTAATAATACTGGGTTGACTCCAAATCACACATAGTTGGGTGGGGCCTGTGCTCATGTCTGGGGGAGTTTGTCACTGTATCTTAGGGACTCTAAATCCCCTGATTCATGCTCCCTAACCTTCACCTTTATGGACTCTTCCTGGTTTTCCCTCCTACCTTCTGGTCTCGCTTCCTTAAGAGCCCTCCCTCTCAGCAGGAACGATCCCCGTAAGATGTCAGCTGACAGTGATTAGAGTGTGACTCCCACTGAGAACTAGTTAATGGGAAATAGATGGCTCTTCAAGGGCCAAGAGAATGGCTGGAATTTGAGACTCTCTGACAGTCCCTGCAGAAAGTGTGGGTGGCAGCGGGTCCCAATTTCTTTGTGCTGGCCAAAGCTCACCAGCACTATTATTCTGCGCTTGTAAATTCTGCTGCTGGGGCTGGCAGTAGGAGACCTACCTCCTGCTTCTGGGTTAATGTGCAAGAGTCTGAAAAAGTCCCAACTCATCCTCATTCAAAACCTGCTCTGGTAATCATCCACTATGATTTGCTGGCACTGTATTTCTTGAAGCCTTACTTTTCTCTGTAACTTGGCTGGTTGGAGCACTTTTGGGGAAACCAGAAGCCTCAGAATCACTTGACACAAGTAGCTGCTTTCTCAAGCTTAAGAGCAACCCTGCCCAAAGTCCACTGCCCATTCTGCCTGGGACCTCCCTTCTCTGAACCCTCCTCACTCTTCTTCTCAGATCTAAAGCCAGATTTGGGTGCTTAAGGACTCGGCAAAACATTTCTAGGTTCACTCGTTGAGTTAAATATGTACATTGAAGATTTATTTCTGCATTCTCTATTCTATTCCATTGGTCTATTTGTCTGTTTTTATGCCAGAACTATGCTGTTTGGGTTACTACAGCTTTATAGTATCTTTTGAAGTGAGGTGGTGTGATGACTCTGGCTTTGTTCTTTTTTCTCAGGATTGCTTTGGCTATATAGGGTCTTTTGTGGTTTCATACGAATTTAATTGCTTTTTCTATATCTGTGAAGAATGTCATTGGTATTTTGATAAGGATTGCATTGAATCTGTAGATTGCTTTGCGTAGTACAGACACTTTAACAATATTAATTCTTCCAGTCTATGAACACGGGATATCTTTTCATTTTTTTTTCTGTGCCCTCTTTAAGTTCTTTCATTAGTGTTTTATAGTTTTCATTGTAGAGCTCTTTCAACTCTGGTTAAATTCATTTCTAGGTTTTTTTTTTTTGTAGTCATTATGAATTAAACTGCTTTCTTGATTTTTTCAGATTGTTCACTATTAGCAAATAGAAATGCTACTGATTTTTGCGTGTTGAATTTGTAGCCTCCAACTTTACTGAGTTCATTTAGCAATTCTAACAGTTTTTGGCATAATCTTAAGGTTTTTCTAAATATAAGATCATGTCATCTGCAAACAAGGACAATTTGACTTATTTTTTTTTCTTCTTTTTATTTGAGATGGAGTCTCGATCTATCACCCAGGTTGGAGTGCAGTGGCGCCATCTTGGCTCACTGCAAGCTCCGCCTCCTGGGTTCACGCCATTCTCCTGCCTCAGCCTCCCGAGTAGCTGGGACTACAGGCACCCACCACCATGCCTGGCTAATTTCTTTGTATTTTTTAGTAGAGACGGGGTTTCACCATGTTAGCCAGGATGGTCCCGATCTCCTGACCTCGTGATCTGCCTGCCTCAGCCTCCTAAAGTGCTGGGATTACAGGTATGAGCCACTGCATCCGCCTGACTTATTTTTTTTCTATTTTGAATGTCCTTTATTTCTTTCTCTTGTCTAATTGCTTGGGCTAGAACTTTCAGTACTGCATTGAATAAAAGTGGTGACAGTGAACATCCTTGTCTTGTACCAGATCTTAGAGGAAAAGCTGGATGTTAGTTGGATGTTAACTGTGGATTTGTCATATATTACCTTGATTGTTTTGAGGTGTGTTCCTTCTATACCCCATTTGTCAAGGGTTTATCATGAAAAGATGATGAATGTATGTTAAGTGAAATAAGCCAGGCATGAAAAGACAAATATTCCATGTTTTCACTCATGTGGGAGCTAACAAAGTTTATCTCATGGATATAAAGAGTAGAATGGAGATTAACGGAGATTAGTTAAGGTGGGGGGAGGTAGGAATAAAGAGAGGTTGGTTAATGGGTAACAAAAATACATTTCAATAGAAGGACTAAGTCCTTGTGTTCAACAGCACAGTGGGCTATAATTTTTGTATTTCAAAATAGCTAAAGAGGAAGATTTGTGATGTTCCCAATACAAAATATTGATAAAAGTCTGAGGTGACGAATATCCCAATTACCTGGATTTGATCATTATATATTATATGCATGTATCAAAATATCACATGTACCCCATAAATATTATATGCACAATTATTATGTATATATTGAAAATGTACATTGAAGACACATAGTGATAAGTGGTTTTTACTTTGGTTCAATTTATATTTCAGATTAAAGGTTATTTGGAGATTTAGTTCAAGAAACTTTTAGCTCAGACGTGCTAAACCCAGTCTTGAGCACAAAGAAAGGAACCCTACACCCTCCTTTTGTCTTCCTGGCTGAGGCAGTGAGAAGGGGTCAAAAAGGCTTGGGGGTCTGATGGAAACAGTACCTTATCCTAACCCCTTCCACGAGGCAGAATTGTTGCTGGGAAAATCTGACCCCTGGGGACTATTCTGCCTGTTGTCTTGAGCCTGGGTGTTGCTGAGTGAATGCTGAACTCAATGGGTTGTGAGCAGGGTGTTGCCTGTCATTTCAGGAGGGGAGAGTGGAGATGCCTGGGGCTAGCGTGGAGTGAGCTGCGTAGCAGCCCAGGGGAACTACTGGAGAGGCTTTCATGTCTTCACTGGGGTGGGGGGTAGTTACAAGGGCACGTTTGGTGATACCCATCAGACTGCACACATACATTTTATTGTATGTAAATCCTGCCTAAAATGTGATTGTGTATACAATTTCATTCTAAATAAAATAAACCAACATGGGCAAAAGAACTTTACAAATTTTAAAGTACTGTGGAAAGACAAGGCCACTGTCATTAGTCCAGCCACACAGTGTGAGTGTAGAATTCTGTGGAGTTTCTCAGATATGGGGGCTTATCCTAGACCCCAGGCTGGGTCTAATGAAGAATTGCCAGTAAGGGGCTTTAGCTTAGGTGCAAAGTATGAGACCCGGCTCAGGGGCCAGAGGACAGGAGTCTAGAGTTAAGCATGAAGAGCCAGGAGGAAAAAAAGGTAGACACACGGGCAGGAGTGGCACTCTGCTCAATTCCCTGCTCTGGGTAAGGAGGTGGGAGCCAGTAATGCAAATGGAAGTACATTAGGGTACTAGTTTATACTCCATTAATGGGATGAAAAGCATCTACCCCTGGGCAGTACCCACTACTTCTGTTTAACTTTCTTGCTGCCCTGTCCTTCTACCTTCATCCTGCAGTCTAGGCAATCTTCCCAGAATGGAAACCCAATCCCACTCTTACTATCTCACTTAACTATACAGTGACTCCCCATGGCCTTTAATCTAAAGCCAGAGTCATCTACAATGCTGTGGAGGCCTCCTGGGCTCTGGTCCTACTTGTCCTTCAGGCAGGCTCCCATGTGACCCTTTGCAGTTCCCCAAACATGTCGCTGCTTCCTCACATCAACGTGGAGCACTGGGGCTTCCAGGAGATTTTAAGAACCAGTTAGCTGGTAGTTCAGACAATGCAGATGAGAGGCAGAGAAGCCCCCACTGCGTTCTGTGAGGCCATGGTGTCAGCAGCCACGGAGGGCCTAGGAAGGGTGAGTGAAGTGGATACGAGATTCTGAGACTGAAACAGAAGCAGCTGTAACCTTAGTGAAGTTGGCATCGTCAGAGGGAGCTGAGCAGGGACAGTTCCTTCTACGTCAGCATTTCTTGTGGCCTCTCCTCTTCCTACTGTCCTTAGGGAGGACCCTCCAGACTGTAATCTTCTGCTGTTAACATTTACTCCTTGCCAAGCTCTTCGCTAAGCTTCACAGGGAGAACTATGTTGACAGACCTCACAACCCCAGGTAGCAGACCTTATCACTATCCCCATTATACAGGTGGAGAAACTAAGGCCCAGAGAGGAAAAGTCTCTTGCTCAAGGTCCCACAGCCGGATTTATGAGCATAAGTGATGGATGTCACTGCCAGCCCTGGCCCCTGGGCCGTTCTGCACAGCCCTCCAGGCGCTCTCTCTTTTTACTTATCAGCCGGCTACAGACAGAGCACTTAACTGAGAGTCCAGTGGGTCATGGGGGATGGTGGAACTGTGGGATTAAGGAAGCATGACGCCTTCCTTACTCTTGCAGAAGAGCAGCCCTGGACAGATGTCCAACCAGGAGCATCTATATGGAGTTTAACTTGCTGAGAAATAAACTCCCATTGTGTGATTTTTTTTTTACTAAGGTATATTTGTTATAGCAGTACAACCTAGCCTATTATATTAAGAAGTAATAGCAACTTTACAATGGAGAAACCTGAAAGATACTAACCTTAACCAAGATTAACATCACCAGTAATATGACACATCGACATCAAGTATCTCCTGATAAAATGCACCGAGACGGGCATATCATTGCCGTGGTTTTCTTGCCAAAAATGCATAACCTCAATCTGATCACAAGAAAACTTCAGACAAGCTCAGATTGGGAAACATTCTACAAAATGGCCAATAATCTTCTTAATTATCAAGGTCTTGGTAGATTCCAGAACTGCCACTGTTTGAAGGAGACTGAGGGGACATGACAATTAAATGCAAAGAATTGGATCCTGGATCAGGAAAAAAAAAAGACATTCATAGAAACTGGTGAGATGCAAATGAGGTCTGTTCGTAAACAATATTGTTTCAGTGAACATTTCCTGCTTTCAGTAACTGTATCGTGATTATCTAAAATGTGAACGTGAGGAGAAGCTGCATGAAGGAGATAGTGGAACTCTGTGTACTCATTTTTGCAACTTTTCAGTAAGTCTAAAATTCCATTTCAGAATAACAAGCTGAAATAGGTAAGAGCACATGTGGTGATGAGTTGCCGTCAGAGGACCTTTATGGTGGCTTTGTCCACGGTGCATTGCCAGCAATCCTGGCTAATGTTGACCCACATCAGTTTACAAAACAGTATTTATTACAGCAAACCCCATTTTTCCAAGTTCAGCTCAAGGCCCTCCTTATTTACTAGACCTGGACCTCTGGGCATATTCTATTGAATGGTTTTCTTGCTCCCTTGGCATTTGATATAGAGTTATTTACTCTGTGTTTGATTATAAGCTCTCTGAGGGGCTGGACTGGTGCTCTATAGCCACATTCCATTCTGCACAAGGCTGCAGAAAACCTCCTCAGCCGGGAATGGAGCCTGGCATTGCAGGTTGCTCAGTGACTTACTCATGTCCCTGCCTGGGAAGGCTAGACAGTAGGAGCATGCTGGTCTTCAGCAGCCCCTCCAACCCTCTTTGGGCCCCCATCGTGATAGGACCCTGAGATGATGCTGTTTTCTTCACTCGCTGTGGACTTCTCACCACAATCAGGACAACTGTTGAAGAGCCATATATTGGCCAATACTGAAGGAGCTTATGTGTTGGTACTGGGGTCAACACAGGCCTTATAAAGTAGGCGGGGGAGCTCCTTGTGTGTGACAGTGTGGATGGTGGCATGTCCGTCCCCAGAGGTGCAGGGCTGCAAGGTCAAGGGGTTGGCTTCCTAGAAGCAAGATGAGCAGGGATGTCCTCAGATCCCAGAAACAAACGTGCACAGGTTTCAAAGGCAAGGACCCCACCTGCAGCCCAGAAGTGGGAGGCGATGCTGGATAGCAGCTCAAATGAAGCCCAGCCCAGAATGCATCAGGACAGATCTGGGCAGTGAATGAACCAGTGCTTTAATAATGGAGAACAAGGCAGCTGTCGGCATTGCCTGGAGACCTGTGACTCCCACTTACTGGGCAGTTAAACAGGGCAGAGCAGGCAAATTGGATAAAGAGTCAAGACCCATCAGTGTGCTGTATTCAGGAAACCCATCTCATGTGCAGAGACACACATAGGCTCAAAATAAAAGGATGGAGGAAGATCTACCAAGCAAATGGAAAACAAAAAAAGGCAGGGGTTGCAATCCTAGTCTCTGATAAAACAGACTTTAAACCAACAAAGATCAAAAGAGACAAAGAAGGCCATTACATAATGGTAAAGGGATCAATTCAACAAGAAGAGCTAACTATCCTAAATATATATGCACCCAATACAGGAGCACCCAGATTCATAAAGCAAGTCCTGAGTGACCTACAAAGAGACTTAGACTCCCACACAATAATAATGGGAGACTTTAACACCCCACTGTCAACATTAGACAGATCAACGAGACAGAAAGTTAACAAGGATACCCAGGAATTGAACTCAGCTCTGCACCAACCAGACCTAATAGACATCTACAGAACTCTCCACCCCAAATCAACAGAATATACATTTTTTTCAGCACCACACCACACCTATTCCAAAATTGACCACATAGTTGGAAGTAAAGCTCTCCTCAGCAAATCTAAAAGAACAGAAATTATAACAAACTGTCTCTCAGACCACAGTGCAATCAAACTAGTACTCAGGATTAAGAAACTCACTCAAAACCGCTCAACTACATGGAAACGGAACAACCTGCTCCTGAATGACTACTGGGTACATAATGAAATGAAGGCAGAAATAAAGATGTTCTTTGAAACCAATGAGAACAAAGACACAACATACCAGAATCTCTGGGATACATTCAAAGCAGTGTGTAGAGGGAAATTTATAGCACTAAATGCCCACAAGAGAAAGCAGGAAAGATCCAAAATTGACACCCTAACATCACAATTAAAAGAACTAGAAAAGCAAGAGCAAACACATTCAAAAGCTAGCAGAAGGCAAGAAATAACTAAAATCAGAGCAGAACTGAAGGAAATAGAGATTAAAAAAACCCTTCAAAAAATTAATGAATCCAGGAGCTGGTTTCTTAAAAGGATCAACAAAATGGATAGACCGCTAGTGAGACTAATAAAGAAAAAAAGAGAGAAGAATCAAATAGACGCAATAAAAAATGATAAAGGGGATATCACTACCTATCCCACAGAAATACAAACTACCATCAGAGAATACTACAAACACCTCTACGCAAATAAACTAGAAAATCTAGAAGAAGTGGATAAATTCCTCAATACATACACTCTCCCAAGACTAAACCAGGAAGAAGTTGAATCTCTGAATAGACCAATAACAGGATCTGAAATTGTGGCAATAATCAATAGCTTACCAACCAAAAAGAGTCCAGGACCAGATGGATTCACAGCCGAATTCTACCAGAGGTACAAGGAGGAACTGGTACTATTCTTTCTGAAACTATTCCAATCAACAGAAAAAGAGGGAATCCTCTCTAACTCATTTTATGAGGCCAACATCATCCTGATACCAAAGCCGGGCAGAGACACAGCCAAAAAAGAGAATTTTAGACCAATATCCTTGATGAACATTTATGCAAAAATCCTCAATAAAATACTGGCAAACCGAATCCAGCAGCACATCAAAAACCTTATCCACCATGATAAAGTGGGCTTCATCCCTGGGATGCAAGGCTGGTTCAATATACGCAAATCAATCAATGTAATCCAGCATATAAACAGAACCAAAGACAAAAACCACATGATTATCTCAATAGATGCAGAAAAGGCCTTTGACAAAATTCACAACCTTCATGCTAAAACTCTCAATAAATTAGGTATTATGGGACGTATCTCAAAATAATAAGAGCTATCTATGACAAAGCCACAGCCAATATCATACTGAATGGGCAAAAACTGGAAGCATTCCCTTCGAAAACTGGCACAAGACAGGGATGCCCTCTCTCACCACTCCTATTCAACATAGTGTTGGAAGTTCTGGCCAGGGCAATTAAGCAGGAGAAGGAAATAAAGTATTCAATTAGGAAAAGAGGAAGTCAAATTGTCCCTGTTTGCAGACGACATGATTGTATATCTAGAAAACCCCATTGTCTCAGCCCAAAATCTCCTTAAGCTGATAAGCAACTTCAGCAAAGTCTCAGGATACAAAATCAATGTACAAAAATCACAAGCATTCTTATACACCAATAACAGACAAACAGAGAGCCAAATCATGAGTGAACTCCCATTCACAATTGCTTCAAAGAGAATAAAATACCTAGGAATCCAACTTACAAGGGATGTGAAGCACCTCTTCAAGGACAACTACAAACCACTGCTCAATGAAATAAAAGAGGATACAAACAAATGGAAGAACATTCCATGCTCATGGGTAGGAAGAATCAATATCATGAAAATGGCCATACTGCCCAAGGTAATTTATAGATACAATGCCATCCCCATCAAGCTACCAATGACTTTCTTCACAGAATTGGAAAAAACTACTTTAAAGTTCATATGGAACCAAAAAAGAGCCCATATCGCCAAGTCAATCCTAAGCCAAAAGAACAAAGCTGGAAGCATCACGCTACCTGACTTCAAACTATACTACAAGGCTACAGTAACCAAAACGGCACAGTACTGGTACCAAAACAGAGACATAGATCAATGGAACAGAACAGAGCCCTCAGAAATAACGCCACATATCTACAACTATCTGATCTTTGACAAACCTGAGAAAAACAAGCAATGGGGAAAGGATTCCCTATTTAATAAATGGTGCTGGGAAAACTGGCTAGCCATATGTAGAAAGCTGAAATTGGATCCCTTCCTTACACCTTATACAAAAATTAATTCAAGATGGATTAAAGACTTAAATGTTAGACCTAAAACCATAAAAACCCTAGAAGAAAACCTAGGCATTACCATTCAGGACATAGGCATGGGCAAGGACTTCATGTCTAAAACACCAAAAGCAATGGCAACAAAAGACAAAATTGACAAATGGGATCTAATTAAACTAAAGAGCTTCTGCACAGCAAAAGAAACTACCATCAGCATGAACAGGCAACCTACAAAATGGGAGAAAATTTTCGCAACCTACTCATCTGACAAAGGGCTAATATCCAGAATCTACAATGAACTCCAACAAATTTACAAGAAAAAAAACAAACAACCCCATCAAAAAGTGGGCAAAGGATATGAACAGACACTTCTCAAAAGAAGACATTTATGCAGCCAAAAGACACATGAAAAAATGCTCATCATCACTGGCCATCAGAGAAATGCAAATCAAAACCACAATGAGATACCATCTCACACCAGTTAGAATGGCGGTCATTAAAAAGTCAGGAAACAGGTGCTGGAGAGGATGTGGAGAAATAGGAACACTTTTACACTGTTGGTGGGACTGTAAACTAGTTCAACCATTGTGGAAGTCAGTGTGGCGATTCCTCAGGGATCTAGAACTAGAAATACCATTTGACCCAGCCATCCCATTACTGGGTATATACCCAAAGGACTATAAATCATGCTGCTATAAAGACATATGCACACGTATGTTTATTGAGGCACTATTCACAATAGCAAAGACTTGGAACCAACCCAAATGTCCAATGATGATAGACTGGATTAAGAAAATGTGGCACATATACACCATGGAATACTATGCAGCCATAAAAAATGATGAGTTCATGTCCTTTGTAGGGACATGGATGAAATTGGAAATCATCATTCTCAGTAAACTATTGCAAGGACAAAAAACCAAACACCGCATGTTCTCACTCATAGATAAGAATTGAACAATGAGAACACATGGACACAGGAAGGGGAACATCACACTCTGGGGACTGTTGTGGGGTGGGGGGAGGGGGGAGGGATAGCATTAGGAGATATACCTAATGCTAAATGACGAGTTAATGGGTGCAGCACACCAGCATGGCACATGTGTACATATGTAACTAACCTGCACATTGTGCACATGTGCCCTAAAACTTAAAGTATAATAATAATTTTTAAAAAAAGAAAATGCAAACTAATCTACACTGACAAAAAAAAAGTAAGTCAATAAATGTGATACACCACATAAACAGAATTAAAAACAAAAATCACATAATCATATCAAGAGATGCAGAAAAAGCATTTGACAAAATCCAGCATCCCTTTATGATTAATACCCTCAGGAAAATCTACATAGAAGGGGCATACCTTAAGGTTAGAAAAGCCATCTATGACAAACCCACAGACAACATTATACTGAATAGGGAAAAGTTGAAAGCATTCCCCATGAGAACTACAGCAAGAGAAGGATGCTCACTCTCACCACATCTATTCAATTTAGTACTAGAAATCCTAGCCAGAGGAATCAGACAAGAGAAATAAATAAAGGGCATCCAAATTGGTAAAGAAGAATAAACCTGTTGCTGTTTGTGGATGGTATGATTGTATACCCAGAAAGCCATATAGACTCATGCAAAAAGCTCCTAGAACTGGTAAATGAATTCAGCAAAGTTTCAGGATACAAAATGTACACAAATCATTAGCTCTGCTATACACCAACAGTGACCAAGCTGAGAATCAAATCAAGAACTCAATCCCTTTAACAATAGCTACAAAAAAATTAAATACTTAGGAATATACCTAACCAAGGACATGAAAGACCTCTACAAGGAAAACTACAAAACATTGCTGAAAGAAATCATAGATGACACAAACAAATGGAAACACATCCCATGCTCATGGATGGGTAGAATCAATGTTGTGAAAATGACCATACTGCCAAAAGCAATCCACAATTTCAACGCAATTCTCATCAAAACGCCACCATCATTCTTCACAGAACTAGAAAAAACAATCCTAAAATTCATATAGGACCAAAAAAGAGCCCACATAGCCAAAGCGAGACTAAGCAAAAAGAACAAATCTGGAGGCATCACTTTACCCAACTTCAAACTATACTGTAAGGACATAGTCACCAAAACAACATGGTACTGGTATAAAAAATAAGCATATAGGCCAATGGGACAGAATAAAGAACCAAGAAATAAAGCCAAATATTTACAACCAACTGATCTTTGACAAAGCAAACAAAAACATAAAGTGGGGAAAGGACACCTTATCCAACAAATAGTGCTGGGATAATTGACAAGCCACATATAGAAGAATGAGACTAGATCCTCATCTCTCATCTTATACAAAAATCAACTCAAGATGGATCAAGGACTTACATCTAAGACCTGAAACCATAAAGATTCTAGAAGATAACATCAGAAAAACCCTTCCAGACATTGGCTTAGGCAAAGACTTCATGACCAAGAACCCAAAAGCAAACGCAACAAAAACAATGATAAATAGATGGGACTTAATTAAACTAAAAAGCTTCTGCACAGACAAAGAAATAATCAGCAGCATTAATAGACAACCCACAGAGTGGGAGAAAATTTTCACAATCTATACATCCGACTAAGGACTAATATCCAGAATCTGCAATGAACTCAAACAAATCAGCAAGGAAACCACAAACAATGCCATCAAAAAGTGGGCTAAGGACACAAATAGACAATTCCCAACAGAAGATATACAAATGGCCAACAAACGTATCAAAAAATGCTCAACATCGCTAATGATCAGGGAAATGCAAATCAAAACCACAAGGCAACACCACTTTACTCCTGCAAGAATGGCCATAATCAAAAAATTAAAAACTAACAGATGTTGATGGAGATGCGCTGAACAGGGAAGACTTCTACACTGCTGGTGGGGATGTAAACTAGTACAACCACTATGGAAAACAGTGTGGAGATTCCTTAAAGAGCTAAAAGTACAACTACCACCTGATCCAGCAATCCCACTACTTTCCCAGAGGAAAAGAAGTTATTTATTATTTATTATTATACAAAAAAGATTATTATTATTTGTTATGCAAAAAAGATACTTGCAGACATATGTTTATAACAGCACAATTTACAATTGCAAAAATGTGGAACCAACCAAAATGCGCATCAACCAACAAGTGCATAAATAACCTGATAAATACATATATGATGGAATACTACTCAGCCTTAAAACAAATAAATTAATAGCATTTGTAGCGACCTCAATGAGATTAGAGACTATTATTCTAAGTGAAGTAACTCAGGTATGGAAAACCAAACATTGTATGTTGTCACTCATAAGTGGGGGCTAAGCTATGAAAATGCAAAGGCATGGGAATGACACAGTGGACTTTGGGGACTCAGGGAAAGGGTGGAAAGGGGTGAGGGATAAAAGACTACAAATTGGATGCAGTGTATACTGCTCAGGTGACAGGTGCGCCAAAATCTCACAAATCACCACTAAAGAATGTACTCATGTGGCTGGGTGTGGTGGCTCATGCCTGTAATCCCAGCACTTTGGGAGGCTGAAGAGGGCAGATCACCTGAGGTCAGGAGTTCAAGACTAGCCTTACCAAAAAGGAGAAACCCCGTCTCTACTAAAAGTACAAAAAAATTAGCTGGGCATGGTGGCCCATGCTTGTAATCCCAGCCACTCGGGAGGCTGAGGCAGGAGAATCGCTTGAACCCGGGAGGCGGAGGTTGTGGTGAGCTGAGATCGAGCCATTGCACTCCAGTCTGGGCAACAAAAGTGAAACTCTGTCTCAAAAAAAAAAAAAAAAAAAAGAATGCACTCATGTAACCAAATACCACCTGTTCCCCAATAACCCATGGAAATCAAAATTTTATATATTATATATATATATACATATAATAGGTAACAGTTGTTTTATCATGATTAAATTGGTATCAAATTAATAGGTATAAGTGAAAAAACTAATCACTTACTAGTCATAAAAAAATGCAATAATATCATGCACTATGTATTACCAAGAAAGTAACTCAGATAAGCAGCAGATGATGAGAAGAGTATCCTGAAAATTCTGGATATATCCTTATGTATATCCTTAAAAATCACTTACTTCCCTTTATGTAATTTTGATTTTAATTTAAATGTCACATATTTTCAGCTAACATTTAAATTAGTCTTTTGTTGTAAAACTTCAGTTGTTATAAATCATGAAACATTTTCAGAAACTTGCTTGGTGGTAGAAATAATTCTTTCCTTCTATTATATAATTATATCACATTAAATATTTATAAAATTATGTTTGAGAAATATATTCTGACCTTGAACATAATCAAATTCAAGATCAATATTATAATAGAATGAAGATTTATGGGGAAATGTTGCAATCAGTAAAATCTTTAAAGACCAGGTAATAGTAAAGAAGATACCCGTCTGAAATATTGCAGAGTGGTAGATATCACATTTTATCAAAGGACAGTAACGTTTGATCTGTTTCCCACAGAACTCTGGATCCGGTTAACAGCAGGTAGGGAGAAGCAGCGGCAATATTTCAAATGTCCCTATTTGATCTGAGCAGGTAGAAAAAAATTGCATTCTACTTCAGGTAGTCTGTGAAATTAAGGTTCAGTTATTTTTCAAGATTGGCAGGACATCACAGTGTTGATTTTTTTTTTTTTTTTTTTTTTTTTGAGATGGAGTCTCGCTCTGTCACCCAGGCTGGAGTGCAGTGGCACGATCTTGGCTCACTGCAAGCTCCACCTCCTGGGTTCACGCCATTCTACTGCCTCAGCCTCCCGAGTAGCTGGGACTACAGGCACCCGGCGCCACGCCCGGCCAATTTTTTGTATTTTTTTAGTAGAGACAGGGTTTCACCGTGTTAGCCAGGATGGTCTCGATCTCCTGACCTCTTGATCTGCCTGCCTCAGCCTCCCAAAGTGCTGGGATTACAGGTGTGAGCCACTGCACCTGGCCCGCAGTGTTGATTTTGTGTACAAAGTAGGATCTGTTCCAGTATACTCTAGTGAGATAATTCACACATAGAGAACAGTTAATTCTGACCTCATGAAAAAATTGCCCATATTTTGAGTAGGTTAGCTTGTCACCTTCTTTGCAAACCATGTGGTCATTTTCAATGTCCAATAAATCTTTAACCCTACAGCCTCTCTGGTTCCCACCTCATTGCAGATAGTATCCTCTACCATTAGGTAATTAGCTTTGTTGGCTGTCGGTATGTTATAAATACTCTCAGCAGATCGCTTTGGATGTATTTGGTAGATGTTTTCATTTCTCTTGAGAAGATCATCATTGTAAAGAGGCAAACTTGTCACCAGCCTTCCAGTGCCTAACTTCATCGCACCCATTAACTGTGGACTCCCTGCAAACACAGTTGCAGCTGGAACTGGCCTTTTTATCCATGTCATAAGTTCCACTGTACCTGGGTCGTAGAATTCCTGTCGCTCCATTAATTGTGCCACTAATCTTGGAAAAAAGCTCTTTCCATAAACTGAGACCTACTATAGTAGGCACAGCCATGCTCAGGGAGAGCCAACAACATTGGGTATACAGTTCTTAATCAGCACCACTTGAAAAGCGTCGTTCAAAGTTCAGAAGAACGTACACCAAATCCTGCTAACGTGCACACATAAGGAATCCAGATGTACTTCAAGCCTTCTATAACCATCACAAGAGAACCCAATAAAATAGTGTGAATTATGAAATAATTTCTCCAATAATGTCACCAATTCGTTCATCTTCAAGAGTAACAGCTTCTTTCAGGGATTTACCATTAATCCTCCTAAAAATAACTTGCAACATAGGAACAAAATAAATAATTAACACTAAAATATAAAAGGGTAATAAAGAAGACTGTGTCAATCACACACACACACAAAATCCTGAGATGGCCCCTGCAGAGATTCTTGACAGAGGAGCCAATTCATTGAAAAATTCTTAGCCATATTTGGTCCAAACTTAACTTCAAGGAATTTCAGCATGAGCCCGTTTTCTCTGTGTAGGACAAACATCTTCGTTATAACATACAATGTCACCGTTAGAGTACACACCAAGTAAAAATTAATCACTTTCATTATTTTAGCTACAAAGTTTCCTTTCTTTAGATTCAGCCAAAGGCACTTAGCAAGCATTGAGACTGCTACCAAACTTAATAAACAAGATACCAATAAAGCTTGATTCTCTAGCTGCAGTAAATATCCCAGGAAGAGAGAAAATACATAGATTTTATAAACTTCATAAACCTCATCACTTTGCTCCAGTGAAAAGATATCTAGCAGGAACAGAGATATGGCTTGAAGAAACGGGAGAGTGGCTGTACTCCCCATCATCATAAATGTGTAAATTGAAGCACTCATCAGCAAGTAGCAAAACCTCTCTCCATAAGTATTTAAGTTGCTTTCTCATAGCCTGTAAGTCCAGTAACTTGGCATGCAAAATATGGTAGTGCCCAGTTTTCTCTTAAAGGAATGGAGTAATCAATTCTTGTATTATATCTACCCTGTTAATAATGACCCACGCAACAGTAAGCATTCCTGCTAGCCACGTTCCATTCATAAGCCAACTTGTAACAAACAAAGCAATGACATATATTCCTTACACTCCAAAAACAATGCCAATATAGAAATACTCCACCTCAATAATCTCATTGCTACCAGAGGCTTGATATAAAACGCTGGCAATAGGTTCTGGATATAGAAACATTTGCTACACTGCATTTATGCTATTCAGAGATACAGTTTTGTTATTGTGTGTCAGTTCATAAACACCTCTTTCAAATGAAGGCGCCTTTAACACATCTTTATGAGTAATAAATGCCACTGTCACCCTGAAATGTGATTTCCCGGTCAAGCTCCTGCCTGTTGGAAAACCAGAATTTCTGTTCGTGGTATACAGATAAGTAGAGATCACACATCATACCACCAGTAACTGCTGCAAGACAGCCAGTGAAAATCTTTGCAAAGCCTTGAAATCATACATGTCTTGGAGTTCCTTCAGAAACTGGAATGTCACTGATTTTCTCTTCTTTGGCAGATTCCTTATTTTCTGAAGATTTTGGCATTTTTCTTTAATACAGCTCTACAATTGGTCCTTATTCATCTGCCTTCGTCCCCTCAGGGCACGGGGCACCCCTCCAACTCCCTCCCGGCCTGGAGTTATCCTGCCTCCACCTGGCGGAACCCCCCACCCTGGCCCACTCATAGCCATCACGCCCCCACTATCTGACCTGCCCAATTCAAGGTATATTTTTGATGAAAAATGTTATAAATAATTTTTTTTTTTGAGACAGAGTTTCACTCTGTCACCCAGGCTGGAGGGCAGTGGCACAATCTCGGCTCACTGCAGCCTCGACCTCCCAGGCTCAAGCAGTCTTCCCACCTCAGCTTCCTGAGTAGCTGTGACTACAGGAGTGTGCCACTATACCTGGCTACTTTGTGTATTTGTTGTAGAGACGGGGTTTCACCATGTTGGCTAAGCAAGTGTTGTCTTTATTGGGTTTTCAACTGCCTAGAAAAACAGATCTAAAAGGGTTGTTTTTACATCCATTGTAACCTTCTATATTGCCTTTAATGTCTTCTGATGATCACTTTGGTTAAATGAGTATTATTTTATGATGACCTGTGACTCGGTTTTAATCAAATCCTTTGAGTATTTTAACATCTTTGACAGATGTCTTTAAAACTGAATCTAGAATTGTGTCTGACCTTTTGCCCAAAGCTATAAAAATTAATCACCATAAGATTACAAAATCTTTTTGCAGCTTCCAGTCAGGTCACAGTCTCCAGCATCACTATCTCCAACCACTTGAAAAGGTCCTTATCAGGTGCTATTAACTAATATTTGTGCTGTTAAATTATACAGCTTTGACTCGTAGGTGCACATATCTTATCCAAAGAAGACATTGACTCCTGCCAGTATCTGACGCCCCAACTCAAGTTAATCAGTCTTATCCAAAGAAGACATTGACTTCTGCCAGTATCTGACACCCCAACTCAAGTTAATCAGTCTTATGCAAAGAAGACATTGACTCCTGCCAGTATCTGACGCCCCAACGCAAGTTAATCAGTCTTATCCAAAGAAGACATTGACTCCTGCCAGTATCTGACACCCCAACTCAAGTTAATCAGTCTTATGCAAAGAAGACATTGACTCCTGCCAGTATCTGACGCCCCAACGCAAGTTAATCAGTCTTATCCAAAGAAGACATTGACTCCTGCCAGTATCTGACACCCCAACTCAAGTTAATCAGTCTTATGCAAAGAAGACATTGACTCCTGCCAGTATCTGACGCCCCAACGCAAGTTAATCAGTCTTATCCAAAGAAGACATTGACTTCTGCCAGTATCTGACGCCCCAACTCAAGTTAATCAGTCTTATGCAAAGAAGACATTGGCTCCTGCCAGTATCTGACGCCCCAACGCAAGTTAATCAGTCTTATGCAAAGAAGACATTGACTCCTGCCAGTATCTGACGCCCCAACGCAAGTTAATCAGTCTTATCCAAAGAAGACATTGACTCCTGCCAGTATCTGACGCCCCAATGCAAGTTAATTAGAGCCTTGTCTCTGGACCCAATCAAAGGTGACAACCAAAGTAAACTGCTTTTATGAGACACAGGGACAGGCCAGCATTCAAAACCATTAGGATTCATTTAATAATTCTGCCTTTATCTAAAATAATATAATTTGTTCTATGTCTTGATACTAAATAATTTAAATGTTTAATTACCTATAAGCTTCCTTTTCTGCCATTCTCAGAACTAGGCAGGGCTTATGACATTTTGATTTAAAACTTTGCTAATTCTTTATGTTTTGTTTCACCTCTAAAAATCTAAAACTATTCAATCCCTCCAGGCCCAGGGACTGTTACAGAAGAGATGTGACACAGTTTGGCTCTGTGTCTTCACCCCAATCTCATCTCAAATTGTAATCCCCACAAGTCAGAGGAGGGGGCGGATGGGAGGTGACTGAATCATGGCACAGATTTCCCCGTTGCTGTTCTCACCATAGTGAGTTCTCGTGATTATTTGTTTGTTCTAAAGTGTGTGGCACTTCCTTCTCTCTCTCTCTTTCTGTCTCTCTCCTGCCACCATGTAAGATGTGTCTTGCTTCTCCTTCACTTTCCACTATGATTGTAAGTTTCCTGAGGCCTCCCCACCCATGTGGAACTGTGAGATAATTAAACTCTTTTCTTTATAAATTACCCAGTCTCAGGTAGTTCATTATGGCAGTGTGAAAATGGACTGATTGAGAAAACTGGTACCAGGAGAGTGGGGCACTGCTATAAAGATAACTGAAAATGTGGAAGTGACTTTGGAACTGGGTAATGGGCAGAAGTTAGAACAGTTTGGAAGGCACAGAAGAAGACAGGAAGATGTGGGAAAGTTTGAAACTTCCTAGAAACTTGTTGAATGGTTGTGACCAAAATGCTGAAAGTGATATGGACAATGAAGACCAGGCTGAGGAGGTCTCACATGGAGATGAGGAACTTATTGGGAACTGGATTAAAGGTCACTCTTGCTATACTTCAGCAAAGAGACCCATGGCATTTTGCCCCTGCCCTAGAGATCTGTGGAACTTTGAATCTGAGAGAGATGATTTAGGGTATCTGGCAGAAGAAATTTCTAAGCGGTAAAACATTCAAGACATGACCTGGATGTTCCTAATAGCATATAGTCATATGTGCTCACAAAGAAATGATCTGAAATTGGAACTTATGTTTAAAAGGAAGCAGAGCATAAAGGTTTGGAAAATTTGCAGCCTGGTCATGTGGTAGAAAAGAAACACCCATTTTCCAGGGAGGAATTCAAGCCCAAGCCAGCTGCAGAAATTTGCATAAGTAATAAGGAGCCAAATGTTAATAGCCAAGAAAATGAGGAAAATGTCTCCAGGGCATTTCGGAGATCTTCATGGCAGCCCCTCCCATCATAGGCCCAAGGCCTAGGAGGGAAAAAAGATTTCATGGGCCAGGCCTAGGACCCAGCTGTTCTGTGTAGCCTCAGGACTTGACAGCCTGCATCCCAGCCACTCCAGCTCCATCCATGGCTAAAAGGGGCAAAAATACAGCTTGGGCTGTGGCTTCAGAGGGTGTAAGCCCAAGCCTTGGTGGCTTCCATGGAGTGTTGGGCCTGTGGGTGCACAGAAGGTAAGAGTTGAGATTTGGGGATCTTCACCTACATTTCACAGGATGTATGGAAACGCCTAGATGTCCAGAGAGAAGTCTGCTGCAGTGGTAAAACCCTCATGGAGAACCTCCACTAGGGCAGTGCAAAGGGAAAATGTGGAGTTGGAGCCTTCTTACAGAGTCCCCACTAGGGCATGCCTAGTGGAGCTGTGGGAAGGGGTGCACCATCCTGCAGAACCCATGGTCAATCCACTGACAGCTTGCACCATGAACCTGGAAAAGCCACAGGCACTCAACACCAGCACATGAAAGCAGCCATGGGGGCTGTACCCTGTGGAGCCACAGAGGCAGATCTGCCCAATGCCTTGGGAGCCCACCCCTTGCTTCAGTGGGCCCTGGATGTGAGATGTGAAGTCAAAGGAGATCATTTTGGAGCTTTAAGATATAATGACTACTCTGCTGGGTTTTAGACTTCCGTGGGGCCTGTAGCCCCTTTGTTTTGGCCAATATCTCCCATTTAGAACAGGAGTATTTACCCAATGCCTGTACTCCCATTGTATCTTGGAAGTAACTAATCTGCTTTTGATTTTACTAGGTCATAGGTGGAAGGGACTTGCCTTGTCTCAGATGAGACTTTGGACTTAGACTTTTGAGTTAATGCTGGAATAAGTTAAGACTTTGGGAGACTGTTGGAAAGGCCTGATTGTGCTTTGACGCATGAGAAGAACATGAAATTTGGAGGGGCAGGGGCAGAATGATATGGTTTGGTTCTGTATCCCCACCAAAATCTCATCACAAATTGTAATCTTCATGTGTCAGGGGAGGGGCCTGGTGGGAGGTAATTGAATCATGTGGTGGGGGGAGTGGGTACTTCCCTCTTGCTGTTCTCATAGTAGTGAGTGAGTTCTCATGAGATCTGGTTGTTTGAAAGCGTGTGGCACTTTCATTTCTCTCTCTCTCATGCCACCATGTAAGACATGACACTTCACCTTCTGCCATGATTGTAAGTTTCCTGAGGCCTCCCCAGCCATGTGGAACTGTGAGTAATTAAACCTCCTTCCTTTCTAAATTACCAATCTCAGGTATTTCTTTATAATAGTGTAAAAATGGACTAATACAAGGTGGATTTGTGAGATTGCAAGGGCTGGGTTTGGAGGATAAGATCAGTTCAGACCCTCCAAATCAAGCATCTAGGGAACCCTGATGCAAGGGGTGGGCTCTCAAGGCATTCAGCAGGCTCTGTGGCTCTGCACGGTACAGCTCCTGTGACTGCTTTCACAGCTGGTATTGAGTGCTGCACCTTTTCCAGGGGCAAGGTGCAAGCTATCAGCGGATCTACCATTCTAGGTTCTGGAGGATGGTGGCCCTCTCGTCACAGCTCCACTAGGCAGTGCCACAGTAGGAACTCTGTGTGGGTGCTCCGACCCCACATTCCCTTCCACACTGCCCTAGGAGAGTTTCTCCATGAGGGCTGCAAATTTTCCATATCTTTACGCTTTGCTTCCCTTTTAAACATAAGTTTCCATTTCAGACCAATCTCTTTGTGAATGCATATAAGCATACACTTTGAGAAAGAGCCAGGTTACATATTGAACATTTTGCTGCTTAGAAATTTGTTCTGGCGGATACGCTAAATCATCTCAGATTCAAAGTTCCACAGATTCCCTAGGGCAGGGGCAAAATGCCACCAGTCTCTTTGCTGAAGTATAGCAAGAGTGACCTTTACTCCAGTTCCCAATAAGTTCCTCATCTCCATGTAAAACTTCCTCATCCTGGTCTTCATTGTCCATATCACTTTCAGCATTTTGGTCACAGCCATTCAACAAGTTTCTAGGGAGTTCCAAACTTTTTATATCTTCTTGTCTTCTGAGTCCTCCAAACTGTTCCAACCTCTGCCCATTACCCAGTTCCAAAGTTGCTCCCACATTTTCAGGTATCTTTACAGCAGTGCCCCACTGTCCTGGTACCAATTTCTGTATTAGTCTGTTTTCACACTGCTGTAAAGACCACTTGAGACTGGTAATTTAGAAAGAAAAGAGGTTTAATTGACTCAGAGTTTCACATTGCTGGGGAAGCCTCAGGAAACTTACAATCATGATGGAAGACGAAGGGGAAGCAAGGCATGTCCTACATGGTAGCAGCAGAGAGTGAAAAATGAGGGGAGAAACCATCAGCTCTCATGGGAACTCTTGCTATCAGGAGAGCAGCATGGGGGAAACCACCCCCACAATCTAATCATTTCCCACCAGGCCCCACCTCTGACATGTAGAGATTACAATTCAAGATGAGATTTCAGTGTGGACAGAGTCAAGAGCCGAATCATATCAGTAGCTAAGTCCATGGGTTGAGGCAAGAAAATTCACAAAGGCTCTGAAATCACCTGTTGTCCTGGAAAGGATAGATTTTTCAATCCAAATGTCAGGAACAACATAGAAAGGACAAAGGAACCGATCTACAGTGCCCACTGGCCATGATGTGGCAATCTGAATATCAAAAATTTTCTTTTAGCAAGACTTTGAAAGATAGCATGTTAATAATGAGCTTAAAATTAAAAAAAGGTAATATTAAAATACTTAAAGCCAACTTGGGCAAGGGGTGAATATGATTAAATATGTTTTATTTTTATTGATTTTTATCAAGTAGGGAAATATGGTAGCCTGAATAACCCTCCAAACATACCAGTTTCTAATCCCTGGAACTTGTGAATGGTACTTTATATGGCAAAGGCTTTACAGCATGATTAAGTTAAGAATTTTATGTTGGGGAGATTATTCTGGATCATGTTGATGGAACCTAAATGCCATCACATGGATTCTTTTTTGTTGTTGTTGTCCTTTTTTTTTTATTATTATACTTTAAGTTTTCGGGTACATGTGCACAACGTGCAGGTTTGTTACATATGTATCCATGTGCCATGTTGGTGTGCTGCACCCATTAACTCGTCATTAACATTAGGTATATCTGCTAATGTTATCCCTCCCCCCTCCCCCCAGCATGTATTCTTATAACAAAGAACCAGGGGGGAGATTTGAGATACACGATGAGGAGAAGGCAGTGTAACCACAGAGACTGAGATTAGAGTGATGTGACCACAAAGCAAGGAACGCCAGCAACCACCAGAGGCTGGAAGAGGCAAGGGATGGATTCTTCCCAAGAGCATCCAGAGAAAGTGTGGCCCTGCTGACACTTGGATTTCAGCCCAGTGAAGCAGATTTCAGACTGCTGACCTCCAGGGCTGTGAGAGAATAAATGTATGTTGCTTCAAGCTACCAATAGCTTGTATGGTAATTTATTATAGCAGCCACAGGAAGCTAATTCAGGAAGTATTAATACAAAATGGATGTTTTGTTACTAATACTGGTGTCTGTTTATAAAGTATGCAACTTTTTCTGTGTAAGTAAAAGGAAGGAGTAATAATATTAGGAGCTAATGCTAAATGTACCAAATAATAGCTGATAAAACAAGAATGTGAGGACAGGAAGAGTGGCTATTTTTGTAATCTCAGCACTTTGGGAGGCCAAGGCAGGAGGATCACTTGAGCCCAGATGGGCAACATGGCAAGACCTCATCTATACAAAAAATAAAAATAATAATAAATTAGCTAGGCACGGTGGCATGTGCCTGTAGCCCCAGCTACCGAGGAGGCTGAGGTGGGAGGACTGCTTGAGTCCAGGAAGACGAGGCTGTAGTGAGCCATAATCACACCACTGAATTCCAGCCTGTGTGACAGAGTGAGACCTTGTCTAAAAGAAGAAGAACAAGAAACACCAGAAAAAAAATAGAATGTGAAGAGTACAAGGGTTTAGGAGTATGTTCAACAGGGATGAATAAGCCAAGTCCTTATAAAAGGAGACCCTACTAACCAGACTCAACACTCCTGACAAAGATTCTCTCCCCAACCAAACTAGCCAGGCTTTTCTGAGCCCTCTTCTCAACGAGCCCTCAACCTTGATCCATAAAGACTTGAACAAAACAGTTACGTCATTTCTAAGAGCTCAAGTCTACATCCCTAGGATAACCCCAGGCTTCCTTAAAGTCCTGTCTGAAAAAAAGCTAAGGCTGCCAAAATAATTTACTGTGTGTTCTAGCTGACACCTGAAAATAATTTACTGTTTGTTCTAGCTGACCCTGTCTCCCAGCTTCTGTGGGAAGCTAGGAGCCTAACTTCAATAAGCACCAGTTAACAAACCCAGGTGAGTTTCACATGGACTAACTCCTTCTTACTTCTTTTTGTAATTTTTCACTTCTCTACTCTATGGAACCCCTGCTCACTCCCCCTCCCTAGTCCTGTATTCTCCCTTTTAAATGGCCAGTCACACTTGTACAAAGAGAAGTCATGTTCAGCTCACACTTTACTCGTTCCCTATTGCAATCATATGTTACTAGTTAAAATTTATGCTGACCCTTGTACAGCCGTGTGAGCAGATGGTCCCAGATACTCAGGGGGCTAAGGTGGGAAGATCACTTGGCCTAATAGTTCAAGATGAGCCCAGGAAACATAGCAATACACACTTCCCATCCCCATCTCTATACTAAACAAACAAACAAACAAATAATGTTCTTACAACTTAACTAGTGTCCAGCTCTGTTTCTCTTTGAAATCCCCACCCCGCCTGGGAATCGGATCTTCCAAGGCCCCAACTGATTATTACAGAATACTCAGGAGAGTTCCAGGGCACTTAACGCTGCTAGAAGATCAGTTCTCCACATCATAAAGATCAGGCTTTGGGCTACACCATGCTGACCTAGTGAGATGCCAAATGAGGGAGAAACAATGCGTTATAATAAACAACAACAAAAAACACTATGAAAAACTAAAATCTTATTGAAGTGTCTGGTGGAGATTATTTATGAAAAGGGAGCAAAGGGGTAGCTACAAACCACCTGGAACCACACACCTATGTCAGGGTCCAACATGAACTCAGTGCTCAGTCACCCAGACCCCAGGGCCACGGCTGGAGGGTGCTGTTTCTACTTTAAAAGATCTGTAAGATTTACAGAATTATAAAGAGTAAAGGGAGTAAAATTCCTGAGACCTGACAGAGGCAACCCCTAAGAAAAAGTGGGGCTAACAGGAAGACAAGAGAAGTGTAAGGTAATGGATGTGCTTTGGTGAAGGATAGGCCGAGGTGAACATCCAGAGTGACTCAGCGAGTTTACAGTGCAGGTGTATAACTCCACTTGTTATCACAGGTATGCACCCATCACACAGGAAGGCCATCATTTGGCTCTCAGCCACTATTGTCTGTAACAGGTATAATTGCCCTGCTGACACTGTACAAGCTCACTCGCACTCGTGCCCCAAGAAAGAGAGAGTCAGAGTGGTTCATCTTTGCAGACGGACGGGCAGAGCCAGGGCACAGCCTAGTTCGCTCGAGCTCAGAGAAAGAGTTAAGCTGCTGACCCTGAAGGGAGAGCCGGCCACGCAGCTGTGTGTAGGATCTGCTGGATCAAGCAGCCGAGACAGGGCGCACAGTGTGAGAGAGCTAGTGTGACTAAGCTGCTGATGAGACAGCTGCTGAATACGATTACCTTTCACCTGCCTACGGCCTCGAGTGTTGGTTCCGCTATCTGTTCATCCACCGTCTCCCTTCGGACCTCAGCATGAGTGGAACCTGACCCCAAGCATAGCATCTGGCATAGTCATGAACCTGGCAAGGGACCATATGCTCGCACCACTGTGCCAGGGTCAGCACAAATTTTAATTGGTAACATATGATTGCAATAGAGAAAGAGTAAAGTGTGAACTGAACATGACTTCTCTTTATACAAAGGTGACTGGCCAATCTCAGCTGGTCTGGTTACAAAGGTAAATTTTCACTGCAAGCATCTTATTTCTTAAAGGTAAGCAGAGTTAGGGAAGCGTAGAAATTCAGCTATGACACGTAGGCATTACACCAGGTAACATCAATGCAGGCTGGGCTTTGGAATCATGTAAAACTGTGTGTGTCTTCTCTGTGTGCACAGGGGGTTAAACTATTCAAGTAGAAACTAATGCATTTGGCTTTGGATTCTAATTAAATATTTAGAGGTGTGTATACATTTGGGGAATTGTAATTTGTTAGATCCATATGCAGATATTTAGGGGATCATTGACGGTTTACTAAGATTAGTGAAATGGCAGGAAGTAGCATGTGGGGGGCCTCAGGAATTACAGAATCATCACCAGTGATAAACTCTAGGTGCTATGAGCTGTGATACACAGCTCTACTTCCTCCTTCTCAGAAAGAGAGAGAGGACAGGTGGAGGGGAGACTCCACGGTCCTGCAGCGAACAGATGGAGAGGGGAGGCTTGTCCATTCGCAGCACCGTGCCAAGCAATGGCTCTTGTGGCTGGGTGGAGAGAGACCCAGAACCAGAATCAGTCTCTCCCTGGGTCGGGGCAGGAGGTGTGGAACACTGGTTTTATTTCTCTCTCTGGGCAAAGCCAGTGGGGAGAGATTCACAGGTCCCAGGTGCTGTCCCTCCTTCTTGCCACTGACTTGAATCTCCACTTGGCAACTTCTCAAAGATGTGCTCTTCCCAGGGCAGGACAAGGAAAAGCACCACATCAGCGTTCAAAGGTCAAGCAGTGGAGTGGAGAAGGGGCCAGGGGTTCTGGGCAGCGCTGAGTGAGGGGCAGCAATGACACCAGAAAGCCTGCCTACCTCTGCCTGGTGGCAGTGAGCTCAGTCTCTGGCAACGCCCCTTTATAATGCCTGCAGGCAGAAGTGACTCCTGCCCGCCCCCAGCCCTTTACTAAGGGCAATTAGGACAGTCCTGCATCTCTCTCAGAAAGCGCTGGTCTAAGGAAGACCTGGCTGTTCTCCACCACGCCAAACTCCGGGCCCACACCCTGGATGCCACTCCGTGACTTGCTGTGGACCACTCTCTAGTCATTTATAGGCACTCTGGAAAACTTGAAGAAAGGCATTCTCCCCGTGGGCTCAGGCTCTGCCTCACTGTCCGGCCTTGGAACTACCACTGGTCCACTCTGGACCTCAGACTCTTCATTTATACAATAAAGTGGTGGTCTCAATTATCCCCACAACCTTTACAGTTCCAGCTTCTCGGGGAGAGGGGATGCACACGTTCTGAGATGTCACTCCTCATTCAGAACTCACGTAGGGAGCCCCAGGAATAAGAACGCACAGCCCGCAACTTTAAAGGGCTGACAGTTTAACAAGGACTCAGAGACATAAGGTAAAAAACTATCACGGTAGATACAGATCCTTGTAGATTTGTTCAAACCAGGGTGAACCCTCAGGTGAACTGCGGACTTTGGGTGAAAATTATGTACACATGGGAGTTCATCAGCTGTAGCAAATGCGATGCCTGTATCGGGGAACATGGGAAACTTCTATACCTTCCTCTCAAATTTTTCATGAGCCTAAAACTGCTCTAAAAACAAATTAGTCTTTGTCCAGGTACAGTGGCATGTGCCTGTAGTTCCAGCTACTCAGGAGGCTGAAGTGGGAGGATCCCTTGAGCCCAGGAGTTTGAGGCCAGGCTGGGCAACAGAGTGAGGTCCAGTCTCAAAAAAAGAAAGAAAAAAAAGTCTTTAATTTTAAATAAATTATTGTAATTCGGCCGGGTGTTGTGGCTGATGCCTGTAATCCCAGCATTTTGGGAGGCCAAGGCAGGCAGATCACGAGGTCAGGAGATCGAGACCGTCATGGCTAACATGGTGAAACCCCATCTCTACTAACAATAAAAAAAATTAGCCGGGCGCGGTGGCAGGCACCTGTTGTCCCAGCTACTCGGGAGGCTGAGGCAGGAGACTGGTGTGAACCCGGGAGGTGGAGCTTGCAGTGAGCCGAGATCCCGCCACTGCACTCCAGCCTGGGCGACAGAGCGAGACTCCATCTCAAAAAAAAAGAAAAGAAAAAATAAAATTGCTAAAAGTAGATTTCCAATGTTCTCACCACAAAGAATAAGTGTATGAGGTAATGGATATATTAATTAGCTTGATTTAGTCTTTCCACAATGTCTACCTATATCAAGCCATTGTACTCTGAGAGACTTTCTCATGTGATGCCTCAGCTGTCACTGGACTTCCAATTTCAGGGTTTCCTGGGGGAAGGGGCTGCCTTCTTCTACCTCCAGGTAAGACTGATCCAGGCCAGCCTATAGCAGTGCTCCATGAGGTGGAAACACCAGAGACACACAGGGATGGCCCAGGACCCTGGAAGCAGAGGGTGTCAGTTCTCGGTTCAGCCCCCTGACCACTGTCTGGGGCACACCCCTCACCGAGCCAGGCGACTGCATCTGCAGCTGCATTATGCACCTTCTGCTGGCATCTTGTGCAGAGCAAACAAGAGCAAAAAAATTAAAAAAGTAAAAAAATAAAATAAAAAAAAGTCAGCCCTCTCTGTACATATGCGTAGCTGCATTCTTGGAAAATTCAGCCCAAAAGCTATGTTGCCAGATGCTTTGCATTCGTATGTAAGACTGATTTAGGTTCTAAGCCCCAATCATTATAACTTTTGTCCACCTAGACATTCTACAGTCTGTGAAAGATTGGGACAATCTTTTGTTGTTCAGGACCATCCCCAAAGTTACAAGATGTCTAGCATCCCTATTTCCTGCCCATGAAATTGCATGAGTCACCACTGCCACTAATAATAATTGTAATCATGCTAAAACACCTCCATAAATCACCAAAACACTTCCCAGGGGGTTGCACCTCCCTGTTGACAACAACTACCTGATTGTTAAAGGGTTTCGTTAATGAAAAGGTCAGTATTGACAGAAATAAAAAAGAACGCATCCATCAGCTCTGATTGGTGGATGAGACGGGAGTTAATAGCCACAGATTTCCAAAAGAACATGTCAATAATTGTACAATCATGTCTTGGTGTTTCAGTCACATGGATTAGATTATGTTGCCGTAGAAACCTCCACACCCTAAGTTCCAGTGGCCTAACAATGTCTCCCCCACGCTCCATGTCTGATTGGCATTGACAGAAGCACCCTGCTCATCCTTATGACTCAGCATCTCTGCCTGGTAGAGCTTTACCTTACCACATGAGTTCATTTTCACAACTGCAGTAGAAAGAGGATGAGGTGAACCTCCTAAAGTGGCTTCTAAAGCTTCCCCTGAAAAGTGGCAAATGTCACTTCTTGCCAGAGCTAGTGTCAAAGTCATTTTGCGACACACAGAGGGTGGGGAAGTGCAATCCAACATACATTCAGGAGGGGAAAGAAATAAACATTTAGTGACTAGCTCTGATGACTACTCTGATGGATTCAAACTCAGTGCCCACGTACTAACTGTGCAACATGTGCATATTGCTCGGCCTTTGCAAATCTGTTTCCTCATCAGTAATAGTAACAAAAATCATAGTAGCTGCTGCTTATTGGTCCCTTATTGTGTGTACTAAACATTTGACATTTCACTGGGTTGACAGAAAACTTACAGTGTAAATGAGGAAAATAATATATTTTAATGGCAATGTCATGAAAACTAAACAAGATAATGTATGCAAACAATAGCTGGTGCTTGAATAATTACAACTGAGTTCAGCTCTGTGAAAGGTACGGTAAGAGGTGGGGAAGAATAGGCCAGGAGGCTCAAGAGAAGACGTCAAAGACGTAGACATAACCTTCAAGAAGGATATGGGCATTTGGGAAGATAAGACATGAGTGCAGAAAACTGTAAGATATTCTTCTTGCTGTGGCAACTCTGAGGAAGAATACAAACAGGTTGTGAGGAAGCAGAAAAGGAAGAAAGGGGACACCAAGCTAGGGTGAAGAATAAGCTGAGGTATAAAGACAGATTGAGATTCCAGGGTCTAGGGGGAGGGACCCCTATGTCACATGTGGCGAGGGCATGGAGAAGAGTTTCTGAGAGTTCTCAGTTATGCTATGCTATCTTGAGTTATCCTCCCAATGGATCTGGGTTTTCCCACATACTTGTAATCAGCTCCCGCTGGCATCAACATTAACACTTGTCTAATCCAATCCCCTCTTTTTCAGATAAGAAGTCTGAGGCTCAGCAAAGATACAAAATTTGGCTGAAGCTGAATGACAATTGATCTGGGTTTCCTAGTTCTCTCTAATGCCTGTTGCTCTCACCCCCACCAACCGCCATCCCTGGCCACTGTCCCATCTCCCCAGTTCTGAGATGAATATCCAGGAGTGTGCTCTTGTATCCATGCAGGGTCTGGGAGAAGATATTAATATATCCAGAGAAACACTGACCCTCCCTGGGGAACATTATACCCTCCTGCCTCATTGATGTCAGACATGGTCAAATGACTTGCTCCCATCAGTGCAACGTGAGCGGCAGTGATGTGTGTCCCTTTGTAGCAGAAGCTTTCAGGAATAGCCTGTGGTTTGCCGTGCTCCCTTTTCACTCCACATGACAACTAGTGATTCTTCATGCAGAGTCTTCTCCACCAGCTGGGTCCCAGGTTAAGATGACACAGAGCAGAAATGCAGCTTACTCAGATAACATAAACAAGAAATAAATATTTAATGTTTTAGCTTCTGGCACCTTGGGGTCACTTGCGATAGCACCGTTACCTAGCCTATCCTGACGCACATATGTGACACAGCTATTTTCTCTCACTTGCTATCGGCACTGCTGGCTAAAGACCATGAAGGTTCTATGCCACAGCATGTACCTTACACAAAAGTAAAAGGTATGTTTCTACTCTCTAAATCCTCAAGACGTGGGACACAGACCAGGAGTGGAAACAGTTGAAACACAAATGTGGAATACAACTGAGCAGGTGCATTCATCAACATGGGGCACATTCAAATGTCCTAATCTTCTGGGCTGTTCATGGATAATTTTCTTCAGAAGGGTCTTTTGAGAAAGGTTAGAATGGTGAAGGGTGGCACATCCAATTTTCTCCTTCTAAAGAAAATGGTAGGAAGGAAGAAAAGCCTGGGCAGGGGCAAAGCTGTTCCTTAATCACTGTCATCCCAGGCAAGAAATTTTATTGCTACCCACCCTTAATAACATATGGATAGACGCAGGTCAAAGAGATGAAGAGATGTGAGAGTGTTAGTCATCCAGCCCCCAGCCTGGGATCACCCACCGCTTTCACAGCCCCTAGCAGCCACCCACCCAGGATAACAGGGCCTCATGGAGTGTCTGAGGGTTCTTGCCCATGTTCACCAGGGACAGATGGTGTTTGCATGTCTTTCAAGGACAGATCTGTATCATGCAAAGGTGAAGGAGGAAATAAAGACTCTGCAAACATACTCAATCCCCATTTATGACACCCATTTATATAGCTAGCAGCTGACCAATTCATCAAAATTCTGCCCTTCCTGGACACATAAAATGGGTGCAAAATAACAGGTCAAAGCTCAAGCGGCCAGGAAGGAACCTGGATGGGAGAGAATCAGGCTGAGCATAGAGTGGTGCCCATGGTAGAGCCCATCCTAGAGAAAGGCACCAGCTGCGCAGCTCCCCGTCAGACTTCAGGTTCCTCATGGACCCATCAATATCTGCTATGCTCCTTGTAAGAACTTGTGCATAAGGGAAGTATGAACGCTTACAGTTTTCTTATGCAGATTCTAAAGCCAAAGTGCCTGAGCTCTAAGCACCTAGAACAGTATGTGGCATGACTTGTTCTGAATAAGTGTCAGCTGCTGCTGCTACGATGCTCCCACCCATCACTTCCGTAGAGCTTGTAGCCAGAAGCACTGACATGTTAGGGATAGTCCAAACCTGAGACTTGAAAAATGAGTGAAATTCAGATGGGGCTAAGGGCCCCTGGTCTATGGAACTCCCTCTTCCAGGACCCCGGAGGGAAAAGGAAGAGGCAGATGTTGTGCGTGGAGAAGCCACCAGACCAAGTATGAGGATCTCAAACCTGAGTCCCAGCTTTTCTTTGGTTTAGCTCAAGAGGTAGGAACTGAACAGCCCCAACTTGGAGGACCAGGGATGAGGTGTCATCCTGTGGCCCACATTTGCTTAGACAGAAATGAGAAAGGGTCAAAAATTACAACACATTAGTCTGAAGATCTCAATTGGCTATTAATTGCAATTATAATTTTATTTAATTTTATTGAGACAGGGTCTCACTCTGTTGCCCAGGCTGGAGTGCAGTGGTGCAATTATGGCTCACTGCAGCCTTGAACTCCTTGGGCTCAAGTAATTCTCCCACCTCAGTCTCCTGAGTAGCTGGGACTATAGGTGTAAACCACCACACCTGGCTAATTTTGTTGTTGTTGTTGTACAGACAGGTTCTTGCTATGTTGCTCAGCTGGTTTCAAAGTCCTGGCCTCAAGCAATCCTCCTGCCTCACCCTCCCAAAGTCCTAGAATTATAGTCATGAGCTGCTCCCTGCAACCTATTTGCGATTCTAAAATGGGCAACACCTCATTCTATAAAATAGAATGAATGTTCCCATGACCTGAGCAGGGGAGATTGGCTTTGTTGATGAAAAGAGTTAAACTCTGTAAAATATTTGAAAAGATTTATTCTGAGCCAAATATAAGAAGTAAAACCCATGACACAGCCCCAGGGAGTCCTGAGAACATTTGCCCAAGGTGATTGGGCTACAACTTGGTTTTAGGAAGACATAAGACACCAACTGATACATGTAAGATGTACATTGGTTTAGTCCAGAAAGGTGGAAAACTCAAAGTGGGGCAGGAGGTGGGGTTGGGGGAGAAGAGTGGGGGAAGGAGTAGTTTACAGGTCATAGATGGATTCAAAGATTTTCTTATTGGCAATTGGTTAAAAGAGTTAAGTTGTTTAAAGACCTGGAACCAACAGGAAGGAGTGTCTGGGTCAAGACAAGGGGTTATGGTCTGGGCGTATGGCTCACTCCTATAATCCCAGCACTTTGAGAGGCTGGGGTGGGCGGGTCACAAGGTCAGGAGTTCAAGACCAGCTTGGCCAACATGGTGAAACCCCATCTCTACTAAAGATACAAAAAATTAGCCGGGCATGGTGGTGCATGCCTGTAATCCCAGCTACTCGGGAGGCTGAGGCAGGAGAATCACTTGAACCCGGGAGGCGGAGGCTTCAGTGAGCCAAGATCACGCCACTGCACTCCAGCCTGGGCAACAGGGCAAGACACCATCTCAAAAAAAAAAAAAAAAAAGACAAGGGGTTATGAAGACCAAGATTTTTATCATACAGATCAAATCTCCAGGTAGGAGATTCTCAACAGAACGTAGATTTTCCCTACAAAAAAATAGCTATACCAGGCCTTTTTAAAATATGTCAAAGATACATATTTTGGGGTAAAATAATTTGATTTCTTTCAGGGCCTGCTGTTATGTTGGTATGTTATTGCTATAAAGAGCTACTATGTCAGTCTTCAGGTCTCTGTTTTAATGTTAATGCTGGTCAGTTGTGCCTGAATTCCAAAGAGAGTACATTATAATGAGGCATGTCCAACCTCCGCTTCCCATGATGGCCTGAACTAGTTTTTCAGGTTAACTTCAGAACGTCCTTATCCAAGAGGAGGGGTCTATTCAGTTGGTTGGGGGCTTAGAATTTTATTTTTGGCTTACAGCTTTATAAACGGAAAAGGGCTCCGGGAAGCAGTAGAGAGAGCTAAAAGAGAATTGGTCATTTCAAAGTTAGTTTCCTTGTAAAAGTTAAAGCAAAGGGTACTTTCTCATCATGTCAGCTAAAATTGGCTTGTTTGAGGATCTATTACCTCTCTCTCTTGATTTCCTGGCAAGTCAGATAAACAGCTTAGTTTGAGCTTGGTATTGAGGATCTGGCTATTATCCCTCTCTCTTGATTTCCTGGCAAGTCAGATAAACAGCTTAGTTTGAGCTTGGTATTGTGGACCTTCAGCATGAGTGACTTCACTTTGGTTTGGTCTATTGGGCTCAGTGGCAGGGGCTCAGTCTAAACCAATGGCCTCCTATAAATTTTATTCGATGGGAGTTAAATAAAGGGAATGTGTGTTAAATAAAGAGAACATGTGGAATGGCTCCAGTATCTCTGTCAACCCCAAGGCCTAGATGGCAGCAGGGCCTCACACTGGGCAAGGCGAGAGATCAATAAAGGGTATTCAGACTGGATGGGCCTCTTCTGGTTAAAGAATGGCCCAGGGGCAAAGGTTTGTGTTGGGTCCTGAAACCTGAAAGAGAGGTTTAGACAGCCTTTTCTGAGCAATCTGCATGCCCTCTTATCTTAGAATAGTTTATTTATTGGTGCCATGTGTTTAGCAGAACACAAACGGCTCCAAGACATATCCTTGGTACAGCTGATTTACAGAGGAGTTATTGGGAATTAACTGTCTGGAGCCATGGCTGTCGATATCAGCCCTCAGTATGAATTAACATCATCATCTGTGGATCTTTACACATATATCCGTGTCCAGTTTATCCTCAGAGATTCTGATCTAAGCTGCCAGGAGAGGGGCCTTAGCAACTTTATTATTTAAGTTGGGCCTGGAATGGTGAACGCATCGGTAAAACGGCAGATGTATAAGAAGTGCTCAGAAACGTGCCGAGCATTGTGTGGTCCAGCAGGGATCCCTGCAGGTGACTCTGCTCTTTCAGGGCAGCCATCATCCTTGCAACCTCCCAGGAAATGGCTCCTCAGGGGAACCAAGATCCATGCCCTGCACCCGGCTCAACTCCGCAAGATGGAAACTCTACTCTAGACTGTTACAGCCAAAAACACACGGCTTCCTCTCCCCAGTGCTCCCAGTCAGGGGACAAACTTCTGTCAACCTACATTGACAGAGAGGGAGACTCTCTAACGAAAATGATGTTTATTTAGGAATAGAATTGCAATGGGAATATATGTGCCATAGAAAACTATGTGTGTATTCAGGGAGGTAACAGAAGACAGTGGTTTTTAAAGGAAAAATGAGGATTACATAATTGTTTTGAGATAACTGTCCTTGGCTATAAGAATCAAATAATAAAGGTGGTGCCAGTCTGAGGTTGGACAAGCAGTTGCTGGGCAGATGTCCTCGCAGAATTATATTTTTGTGTAAGGCTGTGATGGTCTGTGCAAGGCTGTGGTTTTTGCGGAGCTTTTTGTGATAGTTCTTGTTATCAGGCATTCGTGCGTGAGAACCCTCTGTTCACGGCCTTTTCTGGCTCTTTTTGTCGGAGCTTTGTTAACAAGGGACTTGTTTTGATTCTGATAACTTTCACACTTTCTGGAGCAGAAAGTTAGCATGTCTCATCCTACCCCCAGTTTCTTCCTACTGAAGATAATAAATTCCAGGTGAGTATGGCTGACAGGTGAAGACTCCCTTCTTCCTCGCCTCTCCTAGTCATGGGATAGAGGCTCAACCTTGAGAATACTGCAAATACTGCAAATACTGAGGCCCCAATCACCACTGCCCTAGTTCACTGGCAGCAGTCCCATGCCAATAAAGGCCAACCTGAGAAATTCTAGGGCTGCTGCACACCATTCTACCAAGTGCTCAGCTCCTAAAGTAGAGGCGTCACTCAGGAGAAGCATGCCATTTTCTCCAGAGCCATGGCTCAGAGATTTTACCCAGGGGCAGAAGCAGGCATAGAACAGAGAGCTCGAGCTTTCTACTCAAAGGAACAGACCTCACTTATAACTGAGTCTGAAGTTCAAGTCTAAGAGTCCTCTAAATATAGGGGGAATAAAACAGTGGCGGTTGCGGTGAAAGGCAATTGGGAAGCAATTAGTAGATTCATTGACGATTGCTATGGACTGAATGCTTGTGTTCCCCCAAAATTCATATGTTGAAATTATAACCCCCAATGTGATGATATTAGGAGATGGGGCCTTCGGAAGGTCATTAGATCATGAGGGTGGAGCCCTCATGAATGGAATTAGTGACCTTATAAAAGGGACCCCAGAGAGCTCTCTCACCTTCTTTCCACCATGTGAAGATACAATGAGAAGTCAACAGTCTGCAACCTGAAGAGGGCCTTCACCAGAACCTGACCATGCTGGCATCCTGATCTTGGACTTTCAGTGTCCAGAACCGTGAGAAATAAATTTCTTTTGTCTATAAGCCACCTAGTTTATAATATTTTGTAATAGCACACCAAGCTGACTAAGACAGAAATATAGGCTAAACTATAGGCCGGCTGGTTTGCCAGAGAGAAACAAGACACCAGACAACTACAAAGAGCCCTCCTGGAGTCAGAACATGTTTCAATGATTTTGGTAACTGTCCCTACAAAGGAGCCTGAATTTGATTAGCTAAGCCTATAGGGCAATTGATGCCCAGAGCATTGTTGAAAACAGCTGAGCAATCAGCCTCCAATTAGAGCGCTTAACAGCTGAGTAAGGTCAGGAATAGATAGTCAAAAAGAAATCTGCCAAAACCACCATCATCCCACAATGACTGTGGGCATACCAAAGGTTGTGTCCTGTGAGGAGCAACATTAGAGGCTTAGAGGCTTCCCACTGCAGGGGGTGGGGAAGAATGAGTGTGGTAGTGGGAGAATAGGCTTCAGGAAAATAATCCAGCTAATCACTACACAAATAAGCAGGCAAGTAACAATAACAAGCCCACCTGAGGTGGCGGGCATACCCGGAGTTGCTTCAGTACGTGATCTAAAATGTCCAGTTTCCAACAAACGTTATGAGACATGCAAAGAAACAGAAAATATGGCCCATAAACTAAAGAAAAATCAGGAAACAGAAACTGCCTCTATGAATGATATATTAGTCAGGATTGTCCAGGAAAACAGAATCAACAGGATGTTTAGAGACAGAGAGAGAGAGAGAGAGAGAGGGGTTCATTTTAAAGGATTTCTTCATGCAGTTGTGGAGGCTTGGCAAGTTCAAATGTGCAGGGTAGGCTGTCAGGGCTGAAAATCCAGGGACGACTTGTAATTTGAGTCCAAAGGCAGTCTTCTGGCAAAAGTCTTCCTTCTTCCAAGGAGGTTAGTCTTTTTCTATAAAGGCTTTCCACTGATTTGAGGAGGCCCACCCATATCATAATGGGTAATCTGCTGTACTCAGTCTACAGATTTAAATATTAGTCTCATCCAATATATAACTTCACAGAAATTTCTAGAATAATATTTGACAAAATATTTGGATACCGTGTGGCCTAAGCTGACACATAAAATTCACCTTCACAAGATACCAGATGTCAGATTTAACAAAGTTTCATGGCTCACACCTGTAATCCCAACACTTTGGGAGGCCAAGGAGAGTGGATCACCTGAGGTCAGGAGTTCGAGAACAGTCTGGCCAACATGAAGAAACCCCCGTCTCTATTAAAAATACAAAATTTAGCCAGGCGTGGTGGCCCATGCCTGTAATCCCAGCTACTCAGGAGGCTGAAGCAGGAGAATTGCTTGAACCCAGGAGGCAGAGGTTGTGGTAAGCCGAGATCACACCATTGTACTCCAGCTTGGGAAAAGATTGCAAAACTCCATCTCAAAAAAAAAAAAAAGTCTTCAAAGTAGTTCAAAGAACTAAAGGAAACTTGACTAAACAACTAAAGGAAGGTATGATGATAATATCACTTCAGATAGAGAATATCAATAGATAGAAATTATTTTTTAAATGTAAATTATGGAGTTGAAAAGTACAATAGCTGAAATAAAAAATTTAGCAGAGTTCAACATTGGACTTGAATTTGCAGAAGAAAGAACAAACAAAGACTGACTGATAGAGATTTTACAGTCTTAATAACTGGCAGAATAAAGGATATAAAAATGAACTGAGCAACAGGGGGGAAGTCCCAAAAGAAAAAAAGAGAGAGAGAGAAGGAAGAGAAAGAAGCAGCAAAAAATATTCAAAGAAATAATGACTAAAAACTTCCTAAATTTATTGAAAACATTACATATACAGGAAACTCTCTCAACAAACTGTCTCTTACTTGGGTTTCCAAACTGCTGGTCTACCCTACACATTTTGGACTTTGGAATATTATTACAAATTTTTTTAAAAATCAATAGTTTGGAGCTCTTTGCAGAATGTTTATGATGGGTAGCCTGCAAAAACTTCACCCTAAGATTTCCTCTAACCTTAATTGGTAGATGTTAGAAAACGTTACTTAAATACTATTAGAAGTTTTCTGCATCAGCAAACCTGAGACTTCTAAGTTCTTTGTTCTGTGACAGCTGCTACAATGGTTGCTTCAGGGAAAATGAGTAAAGAAACTCTCATTGAGTAGTCCCCTTCTCCTATTAGGGTGGCACTGTGTGAGTTGGTGAGAGGGCCTTTCTCACTGCCTTTTCCCAGAATTTCTCTGTAAGCTAATGACCAGGTATCTAAGCAGGAGTTTCCCTTGTAAAGCAATGGGCATAGAAGTTCACTACATGTGACTGGCTTTGAGGGCAGAGAGCTTGCTGGGGAAGGTGGAGGAGAAAACAGGATGTGACAAGGGGTCTTCTGTGGGGGCATATGTTAAGTTCTACATCCTATACCCCAGGAGTAGCCAATGTATCAGAAGCTGCATGTCAAGGTCTGGAGTTTCACTGATGAGTGACTCCGCTTTACTGATACCAGGGTGTCATTGCGTCTAAACCCTCTCAGCTTACTGATCAAGGAGATATGTGAGTGTGTATTAACACTTATGTATACACATATTTATAAATATTTTTATATGTAACTCTCTATGCATATTAAGCTAAACATTAATTCATACCACTGTCTCCAATTTTAATCCATTAACATGTGAGTCCTTCTAGCCCCCTCCCCTTGTTTATCTGTAACCTGGCTTTCACTATCTGCCATCCATTTACTTAATTGTTGAATTCTAGCATACATGTATAGCAGTATCAGAATTGTTACCTCCATGGGAAACAACTTTATTTACTGGAGTTCAGTGCTTATGAACAGTTTCTTTTGCCTTTTGTCTTACAGATTCTACTAATTTCCAAATTTGCTTAGGTGTCAGGTGCAGTGACTCACACCTGTAATCCCAGCACTTTGAGAGGCCAAGGCGGGAGGATTGCTTGAGCCCAGGAATTTGAGACCAGCTTCAGCCACCTGGTGAAACCCCATCTCTACAAAAAAATACAAGAAAAATTAACCAGACATGGTGGCACATGCCTGTAATCCCAGCCACTCAAAAGGCTGAAGCAGGAGAATTTGTTGAGCCTGGTCGGGCACGGTGGCTCACGCCTGTAATCTCAGCACTTTGGGAAGCCAAGGCAGGCGAATCACGAGGTCAAGAGATCGAGACCAACCTGGCCAACATGGTGAAACCCGGTCTCTACTAAAAATACAAAAAGTAGCTGGGCGTGGTGGTGTGCGCCTATAATCCCAGCTACTTGGGAGGCTGAGGCAGGAGAATTGCTTGAACCCGGGAGGTGGAGGTTGCAGTGAGCCAAGATTGCGCCACTGCACTCCAGCCTGGTGACAAAGCAAGACTTCATCTCAAAAAAAAAGAAAAAAAAATTGTTGAGCCCAGGACGTTGAGGCTGCAGTAAGCTGAGATTGCACCACTGCACTCCAGCCTGAGCAACAGAATGAGACCCTGTCTCAAAAAAACAAAACAAAAAATAGCTTAGGGAGGTCAGCATCTTACTCCTCCAGCCCCTTGAGTGAGGTTGCCTCATTAAACGTTTAGATTACTTTGTCACAGTGTTCATTTCTTCTTGTGATTCTCCCCACCTCATAAATGATTTTTTAAATTTCACATACATTAAGGTAATTCTTTGTGCTCTAAAACTCTATAGAATTTGACAAATACTTAACGTTTTGTATTCACCATTACATTATCACACAGAAGTTTCACTGCCCTATAAATTTTCCTGTGCCTCACCTATTTAACCTTCACTTCCTTCCCCAGAACCTCTGGCATCTACTAATGTGTTTAAGGTCTTTTAAGTTTTATCTTTCCCAGAATGTCATATAATTGGAAGCATATATTATACAGCTTTTTTTCTGGCTGGCTTCTTTCACTTCATAATATGCATTTAAGATTCTTTTATTTTCATAATTTGATATCTCATTTCTTTTTATTGATAAGAAGCTATTCCATTGTATGGATGCAACACAGTTTGGTTATCCGTTCACCTATTAAAAGACATCTTCCTTGCTCCCAGTTGTGGGTGATTATGAATCAATCTGTTACAAATATTTGCATGCAGGTTTTTGAGTGGACATACATTTTCAAATCAGTTGGGTAAGTATTTAGGAACGTGATTGCTGGATTACATGGTAAGATTATGTTTAGTTTTGCAAGAAAGTGTCAAATTATCTCCCAAAGTGGTTGTACCATTTTACATTCCCACTACCTGTGAATGTGAGTTTATTTCGCTCTGCAAACTTTCCAGCAGTCAGTATTATCAGTTATTTGCATTTTGAATATTCTAATAAGTGTGTAGCGGTATCTCACTGCCATTTTAATTTCTAATCCCCTACTGACATATCATGTTGAGCACCGTTTCATATTTTTATTTTCCATCTGTATATCTTTTTTTAAGGTGTCTGTTCAAATCTTTTGCCCATTTTTGAACTGGGTTGTTTTCTTGTTGAGCTGTAAGAGCTCTCTGTATATTTTAAATACAAGTTCTTTGTATATTTTGATATTATCAGATGTCTATTGTTCAAATTTTTCTCACAATCTGTGGTTTATCTTTCCTTCCTTTGAACCATGTCTTTAGCAGATCAGAGGTTTTCAATTTTAGCAAGTCCAACTTGTTAATTTTTTATTCCATGGACAGTGCCATTGAAAAACACATCATCAAACCCAAAGTCATGTAGATTTTCTCCTATTTTTTTTCAAGTAGCTTTATAGTTTGGCATTTTATGTGTATGTCTATTTTCAGCTAACTTTTGTATAAAGTGTAATGTCTCTGTCTAGGTTCATTTTTTTGCATACAGTTGTTCAATTTATCCAGCACTTTTTACTGAAGGCTATCTTCTCTCCATTAAATTGTCTTTGCCCTGTCATCAAAGTTCAGTTGACTATATTTATGTGGATCTATTTCTCTTCTCTATATTCTGTTTCACTGATCTGTGTGACTATCTTCAATTAATAATATGCTGTCTTGATTACTATAGCTGTATAATAAGATTTGAAATTGGGTAGTGTCGTTCCTCCAAATTTGTTCTTCTTCTTTAATATTGTGTTGGCTACTCTAGATCTTCTGCCTTCTCATATAAAGTTTAGAATTAGTTTGTTGCTATCTACAGTAACCTTCTGGGATTTTGATTGGGACTGCATTGAAAAAAGCCAGGGAAAATCTGTATTCCATTTTAAAAATTATTTTTAATTATGGTAAAATACACATTACACCAAATTTACCATCTTAGCTATTCTTAAGTGTTCAGTAAGTGGTGTTAAATATATTCACATTAGCACGCAACCAAACCACAGAACGTTTTTATTTTGCGGAACTGAAATTTTATACCCACTAAACAAGACTTTCCCATTTCACCTTCTTCCCCTGGTAACTATCATTCTACTTTCTGCCTCTATGAATTTGTCTTCTAGGTATCTCATGTAAGTTGAATCATACAATATTTGTCTTTTGTGACTGGCACATTTCACTTAGCATAACTTCCTCAAGTTAGTCATTGACTTCTTATGTTAGTCTTGTATCCCATGACCTTGCAATGCTAACTTACTTCCATAAATTGGTTCGTTTTGTTTGTCAATTCTTTGAGATGTTCTACATAGAAAATTGTATCCTCTGCAAATAGAGTTTAATTTTTTCCTTTCTAACCTGTAACTTTTTTCTCGTTCTTGTGTTATTGCACTACCTAAGATTTCCAATACAGTGTTGAATAGGAGTGGTAATAGAGGACAACCCTGCTTTGTTTCCAAGCTCAGAAGAGCATGCCATTTTCATCATTCTGTGTGATGTTAGCTGTATGTTTTCTGTAGCAATTCTATGTTAAAGAAGTTTTACTAATTCATAATTTGCTGAGAATTTTTATCATAAATGGGTTTTTGATTTTGTCAAGCTTTTTTCTGAATCAATATAATCATATGGCTTTTCTTCTTTAGTCTGCTGATGTGCTGAATTATATTGCTCAATTTAGAAAGCTGAATCAGTCAGCCGGGCATGGTGGCTCACGCCTGTAATCCCAGCACTTTGGGAGGCCGAGGTGGGCGGATCACCTGAGGTCAGGAGTTCAAGACAAGCCTCAACATGGAGAAACCCTGTCTCTACTAAAAATACAAAATTAGCCAGGCGTGGTGGTGCATGCCTGTAATCCCAGCTACTCGGGAGGCTGAGGCAGGAGAATTGCTTGAACCTGGGAGGCAGAGGTTGCGGTGAGACGAGATCGCGCCATTGCACTCCAGCCTGGGCAGCAAGAGCGAGACTCTGTCTCAAGAAAAGAAAGAAAGAAAGTTAAATCAGTCTTACATACCTGAAATAAATTCCACTTGGTCATAGTATAAAATTTTTTTACACACTGTTTGCTTTGATTTGCTAATATTTTGTTGATAATTTTTACATTTATGCTCATGAAAAATACTGGTCCATTGTTTTCCTTTCTTTGGTGTCTTCATCTGATTTTGACTAGGATAATGCGGGCCTCATAGAATGTGCTAGGAAGTGTTCCACTGATTCTATGTTATGGAAGAAATTGTGGAAAACTAGTATCAGTTATTCCTTCAATGTTTGATATAATTTACCAGTGAAACCACCTGGACCTGATGTTTTCTTTTTTGGAAGGTTAATAATTAATGATTTAATTTATTTAATATATAGAACTGTTCAGCTGATCTATTTCTTCTCTGTGAATTTCGGCAATTTGTATTTTTCAAGGAATCAGTCCTTTCATCAAAATCATCCAATTTGTGAGCATGGATTTATTCATATTATCTTTTTATTATCATTCTAATGTCCAAGGGATGATTAACATTCTTTCATTTATAAAATTGATAATTTGTCTCCTCTCTGTTTTTCTTGGTTAGCCTGAATTATTAATTTTACCAGTCTTTTCAAAGAATCAGCTTTCGATTTTATTAATTTTTCTCTATTGTTTCTTGTCTTCAAATTCATTCATTTCTGCTCTAATTTTTATTATCCCTTTTCTTCTGCTTCCTTCAGGCTTAATTTGTTTGTCTTTCTCTAGTTTCCTAAGGTGGAACGCTGGGTTATTGATTTTAGCTCATTTTCTTTTCTAATATAGACATGTTACTAAAAAATTTCCCACTATGCACTCTTGCTGCATCCCACACATTTTGACAAGTGGCATTTTCATTTTCATTTGTCCTAAATATATAAAAACTTTTCTTTACACTTCTTGATTCCTTATTTAGAACAGTTTTTGTTTCATTTCTGAATATACTGTAATTTTCCAGCTTTCAGTTATTGATTTCTGGTTTAATCCCACTACGGTCAGAAAACATACTTTGTATAATTTCTATTAATTTTGTCAAGATACTATTTTTATTATGGTAAAAAAAAGTGGATAACACAAAATTTACCATCTTAAGCATTTTTAAGCTTACCATTCTGGTTTTTTGTTTGTTTTTTGGGTTGGTTTGTTTTTGTTTTTGAGACAGGGTCTTGCTCTGTTACCCAAGCTGTAGTGAAGTGGCATGATCTCGGCTCACTGCAACCTCCACCTCCCAAGTTCAAGCGATTCTCCTGTCTCAGCCTCCTGAGTAGCTGGGATTACAGGCATGCGCCACCACGCCTGGCTAATTTTTATATCTTTAGTAGAGACGGGGTTTCACCATGTTGGTCAGGCTGGTCTCGAACTCCTGACCTCATGATCCGCCCACCTCAGCCTCCCAAAGTGCTGGGATTACAGGCGTGAACCACCGCACCCAGTTACCATTCAGTTTTGCTAAAAATATTTACATTGCTATGCAACCAATCTACAAAAGTTTTTATCTTGTAGAACTGGAAATTTTTACCCATTAAACAACACCCCATTTTCCTCTCCCCAAATTCCCTAGTTTCCACCGTTCTACTTTCTGCTTTTGTAAGTTTGACTATTCTAGATACCTTATGTAAGTGTAATCATACAGTATTTGTTCTTTTGCGACTGGCTTGTTTCACTTAGCAAAATGTCCTCAAGGATAGTCTATGTTGTAGCATATGTCAGAATTTCCTTCCTTTTTAACGTTAAATAATATTCAATTGTATATAACATATTTTGTTTGTCCATTTATCTGTCAATTGACATTTGGGTTGCTTTTACCTCTTAACTATTGTGAATAATACTGCTTCAATATGGGTGTGCAAATATTTCAAGAGCCTGTTTTCAATTTTTTTGCACATTGTACCAGTCTGTTCTCACATTGCTATAAAGAAATACCTGAGACTGGGTCATTTATAAAGAAAAGAGTTTTAATTGGCTCGTAGTTCTGCAGGCTGTACAGGAAGCATAGTGGTTTCTGCTTCTGGTGAGGCCTCAGGAAGCATCCAATCATGGCAGAAGGCAATGGGGGAGCAAGGCCAGGTGACTTGCTTTGGCCAGTGAAAGGTGAGTGAAGGGACAAGTCTTGGGAGCCCTGTGCACTGTTTGCCACATCCCTTCCACCTGCCGGAAAGATGAGGTTCTCAAACTCCAGGGTACACTAGAATCACTCTAGGGGTTTGTTAAAAGCTGCTGGGGTCCACTCCCAGCATTTCTAATGCAGTATTGCTGTGGGCAGAGGAGTGGAGGTAGGGGGCTGAGAATTTGCATGTCTAACAAGTTTCTGGTGATGTTTATATTGTTGATCTAGAGAACACATTTTAGGAACTAGAGTCATAGAAGGATCCTCCCTGGGCCAGGGTGTCTGAGTGATACCTTCCTATTGAACCATGTTTAAGATGAAGGTTGGGTGGGGAATAAACATTTTTCTGTTCCCATTTCACTGTGGGATTTTGATGTTTATAGGCAAAAGAACATATCCCACACAGAAGCATAAATCTCTCACAACCAGCAGGACCTCGAGAAAGAAACACCATTTTGATTAGAGGGGCTTTAGTTTTCCCTGGGCTCCAGGTACACAAATCCCCACGGAATTAATGGTGCAGAGCTGTAGAGAGGCTCTCAGCCATGTCCTAAGGCACATTCTCCTCAGTCCTCTCCCACATGGTACGTAGGATACCTACTTCCAGGGGGAAATCCAAGATTTCCTGGGAAGACAACTCCTTTCCCCTGTGCTTTCCACGGGTCCTGCCTATAGCTTGAGTTCACTCACAGAATCTGGTTTCCTATTGTTGGATATCAAACACTGTTGGAGCCAACAGAGGGTGGGACCTGTCTCAAACAAGACTCATCAGTGATCTTCCTGATCAGAGCCATAAACCTCTGGCCAGCAGTCAGCTGAAGGATTCAGGCAGCACTGGGAAGAGCCACTTCACCTAGGAACTTGGAGATAGGTCAAGATAAGGAGGGCTGTAAATCTAACTCGGGCTCAGCTAGAGTCCTGGCACGTATGAGTATCATTTGTGCTGCCAGCCCGGTCACCTACGAGGCATTACTCTTCTGTCTCTGATGTCCCGGTCACCTACAAGGCTTTCCTCTTCTTGTCTCTGATGTCCCGGTCACCTACGAGGCATTACTCTTCTCATCTCTGATGTCCCGGTCACCTACGAGGCTTTCCTCTTCTCATCTCTGATGTCCCGGTCACCTACGAGGCTTTCCTCTTCTCGTCTCTGATGTCCCGGTCACCTACAAGGCTTTCCTCTTCTTATCTCTGATGTCCCGGTCACCTACGAGGCTTTCCTCTTCTCGTCTCTGATGTCCCGGTCACCTACGAGGCTTTCCTCTTCTCATCTCTGATGTCCCGGTCACCTACAAGGCTTTCCTCTTCTCATCTCTGATGTCCCGGTCACCTACAAGGCTTTCCTCTTCTCGTCTCTGATGTCCCGGTCACCTACGAGGCTTTCCTCTTCTCGTCTCTGATGTCCCGGTCACCTACGAGGCTTTCCTCTTCTCGTCTCTGATGTCCCGGTCACCTACGAGGCATTCCTCTTCTCGTCTCTGATGTCCCGGTCACCTACGAGGCTTTCCTCTTCTCGTCTCTGATGTCCCGGTCACCTACAAGGCTTTCCTCTTCTCATCTCTGATGTCCCGGTCACCTACGAGGCTTTCCTCTTCTCATCTCTGATGTCCCGGTCACCTACGAGGCTTTCCTCTTCTCGTCTCTGATGTCCCGGTCACCTACGAGGCTTTCCTCTTCTCGTCTCTGATGTCCCGGTCACCTACGAGGCATTCCTCTTCTCGTCTCTGATGTCCCGGTCACCTACAAGGCTTTCCTCTTCTCGTCTCTGATGTCCCGGTCACCTACAAGGCTTTCCTCTTCTCATCTCTGATGTCCCGGTCACCTACGAGGCTTTCCTCTTCTCATCTCTGATGTCCCGGTCACCTACGAGGCTTTCCTCTTCTCGTCTCTGATGTCCCGGTCACCTACGAGGCATTCCTCTTCTCGTCTCTGATGTCCCGGTCACCTACGAGGCTTTCCTCTTCTCATCTCTGATGTCCCGGTCACCTACGAGGCTTTCCTCGTCTCGTCTCTGATGTCCCGGTCACCTACGAGGCTTTCCTCTTCTCATCTCTGATGTCCCGGTCACCTACAAGGCTTTCCTCTTCTCGTCTCTGATGTCCCGGTCACCTACGAGGCTTTCCCCTTCTCGTCTCTGATGTCCCGGTCACCTACGAGGCTTTCCTCTTCTCGTCTCTGATGTCCCGGTCACCTACGAGGCTTTCCTCTTCTCGTCTCTGATGTCCCTCCCTCCAGCGTGTATTTTCACGTCTCTCCTCATCTCTGCTGCTTCACTTTTGTCACTTCCTCCAAGTCTTTTGGGTTTGTCTAGCTGCAGATGTTTTCTCTCATCCTCATCATTTATGCTTCCAGATCAGTTTTCCTGTCATTCTTATTCAGCCTTTATCTCTGTCACATTCTCTCTGAATGTGTCGTTAAATATATATATATATGTATGTATGTATATACATTTTTTTTTTGAGACGGAGTCTCACTCTGTCACCCAGGCTGGAGTGCAGTGGCGCGATCTCAGCTCACTGCAAGCTGGGCCTCCCGGGTTCACGCCATTCTCCTCCCTCAGCCTCCTGAGTAGCTGGGACTACAGGTGGACGCCACCAAGCCTGGCTAATTTCTTGTATTTTAGTGGAGAAGGGGTTTCGCCATGTTGCCCAGGCTGGTTGCCAACTCCTGAGCTCAGGTAATCCGCCCGCCTCAGCCTCCCAAAGTGCTGGGATTACAGGCGTGAGCCACCGTGCCTGGCCCTAAATATATTTTTAACCAACCCAGAAAAAATTAAAAAGTATATCCCAGGTGGCAGGTGAACTAAATACCTGGTTCACTTTATTTAACCTCGGGTTTGTTTCTGTTAGTGTTATGAAGACGTAGCTCCCCTCCTCCAAAGGCCTCATGCCATTTTCTGTTAACAGTCCCTTCCAATGGGGCAGCCATGGTCGCTATTGCCAGATGCAACTGTTTGAGGGAATGGAGAGGATTGTAATCTGAGGCTTCTGAAATTGTAAAGTGAAAGAGGAGATCTGGTAAAAGGGGCGAAGATCAGCTGAAGGAAGGTCAGATGTGAGTACAGCAGCAACAGTTACATTCCTACCCTGGGCTGCAGAGGCAGGTGGGCTGCAGAGGCAGATGGGCTCCTGGCCACTCTTTCCAAGTGGAGTGGGAGGCTGAAACCATAGCAACACTGAGGTTAGCACACAAGGCAGGTGACATTAAGCAACATCCTCTCCTTCTTCCCTAAACCACAGCAGCCCCTGAGAACCTGTACAGCTCCATGAGCCTCCTCCAGCCTTCACTGCTGCCCCAGACCCCCAGGCCCTTAAGAATTCCTGCTGGAAAAAAGCAGGCCCTGGCACAACTGAGATTTCCTTGTGTCAATGTGAAGAGGATCCAGCACTTCTGCATGTTATTGCAGAAATCATAGAGACGAAACAGGATGGGGTGGCCTGGAAGGAGCGTGGAAGATGAAGCCGCAGCTGAGGAGGAAGGCAGCTCTGCTCCTCCACTCTACCCTAGACCAAGAAGGTTCCTCTTTTCTAAATGGGGAAGAAACTCATTTTGACGCTCCCTTCCTCCTGTGTTTGAATAAATCAAGAAGCGTATCTGCACCGTGCAGTGAAAGCCACCTGCCTGCCTGGAGAAAGAGAAACTACTGCCCTGCACTCTGAGCTCTTCGACCTCAGTGGACGATGATCATCTCACACCCAGGCAGAAATGTCCAGCAGCCCTCTGCTCCCTCCGGGCTGGGTCCTAACCAACTCTGGACTTGCTCAGGTTTCTCATGCTCCAACCCCTAACCCTCTCTGCAAACACATGCACCATTTCACATCACCCATCAAAACTCTTCGCATGGCCCAGCCTCCACTGCCAGCTGTATAATTTTAGTGCTTTAGATAACCTTAGAGGTTATCTACTGAGTCTGTCCGCACTTCCGGCAGATTGGAACACTGAGGCCCAGAGGAGCTGAGTGAATTGTCCCTGTACACATAACCCCTTGTGGCAGGGGCAGGCCAAGGACAACCCTCTCTGAATAGTGTGGTCAGTGTTTTTAACACCGAAGCTCTCAAAAGAACTAATGTTTACTGAGTACCTAGAATGAGGGTGTCCATATGTCCTAGATCACCGAAGCCAGTCCCAGGCTACATCTGCCCCCTTTCACACTCAGCTGTCCCAATTTAGACTATACATCATGTATGGTCCCTGTACATATGTCTATTGTGTTATGTGTTGAGTGAGATGGAGTCAAGGATGATACTGACCCCTTCTTCTGAGGACTTAGGACCAACAAGAGACATGTCTACAACATCCGGCCCATTCTTCGGTAAGTCAAAAGAGCCATGGGGAACTTGAGAGTGATAAGGATTAATTCAGACTGGGCTAGAGAGGTGCCTGTGGTTGAATCCCAGCTCATGTGGACTTTTGACCACATGATCTGGTCCTCAAACCACGGGCAGCAGTTTGACAGTTTGAGAAGGGAGGAAACTTGTGCCAAGGGTAGCACAAGCAGAAGTAAGTCAGTAGACAGCTGTTTGGTGAAAATTTCCACGTTCCAGGTCCTGAGAACACCAAGATGGGTGAGACACAGGCCCTGGGAGCTCAAGACAGATTTGGGAAGAGTGAGGATTGGGAGCCAGGTGCCACTTCTCCAGTCTGAGACCAAGGGGCTGGTTCAGAGCTTCGGAGAGCAATGCCCAGCTGTAACCTCCCAGATTTTTCCTTGACTGCAGCCCTCATTAGTTATTTATTTCCTTATTTTTAGAAATAGGTTGTCCCTCTGTCACCCATTCTGAAATAGTGGTGTGATCATAGCTCACTGCAGCCTCAAACTCCTGGGCTCAGGAGATCCTCCCAGTAGCCTCAGGAGTAGCTAGGACCACAGGTGCATGCCACCATGCATGGCTAATTTTTTTACTTTTTGTAGAGTCGGGTTCTCACTATGATGCTGAGGCTGGCCTCAAACTTGGTCCTCAAGTGAGCCTCCCACCTTGGCCTTCCAAAGCATTGGGGTTACAGCTGTGAGCCATTGCTCCTGGCCTGGTTATCTATTTTTCACTGCCCTGTACCACCTGTGCACACCTGCATTCCTTACCTGGAAGACCCACCCATGGCATTACAGTTTGTAGTGTTCCTAACAAGGCCTACCACAGTGTTTGTACACTGAAAGATCCTGGTGAACATTTCTTAGTAAACTACACATATCCATTTGCCAGCCAGTGTATGGTCTCCTGGTTCCCTTATCCCAGGGCATGAGCAATGTGTTGCAGCCTGGGGCTCAGGAACGGTGAGCAGGCGTGGGTGGAGAAATTTATAAAGAGGCTGTGGAAAGGGAGAGGGAAAAGACACTAGGGAGGCCAAGGAAGGAGGTGAGCTCTGAGGAGAACGGGGCACATCTAGATATCGAACATCTTACCTCCTGAGACCAGCTGCGCTGCAGACTTGAGCCAGCTCTCACACGCAGTAGGTGATTCCGAGGACACACGGGAATGCAAGAGGCCCATGAGAAGTACAGATGGGGTTCCATTCTGATGTATACACACCCCCACCCTTCTATGTGCAGTTTTTCAGGCCCTTCTGCAAAGTGCCCATGCGGCTGACCACGCAGGCTTGGAGGGTCAACACGCAGGGCGCGCAGGGAAATGCAGAGCCCAGGCTCTGCGCACTTTCTGGTAGCTGCTGCCCCCTGCTGACACAGCAAGACCTTGACAGCCCAAGAAGGCCATCTCCGCTCTTCCTGCCAGGCAGAGTAGGAGCATCTACAGACGGGTTGATTCCACACCCCATAAATACGTACAATTACAATATGTCAATTTAAAAAGATGTCTAAAGGCTGGAAGCATAACCAGGCATGGTGGCTCATGCCTGTAATCCCAGCAATTTGGGAGGCCGAGGTAGGGGGATCGTTTGAGCCCAGGAGTTTAAGACCACCCTGGGCAACACAGGGAAACCCCGCCTCCAAAATAATCCAAAAATTAGCTGGGCACGGTGGGACACACCTGTAGTCCCAGCTACTTGGTAGGCTGAGGTGGGAGGATCTCTTGAGCCGAGAAGGTCGAGGTTGCAGTGAGCCGAGATCACATCACTGCACTCCAGCCTGGGTTAGAACGAGTGTCACAAAAACAAACAAACAAAAAAGGCAAAGAGCAGTGGTTCAAGCCTGTAATCCCAGCACTTTAGGTCAAGGAGGGAGGACTGCTTAAGTCCAAGAGTTCAAAACCATTTTGGGCAACACTGCAATACATCTCTACAGGGAAAAAAAAAAAAATTAAGTTAAAAATTAGCGGGGTATGGTGGTGTGCATCTGTGGTCGTAGCTACTAGGGAAGCTGAGACAGAATGATTGCTCGAGCCCAGGAGTCCCACGCCGCAGTGAGTTATGATTGCACCACTGCACTCCAGTCTGAGCAACAGCGCAAAACCCTGTCTCATAATAAAATATTAAAAATTAAATTTTTAAAAAGGCAGTGGGGTTGTCATGCTTGTCAAAAATCATATGCAGACGAGGAGGGAAACACAACCCTTTCATAGAGTCCACTTGCCTAGCGCAAGATGGGATGAAGCCTCCGTGAGTTAAGCACTCCGAGGTTGTGAAGAGGTGCTAACAGGAATCGCTGCACCTCAGATCCTCTGATGTAGCAGCATGACACACATGCCTCCATGCTCCCATTTTACAGGCGATAAAATTGAAGCGTCATGAAATTTGAGAATTCCCACAGAGATGTGATCCTGGGATTGTGCATCACCAGGTCCTGACCTCCGAACTGCTGTACTGATAAACCCACCTGATACAGCTGTGGGCTAAGAGAAGGGGCGAGAAGCAAAAGCACATTTCCTGAGCATCTGTTGGTGAGAGCCTGTGTCAGGTGTTGGGTAGACTGAGGCCCCAGCCCCACACTTGAGGAAGATGAAGATCAGAACAATTCATTACCAACAGGCCAATGTAACATGTAACACGACACAGTACAGGAATGGGGGATGGGGCCCTATGTCCCCCACACCTTGACCATCTCTTCCTCACCTTAAACAAAATTTCTCGACCCTTTTTGCTGGGAGAAGGAGCTAAGAAACAGTATTCCCACTTCTCATCTCTTCTTCCCAGCAAAACTTCCTCGGAGATGACTACCTCCACTTCCTCACCTCCTGCTCCTGTGAGCCCAGTGGTTCAAGCGTTTGGACTCTAGACTCCAAGTGCCTAGTGGGAGCCGCCTCCGTTACCTTCAGCAAGGCTGAGTACCCCCATTGTGCCTTATTTTCTTACCGTGCAAAGGAAATCATAGTGTTTATCTGTCCTGTAACATTGTTGTAGAGATTAATTAGGGGCGTTCCTGGTACTTGAAATGCACTGGATGAGTACAAGTTACTACGACGAGGGTGGGAGGGAGGGAGCTCTTTGGCTTCTGTCTTCTTCTCCTTAGAAGTACCATTGGCTCTAACCTTCCTGGTCTCTCTTCCCGCCTGCCGCATCTTCTAGGTGATTTTGCAAGGAGAAACGCACGTGCATGGCATAGCCCTTCTTTTCTAGGGCTCTTCTGTACCAGGAGCCTCACAGGTCCTGCCTGCCAGTGACTGGGTAGGGAAGTCCAGCACTGTGTGTCATCTCAGAAAGCCCTTCATTAGGACTATAATACTGTATTATAGACTGAAAATTTGCTGACAGTAGATTTTAGGCGGTTTCACAACAAAAAAGGGGGGAGGTAACTGCAAAACGATAGACCAATTTGATACCTATTTCATTATGTGCATCAAAATACCATGTTGTATACCTCCTATACAATTTAAAAAATTTAAAAAGCCCACTCACCCAAAAACATAAGCTATGCATTTTCATAGCAGCTTTTCTAGTAATAAAATATTATGACACCCATCTGCCAAGTCAGGGAAGGCAATCTCAAACTCCTGGACAGCACCCATCCAAAGGCACAGTGAGTGCTCAGCACATAGCGGCCCCAGATGGCCCCTCAGGTGGCGTCCACAGCCACCAGGGTCACTGCTCTGATTGTGTGCCTCCAATTCTTGGCCTTCACCCTGCCCCTTGACCCCCAAGGTTTCTGGTCTTCCTCCCTGCCAGCACCTTCTTCTTCCCTTGGCTGACCTCTTCTCAACAAAACTCCAAATACTGGTACACTCCAAGTGCAGCTCAGGCTAAACAAAGCCTTTTGCTCTTCTTCAAAGCTCCTGGAGTTCACATCCCTATCCAATCTCCCACCTGTGAGTTCAAGTGCCCTCAAACCCCTCCCACCCCCCAGCCAGTCAAGCCCTGACTTGGAAGTCACCTTTTATCTAGGTTTTAATTTCAGAGAAACAACGGATAATTCATAATGTAAGTACATCCTAAACACTGCAGCAGACAAAAATACTGCCTATCTGAAATTTCAGTGGGTTCACTGTATTGATAAATCTGGCATCACTACTTGTGTCCCTTCTCTACATTCATGCTCACATCCAGACACATCTAAGATCCCAACCCTCTGGCACTCTCATCTCTTAGCTCAGACAGAGCCCACTCCACCCTGCAGGCCCCTTTCTACCAAACCCTCTCCTGGCACCCATCACCTCACACAGCATGGCCCCATGAGGCACCAACTCCTCCCCTGCTTCTCTACACTTGCCCTGTACATGACCACCCTGGCCATGGGGCCTTCCACCCCCCCAAGAGCATGCATAGCGCAGCTCAATCTGGTCCTTCACCTCCCTTCCCTGACCACACCATCTAAAAAGCCTGCCGCCTAACCCTGCTCTTCCCTTGCCCAACCCTTGCCTCATCTTTGCCCCTTTTCTCTTCCTCCAGCAAGGACAGTAGATGTTAACTGTTACATAAACTACTTTATTTAAATAAAACCAGGAAAGACCCTTTCCCCCTTACACACCAGCACATGCACACACGCACACCCACACCCTCCCTCCCTTTCGGCTGTCTGCCCGTGGCCACCTCAAACCCCGAGGTTCTCATTGTGACCAACCTCCCTCAACCTGTAGACCCCCGTGCAGAGTCCAGTTGCCCACTCATCCCGGGTGCTGGCAGAACATGGGCCTGGAAAAGAGCACTCCATCATCCTGGGGTGGGTCAAAAGGAAGGACCGGTTCTCCCAAGGCACCCAGGTCTGGTGTGGCTTCCCTACACACTGGGAGCACTGTCAGGCAGCTGGAGCTGCTCCCTGCGGAGGGCAGAACTTTTCACCCCAAGCCAACCCCTCCCTGTAACAAAGGAAGTAAGAGGGTTGGCAGCCAAGCTTCAGTGTGCCCCGAGGGATCCTACAGTAGGTATTTTCAGTTTGGGGAAGAGCAAGGGAGAGCAATTGAGCACCAAATTCCCTAACCCCGCCCTGCAGGAGGGTGCTGAGTCAGTTCAGCATCCTCTACCCAGAAAAAGTAAACACAACTGTGCAGCAAGAGTGAGGGTGGGAATGACAGGGGCCTAAGCCTTCAGGACCTCATGACTTCACCCCCAACATGGGCCCTGTTAGGGACCCACTAGCACCTTGGCAATGGTGAGGACCCAGCCCAGCGGAAACACCATCCCCACAGGAGCCAGTCTGGAGTTGGTGATGCTCCCTATGTTGACAGTGGGGTTGGGTTTCTCTCCCTGACACCAGCTTCCTACAGGTCCTGTAAGTTCTGCTTTGGGGCACACATCGCAGAGTGCCTCAGGTCATGAAAGGGAATGCTGAAGAGAAAGGTGGTGTCTTCCGGAGGCACACAGTACATCTTACAGGTTACACACGGGCAGGCTGGAGCAGGACGGGGGGCAGGGCTCAGCAGCATACCTAGGGTACCCTCCAGAGTTGCCTTGGGAAGGGGGGCGGGGCTGGAAACCAACGGGAGGGGTGACTGTCCATCCCCTCCGACGGGAGTACTCAGGCCCAGCACCCACTTTCTCTGATGAGCTTCCCAGTGCCTTCTAGACCAAGTTCCCTGAGGGAAAAAGCCAAACAGATGGAAAGAGAGGGAGCAGAAAGGGAAAGCAAAGGGTCAATGCCCTGCAGATCGTGATGAGCTGGCAGGCAGAGGCAGACAGAGCGCCGAGGGCAAGCCTTCTGAATGGGTAAGGCAAAGAGAGCTGCCTGCTGAGGGGAAGGGGGAGGCTGTGAGAACGCCAGGGCAGGCACAGAGGACTCGAACACAGCTGGCCTCTCCCAGGGAAGCACTGGAGAAGGGGACCTTCGGGAAGACGAGGCCCCAGAGCAGAGGGCGTGAGAAGACTGTGGGCCCCAACCGGCCCGTGGTAGCAGATTCAAGCCAGGAACCCTGGCCCCTCGGCTACAGGCTGACGCTGCGCTGGTGCCGACCCCCACGGACTCCGCCGTCGCTGCCCCGGCGCCCTCCACTCCGGGTTCCCAGCTCTTGGCCGTCCAGACTGACGTGGTCCGAGAGGCCTCGCAAGTGCTCCACGGAGTCGCACTTCTGCAGGTCTGAAGCCACCGTGCGCAGGCTCAGCAGACTCAGGGTGTCGGTGTCGGGGGCGGGGCCGGGCCCCAGGCTGCTGCCCTCCTCCAGCCCCGCACCCTCGGCCCCCTCAATCCCGCTGTCTCCGTCCTCTATGTCCTCAGGTCCTGCTTCGGCCCCCACGGGGGAGGAGCGCCGAGGGCCCAGGGGGTGGGGAGGCAGACCCCCGCGGCGCCGTGCGTGAATCTGCTCGCTGATCTGCTCCAGGTTACGAAGGGCCACGGAGTAGCGCGTCTTGGCCTGAGCTACCTGCTGCTCCAGTTCTGTCACCTTGGCCTTGTGCTCCTGCAGAGGGCAGAACAGAGCAAGGCGACCCATGGGGCACGTCTCCACCTTCCTCAGCACTCTGCACTGAGGTCTGAGGGCCTGCTCTCCCAGAATACCTGGACAGCTGGCTCAGCACCCACCACAGACCCACAACAGCCTTCCCTGCTCCACTCTCAGCACCCACCACAGACCCACAACACCCTTCCCTGCTCCACTTGCTCTGCGTTGTTCTTCCCCAGCAATCCTGCTCCTGACCTGAGCCCCACCTTCCAGAGCCTTCCTCTCAGGCCTTCCTCTCCCCCAGCTCCTGCTTCCTCATCCTCTCCCCACTGTTCCCTTTCACCCAATGGCTGGTTCTTCTTCCCCATCCCAGATTTCCACCAGTTCTTTTCCTCTTGTTTACCTCCCTTCTTCCAACTACGTTCTCGCCGTCACCAGCCCCCATCACCAGCCCCCATCCCTGCCTCTCACTCCTGCAAGGTCACTTGGAACATGTGTGCCACCACCCTTCCCCACCACTAGCCGGAGGCCTCACCCTGGCCATCTCACCAAGATGGCCCAGAGAGGCCGACCAGCATCCCCTCCAGCCTGCACCCCCACCTACCCATTCCTCCTCCCCCTCACCCACTCAGCTACCTCCAGGATCTGGCTGAACTGGGCCTTGAGCTCAAAGTAGGGGCGGCTCTTGCCGATGGCCCTCCGGAGGGTCTTCTGCAGGGCTTGGACCCGAGCCTCAGCCTGTTGGCACAGCCGAGTCACTCGCTGGTGCTCCCGCTCACCTCGAAGCCGCTCTTCCTCCGCCTCATTCACCTGGCCCAGAGGACACATCACTGAGCCAGGACCCATGCTTCAGTCTCTGGCATCTGCCCCAGGCTGCCAATCTGAACAACGCCCTGGGGGAACCCAAACAGGAAGATCCTCTGCAAACCCCCAACTGTGTACAGAGCCCGAGACACGCAGGGGAACACGGGGTCTATGAGCCTCAAGACAGCTTATTTCTGTCTCTCTTGGATCTGCTGCCTGACCGTCGAGGACCACATCACAGGCACATGCCTCTGAGCCACGTCTTCCCCATGTTCTTGCCTAGTGTCACCTGCACCACTGGCTACTCAGCTTTGCTGCTGCCAGGAAAGGGATGCTGGTGCCCACTCAACCACTTGAGAGCATCAGGGGAATGTCTGTCAGCACATCACACATCTGCAGCAGCCATTCTCTTCAGGGAGCCCTCAGCGCCAATGGTTAGGGATCTGGGAGTGAGAAGAGCCTGTGTGGGGAGCCACAGCTGTGCGCTGGGTTCTCCAGGTTTCCACACCCTATGTGGGCACCGTCCAGGACAAGTGGGCCGAGGTTGGGTGGGGCTCTGGTGTGCTTCTGCTCAGGGTGTTGTACAGTTGGCCCACTTGTCTTGGTAGACAAAGCGGCTGGAGCCCTCACCTGCTCCCTGTTCAGGGGTAGCTCTACACTATACACCATCCCCTAACCCCTCCCCCCGTGCTGTGTGCTCTCATTTGCATGAGCTCTAGAGTAGAAGTGAGGTGCCTGTTCTGTGTGAGGGGCAGATGAAGAATCACAAGCCACAAACACCCCCTCGAGGAGCTGACACCTGCCCTGTGCAAGCTGAAGGTGGCAGACAGGGCCAACGGCAGAGATCCTTCCGCTCCCCAGTCCCCTTTCAGGAGCTTGGAAATGATACGTAAATTATACTTCAAAACTCGAGGTGTATTGTCAGAGCTCAAAAGCAGGAAAGGGAGCAGATTCTGAAAACAGAAGCGAGGAATCCCACAGCTAAACATAATAAAATGTGAATGTTGACTCCTCAGTATCCACCAGGGATGAATTGTTTGGGTTAGTCCCACACCTGGAGGCAAACGTTCAAGAAGAGCCCAGGATGACATTCTAAGTCAGAGGGAAATGGAATATGGGAAGCATTGGAGGCCAAACAGAACAGAAAACTAGGAACGGGTTTTGCCAGAAACAGAATCGAAGTTGAAAGAAGGCTAGAATGGAGGGAAGAATGAGGAGGTGAGGTGAGAAAGACATAGCAAAGGATGGACGAGAACCAGCGAAGGGGACCTGCCGGCACTGCCCGGCTCACCTTGCAGGTAGCATGGTTCAGCATCTCCTGCCACGTGGGGTCCAGTCGGTTCTTGTCAGCCATGACGCCCTGCTCAGCCACAAACACCATTTCTCGAGCAGCGTTGTGCATGCTTACGGCCCGCTCGTACCGCAGCGCTGCCTTCTGTGTCTCCTGCTGAGCCTGGCGGGAGAGGGATATCAGGATGGGGAACCCTGAGGGACCCCAGCTGCCCATGGAGACCCATAATAGACGTGAGGATAAGAGAAGGAGGAAGGCCTACTAGCAATGTCGGCTTCATTTCCCAAACTGTGCTGAGGATAAATGCCAAGGAAGCAACATTCTATAAAGAATATTTCATAAGGATATGGACTAGAAGAAATAAAAATTTTGCCAGTGGAGGGTAGGTGTGTGAAATCCAGCACTCCCAAAGGCTGCTAGCCTTTTCCCCTAGGGAAAACAAAGGAAAATACAAACCATTTTAGTGTAAGGTGGTTAGCAACATAGACAGAGTCTTACAGAAAAGATGACCTTGAGACCATCAATTCCATGTTCAGCAGGCAAGCTGAAGGAAGTAATCAGACAAGTGCTCAGAGACAGTCATCACAGCCATACCAACCAAGCAAAAAACAAAACAAACCTAACTTTTCAGTTATAGGACATCGGTTAAATAAATAATAGTACATCTAATATAAGAAAATAAGCTGGGCGCAGTGGCTTCTGCCTGTGAGCCCATCTACTTGTGAGGCTGAGGGAGGAGGATTACTTGAGCCTAGGAGTTTGAGGTTACAGTGAGCTATGATCACACCATTGCACTCCAGTCTGGGCAACAGAGCAAGACCCCATTTCTTAAAAAAATAAAATATTAATCACTCCTTTAAAATGACGGCTTGGATGTATAGTTATTGACATGGAACCATGTCATAATGCTAATAAAAGAACAAAATAGCACATACTGTGTAATCCCATTTTGGCTGGATATACAAGGACACGAAATATGATTAATACAGCACACATGGTTATCTGTGCTGTATTAATCATATTTTTATTTTCTATACTTTATGATGCTTTCATGTCTTGGGGGACCTTACTGGCCAAGGACAAACTGCCCCTTCCAGGGCTAATTCCTAGAAACAGTAAACTCCCCTGTAAGTGTGCCTTTCATATGCAAACCAACCACCTAATCCAAAGCCTGGATCCCCAGCTAACTCCTTTACCTACTTCTCCCCCACCAAGCTGATATTTCCTCTGCCCTAGGTCATCCCAGGGCCAGGTACTAGACAATTAGAGGCCGCCCCTATAGCCCAGGGCCTAGCAAAATTATTCCAACTATCCACTCCTAAACTTATCCAAACTTGCCTACCCTGCCTCACCTACTCCTTTCCACGAAAACCACGCTAAGGCTCTGCGCTTTGCTTTCTCCTTCACTTCTTCTGCCTCCTGAAGGACCCTGGTTGCTTCCCCGTGTGGCCCTGCATGGCATGGATGTCCCCTCCTCTCGGGAACAAACTCTTCTTCCAAGGCAGTTGTCTGTATCTGTCACCTCACCATACAGGATGACAACAAATCCCAGGAAACAAAATGCATGAAACGTGCATGGTAGGATTTTGGGTGATTTTTGTTTCCTTCTTGTTTTATTATGTTTTTCCAATGGTGAACACATATTATTTGTTAAAAGTAATTTGTTACAGAAAAAAGGGGTGTGGGATGGGGAAAAGAGTGAGGAGTAAGCAAAGAAAAGATTCAGAAGAGAGACATGAACCAAAGGGAAGAGGAAATGGGCGCAGATGAAAACAACAGGATGTTAGAACTGACATATCTGATATACCCTAAAGCCTGGTTCCTGATACGCAGAAGGCACTTAAACATTAGCAGGGCTGAACTAAATATTCTCCCACAGCCACCCTCACCATTTTATAGACCATAAGCCCAGAGCCCACGTGGTAAAGGAACCTCCTGAGCCCACAGAGCTGGTTCCGACCAGCCAGGTCCAGCCCAGAGCTCTGCCCTCAGGGTCTGGTGTTTTGTCTCTCACTCCATATAGAGACAGAAGAATCCAGGGCCAGGCTCAGCACGTAGCCTTCCTCAAACGTGGTCAGCCAGCCATACCTCCTTAGCCAGCCGCCGAGCCTCATAGTAGGGCCGGGCTTTCTCGATGCAGCTCCCCAAGTGGGAACCCTGTGTATTCAGTTTCCTCGCCGACTCCTGTAGGATCCTCCGATAGGTGGTCCTGGCCTCCTGGAAAGGAACAAGGCAGAGGAAAGGCACATGTTTGGGTCCCAGCCCCTCTTGTTTCTCAGACACACCCCTCCCACTGCCACTGCCTCAATCTGGGAAAGAGACAGATGGAGATACTTCCAAGGACCAGCCCAAGCACATAAGGAAAAGGACACTCACATCCAGTTGTAGTTCCACCTGGTTGATCTCCTCGCTGGCCTGGTTCAGGTGCTCCAACTCCTCCTGCCACAGAGAGGGGTGGCAAATTAGTGCAGTGGAAGGAAGTAGCCTTGAATGAACCATGCAAGGCAGGAGCAACACAGAGAGAGAGAGCCCCACTTGCCCAGGGAAATGAGGTGAGACACTCAGGAAAGGAAAGAAGATACGGAGATTGCCAAAAGCTTTCTTGTCTATCAGGGACCTGATACATACAATCTCACATAATCCTCACAACTCTACCTTGTATTGGGTAGTAAAACCCCAGTTTCAAGGATGAAGAAATTGAGGTTTGGAGAATGCAACACTAATATGCACAACGTGAAGTTGTGGTGAGCCCTCACTCTCTCCGTGAGATTGCAACACTTCCTCAAACTGAGGGAGTCTCCTTGGACCTGAAGGCTCGCTCTCTGCGAGAGGATGGCCACCTGGGCCAGGGCAGGGCCACTCAGTCAGCACATGTTTACTGCACACTTATCACCTCTCAGGACCGTGAGACCTGAGAATTCAGGACATAGAGGTGGCAGCCTGTAAGGAAACCCAGCAAGTCAGCAGCAGGTCCTGGGCAGTATGTGCAGCCTTGTGAGGGGTGGGTGTGGGTGCTCTCTGGGTAGCAAGGTCACCTAACTGGGCAGCAGAAGGTCAGGGTAGGATGCCTGGAACACTTGCTCACCAGCTGGAAGGACTTCATAGACACAAAAGTGCCAGTGAATGACTAGGCAAGGTGGCTCACGCCTGTAATCCCAGCACTTTGGGAGGCCGAGGCAGGCAGATCACCTGAGGTCAGGAGTTCGAGACCAGCCTGGGCAACATGGTGAAACCCTGTCTCTACTAGAAATACAAAAATTAGCCGGGTGTGGCAGCGTGCACCTATAGTCCCAGCTACTTGGGAGGCTGAGGCAGGAGAATCACTTGAACCTGGGAGGCAGAGGCTGCAGTGAGCCAAGATCACACTACTGCACTCCAGCCTGGGCAACATAGTGAGACTCTGTCTCAAAAAAATAAAGTGCCAGTGAAGAACAAAGGGCCAAGGAACCAAAGGGGAGCAGGTACCCTGGGCAGACAAGTTGGCAGGTGAGAAGGTCAGTAAGGCTACAGCACTATGGGAGGTAGTACCAGGACTTTCTGCAATGGCAAAAGGGTCTCTCAGAGCCTAGTGCCAATGTAACGAAAGCCTGGGGGAGCCAGGGAGACAAAAGTGGAGGCTGGGATGGGCATGGTGGCTCACACCTGTAATCCCAGCACTTTGGGAGGCAGAGGTGGGCAGATCACTTGAGGCCAGGAGTTCGAGACCGGCCTGGCCAACATGGTGAAGCCCTGTCTCTAGTAACAACACAAAAATTAGCTGGGCGTGGTGGCACGCATCTATAATCCCAGCTACTTGGGAGGCCGAGGCACGAAAATGGCTTGAACCTGGGGGGCAGGGATTGCAGTAAGCCCAGATCGTGCCACTGCACTCCAGCCTAGGCGACACAGTGAGACTCCATCACAAAAACAAAAAACAAACAAACAAAAAAGGTGGAGGCTGTCTATAGTATTCCAGGTGGCAGAGGAGAGGGCAGATCCCAAGGCAACGCAGGACACAGAATCACAGGGGCTTGGTGGATGACTAAGGTCAAGATCAGGAAAGTGTATAGAGTCCAAGAAGCCTTTTGGCCTGCTTGGGCAATGGGTGACCATGACCGCAGGTCCCTATAGAGCAGATCCTGTGGGAGGGAGGGAGAGTCCTGGGGAAAAGTTGCTGGACAAGCTGGTTTGGGTGCCTTCCTGGCCCCTGGAAGGACTGGAGAGAGAAGCAATAGAACCATCCAGGGCTTTCCATGAAATGGCAGAGAGCTGAGAGGGGTACTGGCCTCAAGTCATCCTCCCTTGCCCGAGAAAACACAAAAGTTCCCAGAGCCCCTGGTGAGCTAAGGACACTACTGAGGAGCAGTGCTGGTCTGTGCCAAGGGCCTTGTGCCAGGAAACACCTGGTGCCCAGCTACAGGATTTGCCTTCACCAGCCCCTGCTGTCTCCGGACAGGAGGCTGGACAGGCCAGAGGGACCCAGCCCAGCATGTGCCTGCTGCCCAGACCCATGACTTGCACTTGGCAGTGACGCCACAATCACTTCCCACTCATATGGCCGTGATGTTGGCCCCCACTCACCTCATTCGGGCCTTTCAGCAACCCAGTGAGGGAGTCAGGCTGACACGCACAATCTTCCTTTTAGTCCCTTCTACCCCTTCTATTCTCCCCCCATCCCCTGCCTTGATCCTGAAAAGATCTGGGTCAGCAGGTGAGAATACAGGAAATGGTCTGACATGTTAATTACAGTAACAGGAAGAACACAAAGGTAGAAACCTGTAATGGAACGAGGAATGAGCATATGAAAATGCACACACCTACCTACAACAGTGTAGACCCTGCCTAAGGAGGGCCACAAATCTGGCTCTAAACTAGGGATGTCCAATCTTTTTGCTTCCCTGGGACACACTGGAAGAAGAACTGTCCTGGGCCACACATAAAATACACTAACACTAACTACAGCTGATGAGCTTAAAAAAAAAAAAAAATCGTGGGCAGGCGCAGTGGCTCACACCTGTAATCCTAGCACTTCAGGAGGCCGAGGTGGGAAGATTGCCTGAGCTCAGGAGTTTGAGAACAGCCTGGGCAACATGATGCAAAGCCCATCTCTACTAAAATACAAAAAAATAGCTGGGTATGGTGGTACACACCTGTAGTCCCAGCTACTGGGACGGCTGAGGCAGGAGAATCACCTGAATCTGGGAGGCGGAAGTTGCAGTGGTCTGAGATTGTGCCACTGCACTCCAGCCTGGGTGAAGGAGCAAGACTCAGTCTCAAAAAAAAAAAAAAAAAAAAATCGCAAAAAAAAATCTCATAATGTTTTAAGAAAAGTTTACAAATTTGCATTGGGCCATGTTCAAAGCCATCCTGGGCTGCATGTGGCCCACAGGCCACGGGTTGGACAAGCTTGCTCTAAATTTTCTCGAAGAGACTTATTCAACAGAAACGTAACAGGAGCTGCACATGGAATTTTTAATTCTAGAAGCCACATTTTTTTAAAGTAAAAAAATTTTTAAAAATGAGTGAAATTATAAAAATACATTTAACCCAATATATACAAAATATATTTCAACATGTGATCAACATAAAATAATATTATTATCCATACTTTTACTTTTTTAAACTAAGTCTTCAAAATCCGTATGCACTTGACTCTTGTGACACATCTCAACCTAGACAGTGGCATGTGGCTCCTGTGTTGGGTGGCGAAGGTCTAGAAGTTGTTGTATTTGGGTAGATGCATCTACAGTGTCCCACAACCCAGTGTCCATAAAATAACAACCATTCTGGAAGAACAGGCAGCCAACACAGCTCAGGGCCCCAGAGGAGGCATAGGGTCAGCATCAACACTACCAGACACATGGAACTCCAAGTTTCACAGTGCCTTCCGAACAGAGACATCACCAGCAACTGACATGATCACCCTAACAGGCCCTAAAAAGGCAATGTCTGTCAAGGTGAAAGGCAACCTACCTCCCTGGGGGCCCAGCTTCCTGGGGCTTGACGAGGCCTACAGGGGCTTTTAGGCTATCTGGGAGACGAGTGACCAGTTCTTTCAGCACCTCCTGCTGGAATATTCTTTCTCAGCAACTTTGCATTTGATAGATGAGAAACAACCAGGCGGAAAATTAGTGACAGACTTGGGTCTGGATCCAGGACCGACCTTTGATCTCACTTTCCTTCCACTGTGACCACCCTCCTGGGAATGAGGACACCACTGGAAGGACATCTCAGTAAAGAAAGAAGTGCTGTAATCTAGGAAAACCACAGCCCACGTAGGAAAAGGACAGGGATTGGAAATGCAACAAACATTGATTGTGGGGGGTCAGTTGGTAAAGGCCACCCTGCAATGTTCATGTGGCAAATCAAAGTCCAAGACGGGATCCCCACTGGATTCCATGGCCTCAAATGCTTCCAGTCATCAACTTCCAGCTCCTGACGAGATCATCAATGGATTGGATGGCTCAGCATAAGTTGTTACTACTGTTAAAAGGACAAGAAGAGCTGTTGCTATTGGCAAGTGGCAGGAGTGGGCATTATCTTTCTATATGGGAACTAGCTTCCCAGTGGCACCTCCAGCAATTTACAGAAAGCCATCTGCTGATGGGATCTGTCCCCTCAGAGTCACAAAGCTCTCCCTAACAGGACAAGAAGATGCCTGGGGAGCAAAGCAGCCTGGAGGGCAAGGTCACCACAGGAGGGAGGGGGATAGCCCACCTAGGCGACACCCAGGGAAAGGCTGAGCAGGAATCCTCTGAGGACCTGGGACGGTTTTGGGCAGTCAGCAACACATTGCATTTGGCCTGCTTCACCAGGGACTCCTGGCACTCAGCTGAAACGGAATTCGAGGAGGACAAAGTCTGATTCAACGTGCATTATCCATCAGTGAGGCAGCAGCCAGCAGGGAGGGCGACCTTCCCAGGGCACAGCAGCCAGATTCCCAGGATGCCAGGACACTGAATCAAAGGCATGGGGACTCAGGCTGCAGATGCTCCCACCCCACCTAGTGCAGACCATCAAAAGACTCAAACTAATGGTAACTGGGGCCAGGGTGATGACTGTCCTGTGAAAGCTAAACCCATGCTTCTAGATGAGGTCACAGAGGTTGCAAAATCACCCTAGAGAGTTTGGAAAGGAGCAGGTAAGCGAGAGCACTCACATCTGAGGAAAGAATGCAACCACTAAGAGGGGGCTGAGAAAGTCACAGAACAGACCCAGGTCCATCCTAGATCCACGCTCCTTTCCTCTTCCCTCCACTGGAACCCTCTCGGAAAGCTGAGGATGAGCCTGGAGGACTCAAAAGAACTCCACTAAGATCATGACATGGAGACCCAGCCAGCAGCCTTCCCTGGAGGGACAGCACGCTCCAGGTAGGCACCAGTTGACTTCCTTCCAACTTCCAGAGGAATCCCACCATAAATGGCCATGGAGCTGCCTGCCTGCGAAGGAACCCCAGCCCCAGGTCAGAGAGGGCCTCATCCTAAGGACAGCCATTTCTGGGAGCCTCAGAAAACACCGAAACAGGCGCTCTACCTTTGGGATATACCTGGCCCAGTGGATTTGGCTCTGACTGTAACATCAGAATCCCTTCTCACCCCACCCAGACTAAGAGAATCCACATGTCTGGAAAGGCTCAGGTAAGGGTATTTTTGAAGCTCCCTGGTGGCTTTTTATGGACGGTGGATGGAAACCCAGTAAATGCACTGAGAATCCAGAGAAATGAACACCCACCTAAAGCACTGAAACACATGATCAGAGCAATGTGCATGGTCTGGTGAACTGTCAACACTCAAAGGGACCTCGAAAGACAAACACCCCAATCTCCTCCTCATCTTGAAAGCCCAAGCACAGAAGGGCAAAATGCCACCGGCCTCCTCCATGAAGGGTGCCCCTCAAGCCAGGCTGCCTCTCTCACACAGCAAGAAGACACTGACTCCCTGCTGAGGTCAGAGCACTGGCCTACCCACACCTGTGTCATCAAATGAGGGAAGCTATTACTAGACCTTTCCTCCCTATACAACCCACAACATTCCACAACGTGTTGTGCAGTTTAGCAAGAGAGACGAGGGTCTGCTTTACCCTTCCTGCACCAGCAACATCACAAGTTCACTGGAGGCAAAGTAAGTCTTACGCTACCTCAGTGTACTCCAACTCTCATAGAGCTCATCTGATAGAAGAGTCAGTGATGACAGAATATTCTATTTATGCACTGTCAGTATAACATTGAGGAACTGCTTTTTTTTTTTTTTTCTGAGATGGAGTTTCGCTCTTGTCACCCAGGCTAGAGTGCAGTGGCAGATCTCAGCTCACTGCAACCTCCGCCTCCTGGGTTCAAGCAATTCTCCTGCCTCAACCCCCCAAGTAGCTGGGATTACAGGCACCCACCACAACACCTGGCTAGCTTTTTTTATTTTTAGTAGAGACGGGTTTTCACCATGTTGGCCAGGCTGGTCTCAAACTCCTGACCTCAGGTGATCCACCTGCCTCGGCCTCCCAACATGCTGGGATTACAGGTGTGAGCCACCATGCCTGGCCGAGGAACTGCATTTTTACATGTTAATTTTAATTGATTGTGTTTAAATAGCCACATGCAGCTAGTCCACCCTATTAGACAGCACAGTGCAAGTATGACTCTTCCTACTACTACCATTTGCCTATGCAGACACTGGAAAAATACACAGGAGTAGTAGAGGCCAAGTAAAGAGACCACAGTGGATTCTCCTCTGCAGAAACCTTCTCTGGAGCAGGGCAAGGAAGGCTGTAGGGAGGCATATAATGCACATTACACAGCCCTCCTCCACAAGCAACAGAGAGACAGCTCTTTCCCAAAGTGCTATCTACAAACTATCACCAAGGAACAAGCAAAAAGAGTTTGAGAAAGAACTGTAGACTTGTGTCAGAGCAGAGCAAGAATGAGTTGTGCAAATCAGCTAGACCAACTGCTCACTTTACAGATGAAGAAACTGAGGCTCAGAAACGTAAAGAAACTTCCATAAAAATCATAAATCATGGGGTTGGAGGTAGCATGAAACTCAGCCCAAGACTTTTTTCACTACAACTGATTTCCTCAGAGGATGATAAATCTGTAGAAATAGCAAGAAAAATTGGCTGTTTTCAATGCAATGTCAGGCAGAGCAGAAATAAATTACTGACTCATGCCAGAAATAAATGGCTCACCACTGCTCCATTATAAGCATGGACACAGTAGAAGAGGAACCCACACACACACACATATCCCAGGAACCCACACAGAGAGTGAAGGAAGAATGCCAGGACTGGCTTTGATTTCTTCCCAACTCACTGGAGTAATCCAATAAAGGTTTGCTGACAGATAAGCCTAGGAATTTGAGCCTTCATATGTTCTTGCTCACCTACAGAAGAGTCACTTCCACAACATCAGAGTCTTGGAGATGTGACCGGAACAAATGGCAGACTCAAGCCCCAAACATGCAGGAGCATCCTGGTCGTCACCTGCCCAAGAAGCTTCCTCAGGAAGTCATTCTCAGCCAATTCCCTGAAACACTGCAACCCAGCTTTGATTGGCCAGGCATCTCTTCCACATGGAGTTGGTCTTCCTCACTGACTACCCCCAGGTCTCCTACACAAAGATCTGCCTGTCCTACCAACTAGATTGTAGACACTCCAAGGCAATAAACTGCTCTTCCATTCCTTTAGGAGACCCACTATCCTGAGGGCCAGGTATGTATGTTACTAAGGATTGGCCACAACAAAAGTTACAAATCCTTGAACATATGGGGTTTCTTTATAGATCTAAAGTTGATGCTACCTTTATAACACTGGAAAGGTCTCACTGTTTACAAGGGTGAAACACATTATCAGAGCAATGTGGGCCGCACATCCCTGGAAGGTACTGCTGAGAAGGTGAGAAAGGGGAAAAGATTCTCTCACTCAGCCTCAAAACTGTCCCCCAGTATCAAAGTCATCTCCTCTCACACAGCATCCCTAACTAAGGTGGCAGCCCCTCTGCTTATCTGGAAAGAAGTACAACACACCTACCCTCCACTGACCTAAAGTGTGCCTCCTCCATCTACTGCCAAGTGACGCTTTGCTCCTTCAGTGAAGCTTTCAGCAATGCCTCCTAAGCACTAAGGCCAGGCCTTTCTCTGCACTCCATCAGCACTTCAGACACACAACTCTTTTGGAACTTGTTACATTACCCTGCAATGATTTGTTGACAAACTTGTTCTCCTTTCCTGCCCCAGCAGACTGGGGACAGAGTAAGTCTAAGCCCTCATTCATCCAACACTCTTCAGGGAGGCTGGAATCTGGGCTCTCCTTCTCTCCCCGCTCTCAGTGCTCTCACCTGTATTCTAGGATCCAGTTCTTCCTCCTCTCTTGGGGACAATTTGGCCTCACTGCTGCTGCTTCCACCTCCTCCAGGCTCTTCTGCGACTGGGCTCCTAGGGACTTCATCCTCTACAACTTCAGGCCGCAGCTCCCCCTGTGGGGTCTCCCGCCCTCCTGGAACCTGTCTGAGCTCAGCCATGCTGACAGGGGGAGGGCAGAGCCCTATGCACAAGAGAGGACTGACATGCTGGGACCAGGGCCCCAGCTTGGGGCTTCCTGGGTTCTAGATGGCCAGGAGAAGAGTTTCTCTTCTCAAAAGGCAGAAAAGGTGGGCACAGGAAGAACCTCACACTAGGTTAGAGGTTGAGATTCAAGTTGTCAGTGGGGTTCCTAGAGCTGAAGCCTTGTCTGTGCAAAAGTTCTTCCCTTCCCGCCACAGGGAGTCCACTGTGACAAACCCGGAGCAACAGCTCCAAGGCAGGGGGCAAAGGGGGCTTGGATCCTGGGCCGAGGCCTGCTAGGAGGAGCACCATTCGGGAGGGTGGAGGCAGGCGCCTCCAGGCTGTGGTGGCAGCTGGAGAGAGAAGGCTGGGCCCGAGCTGAGGCTGTAGGATGAGCGTCTCTGGGGAGCTGCAGAGAAACAAAGGCCAAGTATATGGTCATGTCAGCATCAAAACCGCAGCCACCAGCCCCTTCCAACTCTATAGCCTCCCAAAAACTACACTCTCACCACGCCCCTACCCATGTATTCCGACCAGTCCCTACCTCAACTTCTCTCCTTAGCCCTCAAGGACTTTAGATTCTACTCTTGCCCCGTCCCAGCTCCTCTCGACCCAGGCCCTCCTCAACCAGCGCCTTCGAGACTTTCCTCTGCACCCCTAGGCTCTCCTCCATCTCCTGTGGTCTCCCGCTCGTCCCACTCCACCCCAGCCCGGCTTTGCGATTCACCTTGTAACCCCGAGCCCCACCCCACCTTCTCTGTCCAACCCGAGACATCTAAGCCTCCCGTCTCCAATTCCACACTCTTCCGCAATCTCAAGGACCCTACTCCCGTCCATTCTACCCAGCCATGCGCAAAAGCCCCCCGCACAGCCTTACCTCAGTTTACCTTCCCGTCCGCGGAGCCTCTAGGCTGCAAACAATCTTCCCCCCTCCCTCCCCGCAACAAGCCGATCCAACCAAAAACGACCAGGCAGACCAGAAGCGGAAATACATCATCGGTGAACAACGCTCTCCCTCCCACGCTCTCTCTCAAGCCGGGCCTCCTCGGGAGGCCTCACACTCCCCCGCCCTGCCTTCAGTTTCCGTACAAAATGGTGCCCCACGTTGCTCAGGCTAGCCGTAGGTTGCCTCCAGACCATACTCCACCAAGGCTGAATGAAAGAAAAACATGAGAATGTGGTGCTGAAGAAAATTAGGGCGCGGGATGGAAATCGAGAGTAACTGGTGAGAAGAGGAATACTAGATATAAAACGGAGATAATAGCCTCAGAGTGAGTAGTGCCATCTTGCTTTACGGAGCTGCGGCGGCGGCTGCCGGAAAGCCACTTCCGGCCTGCTCCACGAAGGCGGGCGCGACGCCGAAAGTGAGCTGGTAAACTTCCGGCAGTGGCTCCTGGGGCAACTCGAGTCCGGACGCTGGCGGACTTCGCGGGCGAAGGCAAAGTCGATTTCCAAAAGTGACTTTCCTCACTCCAGTGAAGTCGGCGGAACCCTTACTAACGGCGTCTGAGCGGACGGCTCCGATGGGTAAATCCCACTCCTCGAGGCCTCTGGACCTTGCACCTTGAACGACATTTTGGTGGGGTCACCAATTGCTCCGTGAATACTAATCAGGAACTTAGTCAACATTAACTCAGTTAATTCTCTCGTGCACCCAGGGTCAGATGCCCTCGATGAGCAGGAGTTTGTTACGTGGCATTGTGTATCGTTACCTAGGTCCATGAACGAGCGCCTGCTTGTCACCTCTAGGTGTCGCTTGGTGAGGCGAGGGCCTAGGCCTAAGGGGAAGGGCTTCATCCAGGGTTGGATGTTTTGTTTTTACAAAAGGCGTAAACTTCCTCAGAGTCAACTCAAAACTTTGCCCTGCAGATGGAAAAGGCAAATGGGCTGAATTCCCCTCCTTTTTGGATCCTGTCAAAGACAACCCAGCTAGACATTGAAGCAGTGAAAAAGACTTTATTCAGTAACTAGTTACAGAAAGGAAAAGAACTGACCTCTGTTCCGATTTGTACAGAAGTGACTGGGCATTTCAAAGGGAGAATGAAGGAAGGAAGGTGATCAGGGCTCAATAGTGTCAGAGAAGTGAAAAATTACAGATTTGATTGGCATAGATGCGATTAGGCCAGATGTGTCTGCTAGCTAGCAGCTATAGAAGTTAGAGTGCTTTTTTATGTATTTATTTATTTTGAGACGGAGTTTAACTCTTGTTGCCCAGGCTGGAGTGCAATGGCGCGATCTTGGCTCACTGCAACCTCCGCCCCACCCCCACCCCCACCCCCTAGTACAAGAGATTCTCCTGCCTCAGCCTCCCGAGTAGCTGGGATTACAGGTGCATGCCAACACATCTGGCTAATTTTTCTATTTTTAGTAGAGACGGGGTTTCGCCACGTTGGCCAGGCTGCTCTCGAACTCCTGACCTCAGGTGATCCACCCGCCTGGGCATCCCAAAGTGCTAGGATTACAGGCGTGAGCCACCACGCCCAGCCTAGCTTGCTATTCTTGCACTGAGATTGGGAGGTAGAGGCTCTGCCCTTCTTGACGATCAATTTCAAAGGAATGGCTCTCAGGTCCTTTAGAAGGACCTCTTGAGTTGTAGCAGACGCATAAACACCTTAAAGAGAAGAAGGAAGGATTCATAATGGTAAGCCCTTAATAAACGCCCTGAGAAAGGGAGGTCAGGAGCCTATCATCAGGTGTTGGCTAGAACAAATAGTAAATTCTCCTGGTAGCATTGAGCTTTCTCAGGCAGGCATTTTCATGGGGGAGCTGGGGTTCTCCTAGGGACATGATCTTACACTGCTAGAAGGCATGCTAAAGTTTGTCTCTTAGTAACTCAGAGGTTTGGATGGAGTCATGTGCCAAGAGTTCTACAGTTCTCAGTCTATTTCTTCTATCCCTTCATCCCATGAATAACGATTTTTTTAAATTGAGCAGAGCAAAATATATTCCTTTAAAAGAGGTGATTGAAAACAGATTTTTCCATTAAATTGGAGGTTTTGTTTTTAAAATTACAAAAGTGATTCTTCTAATTTCAATAAGTCAGCAGGACCTTGAGTAACATTGTCTAAGTGGACAGCTTTGATGGATAATAACGCCTCAGTCTTCTACCACAGTCCTTTTTATTATTAAGGTGCCATACAAAAACCGTAAAAATTAAATATGAGGTGATAAACATGATTTATTTGTTGTCTACCAGTCACTTTACTTTTGTAGAACTAGAATTTCACTGTAATAACCTCATTTTACCCAGGATGTTCTGTCTACCCTAGCCTGAATTATCTAGCCTTTCTTATTCAGCACTGCTCCAATACCTGTCATTCTTATACCCCATCCCATAGCTGCTTTTCTCTGTGTAATGCTTAGCAATCACAAACTGCTGCTACTTGTCACAGATCTTTGGTGGGAAAACATTATGAATACATAGAATGACCAGACCCCTAGATCACATCCTGAGATTTAGCAGCCCCTTTAAAGTCTCCACTGGCCTCTTCCAAGGTTAACGCTCACCCACTGAGACCACATGTGAATCTATCATGTATAGATTGTGATATAATCCCACAATAGTTTTTCTGCTAGGTTTGGATAATGTTTTGGGTAGGAAGAGATTGGGCGATGCTGTGCATTGATTTAACCTAAACTTGTTTATTGAAGCCAGCACAAACATGATGAATTAAAACTTTTGTCTACAGCAGCACTGTCTGAAACACCTTTCTGCAAAGAAGGAAATGTTAATCAGCTCTGCACAGTATGGTAGTCTGTAGACACATGTGGCCATTTAGAACTTGAAATGGAGCTACTGTGATTAAGAAGTTGTATTTTTTATTTTAATTTAAATAGCTCTGTGTAGCTAGTTTCTCCTTTCCTGGACAGCACGTTTTTAGAACCTGCCTTTTCTATATAATTTCTCCAGAATACATACTGAACTTTCACATCTTCAATACAAAACAAACAGCCTCTCAGTCTCCACTATCATTTGTCTTTTCTCCACTTCCTCCCTTCCCATTCACCCCTACAGTCTGGCTTCGGATGCTGCCAATTCATAGGAATTACAAAGTTAAGGTCATCCATGCTCTCAATATTGCCACATCACTGACATCTGACACTGGGTTATTTCTCTCTTTTTTCTTATCATTTAGCTTCTGAGTCACCCTTGTACTGGGTTTCCTCTTCTCTGGCTTGTTGATTCATTCCTTTATGCAGTATGTCTTTACTGAGTGCCTATTACGTGCCAGAATTTCAGGCAATGATGAGAAAAAGGACACTATCTCACTTCCCATGTAGGTGATAGTCTATGGTGCTCATTTTATTTTATTTTTGTTTATTTATTTATTTACTTATTTATTTGAGATGGAGTCTCACTCTGTCGCCAGGCTGGAGTGCAATGGCACGATCTCAGTTCACTGCAACCTCCGCCTCCCAGGTTCAAGTGATTCTCCTGCCTTAGCCTCCTGAGCAGCTGAGACTACAGGCTCATGCCACCACGCCCAGCTAATTTTTTTGTATTTTTAGTAGAGACAGGGTTTCACCATGTTGGTGAGGCCAGTCTCCAACTCCTGACCTCAAGTGATCCACCTGCCTCAGCCTCCTAAAGTGCTGGGATTACGAGTGTGAGCCACCACACCCAGCCGATGGTGCTCATTTTATCAACTGGTGAGATTCAAACTAATTGGAAGACAACTCAGATATATGTTTTACCTTGCAACCCAGTATACATATATGTGTGTAAATATATTCATTAAAAAGGTACAGGACCTCTCCCCTCTCCCCTCTCCCCTCTCTCCTGCACGGTCTCCCTCTGATGCCGAGGCGAGGCTGGACTGTACTGCCGCCATCTCGGCTCACTGCAACCTCCCTGCCTTATTCTCCTGCCTCAGCCTGCCGAGTGCCTGGGATTGCAGGCGCGCGCCGCCACGCCTGACTGGTTTTCGTATTTTTTGGTGGAGACGGGGTTTCGCCCTGTTGGCCCGGCTGGTCTCCAGCTCCTGACCGCGAGTGATCTGCCAGCCTCGGCCTCCCGAGGTGCCGGGATTGCAGACGGAGTGTTGCTCACTCAGTGCTCAATGTTGCCCAGGCTGGAATGCAGTGGCGTGATCTCGACTGGCTACAACCTCCACCTCCCAGCCGCCTGCCTTGGCCTCCCAAAGTGCCAAGATTGCAGCCTCTGCCCGGCCGCCATCCCGTCTAGGAAGTGAGGAGCGTCTCTGCCCGGCCGCCCATCGTCTGGGATGTGGGCAGCGCCTCTGCCCCGCCACCCCGTCTGGGATGTGAGGAGCGCCTCTGCCCGGCCGCGACCCCGTCTGGGAACTGAGGAGTGTCTCTGCCCCGCCGCCACCCCGTCTGGGAGGTGAGGAGCATCTCTGACCGAACGCCCTGTCTGAGAAGTGAGGAGCCTCTCCGCCCGGCAGCCGCCCCGTCTGGGAAGTGAGGAGCCCCTCCGCCCGGCAGCCGCCCTGTCCGGGAAGTGAGGAGCGTCTCCGCCTGGCCAGCCGCCCTGTCTGGGAGGTGGGGGGCGCCTCTGCCCGGCCACCCATCGTCTGGGATATGGGGAGCGCCTCTGCCCTGCCGCCACCCCGTCTGGGAGGTGTACCCAACAGCTCATTGAGAACGGGCCATGATGACAATGGCGGTTTTGTTGAATAGAAAAGGGGGAAATGTGGGGAAAAGAAAGATCAGATTGTTATTGTGTCTGTGTAGAAAGAAGTACACATAGGAGACTCCATTTTGTTCTGTACTAGGAAAAATTCTTCTGCCTTGGGATGCTGTTAATCTTACCTCCAACCCCGTGCTCTCTGAAACATGTGCTGTGTCCACTAAGGGTTAAATGGATTAAGGGGGTGCAAGATGTGCTTTGTTAAACAGATGCTTGAAGGCAGCATGCTCTTTAAGAGTCATCGCCACTCCCTAATCTCAAGTATCCAGGGACACAAACCCTGCGGAAGGCGGGAGGGCCCTCTGCCTAGGAAAACCAGAGACCCTTGCTCACATGTTTATCTGCTGACCTTCCCTCCACTATTGTCCTATGACCCTGCCAAATCCCCCTCTCCGAGAAACACCCAAGAATGATCAATAAATACTAAAAAAAAAAAAAAAGGTACAGGAAAAGATCTTTACCCAAATTATATGTAAAGCACATTAATATTTTTATACTATTTTTAAATGCTGGTGGAGATTTCTTATTGATTTCATTACTTATTCATTCACAGTTTGAAAACCCTGTCCTAAATGTTACTGTGCCCCAGGCCCTGATGTTAGCTTCTGACCATCTCATGCTGCCTACTTTCCCTGAGTGTCCTTACCCTAGTGCATGGCTGTAGTCCTTACCCATGGCTACTGTTCCTTCCTTAGAGCTCTGTCTTCACAGTCTTTACGCAGATCACATTCTGAGATCCTTCAGCCTTTGAGATACTGCTGGCCTGTCCCAGAGTTGCCCCTCTCTCATGGATCCAAATCTGATTTCATCCCCTTTCCCAAATCCTGCTCTAATGACATTTAATGTTGGTAGACGGTTCTACAGTCCACCTCTTTACCCTAGGGAAAAACCTAGAAGGCACCCCCCACATTGCTTTTCATCACACTCAGTATCTCAGAGAGATGCCTTCTGTTCATCTCATTGCCGTAGCTTCAGCTTAGACTCTCCTCATTTCCATCATAGATCACATACCTCAGAAGTCTTCTAAATCAGCGCTTAAAGTAGCACTTAAGCAATGATGGAAGTTACTATATTTGCACTGTCCAATATGGTAGCTACTAGTCATGTGTAGCTCTTGAGCAGGTTTAAATAGCCACATATGGATCCTGCCACAAGGATCCCTCCTAGTTCCTGGCACTAATAAACAACGAACCAACCCCTATAGACTGACTTTATGAGTGAAATGTAAAAATATGAAAGCCATATAAAGATGTTAGCAACACTGTCAATTACTATGTAATATCACAAATCAACTTTACTTCTTAGTTAAATAATTTTTTCATAAATTTTTACTTGTAACTTTTATTTCTAATTTTCTCACGTAAGTACCCTAAATTGCCTCCATCATTAAAAATTACCTTTTTTAGGTTTTTTTGGTCTACCAACATAAGCTACTTTTTTATAGTTCTTAACTTTTTTCTACTATCAGTTATATATTTAATAAATACCACCATTAATTGCTGATTAAACATATTAGTTGACAAATATATAGTAATAGCAGATCAGTGGTTGCCTGGTGGGGAGGTGGTAGAGATTACAAAGTGGCATGAAGCAGCTTGTGGGTAGTGGATATGTTCTCCATCTTGATTGTAGTGAGGCTTTCATGCGGGTATATATATGTCAGAACTTTTCAAACTGTACATTTCAGTGTGTAATTTGTGTATCAATTATACCTCCCTAAAACTTTTTTAAAAATCCAGTTGAAAACTTGCTCCCAGAAATATATAATGTAAAGTCTACTAATAAATTTTAATGAAAGGGACAGCCTGTATTACGCTTATTTGTTTATTTAACTTTTTAGAGACAGGGTTCTGTTCAGTCACCCAGGCTGGAGTGCAGTGGCCTGATAATAGCCCACTGCAGCCTCAAACTCCGGGGCGCAAGCAATCCTTTTGCCTCAGCCTCCCAAGTAGCAAAGACTACAGGCCTTCACCACTATGCCTGGATAATGTTTTGATTTTTGTTTTTGTAAAGATTGGGTCTTGCTATGTTGCTCAGGCTGGTTGTGAACTCCTGGCCTCAAACAGTCCTCCTGCCTCAGCCTCCCAAACCATTAGAATTACGGACGTGAGCCCCCACGCTTGCCCTAAACCTGTATTACTAAAAATCTTTATTTTTACCCTTGTTAAATCTGCTGAGTTTTCCAGAGGTAAATTACTTCCCCGAGTTGCTCATCACATGTCATAATAAAAACAGCAAACACTTATGTAGTGTATGCCTTGCACCTGGCACTGTTCTGGTTTATTCATTTGATCCTCACAAAAACCAACTACAGTAAATTGTACCTTCATTTTACAGTTGAAGAAATTGACAGACAAGGAGATTAAATAACTTGTCCAAGGTCATACTGCTGCTAAGTGTTGGAACCAGTCTTTAAACACAGACAAAAGTATTTAAGATTTTTAAAAATAATTTATAGCAACACATCATATATTAAATGTATCTACTTACATTTTAAATGCTCTAATTTGTGAAAATAACCAAAATCAAAATACTTTCTAAAGATCCGACAGGTTTGCATGTGATACCATTATTATTTATACTACTGTTCTTTTTTATTTTATTTTATTTTATTTTTTTATTTTTTGAGACGGAGTCTCGCTCCGTCACCCAGGCTGGAGTGCAGTGGCACGATCTAGGCTCACTGCAAGCTCCATCTCCCAGGTTCACGCCATTTGCCTGCCTCAGCCTCCCAAGTAGCTGGGACTACAGGTGCCCACCCCCACGCCCGGCTAATTTTTTGTATTTTTTAGTAGAGACGGGGTTTCACCGTGTTAGCCAGGATGGTTTTGATCTCCTGACCTTGTGATCCGCCCGCCTCGGCCTCCCAAAGTGCTGGGATTACAGGCGTGAGCCACCACGCCCAGCCCCTATACTACTGTTCTTAACCTTTAAAGTGGTTTCAATTATAAAAACTGATTCTATCCTACCTTGCATTTTACTTTGAAACTGATTTTTCCCCTGAAAGTTCTGCTTTGTGATTTTAAGCTCATTTTCTGTGTTTTGTTTTGTGAACCACTGAGCCTAGATGTGAATTTTGAACATAATTTCCATATAACATAACTCAAAAAATTGTGGTTAAGGACTAGGAAGCAATTTGTATTTTAAAGGAAGTTGATCTTCAGATATCCTCTAAACAAATATTCTACTTTTGTGCTATTCCAATTTTATCTAGTTTACTATAGCTCTTCACAATTAGTTTACCTGTACAAATGTAAAAATAATTAAAAGTAGCATTCTCTCCGATGGAATCGTGTTTGAGTCCTTGAAGTTGACCACAGACTGTAAGCAGCACAAACTCCAATAATTTTCTATTAAGATTACTGTTTAATTTAAAAGACATTAAATCCTCTGTGTCAAGCCATTAAGATTAATATGTGTGTTATTGATTCAATTTATGTTTTTGCTTATCTTCTTGTTTCCTGAAATCCATTTTGATATGGCTTTACAATATGTTTGCAACTTGCAATTAATACAAACCCTTATTCCTTAAACACTAAATAAAATCTTCATTTCAGGATTTAGTCAGCCAGTCTTTCCACTTCTTATTATTCTAAATTGTTAGATTTCACTTTTCTGTACTTGGTTCTTTCCTGTATTTGAAAACTGTGTCAGCTGACATCTGTGGAATTATTCGGGGAAGAACTGGAAGCTCCCATGCTCTAGAAGCCAATATTTTTATTGTAACTGAAATTACAATGTTTGAAGAATGGCAAACATTGTATTTAGCAATACAGGAATAAGATGCATGAAATTGAAACAGTCTTCTCAGTCCTTAACCCCCAGTAACACAGTAAGCCTTCAGCATCTGATTTTTGGCATTGTGAATATCCGCTGGGCTCACATTTCAGACAGGGATTTGAAATAGTGGTCTATACCTTAGCCCTACTTACTTGCCTTTCAGTTGCCCCCAACAGCAACGTAAGCCATGTACTTATGTGCCTGCTCTGCATGCCTATAACTTTTACTTCCCTTCCTGTCTGTCTCACTTCATAAACCGCTGACAGTGCCCTCTAGCCAAACACAACCACCTTGATGCTGTTTGACTTACTTCAGCATTGGACATTGTCCACCACTTCCTCACATGGGAATCTAAAACCTGACCGTGTCCTGACCTTCTTCCTCCCCAAAGCCTTTACTGGCTTCCCCTTCTGCAGCTGCTTCCTTTTGGAGGCTGGTGCTCTAGGTATGGTGCCTTCAGCCCCTACTAATCCACCTATAGCCTCTTAGAAGTGTCATCCACGCCCACGGCTTCACGTATTCACCTCTAACTTCCTAGTCTTTACAAATCCTGATACACCATGGCTCCTCCTCTTCTCACTGAGGGAGGCCTACACCCTTGGGTATGGGATAGACTCTATACTGTAAAGGAACATAATTTATTCATCTCTATATTTCTATTACCCAGCCAGGTGCAGACTTAGTGGGTCCTCAATAAAAGCTTGTGGAAAGGAGGAATTCCTTGATTTAGCCCAAAACTTATTTGCATTTCCTCTTCCAATACCTTCACCCACTCTACCTTCTTGAATTCCTGTCCCACCCCACTCAGCATCTTCCACAGGATTCTGAGCCTCCTCCACTCACTCAGTCTGGATTGAGTGCATGCTCACTCCCTTCCTGTTCATCTAATCCCTCTGCCTGACCCAGTCCCATCACTTATATTGCAGAAATCTGCCACTGGGGGTGTGTGGTGGGAGGTGAAAATCATTGTCACCTCCATCCACAGATCCCTATACAAAATCTTGGCTACATGCTGAGCCAATGAAGTTTACTGATGACCTATTGCAGAATTACCCTATTCTTCCTGTTGTACCTTTATACCACTTTGTACTTTAGACATGATGGGATGGCAAGGTCTGTGGGCGGGGGGAGCGGTTGCCATCCCTCAGCATGTCCTCAAAGGACTCAGCCTCCATTTTGTCTCCGATACTCAGCCCATTTCTTTGCACATAGCAGGTGTTCAGAAATGTGCATCCAGCCTCTGACTCTGCCCTCAAGCTTATAATTTAGTAGGAGAAATAAAGTATGCACATTATTCTAAAGTACATGGTGGCCAGGCATGTTGGCTCTTGCCTATAATCCTAGCACTTTTGGAGGCCGAACACAGCAGATCACTTGAGGCCAGGAGTTCAAGACCAGCCTGAGCAACATGGTGAAACCCCATGTGTACTAAAATTACAAAAATTAGCCAGGCATGTTGGTGCGTGCCTGTAGTCCCAGCTCTTTGGGATGCTGACACACAAGAATCACTTGAACCTGGGAAGCGGCTTCAGTGGGCCGAGATCATGCCACTGCACTCCAGCCTGCGTGACAGAGCAACACTCTATCTTAAAGTACATGGTAAAGGATGTAAATAACAGAGTAAGTGTCTTATGCGTCTTGTGGCTTGCAAAGATAATAAATACTTAGGGAATTTCTGGGTGAACAATACTAGTGGTCTTCAGAAAGAAGATAGTTTTCACTTTGAGAGTGGGTTGGTGTTTGAACAGAAGTCTGAAGGATAAGTAGGACTTTGGCAGACAAGAAAAAGTGAAGGAACAGGAGAAGTGTATGCCAAGCTGAGAGAAACGTAGAAGGTAGGTGGGGAGTGATCCAGTTTAATGGAGAGTTTAAGAGAACAGACTGGAAAGACAGGTTGGAATAGGTGAAAGAGGGTCTTGAATATTACACCAGAAGAGTAAACTTCATTTGGTGATTGTACAGACTTTTTTGACTGTTACTGAGCAGGAATGTGATACAATCAGAACTTTGGGGAGATTCATCTGGTAGGTTCACAGCTGTTATCTCCAACATCTAGAATACTACCTGGCATATAGTAGACCTTCCATAAACATTTTGAATATTTACAGAACCACATTAAGAGTTGTCATCTATTGATGTAGATGTGTAGAGAAATAAAACCATTTGGATGTGATATTTTTAATGGACAAATATACACATAACTTCATCCTTGACCTTTCTTTCACTACCCTCCGTCTTCCTGTTACAATTATCATCCCCCACTGTGATGACTTCCATAACATAGGAAACCTAAATCCAGCTTCCTGTTCTTTCCCCCCATTGTTTTTTTCCCTCCAAAGCTACACAGAAGAAAGTCATCTAATCCAGTCCTCTTTCACATGAAAGTTTGTTAGAATTTGTGTACAGTCATTATGTGCACAAAAAATGTTTCTCTTTCTAGGTTAAATATCCCCAGCCCCTTTAATTATGTGACCACCCTAGTCACCATCCTCTTCATGTCTCTGGGATTAGCCAAGTGTGTCAGTGTCCTTAAAAACATGACATCAGTACTGAGCAATGAGTCCAGAAATGTCTAAATTAGTACATTTCTGTGGCTTAAAGACTCTGGAAATATCCTCAACTAATCATTCTCTAATACTACCTTATCTGTGTATGATTCTTTACAATACAAATATATATACTTCAAGCGCATTTTCCATGTCTCTCTCAATGTTATCCCTTCCTGGTTCAGGCCCTGATCACTCCAGACCTGCATCCTGTGTCTTGCTTTTCAGCTTTCTTGCCTGCTGCTACCAGATTTGTCTTCCTTAATCCGTGTTGTCATATGCGGGTCAGCAAACACTCATTGATCATCTGTGGCGTGCTGGCCCTCTGCTCATGCTTCAAGGGATCAGTTGTTCATGAGTAGGACAAGGCCTGTCCCTTAAGCTATGGGGGAACAGTATTCATCTGACTATAACAACAGTATCAACATGCGGGAGGTTGCGCTGCAGCATAGACATGTCCCCAGGACTGAGGACAGAGAGGGGCATTCTAGCATAGGTTTATGGAGATGGCATTTGACTAAGGTTTTACAAATTAAAACAGAGAAGAGGGTAAGAGTTTTCCAGGCCAAGCATGGCAGGTCTAAGTACACTAATTAGGGGACCCCCTGAGCAGAGCTCAGAAGAGTGGTACTAAGTGACCTCCAAAGGAAGATTACAGCAGTAAAGGACCTTGAGGGCCATCCCTGGGCGTCTGTTCTGATGATATAGGGACACTAAAGGATGGCCAGGTTCCCAAAATGCATTTCCGGAAAGGAATACTAGTAGCATTTCCTAGTAGAAGACATTAGGGTCAACATTTGGACAGGCAGTTCACCAGGAAGCTCATGGAGAGGCAGCTGGCAAGCCGACCAGGAGTAACCCCTATCCCTGGCATTGCGACTTTGGGCGTATCATTAACTTGTGGGGTCCTTACCTAAAATACAGGATAAATGCTCATATTTCCCCTGGCAGGGTTGTGGTGAGGGTTGAGAGATAATAGGTATCCAGTCTGGCCTCACTTAATAAGAAGGCGCTAACTTAACTACGGGGATGGCTGCCGCGGCCCCGTCCGCGCCGGGCACCGGCTACCGCGCCGGAAGCACCGAAGGGTACACCGGTCTGTGTCCCGCCAGCGGCCGCGGGAAGAGCTGCTGGAAGACTAGACGGTGGACCGCCTAGCTCCCGGGACTCCGCGGCTGGGGGCTAAGGCGCGCAGGGCTCGGCGCCCTTTCCTCTGATTGGGCGGGACGAGGCCCAGGGGTGGGCCAACAGACAAAGCGGGAGGCAGGAATTGGTTAAGCCAGAAGAGAGGGCGGGGCCTTGGCCCGCGCGGGAGGCGGGAGTGGAGGCCCCCGAGGCTTTCTCTTTTAGCCCCGCCTGCTTCCCGGCTCCAGCTGGGGCCGGAGAGGCTGAGTGGTTGGTACGCTGCTCGCTGGCCTCCCAGTCTTCCCAGCAACCGGTGACACTGCCCGCGCGAGACTGACCACTAGCCGACGCGGGCGAGAGGGACAGGAGCGTGACCTCCCCATCCCGAGGGGCCGGACGCTCGGGCGCCTCCCCGCTCCCCCCACTCGGAGGCCGCGCGCGCCGTTAGCCCCTTCCTCGCTCCCCCGCCCCAGTCCCGCAGTCCGGGAGGCGGGGGTCGGCAGCCGGCTGAGTGGGAACCGCGCGGTGTCTGAGGAGGCAGTCGGCGACCGGTGAGGGGACTGAAGGGCAGGGGAGGGCAAGGGTGGCTCGGGGCAGCAGTCCTCAGCTGTGGCTAGTCTTCTCCCATCTGCCTCGGGCGACTGGTGTCTGCGGCGGTCGCGAGCGCCGCCCGGGCTGCGAGTGACGCGGAGATACTGCGGGGCGAGCGATTGGCCGGACGCGTCCGCGCGGCCTGCTCCTCCCAGGCCTTCCCCTCCGCCTGTCCTCGCTGGTCCTCCTCGGGTGACCTTTTCGGGGCTGGCGTCACCACGACAAACGTCGCCAGGCTGAGCCGACTTAAGGGGGCAACGGCCGCCACCGGGTTCTGGCAGCGTTAAACGCTCCCCACTACGTTTTTGGTGCCCGGTCTCGCCCTCCAAGTCGGCTGGCGCCACGGGCAAGGGGCTAGGGTGGGCTCGGGGTTGGGAAGGGGCTCGCTCAAAGAAAGTTTGCCCAGCAACTTGTGACGCGCGCCGACTGAGGCGCCCCAGGATTGGCTGCGCTGCTGTGGGCCACGGAAAGCGACCTGTTGAGGTGCCGTGTTCCGCATTCGCGAATAGTTGTGCTTCGCTCTTAAGTACCAGGCACCAAGTCCCCAGATGAGTAGCCAGCTTCCCTTCTTTCATCTTGGAGCCCACAGTTCGCGCAAGTGGAGCTATGGAAGGCCCATGCTGTGCTGTTCTAATCATGTGAGGGATTCTTAGGGGTTGAGGGGGAAGGACTGAAAACGGCTGCAGACCGTTTAGGATGCCTGGAGTGGAGACAGGAGTTAAGCCCCTTACTCAGAGTCGCTCTTAAGAACTGCCCAGGGCCGGGCACAGTGGCTCATGCCTGTTATCCTAGCACTTTGGGAGGCCAAAGTGGGAGGCTCTCTTGAGCTCGGGAGTTCAAGACCAGCCTGGGCAACATGGTGAGAACCCTCGTCTCTACAAAAAAATAATGATAATAATAATTAGCCGGGTGTGGTAGCACCTGCTCATAGTCCCAGCTCCGCAGGAGGCTGAGGCTGGAGGGTTGCTTGAGTCCAGGAGGGCGAGGCTGCAGTGAGACAGTGATCAAATCACTGCATTCCAAGCTGGGTGACAGCAAGACCCTGTCTCAAAAAACAAACAAACAACAACAAGAAGAAGGACTGTCCTAGGCAGAGTAAATCCTAAGCACCGGGCAACCGCAATTCTCAGTGTTAGCAATTTTTTTTTTTTTTTTTTTTTTTTGAGACGGAGTCTTGCTCTGTCGTCCAGGCTGGAGTACAGTGGCGCGATCTCGGCTCGCTGCAACCTCCGCCTCCTGGCCTCAAGTGATCCTCCCACCTCACCCTTCCCAGTAGCTGAGACTACAGACGGGCGCCACCATACCCGGCTGATTTTTGTGTTTTTCGTAGAGACAAGGTTTCACTGTGTTGGCCAGGCTGGTCTCGAGCTCCAGACCTCAAGTGATCCGCCCGCCTTGGCCTCCCAAAGTGCTGGGATTACAGACGTGAGCCACCATGCCCGGCAAGATTTAGCAATATTTTGACCTTTCCATATGAAACACTATAATAATAGCTTTTTTTAATTTATTTTTTTGAGATGGAGTCTCACTCTGTCGCCCAGGCTGGAGTACAGTGGCACTATCTCGGCTCACTGCAACCTCTGCTTCTCGGGTTCAAGCGATTCTCCTGCTTCAGCCTCCCGAGTTAGCCAGTACTACAGGCGCGTGCCACCATGCCTGGCTAATTTTTTGTATTTTTAGTAGAGACGGGGTTTCACCATATTGGCCAGGCTGGTCTCGAACTCCTGACCTCAGGTGATCTGCCCACCCCGGCCTCCCAAAGTGCTAGGATTACAGGCGTGAGCCACCGTGCCTGGCCAACTTTCTTTACTAAAGTTTTCCCATCCAGGAGGATCAGACACTCCAAGTCTGCTGTCTAAGATCAGACAGCTAGTAATGGGAGGAACCAGAATTTGGATGCCTCTCTGGTTCTGCTACACAGGTTGCAGGTTCAACTAGTAAACCAAAGCAGAATATTTGTATGTGCAGTGCACAGTGCTGTGGAGGATATGATGACTGTAGTCAGAGTATTTGTATGTGCAGTGGATAGTGCCGTGGAGGATATGATGACTGCAGTCAGAGTACTTGTATATGCAGTGGGTAGTGCCGTGGAGGATACGATGACTGTAGTCAGAGTATTTGTATATGCAGTGGGTAGTGCCGTGGAGGGTACGATGACTGTAGTCACAGTATTTGTATGTGCAGTGGGCAGTGCCGTTGAGGGTACGATGACTGTAGTCAGAGTATTTGTATGTGCAGTGGGCAGTGCCGTTGAGGGTACGATGACTGTAGTCAGAGTATTTGTATGTGCAGTGGGCAGTGCCGTTGAGGGTACGATGACTGTAGTCAGAGTATTTGTATGTGCAGTGGGCAGTGCCGTGGAGGGTACGATGACTGTAGTCAGAGTATTTGTATGTGCAGTGGGCAGTGCTGTGGAGGGTACGATGACTGTAGTCAGAGTATTTGTATGTGCAGTGGGCAGTGCTGTGGAGGGTACGATGACTGTAGTCAGAGTATTTGTATGTGCAGTGGGCAGTGCTGTGGAGGGTACGATGACTGTAGTCAGAGTATTTGTATGTGCAGTGGGCAGTGCCGTGGAGGGTACGATGACTGTAGTCAGAGTATTTGTATGTGCAGTGGGTAGTGCCGTGGAGGATACGATGACTGTAGTCAGAGTATTTGTATGCAGTGGATAGTGCTGTGGAGGATATGATGACTGTAGTCAGAGTATTTGTATGTGCAGTGGGTAGTGCTGTGGAGGGTACGATGACTGTAGTCAGAGTATTTGTATGTGCAGTGGGCAGTGCCGTGGAGGATATGATGACTGTAGTCAGAGTATTTGTATGTGCAGTGGGTAGTGCCGTGGAGGGTACGATGACTGTAGTCAGAGTATTTGTCTGTGCAGTGGGTAGTGCCGTGGAGGGTACGATGACTGTAGTCAGAGTATCTGTATGCAGTGGGTAGTGCTGTGGAGGATATGATGACTGTAGTCAGGCCCTTTCCTCCAGGGACCTAACATTTGGGAAAATTGGATTCCAGACTAATACATCACTTTTAAAAAGCACTGAGTATCTTCTGTGTGCCCAAGTCCTTGCTAGGCCCAGGGAAGGTGCGAAAGACCTTATAGTCCTTTCTCTCTGATCTGGGGGGCTCTGGCCACTCTGGGCTTCAGTGTTGCCTGTGTCTCAGAAGGACAGGACAAGCTCCCACTATGTATGTTCTCTCCTTGTCTACATCCTGTTGCCTGTGTCTCAAAAGGACAGGACAAGCTCCCACTATGTATGTTCTCTCCTTGTTTACATCCATACCTTCTCTATACTTCCCAGATTTCACAGGAACATCTTTGTGAAACCAAAACTTTCAAAAGAATGTATTTGGGCTCGGCACAGTGGCTCACACTTGTAATGCCAGCACTTTGGGAGGCTGAAGCAGGAGGATCAACTGAGGCCAGGAGTTCAAGACCAGCCTGGGCAACATGGCAAAACCCCGTGTCTGCTAAAAATACAAAAATTAGCTGTGGTAGCTCGAGCCTGTAATCCCAGCTGCTTGGGAGGCTGAAGCACAAGAATCGCTTGAACCTCGGAGGCAGAGGTTGCAGTGAGCCGAGATCACACTGAGATGGCGCCACTGCACTTTAGCCTGGGAGACAGAGTGAGACTCTGCCTCCAAAATAAAAAGAGTATGTTGGCTCATGATCAGACTTGAGCACTTGGGCTGAGAGCAAACTGTCATTCCTATTTCCACCAGCTCCTTAGATAGAGACTGAATCTGAAGCTGGAAGGAGCAACTTCTTTTGAAGTATTGGATTTTGTTTCTTTATGGGGGAAGGAAGCAAGGAGGGGCAATTCTGGTGCTCTGAATTCCGTTCCCCATCCGCACCTCCTAGAATAGGGCTGAAATCTGTCCAGAGTGGAGAGGAATCCCTGCTTCCTGTTACATTCACTGACTAATAGATGCTCCTTCCAGCTTCAGATTCAGTCGGACATGTCTAAGGAGCTGGTGGAAACAGGAATAACAGTTCGCTCCTACCCCAAGTGCCTAAGTCTGATCGTGATCCAGATACATTCTTTTGAAAGTTTTGGTTTCACAAAGATTTTCCTGTGAAATCTGGGGAGTGTGGAGAAGGTATGGATGTGAACAGGGAGAGAACATACATAGTGGGAGTTTATCCTGTCCCTTTGAGACAGGATAGCCCACGCTGAAGCCCAGAGTGGCCACAGCACCCCAGATCAGGGAGAATAAAGCTGAGCAATGAGTACGAGGGAGGTGTGGAGGCAGGGGTAGCCTCTCTGAGAAAGGGTAGAGAGTCTTGAATGAAGGAGTGAGAGAGCTTTGCCAGTAGAAGGAATTGTAGGTGGCAAGGCCCCAAAACTCCCTCCTGAAGGCCAGGGAAACTTCTACTCCACACCCTATCTAGAGTGGGGAATGGATAGTTTGCTTCTATCTCATCTGGATTTCAGGGCAGTCTAGGGGTATCACAGAATCCTGGAGACAGCAGCATCACTCAGATCCTGAGGGGTAAGAATACAAGGAGAAGCCAGCAGAAGAATCACCTCTCCTGATACAGCTACAACTCCCACCCTCCCACTGCCAGTTCCTGCCCCTCTTCTCATGGAGACCATTCCGTTCCTGGGTCAGGGCCCCACGATTAACACAGAGCACTCCCTGGGGCGCCAAGTGCTGGTTCTTGGGGTTGGCATTTTACCCCCTTGTCTCCTGGCTGCCTGGTGCTTCCCTGTGAATTTCACAGCCAGGTCTGTCCCTGCTGCTCACTGAGCTGCTGCAAGCCTCCTGGGGCCTTTAGGAAGGGGCGGGGCTGCCCTAGGGAGACTGAGAGATGGGCTACGTGGCCTGCTCCTGTCCCTAGACCCACCTGCGCACTTGTGCTGGATGACTGGACGAGCCTGTATAGGAAGCCCAGGTCACATGGGGGTTACTAATAACACCCACCTCAAAGGACTACTGGGAGGACGAAAGGGAAACACACGTACAAATGTGAGAATTCTTGTGTGTTAATACCAGTAACAACTGGTATGTATGGTTTCACCTTCTGAGAGTCACAGTGAGAGAAGGTTTTGCATAAGTCACAACCCCAAGTCCCTACCAGGTCTAGGTGTCCAGTTTCCAAAACAGCAGGTGGACTTTTCTGGAGAGGGCAGCTGGGAACTAGGGCCTTGGAAAATGAGAGGAACAGCTCTCCTCTGTGCTTACTGAAGCTCTGAAGGTCAGACAGGGTCAGTGACCTTTTCTCAGCTAAAGCCCTCCAAGGACTGAGGTGGGCCAGCCTCCTTTCAAATGTTCCAGGATTTGGAAAGGCCATTTGGACAAGCACTATTCAATAAAAATAAACTATAAGCCACATTTATAATCTTAAATTTTCTTTAAAAATGGGTAAAATATATTGTGATATATTTCATTTAACCTAATATATCCAAAAATATTTCAACATATAATCAATGCTAAACATTATTAATGAGGTATTTTGCATTCTTTTTTAATACTAAGTCTTTGAAATGAGAGTATTTGGCTCTTACAAATCAACTCAGTTTGAACCAGCCATGTTTCAAGTGCTCAGTCACCACATGTGGCTCTGGGCCACTGTAGTAGACAGCATAGCAGGGAACAGTTCCCCTCAGCCCTATTCCCTGCTGCCCAAACCAGGTTTATCAACTCTGACTTCAAGATGACCACTTGTTTCTTGTGAATCATGACTTTTTGAGGTCTTTTGTCCCACCCCAGAAATGCTGGCATGGCAGAACAGATAACCAGGGAAGAAAAATCTTTATTCTGATTGAAAATAAGGATTTTCAATTATTTTATTTTCAATTATTATTAAGGAAAAAAATGACATATGAAACTCAGAAGTTTATCTTGCCCCTATTATAAATATTGGTTTTTCCATTAGCTTATCTTCCTTCTTAGTACCTGTTTTGTTTCGGGTTTTTTTAGTTATATGTATAGTATTTGTTTTAAATGCTTGAAAGGTACTTATATACTTTATTCAACAATGAGAATTTTCACCAATTCACACGTAATTTCCCCCTTCCCTCTTTCCAAACTTTCCTGTACTTTTTTTCCAAAGTGAAAGAAATTTGGTGGTATAGCAACTTTAAAACTCACACTCAATCAGGAGAGTGAGGATTAGGATGATCTAGAAGTCAGTCTTTTTTTTTGGCACAGTAATAATTTTTCTTTCAGGTTTCCACTTCAAGCGTGACCCTTTTGCCTGTGGGATGAGCTCCAGCATGGGGTGAGGTACAGAAGAGAGACTTGAAGAGCGTGCCTTGGGACTCAAGCGCCAAACCTGTACCCTAGCAAGTGTCCTACTCCGCATCCGTAATGGAAGGAAATGGTATTGTTGTTTATATGCCGTTTAAGTGTGCACGTTGGTATTTGTGCATTTGCCTTCCTTGGGCATGTGCCCTGGGAGGCAGTGGCCTGGGAGAGGGTGGGTTCCTAGACACATGGTTTGAGAGGTGCCATGGTCTCCAGATACCCGAGGAGGAGGCAGAGCACTCAGTGGGGCATGAGCATTGCTTTCTTTGGCATTTGGGATCAGCCACTGAGTCTCCAGGAAGTTTTTATTTTCAGGAGGGCAAGCATTCCTCTGAACTGACATCTAACTAGAATCAGCAGCCAGTGTCTGGGTCGAAAGTCCCTCTGGAGGAACCAAGGAGCTCTCTAAAGTCTACTCCAGCCTGGGCGTGATGGCTCACGCCTGTAATCCCAGCACTCTGGGAGGCCGAAGCGGGTGGATCACCTGAGGTCAGAAGTTCAAAACCAGCCTGGCCAAGATGGTGAAACCCCGTCTCTACTAAAAATACAAAAATTAGCCAGACACAGTGTCACGTGCCTATAATCCCAGTACTCAGGAGGCTGAGGCAAGGAGAATCCTCGAATCCGGGAGGCAGAGGTTGCAGTGAGCCGAGATGGAGTGACTGCTCTCTAGCCTGGGCGACAGGGCGAGACTGTCAGAAAGTCTACTCTAGAGCTCCTGCTTGCATTTTTTGTTTAAAAATCATACTAATCATACTCTTTGTATAAGATGTCTGGGATTTAAAATACTCTAGAGCTTCGCCCCACCAAAAAAAAAAGTGGAGTGGGGGTGTGGATGAAACAAGAATGGTAAAATGGTGACTGATCTGTGATACTGTTCAGGTTTTCATATTTTAAAATGTCCATTAAATACCCTCCTCCAGAAAACATTTCCCTCCCTTTCTTCCCCTGCTCAGTTGTAATTCACATTTTCCCTTTTACTTTATCTCTACTGGGCACAGCACATCTTACTCCAGAGGCACAAGAGGGGGACATCCCATGCGGCTACTCCTGCCCAGCGTGGTGGGGCAGCAGAAGCTCCAGAGCCCAGACTTGCAGGTTTGCTATTTTCACTTTACCCCATTTGTATCCAAAATATAAGGACCCTGTATATGGGGGTATTTTAACCAAAGTTCTGAGTATTTATGATGAACTTTCATCTGCTAAGAAGAAAGTGACAGCTGACCATTTTGTTTGTGTCCTCTCCCGCATCTGTTGAGCGACAAGGGGCTATACTGTACTAGCAACTAGACCTAATCTCCAGTAAGGCTGGAGACTGACCCATGGCCCCTGAGAGAAGTCGTCAGTGCTGAGGCCAGGTGAGGAGGGCAGCCACATTGTGCTCTTGACTAGAGGGCATGTGAGGTTCTGTGCACATACTACAAAGGCTGACCCTGTTCCTAGACAGCTGCCTGGAGCAACCTGTCAGAAGAATTCAGGGATATCATGTGAGACAAATAGGATAATAGAGCAGATTTGGTCTCCGTAAAGGAGTTTTTCTGCTACTCCAGATTCTCAGATTCCTGTGGCTGAGACAGTGAGGAAATGCTGCAGAATGTTCATAAACAATATGTTTTTCTTGATCAGATTCATCATATTCAAACCTTCACAAACAACTTGGATATCCTGACAATTATTATAGAGTGGATGCCCCTTGCTTCTCCCCAGCCTTTCCTGAAAATGGGAAAAGTGTTCTTGGATAATGCCACCAACTTTTAATAATGTTTTTTGTGAATTATCTATGCTCCCGTTTTTACCCCTTTACTGGGTCCTGAGTTGCTTTCTCAACTTTGGGGCTGTATACTGGCATGGGGTAGTGTGTTTATCAAGTGCTCTCCAAAGCCAAGGAACAATATTTTGGGGTTTCTCAAATGCCTTCCCTTGGCCAGGCCCCAGCCCCTTCAGTAACTTCAGGGTCTGAGCCCTTTGCCTAGGCTGTTGCTGCTGGACCTGTTTGTGCTTCATCACATTACCCGCTTTGTTCTTCCAGCCCAAGTCTGGCTGGGTTCATGTCAGTGACTCAGGAAAGCTGGGTTTTGGAGGAAGGCGTTGGTATAGTCTAAACGCAGGGGACTCCTCACTGCCCCATCCTGCCTTGGTCATTTCCTAATGCATCCCCAGACAAGGATCCCCGTCTAAGGCCAGCGAACAGGCTTGGCGTTCCCTTCCCTCAGAGCAGTGTTGATGGTTCCCAGGCTGAATGCAAGCTCCCCTTTGAATCCATTCCTGTTTGTTCTCCAGGACACTTGTAGTTTCCCTCCTGCCCTTCCAAGTGGTTCAAGGACACCCCCTCCGTATTTCCGGGATGCCCATGGCTTTGCTTTGTCTTGGGGAAGGGAATCCTGGAGATGGACTACCTAAAGAAGTTATAACAAATAGGGAGTTCGTGTTCCCCTCTCCATTCCTTAGGAGCTGCTGCAGAGGCTCACAATGACCTCCCCACAGGCTCACGGTGCAGGGTCAACCTGGCCACAGCTCACCCTGGAACAGCCACAATGTCTGCCCCTTAGAGAAGAACCCTGAAATCAGACCAGTTTTTGCAGCCTCCCCCTGTCCTCTCTGTTACAGTGCCCTTTCCAGGCCTTAAGTAAAACTTAGCTGCAGCGTCAGGAGGTGGACCCCAGAGTGTGAGTGGCACGCTTCCCTGTGAACCCGTCCTCACCATGTTTGCCACATCTGGGGCAGTGGCAGCGGGGAAGCCTTACTCGTGCAGCGAATGTGGCAAGAGCTTCTGCTACAGCTCAGTGCTGCTGCGACATGAACGAGCTCACGGCGGTGACGGCCGCTTCCGTTGCCTAGAATGCGGTGAGCGCTGTGCACGGGCTGCTGACCTCCGAGCGCACAGGCGCACCCATGCTGGCCAGACCCTCTACATCTGCAGTGAGTGCGGACAAAGCTTCCGCCACAGCGGCCGTCTTGACCTACACTTGGGCGCACACCGGCAGCGATGCCGCACTTGCCCCTGCCGCACATGCGGCCGGCGCTTCCCGCACCTCCCGGCGCTGCTGCTACACCGGCGCCGCCAGCATCTGCCAGAGCGGCCCCGCCGCTGCCCGCTGTGCGCCCGCACCTTCCGGCAGAGCGCGCTGCTCTTCCACCAGGCGCGGGCGCACCCCTTGGGGACAACCTCTGACCCTGCTGCCCCACCCCACCGCTGCGCGCAGTGCCCGCGAGCCTTCCGAAGCGGCGCCGGGCTGCGGAGTCACGCGCGCATCCACGTGTCCCGGAGCCCCATGCGACCCCGTGCCTCAGACGCCCACCAGTGTGGCGTGTGCGGCAAGGGCTTTGGCAAGAGCTCTACGCTGACGCGACACCTGCAGACGCACTCGGGGGAGAAACCCTTCAAGTGCCCGGAGTGCGGCAAGGGCTTCCTGGAGAGCGCCACGCTGGTGCGCCACCAGCGCACACACACGGGCGAGAAGCCGTACGCATGTGGCGACTGTGGACGCTGCTTCAGCGAGAGTTCCACGCTGCTGCGCCACCGGCGCAGCCATCAGGGCGAGCGGCCACATGCGTGCGCCACTTGCGGCAAGGGTTTCGGGCAGCGCTCCGACCTGGTGGTGCACCAGCGCATCCACACGGGCGAGAAGCCCTTCGCGTGCCCCGAGTGCGGCCGCCGCTTCAGCGACCGCTCGGACCTCACCAAGCACCGGCGCACGCACACGGGCGAGAAGCCCTACCGCTGCGAACTGTGCGGCAAGCGGTTCACGTGCGTGTCCAATCTCAACGTGCATCGGCGCAACCATGCCGGCCACAAGCCACACAAATGCCCCGAGTGCAGCAAGGCCTTCAGCGTCGCCTCCAAGCTTGCACTGCACCGCAAGACGCACCTGGGCGAACGGCCAGCGGAGTGCGCAGAGTGCGGCAAGTGCTTCAGCCACAGCCGCTCGCTGTCACAGCATCAGCGGGCCCACACGCGCGCCCGCACCGCTGCCGCCGTTGCCATCCAGTCCGCAGTGGGCACTGCCCTCGTCTTTGAGGGGCCGGCTGAACAGGAAAAGCCAGGGTTCTCTGTGTCCTAGTTGAGGGAGGCTTGCTGAGGCTTCTCTAAAGGTGGTTGGGCAAGCACCTATATAGTATCACGGGGACAGTTGAGGCAACTCGTAGATGGAGATTTGGGAAAAGACGATGTGGCCTCCTACCTTTCCAGTTTCTGTTGGCAGCCCTTCACCTAGCCTCCTGCCTCGCCTCTACACCTACTACCCTGTCGGCCCTTTTGCCATGCTGTCCTCGTATAACTCGGATTCTCTCCTCAGGTGTAGGTGCAGGGAGTCAGGGAACCCTTAGACTCCCCTGTGTGCAAGAGCCCAGGTGTTGGTGTGTCCCTTTAATGCTACTGTGCTCTCTGGTGTTTCTGATTTTCCTGCCTTTATTCTGTCTTCTCTTGTCCTATCTCATTCCAGCCCACATCTCCTTTCCTGATTACTTTTGTTGTCCTGCCTCTTCAGGTAATGGTCACAGATTTGGCTGTAGGCACGTTACCAGCCCTGTGGCTTCTTGACTCTTGGTTCCCTGTTAACTCTGTTTCTGAGAAATGTGGGTATGGAGGTGGGTGGGAAAGCTCACTTCCATGAAGGATGTCTCCATGCTAGGAGCTGCCTGCACCCTGGCAGAGGTGGCCAGTCACGTGAAGGTGGGCAGGGCCCTTAGCATGGCCACACATGTCCCCAGGGCAGATCAAGGGGCCTCTCAGAACAATGTTCCCCAGCCGGGTGAGGAACATTTTCACTGGGGCCCAGGCCAAAACCACGTGGGTCCACAAAGCCAGGCACTGCCAAGCGGAGCATGAGGTTATTTCCCAATCATGGGAGCCACCAGTAGGGAGAGGGCAGGATGGAAAATCCCCTGGAGCTGGTCAACTTTTTGCTCATGGCTAGTGAAATAAAGTTGTTTGAGTACTAGATGCCAAGTGCCGCCTTTGTCAAACCTAAGGCTGCTGACCAGAGTTTGGAAGTGATCCAAGAGCAGGCCCATTCAGTTCCAAGGTCTCTTGTACCTTCCCAAGGCAGCTCAGTGATCTTGCATGGAGGACCACTTGATTCCACACTAAAAGGTAAGACTTCAAGGCCTACAGATTGGGTTTTCTCTGTTAATGGCAAGTACAAGATGGCTCAGGATCATATGCCCCTATTTCTGCTCCAGCCAGTCGGCCAGGAGTGACCCAGCAGTCTCCAGATTATCCCCGCCTGCTCTATTTGAGTGTAAGGGTGGGTGTCTTACTCCACAGGAAAGGGCTGCAAACCGTCAAAGTGAGTCTGGAAAGGGTCAGAGGTGAGGGCCTGCAGAGAGAGAAACAGGCCCTAAGCTGCACCTAAGCTGCATTCTGGTACCTGGTTTCAAAGGGATCCAGGATTTCTGCACCTCAGGTGCCAAAACACTTGCTCTGCCCACACATGCCTGCATAAAATACTGTTTATTTTGTCCTTTAGGAAGACTAAAGTAGTCCAGCTCCCCTACAGCCCAGTCTTGCCCCCACCCTGCACTCTGTCGCCTTAGTTCCTGGGGACCAAGCGTCTGGCGTTTCTCAAGCAGACCCTCTCCTCGTTGCTCCTTTTCAGTCCCTGGAGTCTGGCTTCCCAAAGCCAAAGCTGGAGGAGAGCTCATTGCTGAGGAAGCAGGGTTGGAGCCTGAGGAGATGCAGAGGGCCTGGACCCCTCGCTGGATCCCAGAGGCCCAGGGGCAGAGATGCTGGGACAGGGCTCTAGGGGACCACTGGGTGACTCTTGAGGGGCTAGAAGCAGGGCTGGGTGACTTTTGCTACGGTGGGCTGCAACACTGTCTGGCTTCTCAAAGCGCTTGCCGCAGAATTCACAGGGGAAGCGCAAGGCAGCCACCGTCTCTGCATGCTTGCGCTGGTGCCAGTTCAGGGACGCCTTCTGGCGGCAGGTAAACCCGCATATCTCACACCTGGAGTCAGGGACAGAAGAGGGAAGGAACAAGCCTCAGGCCATCATGACTTCCCTAGGGGGTTCCTCCTGCTCCCCACTGCCTAGGTGTCCTATATGCCTAGCTTCCAGACTCCACCTCCTCCCTTCTGGCCCCTGGCCCTCAGACCCCACCCCAGCACTCACTGCAGGGGTTTTTCTCCAGTGTGGATACGTCTGTGGATGACAAGGTTGCTGCTAGTGCGGAAAGACCGGGCGCAGAACTCACAGATGTAGTCCCGGGTGTCTGCAGGCATATGAGGGACACTCCAGCATCTGCCCCCACCCTGTGGCCCCTCCTTGGCCCACCCCACCCACTGTCCCTCACCAGAGTGCACCAGTATTGGAGGTCAGGAGGCTCAGGTTCTAATTAGTTGTTATCCAAATCATGGAGCCCGTCTGGACCTCCCTTACCTGATGGGTCATGACAACCAAGTAAGATACGAACCCAGCTAAAAGACTTCATTATTGTCCACCCCAGCCCCTGCCCGCCAATCCCACTCAAACCAATGAACTCCCGATGGAAGTGCACCACCCCACCTCAGCCTCTAGGCTGGTTCTTTCTCAAAGGAGACACGTGGAATGGAGAGCTGGGTCCTTACGTATGAATTGAAGGCAGTGGGCAGCAGCCAAGCAGAACCTTGGAGTCAGCGATGGGAATTAGGATTGAAGCTCAAGGCCCAAGGACAGACCCTGGCACCTGGAATCATCTACCACCTATTTAGGCTTGCATATCCCACCTGTCCCAAACCCTATCAGTGCCCTGTGGAACTACCTGTTTGCAGGCAGCCAGTCCCCTCTCCTCTTTTTCCCTGAGCCTGCACTCCCTGCTTGTTCCAACAGCACCTGCCTGTTGCCCATGGTCACTGTGTGGCAGCAGCTCTCACAGGCTGCTGTGGTTTCTCTAACCCACCAAACCTCAGGGTCTACAGTAAAAAAGGTGTCTGTGCTTCTCACAGTGCCCTTTAGACCATGTCTAACATCCCCACCTCTCTGAAGACCGCACCATCAGACCACACACACACACACCTGCAGCCTCCTCCTCTGGCCCCATCACTCCCCCTCCATCCACACACCCCACCTCTCTGAAGACCGCACCATCAGACCACACACACACACACCTGCAGCCTCCTCCTTTGGCCCCATCACTCCCCCTCCATCCACACAACTCTAGGTTCAGCCCCTCTACTCCTGTCAGCCACTACTCCTGCTGTCAATCAGCACTCCAGCCCTCTGTTCCCTCACCTCACTGACCTCATCGCCCACCCTCCTCAGCCACCAGTCTCAGGCCACACCCATGCACTGCACCACTTCAGAAATTGCTATTTCTTCTAAGATACAGTGGGTTAGGAGGAGAAAAAAAAAGAAATTGTGATTTCAAACACCCTGGTTCATGCCAGGGCCTCCAATCTTGTCCTCTTGCTATGATAATCCCATGATTCCAGGCCAGTCCACTGGCCCCACCATCTTCCCTCTGAGCCCCTTCCCCGCTCAGCTACATTTCCACAGCCATCTTTGTTGCCTTCTTTCATTCACACTACCAATCTTCCTGTCCCTCTCTCCGTCAACTGTACTTGCTTGGTTAAAGCCCAACTCAGGATAGACACAACTTTTGGTCTGTTCCGGGCCTGCACATGTGTACTGTAGGGGGCACAATCTGCCTCTTGGCCACTCTTTTCATCTAAAACCACAAGTCTTAAGGCCGCCTTCTTGCCCTACTGTGTCTGCATTTCCCTCATCAGTTCACTTTTCCAACTTTCTAGAAATACAGAAGACATTTCACACCACCTCCTTTCTCCACCAGCCTCCAACACCCCCAAGCCTACTAGCCTTATTCAGCAGTGCTCTTGTTTCTAAAGTCGCCAAGAAACTAGAACACGCACATCTTCTGCCCACCAAATCCACTATTCAACTTGCATCTGTGTCTATATAAACTGCTCAAACTGTTCCCCCCGGCAGCCCTCCACTGTGCCCCTCAAGACCAACCCCTTCTCACTTGACATCCCCCACCCCACTCTAGCATCAGCAGCAAGCCTTTCTCTATGGAATCATTCCCATCTCCATGCCCTGAGCCCACAGCCTTCCAGCTGGGACTCCATTTCTCTGCCTATCTTCACAGCAAAACAGAGTTGTCCATACTTGCTGTCTCCACTCTGCCTTGAATGCACTCCGTTCCGGCTATCCCCACAGCTCCACTGCCCCTCTTGTCAGTTCCATCTTGTCATCTGGTGGCTTCACCACTGCCACATCTGGTCTCCTATTCTCAGCTCACATTTGGCCTGTCGCACTAGCAGTCATCCCCCCTTCCTCCCTGGAGCATTTTCTATACTCAGTTCCTCAAATACCACTCTCTTCATCTTCCTCACTACTCACCTGACCTGCCCTCTGATGGCTAGAGTGCCATGACACTCGCTTCCTCTATGTAGGGACACTCTGGCCTCATGGCTCTAAATACCACCCATATGCTCATGACCCACACATTTATATTTATATTTTTGCCTGACATCTCCCCTGATCTCCACATTCACATCTCCTGGATGTTTAATTAGCATGTCTCAAATCAAATTTCCCTTCCCAAGCCCATTTCTCCCTTGTTTTCAGAAAAATCACATCACCTTCTGCCCAGTTGCTGAGGCTGGAATCCTCCAAGTTACCCAACTCCTCCCTTCCCACTCGACTGCAGCCAACCCATCCTTCCCACAGCAGCTCGTTTGGCTCCCTCTGCACACACACTGGCCTCCATCCATTCCTCACTGACTCAGCTGCTACCAGCAAATCCAGGCACCACCGTGCCCTCTTGCACATCTCTGCAGTCATCTCACAGTTGAGTGCCTGGTTCTGCTCATCTGAGGTCCCCCTGTTCACACAGCAGCCACAATGATCTTTTAAAAAGTCAGCCATGTCCCTCTGCCATTCAAGACTCTGCGATGGCACCCATGTCACTTAAAGCAGATGTCAAACTGTCCTGTGGATGGTCTCAGAGGCCTCCATCAACTATGTGACTTCTCTTCCTTTCTCAGCTCCTGGCCTCTTCCCTATTCCTGGAACATGTCACCCAGATACCACCCAAGGGCCCTTCCACAGGCGCTGTCCATAGTCTGTAAGGTACAGGTTTCCATTCCTCACTTCACTTAAGTCTTTGCTCAAAGCATCTTCTCTTTCTACAATAGCAACTCCTCCTTATGCTCTCCTCCTTTCCCTTGCTTCCACATTTCTTCATAGCCCTGTATCACTAAAGTGGATGTCTCAAGAGGGTTAGCGCTGCCTGCTCTGTTCATTGCTGTACCCAGTACCCAGAACAGTTTAAAACAAGCAGGTGCTCAACACACAGGGCATACAGGATGAGGGAGAGTCATCCCTCGGAGGGAGGTGAAGAAACCCACAGAGCAGGAGGTGACAGGACCCCGTAGAGGGGGAGGTGAAGAAACCCACAGAGCCCAGGGTGACGGGACCCACAAAGGAAGGTAAAAGGTCCCACAGAGGAAGGTGGAGTTCCACCACTCACCACTGTGCAGCTTCATGTGCTCCTTCAGGTGTTTCTTAAAGTTGAAAGACTTCCCACAGGCTGGCTCTGGGCAGGAGAAAGACTTCTGGTGGATGTGCTGGTACTTTTTGTGGTGCTAGAGAAGGAAGTGGGTGGTAGGGAGAGAAGAGGCAAAAGGATAGCCACCTTCCACGGAGAGATCAACTGAGCTGACCCGGCAGGCATGCTCCTCTGTCCCCTTCCTGGCCCCTGTGCCCCAGCAGTTCTCCCTGTCATGGCCTGCTCATTTCCTTGAGGCTCAGTCCTCACCTACACCATGAGCACCACACCCATCCCATCCTGACCACTCAACTCTCCTGTCACCCAATTCTGTGCTTTACTTCCATTATCTCACCTCCTTGTCACACTCTCACCCTGCAATGTCCTGCAATGTTCCCTGTACAAAGTATCACTCTGGGTGACACCCCTGGTTCACCTAATCATGAATGCACTATCTGCTGCAGAGGGGAAAGCAGTTTGGGTAAGTATGATTATCCTATTTGATGTCAGTATTCACGTACAACAGTATCTCCCCAACTGCTTGCTTTTTAATAGTTCACCATGGGTATATATATGATTTTCTTCTAAATCTGCTTTGGAAACACACATACACACACACACACACATGCTCTCAACCTAGAACACTATTAAGGGTAACAGGCTCTTCAACCTTAACGCCTAAATATGAAAGTATTTCTCTTTTCACTGACCTAAGGTGGCATCCTGGCTCACTAAATTGCATGGGCTGTCCCCTTCTTTAGAATCCCATTTTTCCACAGTTAAACTTCCAGGGGCTGCTCTGATCTTCTCCACAACAGACTCCAGAATGTCTGACATGCCCTGCCGAATGCTCTTCTCAGCCTAGAGCTTCCCTGTCATCCCGGGTCGTTTTCCCTTTTCACTTGATTCCTCTCTGTCATCTTCTGTGGGCGGCATTCTCCCCTGTCTGTCTACCCTCACCTCACCATCCCAGTGTCTGTGGCCCTCCCCAGCCTTGGTACCTGCTGTGCCAAGTGCTCTGGTTGACTGTAGGGATTGGACCCCTCGCCTTCTGTGCCTCAAATTTCTCAGGCAATGAGATGGGGGACAGGACCATCTCCCAGCCCGTTTCACTCTAGAACTCTCAAGCCAGGATATGTGGCAGCCCAGGCATGGACTCTGAAGCCAGGCCACCAGGCTCAGAACCCTAGCACTAACACACACTAGCTGAAGAGCCTTGAGCAATGCCTAACCTTTCTGTCTGCAAAGTGGGAATAATAGCAGCACCTAATCTATGGGGATATTGTGAGGACCAAAAGACTTTAAACATGTCAAGTACCCTCTGCTTCCTGGTTCTGAATCCTCCCATGCCTTAAGATCCTTTTCCTCAGTTTTTCTTTTAGCCCTTTCCCCCACCCCAGCAGCCACACAGGCCCCAACCTGTGCCCCTCACATTCAAATACTGCCGGTTGGAGAAGATCCTTCCACAGCCAGGGAAGTCACAAGGCATCAGCTCTCTTTTGGCAGCTTTCCTGAGGAGAAGAATGGAGAGGAGCAGCATGACTCCTGCCTGCCCTTCTCTGCCTCCCTCCTCTCGGCCCTCCCCAGAACCCCATCTCCCGAAGTCCTACCTAATTCTCTTGGGGCCAATTTGTGCAGTGTCCTCATCCCAGGCCGGGGTTGGAGCAGACTGGGCCTGACTCCCAGTGCTACGGGCAGCAAAGAGGGAGCAGAGGGCCTCGAGGGAGGGCCACATCCCAGGACGCCCCTGCCCTTTCTGTCTCAGCCATCAGGTTACCTGGCCAGGGCCTCCGTCTGCTGGGCCACTTGAGGGGTCCTGCTGAGCTGTGGCTGCACCCTGACTTCTGCAGGTGGAGGAACTCTGGAACTCAATGAGGATGCTGACAAGGCCGGCACAGCAAGAGGACTGGAGAGTGCTGCAGGGGCTGGTGGTGTCTCCCCCTCTTTAGGTGTGCAGGTGACAGGAGAAGGGAGTAGTCTGGGGGCATCAGGCTCACTACTGAAAGGAGAACAAAGAGGAAGATGGCATTAACTTTCTGGGCAGTCAGCCATCCCCTGCCCGACCCTAGCCCCTAAACTGAAAAGATCTCAAACTTGAAACAACCCTACCCCCACCCTAGGCTCCCCATTCATACCTGCTTTCAGCCCTCAATCTCCCTGCACCTGACTTCACCCCTTTTCACCCCCTCAGTTCAAAGCCTCTAGTTCTTTTTGCCTTCCCCAAAACCCACCCTTCCCTCCACACTAACAAGCCCTTCCCTCTAGTCTGCAAAGCCATGAACTGCCAGGCCAGCTGCCTCCCTCTCTTGCTCTGCTCATTCTCCCTCAACCCCAACTTGCTCATCTGGGGAGGAGCTGTAGGTCCATAAGCTGGCATCACTGAGCATCTCCTCTTCATCCTCATCATTGTCCTCTTCTTCCTCACCCTCTTCCTCTCCTGGAGGTGGGAAGGTCTCTGGTGGGGGTCCCACCCTCCTGCAGGCCCAAAGAAGGCAAGCCTGAGGTCCTGCTCCCTCATCCTCCCACCTATGCAATTCCGCCTTTTCCCTCCTACCCACATCCTCACCTGGGCAACCTGGCCTCTTGAGTCCTCTCATCATGCTCAGATTCCAAATCTGTGGGACAGGCAAAGTCAAAAGAGAAGGAACTCTGGACTCAAGGGATGAGGACACATAAAGTTCTAAGGTCTGAAGTGATGGGAGACTCCTCTTTTTTTTTTAAATAGAGACGGGGTCTCACTATGTTGCCCAGGCTGGTCTCAAACCCCTGGGCTCAAGCAATCCTCTTGCCTCAGCCTCCCAGAGTGCTAGGATTATAGGTGTGAACCACTGCACCCAGGCAGAGACTTTTAAGAAGGAGGAGGAGGGAGCAGAGGCTATCTGAGTAGGAGGAGTTGTTCTGTTTCAGAGATGATATTCACATAGTTCACAAAACTATACAGTCAAAAATCTCCTTTCCAATACTGTCCCCCATCGCCTACTTCTTCCCATAGGCAACCTGGTTTTCTATGTGCCTTCCAGAGATATGCCATACATTCGCAAGTACTTACACACACACACACACATTCACTTTCCCCTTATTTGTATTTTTCACCAATGATAGCATACCATACACTATATTTTGTTTTGCTTTTCATGCCCAACAGTGTATTTGATGATATATTTGTCAACATAGAGTTTTTCCATTGAAAAAGGATCATTTTTAGAGAACAGGGTTCTGAGCTACAGAAAATGGGAAACCTTTTTCCTCCCTTTTCTCCATAACTCTGCTTTTTTCCAGCCTACCTGCAAGCTCCTGCCCACTCGTGGCCTCGGAACACCAACTTCTCCGAGTAGTATGTGGAAGGGAGGCTGGCTTGGGTGCCTCTGAAGGTGTAGGGCTCAAAGAGGGTCCCCAGGAGAAGGTATGGCCTGCTGAGCACTCCCACACAAGCCCCCCATCTTGGCCGCCAGGCCCCCGAAGCCCGGGCACCAGGCTGCACTCTCGGCTGTGGGCATGAGACAAGAGCACCAGATACTGCAGACCTTTTGGAGGCAAAGGCTCAGGACCTGGAGGGGTGGGGGAAGCAGTCAGGCTGAACTGGGAAGTCTCCTCCTCTTACCCTGGAGAGCCATACCCAGGGAGCCCTGTTCCCTCAAACCCCAGGGCAACCTCAGCCCCAGTCCAATTTATCATTCTTCAGAACCTAGACACACTAGATCCTGAGACATTGCTCCCTTCCCCACCCAGAGGTTGCCGCCATCAAACTACCCTGTGCTCCCCAACTCACCGCACCCTTCCCAAACTTACTCAGGGCTCCCTTTGAAAGGAGGGTGTTTCTGGGTCACCCTGTGGTCCCTCTTCCCTCTGGCTCTCACCCCCTGCCATCCCCTACCTACCTGCACAGAGGACACAGCCTGAAGAAGTGTACCTGCCAGCAGGAGAAGAGGCAGGTCAGGACTCAGGTGGCCAGCCACCCTCAGCCCTGGGCACTCACACATGTAAGGGGCCAGCCCTAAGGGCCGCTATTCGCTGAGACCATGAGGAGGGGAGCAGGACCCTCGGAGGCCACAAGTCACACAGGCCGTCCTGGTAAAGTGAGAAACCTGAGGGTGGAAAAGAGCAGCAGGACAGGCCCTGGAGAGGAGGCTAGGGGCTGCTGCCTGGGTACCCTCCCCCAAGCCCTTCTCCCGGCCCCTAACCGGTCCAACAGGAACTTGGCGAGCTGCGAGTGCAGGGAGAAGCCCAGCCGCTCCTTGAGGAGGCACCACTGCTCCATGTGGCCGCCCAGGCGGATGCGGCACTTGCTGCGGCGCGCGTCCAGCTGCCGCCGCTTCTCCCGCCGCCTGCAGGACACGTCCACCGCCGGGGAGGAAGCCATGTGCACCAGAGGCTGGAGGGTGGAAGGGACGTCTTCAGCGCCCTGCCGATCTCGGGGGTCGGGGACCCGGCTCCACCTGCCGTTAGGGCCTCAGTTGCCTCATCAGTGAACTGGGGCAAGACTAAACTATTTCAATAGCAGTGGCAGGTGTGGAGCCGAACCCCGTCCGTCTATGATACAGGGTGTTGAAGCTCAGCGCTACCATGTGAGTGTCGTCGGGTGGGAGGCAGGCAGACAGAAGCAGTCAGAACAAAGGCCTGCGCCCTCCAGTCCACTGAAGTGGAGCTGTGGGGAAGGGGCGAGAGACTTTCACGGGAAATTTCAACTGGGCTGGGGGGGGTCCACACATTTCATCTTGAATAGGGCAGCGGCCTTTACTGGTTTCTAGGGGAAGGAAAGGTCGTGTCCTGGCGTGCAGCTGGGGGCGCTCTTCATAGTTGGGTCGAGTGGCGGTGAGGCCGGGGTCAGAGGTCTGGAGGGCGCCCCCCATCCACCCCGTCTTGGGCACCCCCACTTAATGCTGACAGTGAGTGGAGCGGACCAATCCCAATGGCAGCTCCCAGACTGCCCAGAGCCCCCGTCGCGACCCACCCCCACCCCGGCCTTACCTGTGCGCCCCCACGCGCCCTCACCCCCACTGCGCCTGCGCCTGCGCCTCCCGGGTCTAGCGAGCAGGCCCGGAGCTGCTGGAAGACAGGGGCCCACCTCGCGCGCGCAGCGTTTCTCTTTTAAGAAGAAACGGTGCCTCTCGGCGTCGGCTGCTGTAGCCCGGAACTGAGGCCCGCGCCCCAGAGGGAGGGGCGAGTCGGAGGCCGACGCCGTGCGCCTGCGCACTGGGTGCCCCGCGCAACGCCCGCCGGGAATCGTGGTTCCCCGACTCAAGTCGCCCGCGCGTGTCGCGGAGCCCCGCGGCAGTTGTGGTTGGGTGGCTTCTGTGGTGAGCGTCTGCGCTTGGTGACCAAAGGTTTGAGGGAAAGTGGAAGAGACAGGGTCAGGCCTCCTGTGCTCCAACCCCAGCGCACCCGGCCTGTATGGGGACGTTGCCTCTTCACTTGTTCCCGTTTTGTATTCACCTTCGATTTCCCCCTCACAGTTGCCACCCGCAAACATGATGCAGAATCAGTCACTTTGAAAGACCCACTGAGGGTCCAGCTAGAGCCCTCTGTGGACCGCAGAGTCCCACCAGCTACAGCCCACTTCTATTACCATCAGAATTCCTCCTAAAAGTTGCCTGCATTCTCTGTGTACGCTCACTTCCCATCCTCTTCTCTTCAAATGGCTCTGATGGAGCTTTCCTCCCCACCCAGCCACTGCAGTGGCGCTTCGCAAGGTCACTTGAGACGGTCATATTGCTACATAGCAGCTGTCAGTTCTGTCCGCCTCTCTGCCCTAGAAAGAGCGCGACTATGTAGCTCTCGTCCTCCTCATCTTTATGGCTCCCTCTACATTTTGGGCCCCAGTTTTACTTCTGTGACTTCATATGCTCCAGGTTTTCCACCCTCCTCACTGGCTCCTTCTTTCCTTTTTTTGGATCCATTCCCTCTGTTCTGCCAAAAGATGAAGTGTGCCCTGGCTCAGGCCTTGAACCAGATCTTCTCTCGTCTGCATATGTTCTCCTGGGTGATCTAATTAGTTCCATGGCTTTAAATACACTGATGGCTCCTAGCCTAGCCCTCTTTCAACTCCAGTCATATATCTTACTGCCCGCTTGACTTACACGTGTTAACTGAGCTAACACATGTAAAGAATTTAGGACACTGCCTGGCATGTAGAGAGCACTGACACATGATAGCTGATATTTTCTCCAACATAAATATGGCAAACATATAACAATAACGCCTGTACCCTCCCCCATGCCCCCATGTCAGTAAACTATGTCATCATCCACCCACTTGTTCAGAAAAAAGGGAATCAGCCTTGATTCTTTGCCTTTTATGATACCTAAACCATATACATCAGCAAATCTTGTCAGTCCTGTCTCCAAAAATTTATCTTAAATCCAATCACTTCTGACCCTCTCAATTGCTAAAACCCTACTCCAAGCCACTGGTATTAATTTTCTGTAATTGTTGTAACAAATTGTGTTGTGTGTTGTTTTCAGCCACAAACTTGCTCCCTTTACTCAAATTTATTTTCTCACAGTTCTGGAGGCCAAAAATCCAGATTAAGGCATCGGCAGGGCCACAGGCCATTGTAAGGGCTCTAGGGGAGAATCCTTTCCTTGCTTCTTCTAGCTTCTAATGGTGGCCAGCATTCTCTGACTTGTGGCCACGTCACTCCAATCTCTGTCTCTGAGGTCACATTGCCTCCTTCTGTGTCAAATCTCCCTCTGCTTCTCTCTTACAAGGATGCTTGTGAATGCATTTAGAGTCCATCCTTATAATCCAAGTAATCTCTCCATCTCAGTATCCTAAGACAATTTCTTCTGTAATTATATTTGCCATATAAAGTAATCGGCTGCACACGGTGGCTCACGCCTGTAATCCCAGCACTTTGGGAGGCCAAGGCGGGTGGATCACTTGAGGTCAGGAGTTTGAGATATGCCTGGCCAACATGGTGAAACCCTGTCTCTACTAAAAATACAAAAAAATTAGCTGGGCATGGTGGCGTGGGCCTATAATCCCAGCTACTCGGGAGGCTGAGGCAGAAGAATCGCTTGAACCCAGGAGGAGGAGGTTGCAGTGAACCGAAATTGCACCACTGCACACCAGCCCGAGTGACAGAGCAAGACTCCATCTAAAATAAAATAAAATAAAGTAATCTCCACAAGTTTTGGGGATTAGGACCCAGATATCTTTTCTGGGACTATTTTTAAGCCTACCATACCACTATCATCTCTCACCGGGTCTGTGGCTACATCTTCCTAATGGATCTGTCTCCTACTTTAACTTGTACTCTCACAAAGCAGGGAAAATTTCCTCAAAGATCAAATCTTTTGCTTAAAATCTGTGAGTGGTGCAATCCAAAATCCTTATCATGGCCTCAAGGACCTACTTAATTGGGCCCTTGGCTTCTTCTCTGGCATCTTCCGCCAACTTTTCCCACTTTGTCCTCCCACCTTTTTGCTATTTCTCAAGTGTGCCAAGTATCCTGGAGGGAGTTCTTTTGTCTCTGGAGCACTCAATTCTCCCCTCACCTTTTTGCTATTTCTCAAGTGTGCCAAGTATCCTGGAGGGAGTTCTTTTGTCTCTGGAGCACTCAATTCTCCCCTCAGCCCCCGCCCCATCCCCCAGCCCACCACCCAGCTGTTCATCTGTTTGCTCCCTTCTCATCTTGTAAATCTCGGCTATAAGATCACCCACTCAGCTATAAAATCCCTCATTCAGAAAGCTCCCTTTCCTCAGTCATGCTCTACCTCACTGTGCCCTATTGTATCTTCTTCATGGCACTTACTTTCTGAAATCATCTCAGGGACTTGTTTGTGTGTTTGTTATTGGTATACGATGATTGTTGACTAGCCCAGCCTTCTCCTCTGCAGCCTAAATATCTCAAATGACATGGTGTCCAAACATGAACACCCTTAGGATGAGCCCAGTGTGTCCTGTGCATATTCCTTTTGATTTGTGGTATCAGTGACTCAACATACTTGTCTGACTAGTGTAAGGTAGGAAAGAAGATGTCCCAGCTACTTTACTCATTAATGAATGTGTAACTTTTCCAGCTACTTTACTCATTAATGAAAGTGTAACTTTCACATCAAAAGAGCAGGACTCCATCGAGAACAAACTGTATCCTTTCCTCATGGTCCCTTAATAGATATCTGCAAAATCCTTGTGATTTCATCCAAGGGAATGAAAGGTCTTGTAATTCTTGGTTACTCTTAGAATGTTGGGTCTCACTTTGAGACCCAAGAACATTTTTGGTTCTCTTGGTTTGATCTTGTTTAAAATAATAAAATGAAATTACTGCCAATGCCCAGCTCTTCAATAACCGTCTCCAAATAAATCTCTCAGCCTCTCTTTAATTTCTTATATCATCTAGGTAAGGAATGAGCCAACTCTCTCAAAAACAGTCACCAGCCCCTTCCTTTGTAAGTGCTGCAAGGGAGTGCTAACATTTTAAGGAGGGGTTCTCTGTAAACATTGGTTCTCTGCCTTTAGTGAACTCATTGCAGTCTGAGACCTTGAATTCCATCTTAGCATCCCATTACAAAGGCTAAGATTAAATGTGAGCTATTTGTATTTTTGTCACTGTTGAGCTTTACAGTTTACAGACTGCTGAAACTGCCAATTCTTTTATACACATAAAAGGGTCCATGTGGAGGACATATTTAACTTCGTAACATTTATTTTTCCTGGACTACGCATGGCACCATAGCGCTCTTCTTATCTCCTGCTTTGGCACAGCCAAATCTAATATTGCTGTACCCTCTGAACTTTTAGTATCTTCTCTCCAAAGAGAAAAACTACTTTCCACTCTCCAGATCCAAGGAGGAATGAGCCAAATTGCTACAGAAGTTGAGTCAACCCACTGCCCTCAAATCCTGAGATGTATTCCCAGTGGGAAAAGGAACACTCCTTCAGGACTTTGTACCCCAAATTCCACGAGACCCACAGACACCCTCAGCCCAGCCCAGCTCCAGGTATTTGCATGAATCCTCCCTCTTTCTCAGCCCTCATCCTCTCAGTGACTGGTGTCTTCATCCTCCAACCAGTCATCATTGCTGGGAGTGCAATTCCGTTTCCCCTGAGCCCCTGACAACTGAAGGGTGGTGCCCCTACCCTGAGTCTGATCATGCCCTAGTGCGGCTGACCTGGGCGCTCTGTGATGCCATGTGGCCCAGGTAGGGTGGGGTGGTATACAAGAGATGCGGTTGCCCTTGCTCCTGGCTGGCCCAGCTGCCTGGGTTGGTCCTGTTAGCTTTGGCTCCGGGCCGGAGGGCAGACGACATGAAGGAGGAGGAAGCCAGCCGCCAAGAGACTCGCCGTGGTAAATTCAGCGTCTGCAGGGGTGCTTGACGCGGCGGAGCCCGCGACGCTGGCAGCGGAGCGACATGTTGCTCCTGGTGCTGAAGCAGCAGCTGCCCACCCTCGCTGTGGTTGTGCTGATGGCAGCAGCAGCCCGTCTAGAGTGGCCACTGCCGTGATGCTGGCTGCAGCGCTCCATGAAGCAAGTGGAGCCAGGAGCAGCCAGGAGCCCCGCCCTCCCAGGCACAGCTACTGCGGCTCAAGCTGTGGCTGCAGACCCAGGCATCTCTTCACTCTCCAGGGGCTGGGAAGGCCCCCCCTGCCCGCGCAGGCTCAGAAATGCCTGGTTCTGCTGCCTGGTCTCTCCCCGCTCCTGGTTCCTGCTTCACGGGCTCTGAAATGTCTGCTCCCAGTGCCTGGCTGCTCCCTGCTCCCAGTGCCCACTCTCATCTCAGAGCAAAGTTGAGGCCAAGGCCGGCGCTACTGCAACCCGGCCGGGTGTGCGCACACTCGGGCAGCGCTGACATGCCAGCCCCCTGCTGCCTCGGCCCCCTCTGGACTTTGGGCGCCAATGAGCACAGGAGGGAGGCCGAGGTGAGGGCTGAGGGCAGACCAGCACTGACCTGCAGGTGCCCCTCAGCATGAACAGCCTGGGTGCTATAATGTTGTTCCTTCTGTTTTACTTCTAACTGCCCCTTCCTCCTGCTCGCCTCTGACTCTCTCATTGCATAATTTTGCCCCCTCTTTCTCTCCTTCATCTTCTCCCCTTTTCCTTGCCTCATCTCATTTCCTCCTTCTGTACCTAAAAATTTTGGCATTTGGGCTAAAAAATGAAACAACCATTTCTCTTCAGCCATCTTCCAGCATTAAGCTTCTAGTACAGAAGAGTTGGTGAGCCACCAACAATTTGAAGACATTTCTTCTAGTTCTATTCCTGTTGCATTCCCCTCCTGTTTAGTCCACTCACCAGACTATTTGTGAGTTGTGCCCTAGCTCTCTCTCCATGCTTCCACCCACCAGGACCTGGTAGATCTTACCCTCCTCACACTGCTCATTCAGCTGGTTAGAAATGAAGCCTCCCACCAGTCGGAACTGGGAAACACGGTGGGAACTAAAGAATTCTCTGTCTCCCCTTTCCTCATTGTTAGTCTTCAGTTCACTCTCTCCAGGAGCACCTAAAACAGCTTGTGACTAAACATCCCATTTGGAGCCCTGAGCAGAGACTGTGATCCACTAGATTAGGGCCTTGGGCTTCAAGCCTATACTTATTTCTAGCCTTTGGCCTATATTTAGACTTTCTGGGTACTCATGCAGAGGCTAACCACACCATGCTTTTTCCCCTAGGACAGACCATAATGAAAGATGCTTTACCTTGAAAACTAAATGGACAGGACTTGATCACAAAGCATCACCTCTCCCCTGGACTCCAGAGGATCGTTCCTAACTGCTTACTTGACACATCTATTAGGTATCTCAAACTGGAAGGTCTAAAACTGAACTCTCCCTCCTCCATAATCTGCCTCCCCTTAGCCTTCCCTTTGTCAGTAAATGATGAGTTTTTTCCTTCTATTGCTCAGGCCAAAAAATCCTTTTTGGGGCTCATTTACTTCTTGCACATCAACAAATCCTATTAACTCTACCTACAAAATATACCCAGAATTCAAATCTTGCTCGCCACGCGGCCTGTTGCCATCCAGTCCACCAACGTGGCTTGCAGCACCTCTCAACTGTTCTCTCTGCCTTACTCTTGTGTTCTATATTCTACCCTCCACACGCAGCCAGAGGATCCTTTTTGTTTTTCTTTCTTGAGACAGTATCTTGTTCCATCATTGAGGCTGGAATGCAGTGGCACGATCACAGCTCACTGCATCCTTGAAGTCCTAGCTCAAGCAATCCTCCCATCTCAACCTCCCAAGTAGCTAAGACGACAGGTGCGTGCCAACATGCCCAGCAAATTCTTTAAATCTTTTGTAGAGATGGTCTCCCACTATGTTGTCCAGGCTGCTCTCAAACTCCTGGCACAAGTGATCCTCCCTCCTTGAGCTCCCAAAGATTTGGGATTACAGGCATGAGTCGGGATTACAGGCATGAGCCACCATAACCAGCCAAGGGGATCCTTGAAAAGCAGGAAAGATCTTATTACACAGCTCAAAACCTTCCTTTTCACTCACTGTCAATCCAAAGGCTAGCACCAGGCCCTCTCACTCAGTTTCAACCATATTGTCTGTTTTGCATTCCTTGTTGGCCTTTTCTTCTGCTCTTCTCTTTCCCTGGAGCCCTCTTCCCTCAGATATTTTATCTAGTCACTCCTTGACTCTCTTGAAATTTCTGCTCAAATGCCACATACTGAGAGACCTTCTGAACCACTTGCATCTCTCCCTAACCTCTTTCTATGCATTATTTTTCTCAACAGTATGTATCACTACCCATCCCCACCAAATAATTATTTTATTTAGTCTAGGTCTTTCTGCTGGAATGTGAGCATCTTGAGGACAGATAATTTGTTTTATTCTCTGCAGCATCCCTGGTCCATGGGGCTCAGCTAGAGCAAGGGACTTTTCTGGGCAAGGCAAAAAGAACAAAGACAGATCAAGCACCTTTAGGAAAAGGTACCAAGCTTGCTGGGGCATATGGGAGACAGGGAGGTGAGGTCAGGCTGGCCAGAAGGGTCTGAAGGCCAAATAGGCCACCAGAAGCATTAGGATATGAGGGTAATGGAAAACAACCCTCCTCCATTGTTCACTTTCTCCCGTCAGACAGGACTCCAAAGTGATAAAAAATTGTCCACCTTAGGGATAGAACAAGATGACAGAAAAGGATTCTCCATTTCTTTCTTTTCTTTTTATTTATTTATTTATTTATTTTTGAGACAGAGTCTTGCTCTGTCACCCAGGCTTGAGTACAATGGTGCGATCTTGGCTCACTGCAACCTCCACCTCCCGGGTTCAAGCAATTCTTCTGACTCAGCCTCCCAAGTAGCTGGGACTACAGGCACCTGCCACCACACCCAGCTAATTTTTTGTATTTTTAATAGAGGTAGTGTTTCACCATGTTGGCCAGGCTGGTCTCAAACTCCCAACCTCAGGTGATTCCTCCTGCCTCAGCCTCCCAAAGTGCTGGTATTACAGTCATGAGCCACCGTGCCCGGACCAGGATTCTCCATTTCCTATCCCCCTTTAGATACATCAATTTGAACTACTATTCACAAATGAAAATATTTTCACAAGAAGTAAGGAAACCATGGCCGCGCATGGTGGCTCACGCCTGTAATACCAGCACTTTGGGAGGCTGAGGCAGGAAGAATCACCTGAGGTCGGGAGTTTGAGACCAGCCTGATCAACATGGAGAAACCCCGTCTCTACTAAAAATACAAAATTAGGCAGTGTGGGTGGCACGTGTCTGTAATCCCAGCTACATGGGAGGCTGAGGCAGGAGAATCGCTTGAACCCAGGAGGCGGAGGTTGCAGTGAGCCGAGATTGCACCATTGCACTCCAGCCTGGGCAACAAGAGCGAAACTCTGCCTCAAAAAAAAAAAAAGAAGTAAGGAAACCAGATGAGAGACCACAGCACCTGGGTATAGCAAAGAAATAAGAAAAGCGGCATTGGCTGCGCTTGGTGGCTCATGCCTGTAATCTGAGCACTTCAGAAGGCTGAGGCAGGCGGATTGGTTGAGTTCAGGAGACCCCATGTCTACAAAAAATATACAAAAATTATCTAGGTGTGGTGGTGTGCACCTGTAGTTCCAGCTACTCAAAAGGCTGAAGTGGGAGGATGGCTTGAGCCTGGGAGGGCAGAGGTTGTGGTGAGTCAAGATGCCAGGATTGCACCACTGTATTCCAGCCTAGGTGAAAGAGCCAGACACTGTCAAAAAAAAAAAAAAAAAAAAAAACCAAAAAGGAAGAGGGGCATTGAAGATGGTAGGAAGGACAGTTTTACATTTGCCTACATCACCCTTTCTTCAACCTCAAGCAGCACAGCAGAGAGAGATACTTTCCACTTGGAGAAAGAAGAGAGAAGTGAGCACTGGACTTTGCCTTGGACCCTAACACTGGGCCCACCCCAGTCAAACCCAGCACCAGGAAGGCCCCCATATCCCCAGACACTAAGCCAGTACATGAGGTCTAAGCCTTCAAGTGTCCCTGGCCCCAGGCTGGATCCTGCATCCCCAGGTTCCAGAGCAGGGACTCAGTCTCTGGCCTCTGAGCCTACTCCAGCACCAGGCCAGCACCAGTGGCACAGGCCTTCAAGCTTACCCAAGCACTAGGTCAGGCCCTACAGACTCAGTCTCCAGACACACCCCAGGGTTAGGCTGACCCTGGTAGCCCAAGATCCTAGGCCTGCCTCTGCAGCTCCAGGCTTCAGGCCCACCCCAGGGCCAAGTTAGCACGTCTAGCCTCAGGCACCAGGTCAACACCCTTAGACCTTAAAGACCTAGTCTCCAAAATAGCACATACACACACCCTTAGCCTTCAGGCCAACCCCTGTAGACCTAGGCTTCAGGCCAGCCCTCGAGGATCCAGGTACCTGGTAAGTACGTATAATCCCAGGCTCCAGTGGACTCGGGGTCCAGGCCACCCCAGCAGACCCTGGAGCCAGGCCAGCCTCCGTGGACTGAGGATCCAGTGATACTGTTGCAGATTCAGGCCTCCAAGCCAGCCTCTGTGAACTCTGGACATAGGTTTACTCCTGTAGACTTAGGCTCCAGAGGACACAGACTCCAGGCCCATCTCAGTACCTGGCTGGTCCCTGCAGACTCAGGCTCAAGACCCACTCCAGTGGCAAGTCAGCCCTTGTAGACCTGGGATTCAGGTTTGCCACAAGGGATACAGGTTCTAGGTCCATCCCAGCAGATCCAATCAACTGGCCCACCCTAGTGGATCCAGCTTTCAGACCTGCCCGTCTGCTCATCCAGTCACTAGACCAGCAAACCTGAGGACTTAAGCAGCAAGCTCACCCATTGGCCACAACAGGCGGCCTGCCCAGAATTTCTGTACAGGCTGACTGATAGATAAAGGGTGTTTTTAGATAATCAGGTCTTCAAAGACTGGAATAAGTAGCTACTTCTTCAAATATGCACACACCAATGCATGGAACAATCAAGAACAATTAGAAATATACATCACCAGCTGGGTGCAGTGGCTCACGCCTGTAATTCCAACACTTTTGGAGGCCGAGGAGTGTGGATCACTTGAGGACAGGAGTTCAAGACCAGCCTGGCCAATATGGTGAAACCCCATCTCTACTAAAATATACAAAAATTAGCCGGGTGTGGTGGTGCATGCCTGTAGTCCCAGCTACTCAGGAGCCTGAAGTGGGAGAATCGCTTGAACTCAGGAAGCAGAAGTTGCAGTGAGCCGAGATCATACCACTGCACTGCAGCCTGGGCGACAGAGTGAGACTCCATCTCAAAAAAAAAAAAAAAAGAAAAGAAATATGCATCACCAAAGGGACAAAATAAAGCACCAGTGACTGACTCTAAAAAGATGGAGATGTATAAATTGCTCAACAAAGAATTCAAAATACTTTGAATATGAATGGATTAAATTTTCCAATTAAAAAACATAGAGTGGCTGAGTGAATTAAAAAAAAAAGACCCAACTATATGTTGCCTACAAAGCACTCACTTCACCTATGAAGACACACATATACTGAAAGTAAAGGGATAGAAAAAGATACTCCAGGCAAATGGAAACCAAAGGAGAGCAGGAGCAGGTATACTTAGATAAAATAAACTTTAAAACCTTAAGTCAAAAATTGTAAAAAGAGACAAATAAGGTCACTACATAAAAATAAAGGGATCAATTCAGCAAAAAGATACAACAATTGTAAATATATATTCACCCAACATTGGGATACCTAAATATATAAAGCAATATTAATACAGGTAAAAGGAGACATAGGTTGCAATATAATAAGAGTAGGGGACTTAAACACCCCACTTTCAGCAATGGACAGATAATCCAGACAGAAAATCAATAAGGAAACATCAGACATAGACTAAACTCTAGACCAAATGGACCTAACACATGTACACAGGACATTCCATCCAACAGCAGAATACATTATCTTATATATAGAAAACCCTAAGGACTACACTAAAAAAGTCTGTTAGAACTAATAAATTAATTCAGTAAAGTTGGAGGATCAATATACACAATCAGTAGCATTTCTACACAGTAACAGTAAACTATCCGGAAAACAAATCAAGAAAACAATCTCATTTACAATAGCTAAAAAAAGATAAAATACTTAAGAATAAATTTAACCAATGAGCTCTACACTAAAAACTATAAAACATTAATGAAAGAAATTGAAGAAGAAATGACTAAATGGAAAGATATTTCATTTTAATGGATTGGAGGAATCAATATTATTAAAATGTTCATGCTACCAGAGCAATCTACAGATTCAATGCAATCCCTATAAAAATTCCAATGACAGTTTTCACGAAATAGAAAAGACAATCCTTAAATACCTTTGGGGCAGAAAAAACAATCCCAAAATTTGTACAGAATCAGAAAGAAACTACTCAATGATAAGAAAGCAAATAACCCACTTAAATAATAGGCAAAGAATCTGAATAGACATTTCTCTAGGGAAGACGTACAAATGGCCAACAGATATATGCAAACATGCTTAAGATCACGAATCATCAGGGAAATGCAACTTACAACCACAATGAGATATTGCTTTCTGGCCGGGCCCTGTGGCTCGTGCCCATAATCCCAGCACTCTGGGAGGCCGAGGCGGGTGGATCACCTGAGGAATTTGAGACAAGCCCATCCAACATGGTGAAACCCTGTCTCTACTAAAAACAAAAATTATGCTGGGCGTGGTGGTGCGTTCCCATAATCCCAGGTACTCGGGAGGCAGAGGCAGGAGAATCGCTTGAACCCAGGAGGTGGAGGTTGCAGTGAGCCTAGATTGCGCCACTGCACTCCAGCCTAGGTGACAAGAATGAACCTCTGTTTCCTAAAAAAAAAAAAAAAAAAAAAAAAAAGATATTACCTTCCATCTGTTAGAATGGCTATTATCAAAAAGATGAAAGATAACTGTCATTGGTGAGGATGAGGAGAAAAGGGAAATCTTGCACATTGTTGGTGGGAATGTAAATTAGTACAGCTATTATAGACAACAGTATGGAAGCTCCTCATAAAACTTAAACAAAATTACCATATGATCCAGCACTCGCACTACTGGGTATATATCCAAAGTAATTGAAATCATTATGTTCAAGAGATGCCTGCACTCTCACGTTTATTGCAGCATTACTCACAATGGGTAAGATATGGAAACAACCATAATACCCATCAAGGATGAATGGTTAATAAAATTATGTTATTTGTGACAACATGGGTGAATCTAGACAGCCTTCTGCTACCTGAAATATGCCAGGCACAGGAAGACAAATACTTCATGTTATCCCTTATGTTTTGAATCTAAAAAAGTCGAACTCATAGAAAAAAGGAGTAGAATGGTGGTTATCAGAGGCTGGGAGAGGGGGGTGGAATGAGGAAAGAGGGTGGAATGTTGGTTAAAAGGTACATAGTTTTAGTTCAACAGGAGGAATGATTTCTTGTGACCTACTGCACAGAATGGTGACTGTGGTTAATAATAATGCATATTTCAAAATTCCTGCAGGAGTGGATTTTAAATGTTCTGACCACAAAGAAATCATAAAAGCATGGGAGGTGATGGATATGTTAATTAGCCTTATTTGATCATTTCACAATGTGTACATGAATTGAAACATCACATGGTACTCCATAAAGATATATAATTATTATTTGTCAATTAAAGATAAAATATTTTAAAAAGAAAAAAATATTAAAAACCTGGAAATAGACAAAAGAGATTACTAGGTGTCCTTCCCATGGAACTTGGCATTGTCTAGCAGACCTTTGTGGGATTATCTGTTTCCATTGGCATGTGCACCTTTATTAATTTTTATTGACTTGGCTATTTTGCAGCTTGGTAGGGAGGTAGAGGTTAACTTTTTTTTTTTTTTTTTTTTGAGACAGAGTCTCACTCTGTCACCCAGGCTGGAGTGCAGTGGTGTGGTCTTGTCTCACTGCAAACTCTGCCTCCCGGGTTCACGCCATTCTCCTGGCTCAGCCTCCCGAGTAGCTGGGACTACAAGTGCCCGCCACCATGCCCGGCTAATTTTTTTGTATTTTTAGTAGAGACGGGGTTTCACCGTGTTAGCCAGGATGGTCTCGATCTCCTGACCTCGTGATCCGGCCGCCTCAGCCTCCCAAAGTGCTGGGATTACAGGCGTGAGCCACAGCGCCCGGCCAAGGTTAACTTTTAGAAAACTAATAGTAATGAAAATGGTTTCTGTCTGAGAGCAAGACCAAGGATAGCAATGTAAGTAAAATTTGTCAAGAGACACAACCGATTTATCTCCGGCAAAGAAAAGATAACCCCGAAGTAGAAATCCCAACTTCCATTATCACAGTTTATTACTCAGGATATTAACCCAACTTTAATCTGTTAGCAACCTCTTTTCAGCCTTCATTTGGCTGAATTATTATTTTAAAAGTCTCTCGAAATTCTCCTTTTAATTAGTTGTAACATTGGTAACATTGTATAGGTCATTGACAAAGACCTTCCTTGACCAAACTTCAGTCAGGCGCCTCTGATTCCTGTTTTTGATTAGGCCTCCACCTTGGCCCCTATCCTGTCTTTGGCCTGTAAAGCCTAGTCTTAGCAAGCAGTCCTGCTAAGTCAGTTTAGTGTGAATTCCCCCAGCCTTGATATTGATCAAGTTACTCATTTCTCACCTTTGAATTTCTCACCTTTGATGTCCAAGTCTTTGGCCTCCAGTAAGTAGAATCTTTTAAGGCCTGTTTAGCATGTAGCCCCTACTCCTATTAGTAATTTTTCCTGCCTCCCTTCCTTCCTTCTTTCCTTCTCCCTTACCCTTAATGTCTCCTATTAGTAATTTTCTTTCTTTGAAAGGCGAGCTTCATCATAGCTCACTGAAGCCTCAAACTCCTGGGCAGAAGCGATCCTCCTGACTAGGCCTCCCAAAGCACTGGGATTACAGGCCTGAGCTGCCCCACTTGGCCCATTTTCTTAGTAATTTTCCATCCACTGATCCCCCCCACCCCCCACACTCTGCTCCTTGGCTTTAAATTTCTAGCTGTCTTTGTTGATTTGGAGTTGCGCCCAATCTCTCACCCCTATTGTAATAGTTTGAATAAAATTCCCCCTTGCTGTTTGAACAAGTATCAGAATAATTTTCTCTTTAAAGTTATTATCTTTCATCATTAGTTAATTGAATAAAATCTTGACACGTGGATTTTATATTTGTATGACATTCTTTATTTTATTTTATTTTATTTTATTGTTTTGAGACAGAGTTTCACTCTTGTTGCCCAGGCTGGAGTGCAACGGCGCGATCTCGGCTCACCACAACCTCTGCCTCCCAGGTTCAAGCGATTCTCCTGCCTCAGCCTCCCGAGTAGCTGGGATTACAGGCATGTGCCACCATGCCCGGCTAATTTTGTATTTTTAGTAGAGACGGGGCTTCTCCATGTTGGTCAGGCTGGTCTCGAACTCCCGACCTCAGGTGATCCGCCCACCTCCCAACGTGGTGGCGGGATTACAGGCATGAGCCACCGCGCCCGGCTGCATGACATATATTTTAGTTTTTGAAAAATATTTTAGCAAAAGTCACTTTAGTGAGGCCTTACTTAACTGCACAGTCTAAAAATAGAACTTCTCCACCACTTCATTGCTTTTGGTTTTTCCTCGCACTCTGTACATGTGATTGTGCTGGTCATCTCCTTCACTAGCAAATCAGCTCACCAAGTTGGGGCTTTGTCTATTTACCGTTGTGTTCCCAGTGGACACTCGATGTTAAGATTCAACGAATGAATGCCTGGATGAGTGGTATCTGGGCTCACAGGTAACCTCACAGCCCACCGGGAGGACACTGCCAGAGCTGCTCTGCAATGCGAGTCCCGGGCCTTCCCATTGGACGCTAAAGCACTCGTTAACTGCTGTGTAAACGCAGCCTGACTTCCCTCCCCTCAGGCGAGGCCCGCATCAGGCCCCTCTGACCTAGGACCTCCCGATCCGGCCGTTATCGCCAACCGTAACTGTGTGGTTTCGTGGAGGAAGCGCGGTGGACCTTGAGGGGAGGGTATGCGCAGGCACAATAAAGCAGAAAGCCGCTATAATAATGATGATAACGAAGAAAAACAAAAGCATCCATTTGTCACTTAGTGGCAAGCGTTTTTCCAACTACTTTCCAAGTAGTAACTGCTTGCCAGAGTTTCCCCAGCTTGGGCCGGAAGGGGAGGCGGTAGCTCGTGCTTTGCCTTTCTCAGGCATTGTCCTGCATTTGCGGGGCCAGGCGCTGGCACACGGTCACTAACCCCTGGTCGTTAGCTTCGATTCCCGGCCTGGGAGAGCGCTATCGGCCACTCCTGGCTGCATTGCAGTCGCGGCTTTCTCCAGAGCTCCGCCGGGAACGGGAAGCGCTGAAACGTCGCGACCAGTCAGTAGGATTCCCACGGCCGCAACACGGATGTGACGCGGCAGGCTGGCACCAGTGGACACAAGTACGAGGTTAAGTGAGAACCGCTTGGCTTCCGAGTGTCAGGATGGCCGAGTGGTCTAAGGCGCCAGACTCAAGGTAAGCACCTTGCCTACGGGCTTTCTGGTCTCCGGATGGAGGCGTGGGTTCGAATCCCACTTCTGACACATTCGTTTTATTAGCATTTTATTCCCCGGAAGAAACCCCAGAATTTTCCCGGAGTCCGTTGGTATTTTATTGTCTTCTCCAGGAAGAAGGTTACAACTAGACTACTTATCTTTGCTGCCCGGTTTTCCCTGTCTGCCGCAGCAAGGGGGCTACCTACCAAGGGGAGGGAAGCAGTCGGCATATTCCCAAATGTTGCGAGAAAACCGCATCCAATCATGTTTCTACAGGATATACGTCACAGGATATTTATTTAGTATAGCATATTGCTAGACAATACATTATGTCTTCCCTGGTGGTCTAGTGGTTAGGATTCGGCGCTCTCACCGCCGCGGCCCGGGTTCGATTCCCGGTCAGGGAAGTAAACTGTTTTTAAAACTGCTTCCGCAGGGCTAATCGTGATGTTCCCGGAGTCAGCTGTGACTTGACTTCTAAACAAAGGGCAAAATGCACCTGGTATGCTCATTTTGCAGAGTAGTTACCTGAAATGGACTCTACTGCAGTTTATGAGCGCCGTATATGTAGTCAGTGTCTTTACTCATGATATCTTAAGAACGGAGAAAAAATGCCAGCAGCACAAAATGATCGAAAAAGATAGCTCTGGGAATGCCAAAAATGGCTGGTCTTAAAATTATGTCACAGATTTCAAAAAGTCTCCCTAGGTGTCCAAAGGCCATTAGAATGGCACCTGTTGCCTAGAGGGGCGGGTCAGGGCCGGTCCTAGCTCCTTAACGACGCTTGAGTAATTGTCGCTATGGAAAGAGATCAGGTACTTCTCCCTCACCCCAGCATCTATGTTTTCATTTTTTAAATAAGTAGAGATAATTGAAATAATGCCACAACCAACCCTGGTTTCTCTTTACCTGCAATCAACACTGGTTAATATTTTGTCACATTCTCTCTCTCTCTCTCTTCCAAGGTAGATAGATAGGTAGATAGAGATAGATAGATAGATAGATAGATAGATAGATAGATAGATAGATAGATAGAGATAGGTATACCTTCCCTATTCCACTTGAAAGTTGAGATCTGTATGGCCTGGCGCGGTGGCTGACGCCTGTAATCCCAGCACTTTGGGAGGCCGAGGTGGGCGGATCACGAGGTCAGGAGATCGAGACCATCCTGGCTGACAGGGTGAAACCCCGTCTCTACTAAAAATACAAAAATTAGCTGAGCGTGGTGGCAGGCGCCTGTAGTCCCAGCTACTCAGGAGGCTGAGGCAGGAGAATGGCGTGAACCTGGGAGGCGGAGGTTGCAGTGAGCCGAGATCGCACCACTGCACTCCAGCCTGGGCGACAGAGCGAGACTCCGTCTCAAAAAAACAAAACAAAAAACAAAAAAAAAAAAAGAAAGTTGAGATCTGTAAAACTGTCCCCCCAACTTGAAAGTCACAGATATGACATTACTCCATGTCACACCTAAGAAAATTGACATTAACATGCTGTCATATGCTAGTCAACATATGAATTTTCCCCAATTGGCCTTAAAATGTCTTTTACAGCTGCTTTTAGTTTTTATTCTAAGTTTTTTATTGCCCATTTTTTAAATTTGGGAAGCCTGTGAAAAATATTTTAATAATTAAAAACTCCTAAACCACATTTTAAGTTCTATCTTCTTAACATTTTGTAATATTATGAGCCTATACACCTAATTTGTTATGGTTTTCCAAAGTTTTATTTCTCTCTGGGTACCTTTTTCAGATCTCCAGGCCAAGGCTATGTTATCATACACTCTACACGATCAGACGGAACCAGGTCCATGCACGTTTGTGTTTTCCACAATGTTTAAAATCAAATAGGCCTGTTTTAACTTCCTGAATTTCTGCTTCTTGTACTGCTGAAATGACTAGTTTGAAATAATTCAAATTGCTACAAATATTTATAGAAATTTTCTTAAATAATATTTATCTAGTGGTGGTAAGTTTGGTAAAATGGGCTGTTTGCCACATCCTTGTTCCTAGAACTGTACACATTCTGCTTGAATATGTGTGACTTTAAACTGTTCTTTTTTTTTTTTTTTTTTCTTTTTCTTTGAGACGGAGTTTCACCCTTGTTGCCCAGGCTGGAGTGCAATGGTGTGATCTTGGCTCACTGCAACCTCTGCCTCCCTGGTTCAAGCGATTCTCCTGCCTCAGCCTCCCGAGTAGCTGGGATTACAGGCATGCACCACCATGCCTGGCTAATTTTGTATTTTTAGTAGAGACAGGGTTTCTCCACATTGGCCAGGCTGTTCTCGAACTCCCAACCTCAGGAGATCTGCCTGCCTTGGCCTCCCAAAGTGCTAGGATTACAGGCGTGAGCCACCGAGCCTGGCCTAAACTGTTCTTTTATCAAAAATATTTTGACTGTCCTAGGTGTTGATTTGTAAATTAATCTTAATAGGTTAATTAGAATAGGTTCTAAATACTTTAGGTGGAGGGTTTGTTATTCCTTTGGTCCACTGTGGTTTCCAGTGTTGTGTTCTTAAGCAATGTGTCTTATTCCAGCATCCTGTCAATTATGCAAGGTCCAGGGTCCCATTGTTTAACCTTGCATTTTGTAAAAGAGATGTCTCTAGCTATAAATATAGGTAAGTGGAAACTAGTCTTGTTATATTTTGGTAAATAGGGAGTTGAGCTGACCATGTAACCTTATTCCATGACTCACTGGATGGTTGGGTCATGGAGAAAAACTAATTTGACATACCTGGGTCTGTTTTTGTGACTTTATCCATATTTATTTTAGTTCCTAGTGTTTCCCACCGGTCAATTGATTTAAATTGTATGGTGTCTCTACATCTCTGAAATAAAAGTTTGGATCATTCTGAATTTCCACTGGGCACACTGGAAAAACAACTTGATTTTGTACATATTTGGGTTTTCTAGTAAATTTTTCTAATATAGTCATGTTTTTTGGTTCTTTTTATGTAAATAATGTGCTAATAATCTCTGTCATTTTGTATGTGATTGTAAATGGTCCAAATACTGGGGTGAGTTAGATTGTAGCAGATTATAGGTCTGTAGTCTGTGAGTACATGTGAATATTAATTGTCCCCAAAAATCACATGTAATATTCACATGTACAAACAAAAGTTTTGTTGTAATTCATTAAAACAATACTTGTATCCAGCGGTGTCCAGGACCACCATGAGTTCCTGGAAGATGTTGACCCCAGCAAACAATAAATTTAGTAGGAATTTTGTATGTTGTTGTAGCTACTGTGATGATTAGGAATTGGTGTGGTTTTCATGGTTGTGTCCAAAATGAGCCTGTTTTAGTTTCTGTTACACGCCATCATAGAGTGAAGTTTCCAGTTATGATGACATATCTGTCTATGTTTTCTAGAAACTCTTTGCCTAAATGTGGTTTGTATATATTGTAGCCAAGCTCGCCATGGCTCACTGCAGCCTTGACCTCTGAGGCTCAAGTGATCCTCACACTTCAGCCTCACCAGCGGCTGGGACTACAAGCATGCACACAGATTTATTTAATATGTATACACAGGTGCATTCAGAATAAAGACCCAGCCTCCCAATGCCGTACAGAAGCTTATAGACCATCTTGAGGTTACAGAAATAATGGCGGCTTGGATCCTGGTAAAACAGGTTATGGGAGGGGGAGAAGAAGAATTCTATTTAAGGGGCAATAAATGATTACTAGGGAGAATGATTGGATCAGATAACAGAAATTAACTTGGAAATAGTTCTCTTTGGAATTTAAATAATCCTTGGATGCAGTCATTATCTTGAGAAAGGGTGTGTTACTATGATGGCTAATAGAAGGTGAATGAGAAAGGTGATAAGACCAGTTGAGAAACTACACAAATTTGTAGCCATGTTGTCTCAAGTGAATAAAGTATTTAATTATTCTGCTGATGGCTAGAAGTGATGTTGAGGTTAAAAATATGGGGTTAGTGGCAAGTAAAATTGGATTGAAGTACACTTTCCATTAATTTTATGGAGAATATTAATGCAATGACTAAAAGAAACAGTGTAGCACCAATATTGCAGAAAGTGTGGTAACAAATCTAGGTCTAGTGAGAATTTGGAGAAAGGCTGGAGATTGGGGTAATTGTAACTTTCCTCTTTTTTTCTCTAGTCCAGTAAGTATTTCTGTGTCCATTGGCCACGATGTTCTGTTGGGAGATCATGTTGTCATTTAGTTTAGTGCTCACCTTTGAGTTACACTATTTGTATCATTGTTTTCCATATCTTTTTTTTTTTGAGACGGAGTCTCGCTCTGTCGCCCAGGCTGGAGTGCAGGGGCGCAATCTCGGCTCACTGCAAGCTCCGCCTCCCGAGTTCAAGCGAGTCTCCTGCCTCAGCCTCCCGAGTAGCTGGGACTACGGGGCCCGCCACCACGCCCAGCTAGTTTTTGTATTTTTTGTAGAGACGGGGTTTCACTATGTTGGCCAGGCTGGTCTCGAATTCCTGACCTCGTGATCCGCCCGCCTCGGCCTCCCAAAGTGCTGGGATAACAGGCGTGAGCCACCGCACCCTGCTTCCACATCCTTTATGACCATAAAGGCAGTTGATTAAGGTAAGAGTGGGGGTTGCTCTTATAAAGACTTTCTCTCTTATTTAAATTAAAACACCCCAGGTTAAGAGCTTGTTGGAATGCGCTCGTTTTGTCTAAGGTTTTAAGTTCTCTTTTTCGTAGTCCATTTAATCTCTCCTTATATTCTGCTGCACTGGGATTATAAGGTATGCAGAAATTCCATTGTATAACCCATTTATCTGCTAATGCTTCTGTAGTCTTTGATGTAAAATTAGTTTCCTGGTTACTTTCAATTATTTTAGAAGCTCCATAGTACGCTGCCCAATTTTCTATGGCTAAGATGGTGTATTTGGCAAATGGGCGGCTCGCCGCTATTGCTATGCCAGTCTCTGTATATGTATCCACTGTTGTTATGGCATATTTTTGTTGGTTGGAGTGATTTAATGGTCCTATAAAATCTATCTGTAGGCAGAAGTTAAAGGTGTTGGGTTTGTGTGTATCTATGCTTTAGTGTATCCATATTTCTCCAGGTTAGTTTTACATTGCTCACAATTAGCTATATGCCTTTTAAATTTGATGTCGTTACCTTTTGATTTGTCTTAACAGCCACCTGAACAGTGAGTGTGTGCCTAAATGTCCTTTCTGCTTATGTAATTATAAGAATGTTTGTAGAGCGTAAGCTGCTCACAGCGCCTGTTTAATTTTAAATTCATCTTGCTGTTTTATTATGGCTACTGGGGGTACTTGGGGTATCCCCCATTCATAGTCTGATTTTCTTCTGAGTTGTAGAGGTGGCGATGAATGTCTTCATGAGTTGTGCGGATTTCTGTGTAGCTTTAATTTGGGTACATTTTGTGTGTCAATTGTTATGTTCCTTGTTAATTCATCTAATTATCTATTAAATTGGTGGCCTTTGAATGATCTTTTTATTTTTTGTTTTTTGAGATAGGATCCTTCTCTGTCACTCAGCCTTGAGTGTAGTGGCGTGATCTCAGCTCACCGCAGCCTCAACCTTCCGGGCTCAAACTATTCTCCTGCCTCAGCCTTCCAAGTAGCTAGGACTACAGGCGTGTGCCACCACGTATGGCTAATTTTTTTTCCTATCTTTTGTAGAGACGGGGGTCTTGCTATGTTGCCCAGGCTGGTCTCCAACTCCTGTGCTTAAGCAATCTTCTCACTTCGGCCTCCTAAAGTGTTGAGATTACAGGCATGAGCCACTGTGCCCGGCCTAAGTTATCTTTTTGGTATGCTGATATGTGTCATAAATATCTTAATTCTGTTTGATGATTTATATAGTTCCTCTCAGTAAGATTCGGACCATATGTCATTGTCATTAATTTTAAAATTATTTTGTTTCCATTTGTGTGATTATGGGGCTATGTTGTTGTGACTGCTCATGAATTTGTAAATATATACACATATATATATTCTTTTGATTTTCTGATACTGAGTGTCCAAATGCTCTAACAACTGCAATCAGTTCTGCATGCTGTGGAGAGAGTAATTCATTTGACTCCTTCAGGATTATATGGTCCTGGAGTCTGAGTGCTTCTGCTGTTCAATGGGTCTGGCCTTTGGGTCATGGAAGCTGATCCTTCCATAAACCAGGTGTTTGGCAAGACATTAAACGAGACCAGGACCCATTTTCCTATATTGTCACAGATTTTTCTTGTCTTCAGAATAAATTCTGGCAAGTCTATTTTTGTCTTGTGAATCTGCTCCATGAGAAGACCTGGTTGACCCTCAAAGCTGGTGTCTCCACCCTGGATGTATCCATTCCATGTGAGCAGTTTTGGACCAATTTGGATACCTGTCAGTTTTCCAGGACTCAATTTTATCCAGTGAAGAAAAGGCATATGACATTTTTTGTAATGTTGTTGTTGCCAGTCAGATGCTTAGTGGTTAGGGCTTCATGTGTAAGCCATATGTATTTTTGAATGGGCCGTATTTGTTGTTCGAGTATGGGAATTTTGTTATCTGAAATCCAACCAGTAGGAAAGATTTAGAATCTAATTTCTATGTCCATAATGATCATGTTCTATATTCATCACTCATCAGAACTTTCAACCCAAGTTGTGAATCTGAAGATGGGTAATGCAGTGATTGAAATGTGCTAATGTAGTCTTTGAGTGTTTCAGGTTCTTGTCCATATGTGAAGTCTTGGGATTTTCTAGATATATTGGTTCCAAGATGATGTTTAAGTAAGGTGTATGCTGTCTCCAATATCCAGATAAAACTGTTAGTCTTTGTTCCTCCTGTTTGTTTTTGTCAGCTTAAGGGCTTTTATTTTATCTGTTACTGTGGTTGAGATTTTTCTCCCTTCTGATGACCATCGGACTCCTAAAAATTTGCAGTTGGTGTCTGCGCTTGTGTTTTTATCTATATTAATAGTCTATCCCAATAATCTTAAATGTGTTATTAATTGGGATTTTTTCGTGTTTAATTTGTTCCCTAGTCATTATTTACCATTGTGATGTTATCTGTGTGTAATATTATTAGTGACTTGTAGCATGATGTGTCTCCCACCAGGTTACTTAAGGGGATGCATCTGCTGCCTGAACCCTGAGGCTGAGCAGTGAGCCAAAGCCATGGTGCCCAGCCTAGGAGCAGGGGTCCCTGAGAGCCCAAACATCCCGTGGAGTATCTGAGAACCTTCCGAGAAAAACAGTCTCATTGCTTAAACACAGTAGGCAAAGAGCCAGAAAATTAGCTTAAGCAGTTTAGAAATGAGAGGTGGTGTGGATCTCTAGAGCTATCCTACCACCATCCAGGAGTCCCTGTATGTAAGTCCAAATACATTCATTTACTTCTCAAGCTGGACTTGTCCAAGTCATTCTTTGGTTCTTGGTTTCTTTCCAGTTTGGGGGATGCACATCACGGTCCCACGTTTTTCTTGTTATAGATGTATATTTTGATTGGTCTATGTGTGATGATAAAATGGAATTAACTATTACTGAACTATTTAGATATCCCTGTGGTAATGTTTCGAATTGGTATTGTTTACCTTCCCATGTAAAGTTGGTATATTCCTGGCTTTCTTTATTTATTGGTTTGGCAAAGAACACATGTGACATGTCTATGATTGTATAGTATTTGTCATTACGATTAATGATCTTATTAACTAGCTCTTCTACATCTGGTAATGCTCTTGGCATTTTAGTTGAGACTTTATTTAAATTTCTATAGTCCATAGTTAATCTATAGCTCCTGTTTGTTTTTAAGACAGGCCATACTGAACTATTAAAGTTATTTGAAATGACAATTGTAATAATATCTTCCTTGAGGAGTTCTACAATCTTTGCTGTTATTTCTGTAAGTCCTTCCTTTAATGAGTACTGTTTGGTGCATGTAGCCTGCTGTGGTGTAGACAGTGTTATGGACTTCATTTTAATTTGTACTAGGTTAGAAAATTTTAGTTCCTTTAGTTTCCTTTAATATAAGTTAAAAAGATTTGGAATAAAATTCATTCCTGTAATGTCTTATAATTTGGGTGAGCAGTAAAAAGTGCATAGAGCAGTATAGAAGCAGAGGCAAGAAAGCTTCAAGTTTATTTACCTCTGAGTCCTTCTGTATGAATGTTTATTGCGGGATCTGGCCAGCAGCCCGCAATGCAGTGGGGCTCTCTCTTTGTTCCCAGGCAGATCGGCAGGTTGAGAAATAATAGACACACGCAAGATAGTGAAAGCTGGGTCCAGGGGGGTCACCGCCTTCTGGTCCCATGGTGCCAACAATGCACAGGATATACCAGCATTTATTATTAAGTTTAGTGAGGGCGGGGGTAGGTTAGTGAGGGATTTAGGGTCGTTTGATTATGAGGTGAGATGGTCACATGGGGATGAAGTAATTCTTTAACATAACATCTGTATGCAGAAGTACAGTATACAGAGGTAAGAATTTACAATATAGTGTGTGCATCAGTAATTTCTAACAGAGCCTTAAAACAGAAATACAGTATTTCCATTACCTATGATTAGCAAGATATTAATCAGCAGTAACAGTTGCAGGAAAAGCTGGTTACAAACAATCCATAGAAACAGGACATGAAGCTAGACAACCGGTTAGACCAGAAATTCTCGGAAGGGAGCGTGCCTTAACCCTAAAGAGGCCTAGAAGAGCCGCGGCAAGATGAGGGCGTTTATAGCCCTATCTTATCCATATGGACAGGCGCTCCCCCCCCCCCATGCGTCTGTTTATAGGCTCTCCACAAGGGTTGCATTCCATTCCCAGAGCTATGAACATCTGTTTTCCTGGGATAGGAATCTTAGTGATGTGAAACCTCCCTGACCGCACGTCCATTCATAGGCTCTCTGCAGGGGGAAGCACATCACGGGCTGTTGGCTCGTTCTGGTGTCCAACCTGGCATTGTCTTTACCCAATCCTGCATGCAATTTTGTATTTACAATAATCAGGAGCATTTCATCTTTTATTCCGTAGCAATAGTTTCAGGGGGTCTCCCTACAAATGTTTATGTCAGAATGTGGTGCATATTTTAGAAAGCTTACTTGTGATCCAGAGCCTTAAAAAAATGGTATGTATGTATATATTTGTCAATTTGTATATAGCTAATTGTTCATATGGTCTGTTATCCCCAGGTTTGAGTGTTATAGCCTGCACCTGGAGGGTTTCTAGTTTTTAAAGAATTTCTTTGTTTGTTTTTTGAGACAGAGTTTCATTCCTGTTGCCCAGGCTGGAGTGCAATGGCGGGATCTCGGCTCACCACAACCTCCGCCTCCCAGGTTCAAGTGATTCTCCTGCCTCAGCCTCTCGAGTAGCTGGGATTACAGGCATGTGCCACTACGCCTGGCTAATTTTGTATTTTTAGTAGAGATGAGGTTTCTCCATGTTGGTCAGGCTGGTCTCAAACTCCCAACCTCAGGTGATCCGCCTGCCTCGGCCTCCCAAAGTGCTGGGATTACAGGCGTGAGCCACTGCACCCAGTCCTTTGCTCATTTTTAAATGGAGTTATTTGTTTTTTGCTTGATGATTTGTTTCAGTTTCAGTTCCTTATAGATTCTGGATATTAGGCCTTTTTCAGATGTATAGTTTGTGAAAATTTTCTCCCAGCCTGTCTGTTCACTCTGCTGATAGTTTCTTTTTCTTTTTCTTTTTCTTTTTTTTTTTTGAGACAGAGTCTCGCTCCTGTCGCCTTGTCGCCCAGGCTGGAGTGCAGTGGCACGATCTCGGCTCACTGCAACCTCAGCCTCCCAGGTTCAAGTGATTCTCCTGCCTCAGCCTTCCAAGTAGTTGGTACTACAGGCGCCCGCCACCATGCCCAACTAATTTTTTTGTATTTTTAGTAGAGACTGGGTTTCACCATGTTAGCCAGGATAGTCTCGATCTCCTGACCTCATGATCCGCCCGCCTCGGCCTCCCAAAGTGCTGGGATTACAGGCGTGAGCCACCGTGCCCGACCCTAGTTTCTTCTACTGTGCAGAAGCTCGTTAGTTTAATTAGGTCCCACCTGTCAATTTTTCTTTTAGTTGCAATTGCTTTTGAGCACTTAGTCATAAATTATTTGTTAAGGCTGATATCCAGAAGAGTATTTCCCAGGTTTTCTTCTAGGATTTTTATAGTTGGAGGTCTTATATTTAAATATTTAATCCATCTTGAATTAATTTTTGTAATTAAGTAGAGTCCTAATTTTGTAAAAGGTAGAGTCCAGCTTCATTCTTCTGCATATGGCTAGTAAGACACAAAATTTGAGTTAAGCTGTGTTAATGAAAAAAACCAAACTCTGTAAAATATTTTAAAGTGGTTTATTCTAAGCTAATATAAGTGATTTCAGCCCAACGAAACCAGTCTCAAGGAGTCTTGGGAAAGTGCCTTTGAGGTGATCAGATTACAGTTTTTCGTTTTTGTTTTTGTTTTTTTTTGAGACAGAGTCTCGCTCTGTAGCCCAGGCTGGAGTGCAGTGGCGCGATCTCGGCTCATTGCAACCTTCGCCTCCTGGGTCCTGGTTCAAGCAATTCTCCTGCCTTAGCCTTCTGATAGCTGGGATTACAGGCACACACCACCATGCCCAGCTAATTTTTGTATTTTTAGTAGAGACGGGGTTTCACCCTATCAGCCAGGATGGTCTTGAACTCCTGACCTCGTGATCCGCCCACCTCATTATAGTTTTTTTAAAAACACATTTTAGGGAGGCAAGAGTTACAGGCAAAGACAAATCAATACATGGAAGGTATACGTTGGTTTGGCCTGAAAAGGTGGGCTATCTTGAAGCAGGGGCTTATAGGTTATAGATAGATTCAGAGATTCTTTAATTTCAATTGAATGAGTAAAGCTCTGTCTAAAACTTGGAGTCAGCAGAAAGAAATGTTTTAAGTTAGGATAATAATGCTATGTAGCAAGATTAATGACCTGCAGGTGTGCCTTAAGTCATGCCTGGCATGGTCTTAGGTCTTGTTTATAATTTGATATCTCATTACCACAATGAGTCTGTTTTGTCAGTCTTATGATCTCTATTTTCAGATGAATCCTGGTCAGTTTTTGTGCCTTAAATTTAAAAGGAAGAGGGTAAAATGAGGTGTATCCTACTTCCCATCTCATAGTGGCCAGAACTCAGTTTTTTAAGTGAGACTGCAGACTTTTTTTGCAGTCCCCTTGGCCACAAGGGGTCTCTTCTGTCATTGGAGGACTTAGGATTTTATTTTATTATCATTTTTTTAGAGGCAGGATCTCACTCTTTTGCCCGGGGTGGAGTGCAGTGGCATAATCATAGCTCACTGTAACCTTGAACTCCTGGCCTGAAGTGATTCTCTCACTTCAGTTTCTTGAGTAGCTAGGACTACAGGCATGAGCCATGATGTCTGGCTACTTTTTAATTTTTTTTTTTGTAGAGATGGGGTTTTGCTACGTTTCCCAGCCTGGTCCTGAACTCCTAGCCTTAAGCTATCCTCTCACCTCAGCCTCCTGCATGGCTAGGACTACAGGTGTGTGACCCCATGCTCAGCTAAAAATTTTATTTTTAGTTTACATTTGTTACATCAGGAATAGAAAATTAATATAGTACCCAACAGAGCCACAATTATTTTAATTTCAAAACCCAGTCTTGGTTCAGAAGCTAGACTTCCTTTGAATTAGACATGGGACTAATGAATGCACCCTCCAACCAACTCTATCCCACTTAAAGATAGTGAGGGTAGGGACCCCAGGAGAAACAGTGCTTGATGAAGACAATCTTAGCAGTTCTATAACCCCCACACTCATCCTGTTCTTTATATATTTGAAGCTGACCATAAGAGAGGAATCACGGACCAGTTCCCTGGCCATTTCCTTCCTAAATTCTGCATTGAGAGATCTGTAATATCTGATGTATCTAAATTGGCAATTCAAAGTAAAGCAGAGATGCATTTGAATAACCTGCTACACATGCAAATAGTTGCTAAATAAACACATGCAGGCCTTGAGATGGAACTATGTATCACATTTTCACATCTGCCATTAGAACATAATGTCTTCCTTCTACAAAGTGAACTTTCCTACCCTGTCAGTTTACTCCTCAATAATTTGTCTTAAGGTGTTACAAGGATACAAATCATGAATGAAAAAAAAAAAAATAAGAAACGTGTCTTATGATATTTTGTGCAAATAATGGTTACCAAAGAAAGGCCTTGCTGATGTTAACTCTGGTTTGCACTAACTTGCCCCATGTCCAAACGAGGAAAGTGATGAAGACAGATCTCTCAGTGGCTGCTACATGCTAGGTTTTTTCAGGAAGATTTACATTTTATTACCATAAAGACAAAAAATAAAAATAGGAATGTATGAGTTATCAATATCACCAGCCTGATACTTGAGTGTACATTATTCATAGAAATATCATTATCTAAATCAGTCTTAGGGTGATCACCTAAATGAGTTCTCACCTCTGGGACTAATTGCTTTCTTGTGCTGAGAAGTGAGGATGACTGTTGATTTAGTACAAGAGATTAATTACTTTCAGAGCTCCTTCAGAGATCATTTGTACTCCATCTGAAAGATTGATCTGTTTGAATTCAAATTATACCACTCAGATATTGGACAAAAAGCAGCTAAAGAGAAGAAAAATATCTTCCTAGACATTGGGATAAAAGGTGGGGGTTGGGGAATCTGATTTTCATGTTGGAGAATTGCATTTTTGGAGTTTAAACTGCCCAGCTCCCCTTAGACTCATCCTGGACTCTTGCCATTTGCTTCCTCTGCCTGGGGAGACAGCACTTTGTGAATGCATGCTCCAGCTGTGTGGCCCCAGCCTGGTCTTCTGGGAATGAGGAATGTTGGCAGGAGGTGAGGGATCACCATAATAAGCTCTTATTAACTGGTGTTTCTTGGGATTCTCTTTGGAGGGTTCAAAAGGAAACTTTAAAAGCATTTACTTCCTGTGATAAAGCAGTCAACAGCAAACCTGTAGTGAAAGGATCACAGGTTTCCAAAGAGCAAGCTAATTAGAAAATCTCAAGGGGGTAAAACTCTGCAGCATGCCGGTGGCTTGGCTGCCCATTATGATATATATTGTACTCAGGATTACAGGATATATAATATTTATGTATGTTTTTATGCATGCATATGTATATGTATTTGTTATACACTCATAAGCTTACTATTTATTTTGAAAATATTTTAGACTTATAGAAAAGTTACAAAAATTATAAAAAAATATAGCCTTCACTCAGCTTATCCTAAGGCTAACATTTTACCTGATCATAGTATTGTTTCCAAAACCAGAAAGTTATCACTGATACAACGCAATTGACTAAAATCCAGGCCTTACTCAAATTTCCCCAGCTTTCTCACTAATGTCTAATCCAGGATCCCAAATTGCATTTGATTGACACATCTTCTTAATCTCTTTCCATCTCTGATGGTTCCTCAGTCTTTCCTTGTCTTTTTTGACCTGGACACTTGTTAGGAGTTCTACTCAGTTGTCTTGTTGAATGGCCCTGAGTTTGAGTTTGTTGGCTGTTTGTTCATTATTAAATAGAGGACATGCATTTGGCAAGAGTGCCACAGAAGTTATATTGTACGCTTCCCAGAGCATTATATCAGGAGGCATATAATACCAATCCATCTTGTTAGTAATGATGTTATTCTTAATTAGCAAAAATGAGTTTTCAGTTAGGAGATGATGGGAGCGAAACACACCAAACCAGTAGAATGCTCCAGTCTGGACAAGAAACTGGCTTGATGGAAGGCAATGGCTTTGTAAAAAATTAAATTTTAATTTTAGATTCAGGGGGTACTTGTGCAGGTTTATCATTAGGTTGTGGCAAAAGTGATTGCGATTTTTGCCATTACGTTCAATGGCAAAAACCACAAACACTTTTGCACCAACCTAATACAAGGGCAGATTGTGTGATGCTGAGCTTTGGGCTTCTGTTGATCCCATCACCCAAACAGTGGACATAGTACTCAATAGGAAGTTTTTCAGCCCTTGCTCCTCTCCCTCTCTCCCTCCTTTTGGAGTCCCCAGTGTCTGTTGTTCCTAACTTTATGTCCATGTGTACCCAGAGTTTAGCCCCCACTACTAAGTGAGAACACATGATATTTGCTTTTCTGTTTCTGTGTTAATTCACTTAGGATAATGACCTCCAGCTGCATACATGTTGCTGCAAAGGACATAATTCTATTCTTTTTTATGGTAGTGTAGTACTCCATGGTATATATGTACCACAGTTTCTTAATGCAATCCACCGTGGATGGTCATCTAGTTGATTCTATATCCATGCTATTGTGAATAGTGCTGCAATAAACTTATGAGCACAGGTGTCTTTTTGGTAGAACAATATATTTACCCTTGAATATATACCCAGTAATGGGATTCATGGGTTGAATGGTAGTTCTAGGTTCCTTGAGAAATCTCCTAACTGCTTTCCACAGGGGCTGAACTAATTTACATTCCCACAAAAGTATTCCCTTTTCTCTACAGCCTTGCCAGCATCTGTTATATTGTTACTTTTTAGTAATCATTCTGACTGGTGTGAGATGATATCTCATTGTGGTTTTGATTTGTATTTCTCTGATGATTAGTGATGTTGAACTTTTTTTACATATTGGTTGGCTCTATGTCTTCTTTTGAAAATTGTCTATTCATGCCCTTTGCTCATTTTTTAATGGAGTTGTTTTTTTGCTTGTTGATTTGTTTCAGTTCCTTATAGATTCTGGATATTAGACCTTTGTCAGATGTATAATTTGTGAATATTTTCTCCCATTCTGTAGGTCGTCTGTTTATTCTGTTGATAGTTTCTTTTTCTGTGCAGAAGCTCTTTAGTTTAATTAGGCCCAACTTGTCAATTTTTGTTTTTGTTGCAATTGCTTTTGAGCACCTAGTCATAAATTATTTGCCAAGGCGAATGTCCGGAAGTGTATTTCCTAGGTTTTCTTCTAGGATTTTTTATAGTTTGAGGTCTTACATTTAAATCTTTAATTCATCTTATTTTTTGTATATGCTGAGAAGTAGGAGTCTAATTTCATTCTTCTGCATATGGTTAGAAAGTTTTCCCAGCACTATTTATTGAATAGGGAGTCCTTTTCCCATAAGCACTGGCTTTGTTGCATTCTAACTGTTTCTTACTTTTGACTATGGCTTATAATAGCAACAATAACAAGAATGATAAAAATAAAAAATGAAATACATGGGCCGGTAACTGTGGCTCACGCCTGTAATCACAGCACTTTGGGAGGCCAAGGTGGGCGGATCATGAGGTCAGGAGTTCGAGACCAGCCTGGCCAACATGGCGAAACCCCGTCTCTACCAAAAATACAAAAATTAGCTGGATGTGGTGGTGCGTGCCTGTAATCCTAGCTACTCAGGAGGCTGAGGCAGGAGAATCGCTTGAACCTGGGAGGCAGAGATTGTAGTGAGCCAAGATCATGCCACTGCACTCCAGCCTGGGTGACAGAGCGAGACTTCTCCGTCTCAAAAAGAAAATAAATAAATAAATAAATAAATAAATAACACTTACTGAGCCGGACACTGTACTAAATGTTTTCTGTTTAATATTGTTTTCATTTAATTCTTACGACAAATTATGAGATAGGTACTGAGAGAGCAGGAGCACCGTCATCTCAAACAAACACTGCAAGCTCCCTTTCTAGCTTCATGCATTTCAAGGAAATCACTTATCTTCTAACTACAAGCAGCCAGAAAAGAGCAGACAGTAAAACACAGATAAGGCAGCTCGGGGACAGGGAAAGGCGGGGAGGAAGTCTCTTAGGTAACTGCCAAACTTCACCCTCATACACTGGAGCCCCAGTAAAACAGTGGGCCTTAATAAGCACATTCCTTTCCCTTCAGGTGCTCTAAGACAGGGAAGCTAAAGGCAGACTTGGGGGATATGCTTGCAGCTGCAGAAAAATGTATGGGAACAGACACAACTCTCCCTCCCAGATAAGCAAAACAAAGAGTCACAGAAGCAGTCCAAGCCTCTGATAAACTCTCCCACCCTGAATCCTTTTCTTTTTCTTTTCTTTTCTTTTCTTTTCTTTTTTTTTTTTTTTGAGACGGAGTTTCGCTCTTGTTGCCCAGGCTGGAGTGCAATGGTGTGATCTCAGCTCACCACAACCTCCACCTCCCGGGTTCAAGTGATTCTCCTGCCTCAGCCTCCCAAGCAGCTGGGATTACAGGCATGCGCCACCACGCCCAGCTAATTTTGTATTTTTAGTAGAGATGGGGTTTCTCCATGTTGGTCATGCTGGTCTCAAACTCCTGACCTCAAGTGATCCGCCTGACTCAGCCTCCCAAAGTGCTGGATTACAGGCGTGAGCCTCTGCACCTGGCCTGAATCCTTAAAAACTCTTACTCTGCAAGAGTGCAGCTTCTGCCCTAACTAGGTCAGAAGTCCCCACAGGTTTGTTTTCTGAAATAAACCTGTCTTCTGTCGAGCCACCCTTCATCTTTCTCTCCTCTTTCTTTAATTCTTACAGGTACTATTATTCTGTTCACCGTTTTTATGCGAAGAAACAGATGCAATGGGATTAGGAATCTTGCCCAAGGTCACAAAGTTCCTATGAGCCAGTGTCAAGATGCAAGTTTAGGCTGCCTGGCTCCTGACTATTCTACACAAACCATGTGGTCTCTTACCAATTCTAAGGGCTACAGAAGTAATCCATGTCATGAAAGGCCCCAGCCGACTTACAGTCACTCACTCCACACACTACATGCACCACACACATACCACATCATACACATTATACACACACCACACATACCACACCTCACAGATACACACAGGCACCACACACACCAACACCGACCCCCACACACACCCACACCCAGCTACGCTACAGACCACCCACACTATACATTATACATTACACACCCCCCACACCACACATCACAGATGCACACACGCACCACACACCACACACCACACAACATACACCACACACACCCACACACACCGCACACCTCCCCACACATCCACAGCCCCCCATCACACTGCAGATGCTATGCATCACAGATACACACATGCACCACACACCACACCTCCCCACACCCCACACACATTCCCCACTCACAAACACTACACCTCCCACCCCCCACACACCCACACCTCTCTACACACCACAGACATCACACATCACAGACACACACATTCACCACCCACCACACACCCACAATATACACGCAGGCATGCACATACCACTCACAAATCACTCACGCGCTGACGCATGCACGGTAACATAGACATACTCTCATGGTTACATAACTGAAAAAAAGTTATGCAAACAAAATGTGTCTCTGTCAGATGTGTTGCTCCAAGATTTTCTTTTGTCTTTCATTTTATTTTTTAGAGTGCTGGACACTGCCCACTACATTAATGGTTCTCTCAAGGTGGGGCAGCCCTGCCTGTAGCCAACTAGACTGAGATAACAGTATTAGCCTCTTCTCTACAAATCCAATTTGAGGCCAGACAACAGAGGGAACTCGGTGGGTGAGGACAGTGCAGACTGGCTGTGCTGTAGATATTTTTGAGAAAATTTGTGATTGTGAGTGGGGCATACGGGTTATACTTTTTGGGTTTCATGATATAAATTTTGAGAATGCTTGATTCAATGATTTGTCATCTCTTTTGCTTAATAAGAGATATATACTTTGATGAAGAGCCACAAGAGAATGTCTAAAGTACTTTTAAGAAATATTTTTGGGCCAGGCACAGTGGTGCACACCTGTCATCCCAGCCCTTTGGGAGGCTGAGGCAGGTGAATTGCGTGAGCCCAGGAGTTCAAGACCAGCCTGGGTAATATGGCAAGACCTCATCTCTACTGAAAATTTAAAAATCAGCCAGGCACAGCTGCCTGTATTCCTAGGTACTAGGGAGGCTGAAGCGGGAAGATGGCTTGAGCCCTGAAGGTTGAGGCTGCAGTGAGCCAAGATTGAGCCACTGCATTCCAGCCTGGGCAACAGAATGACAGCCTGTCTTTTTAAAAAAGAAAAAAAAAAAGTGTTTTTGAAGAAAAGTCCAATCTCTTGTAAATAAAGTCTTTATAGCTAATTTATACTTTCTAGGTAATGACTAACACAATGAAAACTAAGCTCTTTATGAAGTCTTTGCAGTAAAGGGTTGATTCAGCAGAAAAAAAGGCCTTGCCTGTGTCAACCCCAAATAACCAAAAGGATCAGAATCTAGTTTAAAGAGAGTTTATTCAAGCACAAAGTTGAGGACAGGCCTGCCTGGGAAGCACAGATTCCAAAGAATGGAAGTCAGTGCTCCAAACTGTAGAATTTGAGATTGCTTATATAGACAAAGCATGGGGAAGTTTAACAGACTTTCATCATCTTTCTATATAAGGGTTAATGCATAGTTACAACAATCTGAGTAGGTCAAGGTAGTCTTGTTCCTTCCTTCCTTCCCTCCCTCCCTCCCTCCCTCCCTCCCTCCCTTCCTTCCTTCCCTTCCTTCCTTCTTTCCTTTCTTCCTTTTACTTTATTTCTTTCTTTGAAAGGCATATTTAGCATTCTACCCTGAAGATGTAACCGTCATAGAGGGACTTGGGTGTCATCTGGTCTGAGTTAGGTACAGGACAATAAAGGAGGCAGTTAATCTAAAAAAAAAAAATCAGTGATTGGATGGAGGCGTGAAGGTCTGGTTTCTGGTCTCCTAGTCATTTATAGAACAAGAATAAAAATGAAGAGAGTTAAGCTGTAATCTAAGAAGCACAACTGTAAACATTCTATGTGATTCAATCTCTGGGACTTAACTTCTCCTTTGGCATAATATATTTAGAGGGTCCTGAAATTTTCTTTGTTTCACACCTGGCTATTAAGAAGCTACCTCTAAGCCCTTGGAATATCCTGCCTGATAAAAGTGTTTTTATTTACTTGCGGCTTGGGCTACCCCAGACAGTCTATGTGAACAATATGATTTATGGTGTGGGCCTTGGCTCATGCAGCACCAGCTTGACCTTTGGATGGGTTGGAGACTCAGGTTAACCACTCAGGTAGTCAGTCATATCTATTTGACTCACCTCTGAGAGAAACTCTGGACACCCAGGCTTGAGTGTCCTTCCCTGGTTGACAATTGTCTATATGCATTGTCATACGTTGTTGCTTGGAAAACTAAGCACTGTCTATACAACTGCACAGGGAAAAGACAACTGGAAGTCTGTTGTGGTCTTTTCTGGATACTCTATATGTTTTACCTTTGGTCATTTATTTTTCCCAGCTTTATTGAGGTATAATTGGTATCCAGAAAATGGCACATAATTAATGTATACAATTTGGACATAGGTGCATACTCATGTTACCATCACCTCAGTAAAGGCAATGAACACATCCATCAATTTCAGAAGTTTCCTTTTATCCCTTTGTTGTTGTTTTCGATAAGAACATTCAACATGAGAAAAATCCTCTAACATTTTTAAGTGCACAAAACCTTATTGTTCACTTATGCACTATGTTGTACAGCAGTTCTTCAGAACTTATGTTACGTAACTGTAACTTTATATCCATTGAATAACAACTCCCCATATCCCTCTCCCCCATCTCCTGGTAACCAGGATTCTATTGCCTACTTTTTATATGTTTGACTATTTTAAATACCTCATATGAGAGGAATCAGGCAGTATCTGTCGTACTGTAACTGACTTATTTCATTTAGTATCATGTCTTTCAAGTCCATCTAAACGACTGCAAATGGTAGGATTTCCTTCTTTTTAAAAGGCTGGATAATATTCTGTTGTCTGTATGTTTGTGTATACACATGTGCATTTTCTTTATCCACTCATCTCTCAATGGACATTTGGGTTGTTTCCATATCTTGGCTATTGTGGATAATGCTACTATCAATGGGAGTGCAAATACCTCTTCAAGATTCTAATGTTTATTCTTTTGGCTACATACCCACAAGTGTTATTGCTGGATTATTTGGCAGTTCTAGTTTAAGTCTTTTTTTCAGGAAACTCCATTTTATTTTCCATAATAGCTGTATTAATTCACAGCTCCATCAACAATGTATAAGGTTTCCCTTTTCATTACATCTTTGACAATATTATTTTCTTTTTTGTTAATTGATTGATTGATTAAAGACATTCTAACAGGTATGAGATGATATTTCACTGTGGTTTTGATTCCTGTTTCTCTGATGATTAGTGATGTTGAGCATCTTTTTATATGTCTGCTGGCCATGGCCATTTGTAGGTCTTTGGAGAAATGTGTGTACTCAGGTCCTTTGCTCATTTTTATATCAGGTTATTTTTGTTTTTGCTATTTATAGGAGTTCCTTATGTTGGAAATTAACCCATCATCAGATATGTTCTTTGAAAATATTTTCTCTCATTCTTTGGGTTGTCTTTTTATTTTATGGGTTGTTTCCTTTGTAATGCTGAAACTTTTTAGTTTGATATAGTCCCACTTGTCTATTTTTGTTTTTTTTGTGTGTTTTTTTTTGCCTGTCTTTTTGCTGTCAGATATATAAAATCATTGCCTGGACCTAGAAAAGTCAAGCAGCTTTACTTCTATGCTTTCTTCTAGGAGTTTTAGGGTTATATAACTTACGTTTTAGTGGTTAATCCATTTTGAGTTAATTTTTGTATATGGTGTAAGACAAGACTCCGATTACATGCTTTTGGATGTGGATATACAATTTTCCCTATTTATTGAAGAGACTATCATTTTCCTATTGTGTATTCATGGCACTCTTGTTAAACATCAGCTGACAATGTATGCATGGGTACCTTTGCTGATTTTAACCTGTATTCTTTCACTTTAATAAGTCAAAACTCACTGTAATGAATATACACATTTTTTTTCTTCTTTTTCCCTTTCTTCCCTCCCTCCCTCCCTCCTTTCTTTCTTTCTTGCTTGCTTGCTTTCCTTTCCTTCCTTCCCCTTCCCCTTCCTCTTCTCCTTCCTTCCTTCCTTTTCTCTCTCTCTCTTTCTTTCATCTTTCTTAGATGAGGTCTCGCTGATTGTCACTGGCTGGAGTGCAATGACACAATCATAGCTCACTGCAACCTCAAACTCCTGTGCTCATGTGATCCTCCTGCCTCAGCCTCCTGAGTAGTTGGGACTCCAGGTGTGTATGGCCTGCATCTGGCTATTTTGTTGTTGTTGTTAATTTTTGTAGAGATGGGATCTTGCTATGTTGTCCAGGCTGGTCTCTAACTTCTAGTCTCAAGCTATCCTCCCAACTCAGCCTCCCAAAGTGTTGGAATTATAGGCTTGAGCCATCACACCCAGCCTATAACAACTTTTCTGAGTTCTGTAAGTCCTTCCAGCCAGTCATTGAACCTGAGAGTGGTCTTTGGGTCAACCAACAACAGGCCGATGTTTGGGAACTTAACAAAGAGAAAGAAGCCGAGGAGTGTGACTGTGGCCACAGTCTGGTTTTCCTCTGATTTCACAGGGACCAGTCCTGCCCACAGAGTGCTAGGCCTCCTCTTTGGTGGTGAGTGGCCCCCATATTTGTGGCTATACTGCCAGCCCAACCTGGCACACAAAGAGGAGGAAGGACAAAGAGGAGGAAGGTCTGAGTAGCAAGGGGTCTGCTGCTCAAGGAAGCAAGACTACCTTTAAGAATTGGCTCCTGTTCTGTTCCCCAATCCAATAATCATCCTCGTGTCTGGTGCTGTTAGACATTTAAGGAATTAAATATCTTAATGATATTTAAGGCTTGCAGGGTATTTTTTTCCCTTCATTATTTTGGAGGAAACAGGTGGTTCTTGGTTACGTGGATAAGTTCTTTAGTGGGATTTCTGAGATTTTGGTGCACTAAGATTTTGGTACCTGAGCAGTGTACACTGTACCCAATGTATAGATTTTTTTGTTTTGTTTTGTTTTTAGACAGAATCTTGCTCTGTCACCAGGCTGGAGTGCAGTGGCGTGATCTTGGCTCACTGCAACTTCCGCCTCCCAGGTTCAAGCGATTCTCTTGCCTCAGCCTCCCAAGCAGCTGGGACTACAGGCACGTGCCACCACGCCCAGCTAATTTTTGTATTTTTAGTAGAGACAGGGTTTCACCATGTTGGCCAGGATGGTCTCGATCGCTTGACCTTGTGATCCGCTCACCTCGGCCTCCCAAAGTGCTGGGATTACAGGCATGAGCCACTGCACCCAGCCCACTGTATAGTCTTTTATCCATCACGCCCCTCCGACCCTTCCCCCGCCCCGAGTCCCCGAAGTCTATTATATCATTCTTATGCCTTTCCATCCTCATAGCTTAGCTCCCTTATAAGTGAGGGCATGCAATATTTGATTTTCCATTCCTGAGTTACTTCACTTACAATAATGGTCTTCAACTCCATCCAAGTTGCTGCAAATATATGGCTTGCAGTTTTATGCAGTTTTAAATAGGCTCCCTGGTTCTCAGGCCGTTGACTCAAATTGGAATTACAACACTGGCTTTCCTGGGTCTTCAGCTTGCAGACAGCAGATTTTGAAACCTCTTAGTCTCCATAATCCATAAGCCAATTTCTCATAAATCTTTTCATATATATATATATATATATATATTCTCTTGGTTCTCTTTATCTGGAAAACTCTAACTCTCACAATCATGCATACATTTATCATTCCTTATGGATATTCTTTTTCTTTTAGAGATGGGGTCTTGCTCTGTCACCTAGGTTGGAGTGCAGTGGCACGATCACAGCTCACGGCAGCCTCAAGCTCCTGGGCTCAAGCAATCTTCCTGCCTCAGCCTCCTGAGTAGCAGCACACCTATAGCTCCAGCTGCTTCTAATCGGCCGTCTTGGCCCCTCCCTCCTACAAAAAACTTTTAGAGGGAAGGGACAAAATTACTGATTAGAAGCAGCTGTAGTCTTCAGCGCTCACCAAGAAGAATGAAAATGGTAAGTGCATTCTATACCTTCAACTGAGATATCCAGTTGATACTGGATGCTGGCTAGGCAGTGACCCATGGAGAGCAAGGAAAAGCAAGGTGGGGCGACAGCCCACCTGGGAGCTGCATGGAGCAAGGGGATCGCCCACTCCCAGGCCAGGGAGGCCGTGAGGGATTGCACTACCCCACCCAGGAAATCACACTTTTCCCATGGATCTTTGCAACCCATAGATCAGGATGTAAAAAGTAAAGTAGAGGTTCCTCTTCAAAGATTTTCCTCCCCATTTAATTAGGAATAAATAGTAACTTCTCTTAGAAGCAAAATTTATTCAAAGACCTGTGCTAACATTCTTAAATATCTGCTAGCCGTGGTAAAGAAATCAAAGTACTTTATGTCACAATTTAGCCTAAATATCTGCCCTGGCATGCTTATGCTGGTCCAAGCAAGCATTAGGTCATAGCCTGTTCCTCTTCCTTATGTGAAGGTGCTTTTACCTTTCTCAGCATTCCACCAGTTACTTCCTCCTTCCTTTGTTCCCCTCTACCTCTGCCTCTTTAAAAAAGTTCTAAGTTGCTAGCCGATCGGAACAAATACAGGATGTGAGGTCCCGTGCCAGCCGATGGAAACCAGACACAGCAGTAGGGTGGATGCGTCAGGTTATAAATGACCCTGTCTTCTTTGTTTGGTGTACTCTCATGGCAAAACTGCTGGCAAGCATACCTTTTTCTGCAGTAAGTAAAAATGGCCTTGCTGAGTAAATTAAATTTATGTTCAAGTGCTATTTCTTTACGGCACTGGGGAACAAGCATTTCAAACAAGGAGATTCCCTCTTGAGCCTATGCCACCAGGGCCTTGGGTCCCAAGCACAGAGCTGTGCAGACCTGGTGGCCACTCCAGTCAGCAGCTGCTCGGGAAGGCACAGAGATGCAGGAGTTTTTGCATACTGAAGCTTGAAAATTCCTGTGAGGCAGGAGATCTGTCTGTTCCTGTAGGAAGGGGGCTGAAGCCAGGAACCCAAGGGGCATCTTTCAGTGGGCTCCACTCCCACAAAACCTTACCAGCTAAGACCCACTGGCTTAGAAATCCCCATGGGCCAGTGGCAGCAGACTGGAGACTGCCTGAGATGACCAAGTTCCTGGGGAAAGGGGCAGCTGCCATCTCTGCAGCTCCAGTTGGCTATTTTGCCCTCCTAACGCTGGGGAGACTGGGTGGTTTGGACCGGGAGGGATTCCCCACAGTGGAGCTCAGCAGCTATGGCAGGTTGTGGCCAGATTGCTTCTTTACGTGGGACCCCGACTCATTCCTCCTCACTGGGTGGGGCCTCCCCGTGGGAATTTCAGCAACTCCAGCCAGGGTTCAATGGACAGAACTCTGATCTCCCTGGGATGCAGCCCCTTGGGGGAGGGGCAGCCACGGTCTCTGCGGTTCAGCCGACAGCCTTTCCTGCCTGCTGGCTTTGGAGAGTCTGGGCAGTCCAGATGACAGGGGTTCTCCCCAACAGTGTACTAACTCCACCAAGGGGCAGCCAGACTACTTCTTCAAGCAGGTCCCCCCAATCCTATCCCTCCTGACTGAATGAGACCTCCCAACAGGGGTCTCCAGACACCTCCAGGAGCATTTGGGCTTGAATCAGGTCAATGTTCCTCTGGGAAGGAGCAGGCTGCCACCTTTGCTCTCCTGACCTCATGATCCGCCCACCTCGGCCTCCCAAAGTGCTGGGATTACAGGCGTGAGCCACCGCACCTGGCTCAACATTTTTAAAGAAAAGAATTTCAAACCCAGAATTTCATATCCAGCCACACTAAGCTTTATAAGCAAAAAAGAAATAAGACCCTTTTCAGATGAGCAAATGCTGAGGGAATTCATCACCACCAGGCCTGCCTGGCAGGAGCTCCTGAAGGAAGCACTAAATATGGAAAGGAAAAACCGTTACCAGCCACTACAAAAACACACTGAAGGACACAGACCAACAACACTATGAAGCAACTACATAAACAAATCTACAAAATAACCAGCTAGCATCATGATGACGGGAACAAATTCACAAAGAAAAACATTAACCTTAAATGTAAATGGGCTAAATGCTCCAATTAAAGGACAAAAAATGGCAAGCTGGATAGAGTCAAGACCCATCAGTATGCTATATTCAACAGACCCATCTCACATGCAGAGACACAAATAGGCTCAAAATAAAGGGATGGATGAAAATTTACCAAGCAAATGGAAAACAGAAAAAAGCAGGGTTTTTTTGTAGTTTCTGACAAAACAGACTTTAAACCAACAGAGATTAAAAACACAAAGAAGGGCATTACATAATGGTAAAGGGTTCAATTAAACAAGAGGAGTTAACTATCCTAAATATATATGCTCCCAATACTGGGGCACCCAGATTCTTCAAACAAGTTCTTAGATACTTACAGAGAAACTTAGACTCCCCTACAATAACAGTGGGAGACTTTAATACCCCACTGACAATATTAGACAGATTATAGAGACAGAAAATTAACAAAAATATTCAGGACCTGAACTCAGATCTGAATCAAGTGGATCTTATAGATATCTACAAAACTCTCCACCCAAATTCAACAGAATATACATTCTTCTCATCACCACAAAGAACTTACTATAGTTGAACATGTAATCTGAAGTAAAACACTCCTCAGCAAATGCAAAAAACTGAAATCATAACAGTTTCTCAGAACACAGTGCAATCAAATTAGAACTCAAGATTAAGAAACTCACTCAAAACCACACCACTACATAGAAATTGAAAAACCTGATCCTGAATGACTCCTGGGTAAATAATAAGGCAGAAATCAAGAAGTTCTTTGAAGCCAATGAGAACAAAGAGACAACACACCAGAATCTCTGGAATGCAGCGAAAGCAGTGTTAAGAGGAAAATTTATAGTACTAAATGCCCACATCAAAAAGCCAGAAAGAGCTCAAGTCAATACCCTAACATCACATATAAAAAACTATCCCCAAAGCTAGCAGAAGACAAGAAATAACCAAGATCAGAGTAGAAATAAAGGTGATAGAGACATCAAAAACCCTTCAAAAAATCAGCAAATTCAGGAGCTGTTTTTTTTGGGAAAAAAAAAAAAAGTAAAATAGATAGACTACTAGCTACACTAATACAGAAAAGAAGGAGAAGAATCAAATAGATATAATTAGAAACAATAAAGGGGATATCACCACTGACGCCATGGAAATATGAACAACCATCAGAAAATACTACAAACACCTCTATGCAAATAAACTACAAAATCTAGAAGAAATGGATAAATTGCTGGATATATACACCCTCCCAAGACTGAACCAGGAAGAAGTTGAGTCCCTGAATAGACCAATAATGAGTTCTGAAATTGAGGCAGTAATAAATAGCCTACCAAAAAAAAAAAAAAAAAAAGCCCAGGATCAGAAGGATTATAGCTTAATTCTACCAGAGGTGTAAAGAGGAGCTGGTAACATTTCTTCTGACACTATTTCAAACAATTGAAAAGGAGGGACTCCTCCCTAATTCATTTTATGAGGAAAGCATCATCCTGATACCAAGACCTGGCAGAAATACAACAACAACAAAAAAACAGAAATCAGGCCAGTATCCCTGATGAACATCAATCCAAAAAATACTCAATAAAATACTGGCAAGCTGAATCCAGCATCACATCAAAAAGCTTATCCACCATGATCAAGTTGTGTTCATCCCCAGGATGCAAGGTTGGTTCAACATATACAAATCAATGTATGTAATTCATCACATAAACAGAACTAAAGACAAAAACCACATGGTTGTCGCAATAGAAGCATAAAAGATCTTTGATAAAATCCAACATCCTTCATGTTAAAAACTCTCAATAAACTAAGTATTGAAGAAAATACCTCAAAATAATAAGAGCCATAGATGACAAACCCACAGTCAATAGCATACTTAATGGTCAAAAGGTGGAAGGAATCTTTTTAAAAACTGGCACAAGACAAGGATGTCCTCTCTCACTATTCCTATTCAACATAGTATTGGAAGTTTTGGCCAGGGCAGTCAGACAAGAGAAAGAAAGAAAGGTTATTCAAGTAGAAGAGAGGAAGTCAAATTATCTTTGTTTGCAGGTGACATGATCATATATCTAGAAAACCCCATTGAGTCAGCCCAAAAGCTTGTTAAGCTCATAAGGAACTTTAGCAAAGTCTCAGGATACAAAGTCAGTGTACGAAAATCACAAGCATTCCTATGTACCAAGAACAGACAAGCAGAGAGCCAAACCATGAATGAACTCCCATTCGCAATGCCCACAAACAAAATAAAATACCTAGGAATAAAGCTAACAGGGGAAGTGAAGGACCTCTTCAAGGAGAGCTACAAACCACTGCTCAAGGAAATCAGAGAGGACACAAACAAATGGGAAAACATTCCATGCTCATGGATAGGAAGAATCAATATTGTGAAAATGGCCATATTGCCCAAACTAATTTATAGATTCAATGCTATTCCTATTAAATTGCTATGGACATTTTTCACAGAAATAAAAAAATATATTTTAAATTTCATATGGAACCAAAAAAAAGTCCTAATAGCCACGACAATCCAAAGCAACAAGAGCAAAGCTGGAGGCATCAGGGTACCCGACTTCAAACTATATAAGAAGGCTATGGTAACCAAGACAGCATGGTGCTGGTACAAAAATGACACATAGATCAATGGAACAGACTAGAGAACTCAGAAATAAGACTGCACACCTACAACTATCTGATCTTTGATAAACCTGACAAAAACAAGCAATGAAGAAATAATTCTCTATTTAACAAATGGTACTGGGAAAACTGGCTAGCCATATGCAGAAAACTGAAACTGGACCCCATCCTTACACTTTATACAAAAAATAACTCAAGATGGATTAAAGGCTTAAATGTAAAATCCAAAACTATAAAAACCCAGAAGACAATCTAGGCAATACCATTCAGGACATAGACACGGGCAAAGCTTTTATGACAAAAACGCCAAAAGCCATTGCAACAAAAGTGAAAATTGACAAATGGGATCTAATTAAACTAAAAAGCTTCTGCACAGCAAAAACAAAACAAAGCAAAAAAAAAAAACACAAACAAACTATCATCAGAGTGAACAGACAACCTCCAGAATGGGAGAAAAATTTTGCAATCTATTCATTTGACAAAGGTCTGATATCCAGAGTCTACAAGGAATAAAAACAAATTTACAAGAACAAAAACAAACAGCCCCATTAAAAACATCATTGATCATTAGAGAAATGCAAATCAAAACTATAATGAAGGCTGGACGAAATGGTTCATGCCTGTGATCCCAGCATTTTCAGAGGCCAAGGCAAGCGGATCACTTGAGACTAGGAGTTCAAGACCAGCCTGGCCAACATGGTGAAACCCCATCTCTACTAACATTACAAAAAATAGCCAGGCATGGTGGCACACACCTGTAGTCCTAGCTACTTGGGAGGCTGAGGCAGGAGAATCGCTTGAACCCAGGAGGCGAAGGTTGCAGTGAGCCGAGATCGTACCACTGCACTCCAGCCTGGACAACAGAGCAAGACTCCATCTCAAAAAAAAAAAAAAACCTATAATGAGATACCATCTCATGCCAGTCAGAATGTCAGTTATTAAAAAGTCAAGAAACAATAGTTACTGGCAAGGTTGCAGAGAAATCAGAATGGTTTTACACTGTTGGTTCAAATGTAAATCAGTTCAACCATTGTGAAAGACAGTGTGGTGATTCCTCAAAGATCTAAAATCAGAAATACCATTTGACTCAGCAATCCTATTACTGGGCATATACCCACAGGAATATAAATCATTCTATGATAAAGATACCATGCATGCGTATGTTCATTGCAGCACTACTCACAACAGCTAAGACATGTAATCAACCCAAATGCCCATCAATGATAGACTGGATAAAGAAAATGTGGTACATTTACAACATGGAATACTATGTAGCAATAAAAAGGATTGAGATCATATCTTTTTGCAGGGAGATGGATGGAGCTGGGAACCATTATCCTCAGCAAACTAATGTAGGAACAGAAAACCCAACACCACATGTTCTCACTTATAAGTGGGAGATGAACTATGAGAACACACAGATGGGGCAGTGGGGGTGGGGTGGTGGGGAACAACACAGTGGGGCCTGTCAGGGACCTATGGGGAGGGAGAGCATCAGGAAAAGTAGCTAATGCTTGTTAAGCTTAATACCTCGGTGATGGGTTGATCTGTGCAGCAAAATCAGCATGGCACACATTTACCTATATAACAGACCTGCACACCCTGCACACGTACCCCTGAACTTAAAATAAAAGCTGAAGAAAAAACAAGTTTTTTTGTAGAGATAGGATCTTCCTATATTGCCCAGGCTGGTCTCAAACTTCTGTGCTCAAATGATCCTCCTGCTTTGGCCTTCCAAATTTCTGGGATTTCAGACATGAACCATTGCTCCTGACTCCCTATCAACTAATTCTTAACTTTAAATTTATTTTTATTTTTTGTTTTCTTTTAGAGACAGGGTCTCATTCTGTCACCTAGGTTGGAGTGCAGTGGCATGATCATAGCTCATTGAGGTCTCAAACTCCTGGGCTCAAGCAGTCCTCCTGGGTTGGAGTGCAGTGGCATGATCATAGCTCATTGAGGTCTCAAACTCCTGGGCTCAAGCAGTCCTCCTGGGTTGGAGTGCAGTGGCATGATCATAGCTCATTGAGGTCTCAAACTCCTGGGCTCAAGCAGTCCTCCTGTCTTAGCTTCCTGAGTATCTGGGGCTACAGGTATGTACCATCACACCTGGCTAACTTTAATGTAGCATAGTCTTACTATGTTGCCCAGGCTGGTCTTGAACTCTTGGCCTCAGGCGATTCTCCCACCTCAGGCTTCCAAAGTGCTGGGATTACAGGTGTGAGCCACCACTGCCAAGCCTGATTCTTAACTTTATGCAGGACATCAAATCCTTAATCATACATAGTGCGTCAAATCAATTCAATTGTCATCGGAATGCATGCCACCTCCATATCATTTATTAACAAGTAAGCTTCAAGAAACCAGCAATCTCTTCTTATCCTGGGCCCATTAATCATGGGTGCTTGGGAGTTCTAGCCTAAAATTATTTGGCATCTGGTTCTTTCTTCAGGTCCAGCTCACCTGATATCTCTAGTAATTTCCTTAACTAAAATATCCTGATGGACTAATGAGTATCTTCTCATAATTCCATACAACTGTGGTTTCATGTATGTGATATTCTTAATTGTTGGGTAGGCTGTGATACTGCTATGGCTGTCAAAAACTTTAATATAGTCAGCAACTTGTAGCTGAGCTTTAATTGCTGCTAGGTACTAACATCATCAACCATAAGGTGTTATTTAGTCAATGCGACATGAGAATTTTTATATGTAAAATCTCACCCCATACATACACACAAAGACATGTACAGGTGAAATAAACTAAATGAAATAAATTAATACATATGTAAGTTTAATTCCCTAAGTCCATTTTCTTCTTTTTATGTTTTTTTTTTTAATTTGTTAACTCCCTAAAGCAAGATAGTATCTATAAACAAACTAGGCTGCAAGGCTTTTATGAAATTTACTCATAATACACATAATTTAAATATTTTTCCCCAATTTTTTCCTTAAAGCTTATTTAGCCTATTTCTCAATTAAAGACAACTTCAAAATATGTATTTTCCTCAAAGGATTCTAGCTTAACGGGCTAAATTGTTTTTTTTTTTTCCCAATTCCTATCATGCAGTTCTTCTGCCATTCTACCCCAAATTTGACATTGTTTTCAAAGATTTGACTTTGTTTTTAAACGTAGCTTTATTCAAAGCAATGCACTGAAAATGTCTAGATGGACTCTTTGCAGCTCCATAAACACTTACACTTGGTCCCGATCTTTTTATTAACTTTAAATTACATATGCAAGTATCCAAATTGCAGTGAGAATTCTCTCTGGATCATAAAGGTATGGAAGAAACAGCCAGCAAGCACCTTATTACTCCTTGTTGAACTCACCCCTTCTTTGACCTCATTTCTTTGACTCTCTTCTTTTGTCTCCAGCCATTCTCAAATGTGCTAGGCTTGCTTCGCCTCAGAGCATTTGCACATGCCATTCTCTCTGCTTCAAATATTTTCCCCCTTGAATTCTGCATGGGGAATTTGCTCTTCATATTCTTTGGCTTTTCCCTCAAATACAACCTTCTCACTTACCAACCTTCCCTGACCAAATTATTTAAAACTGAATTCACAACAGTCTTATTGGTCCCCTTTGCTTCCTTTATTTTCTTCCTAGCACTTTCCACTTTGACATGCCATATATTTTGTTTACTGTCTGGTTCGCCCACTGAAATGACATGAGGGTTTTTCTCTTGTGCCTTTTCTTTTTCACTGTTCTAACATCACTGCTCAGAGGAGTGATTGTCACAGAGAGGACACTCATTTAACACTTGAATGAATGAATGAATGAATGAGACACAGGATCAAAGAAGACACAGGAACAAAGCAAGTTAGAAACACCACCCTACCTTACCTAGAGTAGCACTCCCATTTTCCCATGGCTTATTGTCTGTTTTCTCAATTTGCTCATATGTGGAATGAATGACAAACTAATACGTGCCCTTCACTTCAGAATCTCACAAATGAGCATGATGTTTTTCTTCTGATCCAGGTGTTTTGGAACACACTTTACAGTGACCAAAAAACCTTTGTGAAGTGTCAGTGTGGAGAAGCAAATACAAACTCTTCACTAAGTGGCCCTCTTTTTGAATGTTAACACGGTTTGGTCCCAGGGATTTCTGTGTTCAAAGCCTTTCAGGGCAAGGCAGTTTTCTGTGGAGTACACTGTCCTATATACCTAATGGGCTACTGGGTTTCAGCTGGACAAAGTCCTTATAGAGCCGTGATTCTCAAGAAGTAGGGGGAGATACTTTTATTTGTCATAACTAGAGTGGAGAGAGTGTGGTGTGCTACTGGCATTTAGTTGCTAGGGATGCTCAATATCCTACAATTAAGGTTCTATTTTTACCAAGTAAAAATATAGGTAGGCAAGGTAGCCAGATGAAATACAGGGACTTCCAGTTAAATGTGAATCTTAGATGAACAACACTGTTACCTGAAACTCAAATTTAACTGTATTTTATCCGTGACCCTGCCTCCTATAATGCACAGGACAGCCTCCTTCCCTCTCGACAAAGAATTATCCAGGCCCAAAATGTCAAGAGTGGAGGTTGAGAAACCCCGCCATACAGCAGTGGTTCTCAAGCCCTAGTTTGTACCACAATTACCTTCAGGGTTGGTAAGGCCGATTATTGGGCACACCCTCGGAGTTTCTTACTCAGTAGGCCTGTAGTGGGGTCCCAAGATTTGCATTTCCATCGATTTCCCAGGTGAAGCTGCTGTTAGATTGGGGGCACATTTGAGAACCACTACCCTAGAAAGTCCCCATGCTCTCCTGATTAGGAAGGAGCGAGGAAGGTTTCCAAAGTAGGACAGGGGTGGGAGGGAAAGGGAGAGTGGCGGGAAGAGCTGGCCCGCTGGGGTGGGTTATTTCGGCCGTTCTGGCCTCGCAGGCGTTTTCGGGATCCCTCTAGGCGCCGCGGAGGTCCTGGAGTCTCGATGGTCGCTCGGGCCGGGGCGTGGCCTGGCCCGGGGGCGTGGCATGGAAGGCCGGCCGAGGTGCCGCGAGCCCTCTGGTGCCGGACGTTGCGCGGCCGCGACGCCCGACGCCAACGCAGGCGCAGCGCTCCGATTCGGCGCGGCTCATGGTCCGGTTCGGGCTCGCGAGTCTCCGTCTGGGGTAGGGCAGGTAGGCCTCAGTGTGCTCGCGCTGCAGGCAGGGCTTCGCTTGAGTACAGGAGTGGTTGGCGTTGATGTTGCGTTTTCTCAACGGCGGCATCCGAGGAGTTCGTCCTCACTGCTGCGCGCCGACCGTGGGCTGGCGGGACCAGGACAGGAACAATGGGATTCCGAGGGCCGCAAGGGGGCGCTCCTTCTGCGGGTTGGGGTGCGAGGCCGGAGGCCGGGCCGGCTGAGCGGGAGGCGGAGCGGGGTGGGTGGGGACCAGGGCGGGGTCGGGCTAAAGAGGGATGGATTCAGGGCGGGGTGGGAGGGACGAGGTCAGGCTCGGGCGGGGTGGGCGGGACTAATGAGGCGGGCGGCCTGAGGCTGGCGGCGGGACTGCGAACGCCACGTCACATCCTGGGGCGGGGTGGCTCTGTGCCGGGGCGCGCTGGGGGCGGGTCGTTTTTAACTGCGTCTGCCTGGGAAGCTGCTGAGGTTTCTGAGGGTCTTTGTTTGCCCTTCTTTCTCTTTTGCTAGTGAGGTGAAGAGAAGGGAGGGTTCTTCCGTATCCCACAAAAGCCATTCTGAGCTGTTGGGTGAAGGGGTGGCCTGCCCTTCCACACCTGTGGGATATCTTGTCAGGAGGGACGGGAGACTGAGAAAAGAAATAAGACACAAAGTATAGAGAAACCACAGTGGGCCCAGGAGACCGGCACTCAGCATACCAAGGACTTGCACCAGCACCAGTCTCTGAGTTCCCTCCGTTTTTATTGATTATTGTTTTCATTATCTCAGCAAGAGGAATGCGGTAGGAGAGCAGGGTGATAAGGAGGTCAGCAAAGAAACATGTGAGCAAAAGAATTTATGTCATAAGTTCAAGGGGAGGTAGTATGCCTGGATGTGCACGTAGGCCACGTTTATGTTTCTCTCCGCCCAAACATCTCAGTGGAGTAAAGAATAACAGGGCAGCATTGCTGCCAACATGTCTCGCCTCCCGCCATAGGGCAGTTTTTCTCCTATCTCAGAATTGAACAAATGTGCAATCGGGTTTTGTACGGAGACATTCAGTTCCCAGGGGCAGGCAGGAGACAGTGGCCTTCCTCTATCTCAACTGCAAGAGGCTTTCCTCTTTTACTAAAATCCACCTCAGCACAGACGGGTGTCGGGCTGGGGTACGGTCAGGTCTTTCTCATCCCACGAGGCTGTATTTCAGATTATCACATGGGGAGAAACCTTGGACAATACCCGGCTTTCCAGGGCAGAGGTCCCTGCAGCTTTCTGCACTGCGTTGTGCCCCTCGTTTATTGAGACTAGAGAATGGTGATGACTTTTACCAAGCATACTGCTTGTAAACATTTTGTTAACAAGACATGTCCTGCACAGCCCTAGATCCCTTAAACCTTGATTCCATACAACACATGTTTTTGTGAGGTCAAGGTTGGAGCAAAGAGATTGGGGCAAAGTTACAGATTAAGAGCATCTCAGGGCAAAGCAATTGTTCAAGGTACAGGTCAAAATGGAATTTCTTATGTCTTCCCTTTATACATAGACACAGTAGCAGTCTGACTTCTCTTTCTTTTCCCTACAGTTAGGCACCTGGCTCAGCTTTGGGGCATTTACATCTATAAAATGTCTTTTGAATAATTTTTATCTTGAATTAATTTCAGAGTTTCAGAGTGTTTTGAAACAAGCAGAAATTCCCATGTACGGTTCGTCTGGATTTCCTAGGGGTTAACATCTTATTTTACAAAACAGTCAACAAAACCAGGATATTAACACCTACAGGCCTTATTCGAATTTCTCTACTCTCACCTATTTCCATTTTGTAATTTAGGTTCCAAGACAGCGTTTAGTTGTCCTGTCTTTCCTTGGAGAAATTTACATTTTAAACAGCAGCTCTCCCGCCTCCCAATCCCCTAGGACCCTTTAGAGTGGCCTGGGGAGCTCCAGGTCTCACACCAAGTTGCTTTTTCTTTGCTGAGTGCCTGGGCCAGTTCAGTTGAGAATGCCCAGTTGGACCTCCGGGCAGCTCGTGACCACCCTCTGTTCTTCCTCCCAGTGCTGCTAGGCGTAGTGAATGGCACCTCTGTGCACCAGCCATAGGGTGCCTGAAATCTAGGAGGCTTCCCCGATCAGCTTTCTCCCCTGCCCTACCCCCTCAACCAATTATCCAGGCTTGATGGTTTTACATTTTAAGTCCTCCTTAAGTGTGTCCATTTCTCTCCATAGGCCCCACCCTTTTGCTGTAGCCTTTTTGTCCATCTCCCTGCATCTATGTTGGGGCCTGCATACTCCGTTGTCCATACTGCACCCAGAATAAGCTTGTTAACATACACCCTTCCTTCTGTTATGCTCTTCCTGTATTTTTTTTTTTTAAACTTCCCATAGCTCTTACAAAGACAGGCCTCCTTAACAGGGTCTTCAAGTCTCTGCAGGGCTGGCACAGCCTCCTGTACCCTGTCCCGCAGATTCCTTCCTCTGGCCTGACTGCTTTGCTTCTCCTGTGCTGTGCCTTTTGCCTGGGGTGCTATTCCCTGCCTGCTGAGGGAATTGTTACTCTTTCTGCAGCTCTCCATCATTTTGTCTTTTCCTCAGGGAGATATTCTCTGACCTCCCTGACTAGATCAGTTTCCGTTTTACGGGTTTTGATAAACACCTCCTTCCTTCTTAGCCCTGTCATAGTTACAATTTTATGCATATATACCTGGCACCCAGTAGATACTTCAGATGTTTGCCAAACGAATGAAAAAGTGAGTGTGGCTGCCTAACAGCCTCTATCTAGACATTATTCCCTTTGTGAGTTTGCTTGGTATGTAGGAGCACTGGTTACCCATGTCCCCTTCCTCTGTTGGTTGTCTCAGGCAGGGCAAGAAAGGTGGAGGAGCCACATGTGAGGGGATGGAGGGCCTGGGGAGCACAGTCTACAGACTCCTGAAAGGTAGAATGGGTTTTTGCTGAGCTTCTTGCGTATGTATCCCCCTCTGACCTGGTTGAGTCCACTGTATTAGATTCTTCACTGACAGGTATTTCCTATGCGTGGTTTCAGAGACTCTTTTAGGAGTATATTTTAGTTAGGGTCAAGCATATATCAAGAGCTTCTGGTTCTTTTCTAAATAGTTGTCTCAAAGCCAAATAGTAAAGATGAAAATGAAAGTCTGCAGCAGGTTGAGATGGACGGGGTGCCCTGGAGTGTGGCCATTTGGCTCTGTGGCATGATTAATTTGGTTCAGCAAGTATTTATTGAGGGCCTGCTGCATGCCAGATGCCATGTTGCCTTTTGGGGATACAGAGGTGGGGTCGACCTGAAGATGGATTATTAATTTCAGTCTATTGTGGTGAAAGCTGTGGTAAGAGGAAGACTTGATTGGAAGCTTGATGGATGAGAAAGACATTGCAGGGGATCCCATAGGCAGGGAATGGCACCCCAGGCAAAAGGCACAGCACACAAGAAGAAAGCAAAGCAGTCAGGCCAGAGTAGGGAACCTGAGGGAGACAGGATACAAGAAACTGGACCAGCCCTCAGGAGTGGTCTGAACCTAGAGGCAGAACTGGGTGGGGATGAGGCTGGGGACCAGGCTGTGAATGGCTTTGATTTTATTTCAGAGCTTGGTTGGATTGTGACCCAGGGCAAGTTCTTGGTAGGCTGTGAAGATGGGCTCATGCCCTAATGGCTGGAGGCTGTCAGTCTGGATGTTAGCAAGTGGATGGGGCCAGCCTAAGGCACAGTGGAGGAAAAGGTGGTAAACTGCTGAGAGGTGAAGCAACTGTGACATGGTAACACAAGTCAGGCTTCTTGACCCAAACCTGGCTGGACCTGGGGAAGAAGTCAGACTGTTTGAGTTTTATCAGTCATACTGACGCATCCTTAATCAAACATAATTTCTGCAGCAAAATGTATGGATATTTATAGTAACAGAATTAGACATTATGAAGAGCCTCAGGTCAGTCCAGGTTTTGCTGCCAAAGAGTTTGTTGCAAAGTTTTGAAAGAAAGTTCAGTTTTTAAACCATATTTGGCTTTTGGAATTGCAGGTGAGGGGTTTTGAACCTGAAATTATAGTTAACACTTGGGAATCCAGGCCTGTTGTGTCTGCTTTACACACATTGACTCTTACTGTTTTCACAATGCAGTGAGGGTAGGTACCATGATGATCCCATTTTACAGGTGAAAGACAAGGGCACCAGGAAGTCTCTTTGGTAAGTGACTTTCCAAAATCACACAGCTCATCACTGGTGGCTCCATATTACACATTTTTCCTGGGCTACAGACTTGTGAAAGGGGGTGGGGAGAGATTGAGGGACTGAGGTCTTTCTTCTGCACCTCACACACCTGGCATCTGCCTGCAGCAAGCCTGCCTTAGTGCCAAGAAAGTCAGAGCAGAAGGGGAGCTGGAGCCCCACAGACATCACAATCACACACTTGGATTTACTGAAAGCCCATGGGGACTCATGTCTGTGATTACTGGAGCTTATGATCTAATCAGGTGATGAGCTTTTCTCACAAGCCATAGAGGAATTTGTTTTTTTTTAACAAAAGAAAAAAACAGCTTTATTGTGGTATAATTGACATGCAACAAACTGCGTATATTCAAAGTGTGTAATTTGATGAGTTTTGGCATGTGACCACACCGTGAAACCACCACCACAACCAAGATCCTGAACATATCCATCATCTCCAAGAGTTTCCTCCTGCCCCTTTGTAATCTTTCCCTCCCAGCCCTATTTGCCCCCCCATCTCGAGCACCCACGAATGTGTTTTCTGTTACTATAGGTTAGCTTACATTTTCTAGGGTTTTCTTTTCTTTTTCTTTTTTTTTTTAGTATTTACTGATCATTCTTGGGTGTTTCTCGCAGAGGGGGATTTGGCAGGGTCATAGGAGAATAGTGGAGGGAAGGTCAGCAGATAAACATGTGAACGAGGGTCTCTGGTTTTCCTAGGCAGAGGACCCTGCGGCCTTCCGCAGTGTTTGTGTCCCTGGGTACTTGAGATTAGGGAGTGGTGATGACTCTTAACTAGCATGCTGCCTTCAAGCATCTGTTTAACAAAGCACATCTTGCACCGCCCTTAATCCATTTAACCCTGAGTGGACACAGCACATGTTTCAGAGAGCAAGGGGTTGGGGGTAAGGCCATAGATTAACAGCATCCCAAGGCAGAAGAATTTTTCTTAGTACAGAACAAAATGGAGTCTCCTATGTCTACTTCTTTTTACACAGACACAGTAACAATCCGATCCCTCTTTCCTTTCCCCGCATTTCCCCCTTTTCTATTCCACAAAACCACCATTGTCATCATGGCCCGCTCTCAATGAGCTGTTGGGCATGCCTCCCAGACGGGGTGGCCGCCGGGCAGAGGGGCTCCTCACTTCCCAGACGGGGCGGCCGGGCAGAGGCGCCCCCCACCTCCCAGACGGGGCGGCGGCTGGGCGGAGGCGCCCCCCACCTCCCTCCAGGGTGGGGCAGCTGGCCGGCTGGGGGCTGCCCCCCACCTCCCTCCCAGAAGGGGCAGCTGGCTGGCCGGGAGCTGCCCCCCACCTCCCTCCTGGACGGGGTGGCTGGCCGGGTGGGGGCTGCCCCCTACCTCCCGGATGGGGCGGCTGGCCGGGCGGGGGCTGCCCCCCACCTCCCGGACTGGGCGGCTGGCTGGGCGGGGGCTGTCCCCCTCCTCCTGGATGGGGCGGCTGCTGGGCAGAGACGCTCCTCACTTCCCGGATGGGGCGGCTGCCGGGCGGAGGGGCTCCTCACTTCCCAGATGGGGCGGCTGCCGGGCGGAGGGGCTCCTCACTTCCCAGACGGGGCGGTGGGGCAGAGACGCTCCTCACCTCCCAGACGGGGTGGCGGTCGGGCAGAGACACTCCTCAGATCCCAGATGGGGTCGCGGCCAGGCAGAGGTGCTCCTCACATCCCAGACGGGGCGGCGGGGCAGAGGTGCTCCCCACATCTCAGACGATGGGCGGCCGGGCAGAGACGCTCCTCACTTCCTAGACGGGATGGCAGCCGGGAAGAGGCGCTCCTCACTCCCCAGACTGGGCGGCCGGGCAGAGGGGATCCTCACATCCCAGACGGGCTGCCGGGCAGAGACGCTCCTCACTTCCCAGACGGGGTGGCGGCTGGGCAGAGGCTGCAATCTCGGCACTTTGGGAGGCCAAGGCAGGCGGCTGGGAGGTGGAGGTTGTAGCGAGCCGAGATCACGCCACTGCACTCCAGCCTGGGCAAGATTGAGCACTGAGTGAGCGAGACTCTGTCTGCAATCCCGGCACCTCAGGAGGCCCAGGCGGGCAGATCACTCGCGGTCAGGAGCTGGAGACCATCCTGGCCAACACGGCGAAACGCTGTCTCCACCAAAAAATACAAAAACCAGTCAGGCATGGTGGCGCGCGCCTGCAATCCCAGGCACTCGGCAGTCTGAGGCAGGAGAATCAGGCAGGGAGGTTGCAGTGAGCCGAGATGGCGGCAGTACAGTCCAGCCTCGGCTCGGCATCAGAGGGAGACCGTGGAAAGTGGGAGACGAGGGAGAGGGAGACCGTGGAAAGTGGGAGATGAGAGGGAGAGGGAGAGGGAGAGGCGCCATAGAGGAATTTAAGTGTGATGTCATGTGGACCAGAGGTGGTCAGAGGCCCTGTGTATGGATAAGTTGGGATGCAGGCTGGCTGGGCTTTGAAGAAATTCAGGTAAATAATTTTATAAGGATTTTATAAAGAGATTCTTTATAAGGGACACAGACTGTTACATGTGGAGATGACCTAATTTTCTTCTTTTAGCTGTGCAAGATGTGTCTGTTCTGGAACATCACAGATGAACATCTTTTGCTTGCGACTCCCTCATCACTGCAGAGCAGCATTCCCATCAGGCTCTGACTGGGTCAGCTGGAGAGTATTTGTTCAGGTGTTTCTTTGCCAGTGTCCCTGTGCCTGTGTGTGTTTGTGTGAGTGTGTAAAATATACATACCAAAATATATAAAATGCACAGGAACAGTTTAAAGAATAATGAACAACTCTGAATGTCCTACTCAGTTTAAGAAATTGAACCTTATGAAAACTTTATTTTTTATTTCCATGTTTTTGGGGAATAGGTGGTATTTGGTTACATGATTTTTTTTTTTTTTTTTTTTGAGACAGAGTCTCTGTCGCGCAGGCTGGAGTGCAGTGGCGCAATCTCGGCTCACTCTAAGCTCCGCCTCCCGGGTTCACGCCATTCTCCTGCCTCAGCCTCTCGAGTAGCTGGGACTACAGGCACCTGCCACCATACCCAGCTGATTTTTTTGTATTTCTAGTAGAGATCCATGTTAGCCAGGATGGTCTAGATCTCCTGACCTCATGATCCGCCGGCCTCCACCTCCCAAAGTGCTGGGATTACAGGCATGAGCTACTGCGCCCAGCCCAAAGTTTCTAATTTTTCTACATCCTTGCTGATACCATTTTCTGTTTTCTTGATAGTGGCCAGCGTAATGGGTGTAATGTGATATCTCATGGTTTTGATTTGTATTTCCCTTATAAGTATGACTTTTAAAACTTTCCTTAGGTAGTTTAGTTTTTATTCCTATTTGTTATATTTGGTTCTTTTTAAGTGTGCTTGACCTTTTTTTTTTTCATTTCAGATTTTATGTTTCTTGTTCATATTGTTTCTTACAATATATTAAACTATATATTTTGTATTCTATGATAATTATGACATCTGTAGTCCATGGGTCTGATTATGCTGTCCGTTGTTTCTGCTGACTCCCATTCATGGTACTTTATTTCCTTGTTTACTTTTTTATTTCCTTGTTTATGACTTTTTTTTTTTTCAGAATGTGAATTCATCTTTGGAACTGTTATCAGTGGAGCTCTTCAATGTTTTGTTCGGGATATAGTCCTCCAGAGAAGTTTTATCTGTTTTTACTATTCCTGGGGAAGCACTGCTAATGAAGGGCACTTTGGGTTAAAATTTTTACTTGAGTTTATTGAGCCCATTAACCAGTATCAATTGGCCTCATAAACCTTCATAGTTACAAGTTCTTAGGAGACACTCCATCCCTGACTTTTATCCAGTGGTATGGTTAACTCAAGCATGTTTATTTTCTGGCCTCTTCTTCAGAGTTGGGTTACTTTTCATTTATCCTTGTCTCTTGGGTGCAGCCCTTTCATAGGCCCTTTGTGCAGGCCTATTTTCCTAGCCCTTTGTGCTGGCCTACCTTTAGTTTCCTCTAGCTTTTATACTCCATATAGTTCAGAATAGGAGGCTTAATGTCACCACAATTCATGAGAAGTCCTCAGAGTGAAAGCTAGCTGAAGACTCCCTTGCTCCTTAGGGCTCCCAGATTGATTTTGCTTTTTGACCCAGTGAGATTCCATATTTTCTTGTCAGGTCAGTGCAGCACTTAAAATTTTATCCAGCTCTTTAAGTTTTCATCAGGAGAGATTTTTTGGGATCTGTGGTCTGCCATACTGCTGGAAATGGAATTTAGGCATCTCATTTGCTGGGTGTCTTTTCTACTTCCCCTTACTCCTGAGAGCCACCTTGAGGCAGGAGTGAGGGGCCCATAGGAGTGGAGGTCATTGATTGCAGGAGCTACATTTTCTCTTATCTTCTGTGTCTGCAGAACCCAGGCCAGGATCCACCCCACAGGACATGCCAGCCACTGTTACTCCCTGACCACAAAAGCTTGAGAGTGAACCTACAGAGACTAGAAATTGGGTAGCTGGGGAGAGGAAGGTAGAATTACATCAGGAGGATAATATACTTGTCATCCTTTCTGGAGGGCTAGCGGGGCATAGGAGGTGTGTTGGAGCAAGATTGATTGTATGTATGTGCATGCATAACTCTTAGAATTGGCTGCAAAGGGGCAGACGGAGTCAGAATTTGCTGAGTTTGGTTTGCTTTTATGGGTTCATAGGTAGACGATTCAGTGAACTTCCTGGCAGGCTGGCAGGGTAGAAGTTCACTGGTGAGGTTGGGCTTAAAAGCTGCCTGAGATAGCATGGGGAGTCTGTGGGATTAGTCCTTTGGTAAGGGCTCTTGCCACACAACATTGAAGTCGTATTTTCAGGTTACCAGGACAACCAGTTGATGATGGGGTCATTTGGGCCATGGTTGGCATGTGGGGTACTAAACAACTCCTAACACCCTTTTTCCTGGCCACATAGCATTTTCACTTTATCACTGTCTATGTGCCTTGTGGTTTGGGAGCTGTTGGTTGGCCCCTGAGAACAGCCCACTGAACATCCATTCACCTCCTCCTGGTGGATAAAGGAGAAAAGGCTGGAGGCATTAGTGTTCCCCTGCTCTGTCCCTGTTATGGGAGGAAATGCACTCGAGGAGCTACTTTACTGCGTATTTTTGCATTCAAGGCCCTGGGTTCTGTAGTCAAGTCTTAAGGACAGGGGCAAGTGACCCTTTGGTGATACCTGCCTGGAATGGGCTCCGCTAGGCGATAGCAGAGGGGGCAGAGGCCTGGCGTGTCTAATATATTAGAGAAGATTAGGAAGCAGACCTGGAGAAGATTAGGAAGATGATGCTGAGGGTTTTATTTTAGCCTTCAGGAGAGGCCTTTGGATTCTCAGAAAAAAAAAAATTCTCAAGGCCTCTCCTGAGGGTTCTGGCCCAGCTCCTGTGTCTGCTGGATCCTGTAAGCAAGCCCTGTGCGTATATATAATATAGATTAGACCCAGCTACTATGTAAGTGTTGTATATACAGTTGTGATTAGGTTCAGCCTCCCTCTGAGTGTGCTTTGGTGTACAGTGGAGATCAGATGCAGACCAGAGCAGATAGTATTCATGAAATGGTCTCACAAACAACAAAAGGAGGCTGGTCTGTGAAGGGCATGCTCTGAGTAGCTGACAAAGGGGACCTTGGCTCAGTTATCGAGAATTGGTCAGAAGCAGAGTGACTGAGCTGACTTCAGGGCCAAGTCGGGCTTCATTTGGCGGGGGTGAGGTAGGAATTAAAATGAATTTTAGACAAGTAAGGCCACGTTCACCTGAAGAGTGTTGGCACTTGTTCTTTGTATTTGGCACTGTTATAGAAGGGTTACATATGCATATGTCAGGCAACCATGAATGCGATAGCTACAGATACAAAAGGACCTATGTGTGTTGCCTTGATGATGACTTGCATCACAAACATTGAAACTATTGGTGATGTAATTTTTCAAAATGGTCAACAAGTGTTGGTAAAGTTCTGATAAAAAGATCTTCATTTTCTTTACTATTAGTATGTTTACTATATTAAAATTGTGCAAAAGATGTTTTATATTTATGTAAATCTGAGTTTGGTTCTAAGCCCAAGTTAAATCATTGCACTTAGGTTTTGGCAGGACAGATGGAAATTGTGAGGGTGTGAGACAGGTGTGGTTGTGGGACTGCTGTAACCCTTTCCACCCCTCCTCCCATTGTGACCACCAACCTTCTCCCCCAGCAAATTTTAAAGCACCCTCTGGGTGCTCTACTTCCTCTGTCCACTAACTGCCACTGTTCTGGGTGCAGCAGGAAGACAGAGAAGGGTATGACACCAGGTGGGAGAGCTATTGGAGATGTGCAGAGAGGGGTTGTTGGTCTATTCTTGCGGTTGTAAAAGTGGCCCAGAGTGAGTTGTCCAGGGAAATTAAAATGCATAGAAAGTTTAATATCTTAAAATGAGAAGTTAACTTGAATCAGCTGTCCAGGTGGCTTGCCAGCAGTCATCACCATTTTGAAAATATTGGCATGGGGTCCCTGTGGTGCTGAGATATTTCCTTAGCTGGAATCCTTGTGGAAACTCCCATCATCATTGTGTGCACGTGCAAATCCCCCTACTCCTATAATTAATTTCTGTGAGCTCTGGATAAACAGGGATGCTTCCTGACTTCTGTTTGCATTTCCCCCCAGTATTACTGCATTTTATCAGTTTACTGACAGGGTCAGGGCGACTGGTTTTCCATTAAATTATTCAAGCGTGACTGTCTAATCTCCTGGAAAACTAATTAGATGCCCTTGGACACTAACACTTTCTAAATCTGTTGTGATTTTGTTCTGCATCGCTGGGCAAGTCACTTCTTTCCATGCCTCAGTTTCCTCAATGGTTAAATGGGGGTTACTACAACCTCAAGTAGATATGAAAGGACTGAAATGCAAAATGCTTAAAACAGTACTCTGCACTTAAGTGCTCACTTGCTAAAAGGGTTTCTAATGTCTTTACTCCAAAATATTTCAAACATACAGAAAATACAGAGAAAAATATATCAACATCCATGTCCCCACCTCCCAGATTTAACACATATTAACACATTTTGCCATATTTGATTCAGATTTTTTTTAAAATATGGAACACTTATGAATTTGCATGTCATCTTTGTGGACAGGCTATGCTAATCTTCTCAGTATTGGTCCAATTTTAGTATATGTGCTGCCGAAGTGAGCGCTCAGATTTTTTTTTTTTTTTTTTTTTTTGAGATGGGGTTTCACCCTTGTTGCCCAGGCTGGAGTGTAATGGCGCGATCTCGGCTCACTGCAACCTCGCCTCCTGGGTTCCAGCGATTCTCCTGCCTCAGCCTCCTGAGTAGCTGGGATTACAGGCATGTGCCACCACGCCTGGCTAATTTTGTAGTTTTAGTAGACACGGGGTTTCTCCATGTTGGTCAGGCTGGTCTCGAACTCCTGACCTCAGGTGATCTGCCCGCCTCGGCCTCCCAAAGTGCTGGGATTACAGGTGTGAGCCACCGCGCCTGGCCAGAGCACTCAGATTTTATAAAAAGAACTAACAGATCTGGTTGGCCTTCCTCTCCCCCCTCACCCCATCTCATCTTCCACTTCCTCACTCCAGTTTCCCTCCCTCCCCTGTGGGTACCCCTTCTGTGAAGAGCTAGTGTGTAGCCTTCCAGTTCTGGTTTTATACTCCTTCCCTGCACATAGTATCTGCTGAGAACACAGGGAATTTCTTGTGGGTATTTATAGTTATATAAGTGGTGTTCTACACTTATTCTCTGCAGCTTTGTTTCATTAAGTGTCGTTTTCAGGATCTGTCTGCTGTCTAGGTAGTTCATTTTTTTAAACTTCTAATTAATATATTCATTTCCCAGTTGGTAGTCTTTTAGGTTTTTCTGATGTTTAGCTATTATGGATAGTGCAGCGGGATGTTCTACTGGCGTCTATTAGTAGAAGCCAGGGATGCCGTTAAACATCCTAGAATGCAGTGGAAAGCCCCCTGCCACCCCACAAGGGAAGACTCATCTAGCCCCAAATATCATCTACTTTAGAATGTATTTTGGTGTGAGTTGTGAGATGAAGGAGTTTGTTCTTTTCCCTCTGAATAACCGGTTGACCCAGACACTATTAAGGTAGTGAATCTTAAGTCAGATATATTTTTCCCTTAAATGGTAGAAAAGATCCTGTTGCCTTGCTTCTTAAGATACAATTTTTTTTAAATTGACTTTTCTTGTCTTACAGGTTCTTAGACTCTGTGAGTAAAGGCAGCTTCATCTTCCCAGTTCATCATGGCTTCAACATCCAGGTAGGAGTGCCGTTTGATCAAATGTTTTATTGAAGAATTTATTCCCCTATGCTTTTGAAAGGCCAGGTCCATGACATTTTTAGCTCTTGGCCTCAGTATAACAGTTGGTGTCCAGGAAGTATAAAGGAAGAAGGGAGAGGAGATGGGAGAAGAATGGGAAAAATGGGAAAAGGCTGACAGTTGCATGGTATGGGTGTGGTTATGTAGCGCTAATGTTTACACTCGATAGAAAACCATGACTTCACTTTCCTCATCTTTCAAGATAAAGACACCAGATGGTTACTCCTGGGGCCACCTCAGTCCCCGCAGGCTTTCTCATGCCTGGGGTTTGAACAGTCATGTGCAGAAGTTGTTTGAGAGTCTGGGGGTGAGCTGGGGCTTGGGCAGTCAAGCCTGGTAGAGACCTGGAGCTTGCAGCCTTGGCTCTGTCCCTGTGAACTGGGTGAGGACAGGTCAGGAAAGCGTGAAGATGGCTGCTGTCCCCCTTACTCCAAGGTCCATGAGAAGGGCTTTTAATTTTCTTTCCCTTTAAACCGGTCTCTTTTCCTGGCCCATGCAGAGCTTGGATGAGTGAATACCTCACCTCCCTGGAGGTCAGCATGGCAGCTGACAGTCAGTCTCCAGGAAGTGAGGTTGGAGTGAATTTCTAATGCAGCCTGAACTCCAAAGTCCATGGGCAGGTCTGTACTGATGCAGCTTCTGTGGTAAATCCTGCATCCTTCCTTTGGGATGGAGGGTCCTCACGTAGAGGTTGGGGCCTGCAAAGGGGCACAGGGAAGCTGCAGGGACCTCTGTGCCTACTCTCCATGCTGAGTCCATTCTCATAGCCAGGGTGACGTGTTTACAGCCTAGATATGATTCCTCACTACCCTGTTCCATGGTTCACCCCCACCCCTGGGGTACCTATGGCAGCTGAACACTGGAAGTCCTGGCCAAGGCCTGTGGAGTCCTGTGGGGCCTGGTTCTCTCTGGCTCTGCTCTGCTCTCTTGTCCTCATTGCACCTGCAGCCTCGCTGATCTCCTTGCCGTTCTGCAGATGTTGAATCCCTTCAGTGTCAGGGCTGTGTGCCTGTGGTTCTTTCTCTCTGCCTGGGACATCTTGTCTCCAGCTGTCTGTAGGGCTCTTTCTCTCACCTCCTTCAGGTCCCCCACTCTGTGAGCCTTCTCTCACCATTCTGTCCAAAATAGCAGCCCTAGCTCTACCCCTTTGTTGCATTCTGTCCTTATCCGGGATGGCATTCATTGCTACCTGACACCATCCTGCGTAGCTACTTGTCTGTTGATTTGTTGTCTGACTCCTCCAATTAGAACTAAAGTGCTGTGCAGGGTGGGAGTGGAGTGTACCCATCGCCAGCCCCTGGGCAGCACCCGCTCACTGTCTGTGCTCAAATGCAAGTACAGAGAGTCTCCCACTTAGCGTGGTTCAACTTAAGATGGTGTAAAAGCCAGATACATTCTGTAGAAACTGTACTTTCAGTACCCATACTGTCACTCTGTTTTTCACTTTCAGTCCAGTAGTCAATAAATTATATGAGCTATTTAATACTTAATTATAAAATAGGCTTTGTGTTAGATGACTTTTTTCCCAACCATAGGCTAATGTAAATGTTCTGAGCACGTTTAAGGTAGGCTAGGCTACACTACGATGTTTGGTAGGTTAGGTGTATTAAATGCATTTTCGACTTATGACATTTTTAACTCATGATGGGTTTATTGGGATGTAACCTGATTGTAAGTCGAGGAGCACCTGTATCACTCACCATCCATTTGGTTCCTATGTCCACAGGGCCAGAGAGTGTCAGGAGTTTCCATGTTTTCCAAATTGATTTGGCTTCTGAATTGCAGTTAGCATACAGTAGGATAACCGCAAGGGAGCTATCTGAAAATCCAGATCTGCTCAGTTCTTGAATTTGGGTAGTGAGAGTTCAAGTTGGGAGAGTTTGAGAATTTGAGGAATGAGGGAAACTTCTGTTTGTCAATAAGAGAGGGAAGGTATAGTAAGACAAATGTAATTGCAGAGCTCCTAGGGCCATTGAGTCTGAGGGGACAAGAGTGGGTGTCACTGCAGCTGCCCAGGGCTCCCTGTTGCCAGTTTCTGTTATCTGGGGTGATGACAGCAGCATCTGGATTCATCACTAAAGGGACCCTCTGCTTTAGAGTACAACGTTTAAGAAGGAAAGGAAGTAGGTAAGACCCGTTTATTCCGTCTCCCATTGTTAAAATACTTCTGCACTTAAAAGCAGAATCTGTGGGCCGGGTGCCATGGCTCACGCCTGTAATCCCAGCACTTTGGGAGGCTGAGGCAGGTGGATCACGAGGTCAGGAGATCGAGACCATCCTGACTAACACGGTGAAACCCCATCTCTACTAAAAATATAAAAAAATTAGCCGGGCATGGTGGCACGCACCTGTAGTCCCAGGTACTAGGGAGGCTGAGGCAGGAGAATCGCTTGAACCCAGGAGGCGGAGGTTGCAATGCACCACTGCACTCCAGCCTGGGTGACAGAGCATGACTCCGTCTAAAAAAATATATATATAACAATAAAAAGCAGAATCTGTGTTTAGCTGGAAAATTTACTTACTAAATGTGGTGCCTTGTGGTGCCAGATCTGTGAAGCCATTCAAGTGAAAGTGTTTTATAGTGGGAGCACCCTCCTCTTTTCTGCTGAAGCATTGGCTTTCTGGCATGGCCTCTTCCTGATTCTGTTTCCTGTCATAACAGAGATGTCATTGCTGGGAGAGGTATCCACTCAAAGGTGAAGTCTGCAAAGCTGCTTGAGGTTCTGAATGCTATGGAGGAGGAAGAGTCCAACAACAACAGGGAAGAGATTTTCATTGCACCTCCCGACAATGCTGCGGGGGAATTCACTGATGAGGACTCAGGGGATGAAGACAGCCAGCGAGGTGCTCACCTGCCTGGCAGTGTGCTGCATGCTTCAGTCCTGTGTGAGGACTCTGGCACCGGGGAGGATAATGACGGCCTGGAGCTGCAGCCGGCCAGGAAGAGGCGGAAAGCAGCTGTGAAACCTCCGCGCGTTTGGACCAAAAGAGATATTCGTCCAGACTTCGGCAGTTGGACGGCGTCAGATCCTCATATTGAGGATCTGAAAAGCCAGGAGCTGAGTCCCGTGGGCCTTTTTGAGTTGTTTTTTGATGAAGGAACAATTAATTTCATTGTTAATGAAACCAATCGTTATGCTTGGCAGAAAAATGTCAATTTGAGTCTTACGGCTCAGGAATTGAAGTGTGTTTTGGGCATTTTGATTTTAAGTGGGTACATCTCTTATCCAAGGAGAAGGATGTTCTGGGAAACCTCTCCCGATTCACATCATCATCTTGTGGCTGATGCAATTAGAAGGGACAGATTTGAACTAATCTTCTCATACTTACATTTTGCAGATAACAACGAACTTGATGCAAGTGATAGGTTTGCCAAGGTCAGACCTCTCATCATCCGGATGAACTGCAATTTCCAGAAGCATGCACCCTTGGAAGAGTTCTACAGCTTTGGCGAGTCTATGTGTGAGTACTTTGGGCACCGGGGGTCCAAGCAGCTGCACAGGGGGAAGCCTGTGCGACTTGGCTACAAGATTTGGTGTGGGACAACCAGCAGAGGCTACTTGGTGTGGTTTGAGCCCTCACAGGGCACACTGTTTACCAAGCCAGACAGGAGCTTGGATCTAGGAGGCAGTATGGTAATAAAATTTGTGGATGCGCTTCAGGAGCGTGGTTTTCTGCCATATCACATATTTTTTGACAAGGTTTTCACAAGTGTTAAACTGATGTCCATTTTGAGGAAAAAGGGGGTGAAAGCCACAGGAACTGTTCGTGAGTACAGGACTGACCGATGTCCCCTAAAAGACCCCAAAGAACTGAAAAAAATGAAGAGGGGTTCATTTGATTACAAAGTCGATGAGAGTGAGGAGATCATCGTGTGCCGCTGGCACGATAGCAGCGTGGTCAACATTTGCTCCAATGCTGTGGGCATAGAGCCAGTGAGGCTGACCAGTCGTCACTCTGGAGCAGCTAAAACGCGGACTCAGGTCCACCAGCCATCACTGGTGAAGCTGTATCAGGAGAAGGTGGGCGGCGTTGGTAGGATGGATCAGAATATTGCCAAGTACAAGGTGAAGATCCGAGGCATGAAGTGGTACTCAAGCTTTATTGGCTATGTCATTGATGCTGCCCTCAACAATGCATGGCAGCTGCATAGAATCTGCTGCCAAGATGCCCAGGTGGACCTCCTTGCCTTCCGGAGATACATTGCCTGTGTGTATCTGGAGAGCAATGCTGACACAACATCTCAAGGGAGGCGAAGCAGGCGGTTGGAGACTGAGAGCCGCTTCGATATGATTGGGCACTGGATTATCCATCAGGACAAGAGGACCCGGTGTGCCCTCTGCCACTCACAGACCAACACCCGGTGCGAGAAGTGCCAGAAGGGTGTCCATGCCAAATGCTTCAGGGAGTACCACATCCGGTGACATCATGAGACATGCTTCTTTGGTTTATAATGAGATGTTTACAGTTAAATACAGATGGCAGTTGAGCACTTCTGTTTTGTGTTGGAAAAAAGACCTGAATTTTTAATGACTTGATTTTCTATTTTCTCCCTACCCACAATACAGTTATCTTTTTTATTGTGCTGTGTTATGCCTACATGTGATATAAATTAATATTTATATTCATTTATATTTATATTTTTGAACTTATTTATTTAAAGTTATGGATCACTTTTTATTCAAATAAAAGTTGTGCTTTGGGGTATATTTGAATCCTAGCAAGAATAATCAAAGGAAAACTTGCAAGAACAGTAAGAAGACTTTACCATTGCATGCCATGGTTTATAATCTAAGATAGGCAATAGTGTATAAATATCATGTAAATGTGATGGATTTCCTAATCATATTTATTTCATATTAATCCAAGGTTATCAAACTTTTGAGGGATAGATAATCTGCCTTGTATTTAGTCAGAGGGCTAGAGGTGCAGATTTCATATTTTCTTAATGAAAATATTTTCCTAATACACATATATCAATGTGGGATTCATTTTTGTAAAAATTATTTTTTTAATTTTGTGGGTACATAGTAGGAGTGTATTTTTATGGGTTACATGAGATATTCTGATACAAACATGCAATGTATAAAAATCACATCAGGGTAAATGGGGTATCCATCTTGTCAAACACTTGTCCTTTGTGTTTCAAACAATCCAATTATACTGTTAGTTATTTTAAAATGTACAATTAAATTATTTTTAACTATATTCACCCTGTTGTGCTAGCAAATACTAGGTCTTACTCATTCTTTCTATTTTTTCATACCCATTAACTATTCCCACTCTCCCCCACCCCCAACTACCCTTTCCAAGCTCTGGTAACCTTCTTTCCACTCTGTATGTCCATGAGTTCAATTGTTTTCATTTTTAGCTCCCACAAATAAGTGAGAACATCTGAAGTTTGTCTGTCTTTGCTTGGCTTATTTCACTTAACATAATGACCTCCAGTTCCATTCATGTTGTTGCAAATGACTGAATATCATTTTTTTTGTGGCTAAATATTAATCACACTTCATTGTGTATATGTACAGTTTCTTTATCCATTCTTCTGTTGATGGACACTTAGGTTGCTCCCAAATCATGACTATTGAGAATAGTGCAGAAAATAAACATGAGTTCAGATCTTTCTTCAATATACTGATTTTTTTTTCTTTTGGATGTATACTTAGGAATGGGATTCCTGAATCATATGGTAGCTCTATTTTTAGTTTTTGAGGAAGCTTCAAACTGTTCTCCATAGAGGTTGTACTAATTTACATTCCCACCAGCAGTGTTCAAGGGTTCCCTTTTCTCCACATCCTTGTCAGCATTTGTTATTGTCTGTCTTTTGGATTACAGCCATTTCTGCCTGGATGAGATATCTCAATGTAGTTTTCACTTGCATTTTTCTGTTGATCAGTGATGTTGAGCACTTTTTTTATACCTGTTTGCCATTTGTACCTTTTGTTTTTATTTTGAGATGGAGTTGCCTTGTCACCCAGGCTGGAATGCAGTGGTGCGCAATCTCGGCTCACTGCATCCTCTGTCTCCTGGGCTCAAGTGATTCTCCTGCCTCAGCCTCCCAAGTAGCGGGGATTACAGGCACCCACCACCACACCCGGCTAATTTTTCTATTTTTAGTAGAGATGGTGTTTCACCATGTTGGCCAGGCTGGTCTTGAACTCTTGAGCTCAAGTGATTTGCCCACCTCAGCCTCCCAGTATACATCTTTTTTTTTTCTTAATTATACTTTAAGTTCTGGGGTACATGTGCAGAATGTGCAGTTTTTGTTACATAGGTATACACGTGCCATGGTGGCTTGCTGCACCCATCAACCTGTCACCTACATTAGTTATTTGTCCTAATGCTATCCCTCCCCTAGCCCCCCACCCCCTGACAGGTCCTGGTATGAGGTTCCCCTCCCTATGTCCATGTGTTCTTATTGTTCAACTCCCACTTATGAGTGAGAACTTGCGATGTTTGGTTTTCTGTTCTTGTGATAGTTTGTTGAGAATGATGGTTTCCAGCTTCATCCATGTCCCTGCAAAGGACATGAACTCATCCTTTTTTATGGCTGCATAGTATTCCATGGTGTATATGTGCCACATTTTCTTTAGTCTATTATTGATGGACATTTGGGTTGGTTCCAAGTCTTTGCTATTGTGAATAGTGCTGCAATAAACATATGTGTGCATGTGTCTTTGTAGTAGAATGATTTATAGTCCTTTGGGTATATACCCAGTAATGGGATGGCTGGGTCAAATGGTATTTCTAGTTCTAGATCCCTGAGGAATTGCCACACTGACTTCCACAATGGGTGGAACTAATTTACAGTCCCACCAACAGTGTAAAAGCGTCCCTATTTCTCCACATCCTCTCCAGCATCTGTTGTTTCCTGACTTGTTAATGATCACCATTCTAACTGGTGTGAGATGGTATCTCATTGTGGTTTTGATTTGCATTTATCTAATGACCAGTGATGATGAACATTTTTTCATATGTCTGTTGGCTGCATAAATGTCTTGTTTTGAGAAGTGTCTGTTCATATTTTTTGCCTACTTTTTGATGTTTTTTTTTTTTTTTCTTGTAAATTTGTTTAAGTTCTTTGTAGATTCTGGGTATTAGCCCTTTGTCAGATGAGTAGATTGCAAAAATTGTCTCCCATTCTGTAGGTTGCCTGTTCAGTCTGATGGTAGTTTATTTTGCTGTGCAGAAGCTCTTTAGTTTAATTAGATCCCATTTGTCAGTTTTGGCTTTTGTTGCCATTGCTTTTGGTGTTTTAGACATGAAGTCTTTGCCCATGCCTATGACCTGAATGGTATTGCCCAGGGTTTCTTCTAGGATTTTTATGGTTCTAGGGCTTACGTTTAAGTCTTTGATCCATCTGGAGTTGATTTTTGTATAAGGTGTAAGGAAGGGGTCCAGTTTCAGTTTTCTGCATATGGCTAACCAGTTTTCCCAACACTATTTATTAAATAGGGAATCTTTTCACCATTGCTTGTTTTTGTCAGGTTTGTCAAAGATCAGATGCTAGTAGATGTGGATGTTGTTTCTGAGGTCTCTATTCTGTTCCATTGTCTATATATCTGTTTTGGTACCAGTACCATGCTGTTTTGCTTACTGTAGCTTTGTAGTAGAGTTTGAAGTCAGGTAGCATGATGCCTCCAGCTTTGCCCTTTTTCCCCAGGATTGTCTTGGCTATGTATGCTCTTTTTTAGTTCCACATGAAATTTAAAGTAGTTTTTTCCAATTCTGTGAAGAAAGTCAGTGTTAGCTCGATGTGGATCGCATTGAATCTATAAATTACTTTGGGCAGTGTGGCCATTTTCACGATATTGATTCTTCCTATCCATGAGCATGGAATGTTTTTCCATTTGTTTGTGTCCTCTCTTATTTCTTTGAGCAGTGATTTGTAGTTCTCCTTGAAGAGGTCCTTGACATCCCTTGTAAATTGTATTCCCAGGTATTTTATTCTGTTTGTAGCAATTGCGAATGGGAGTTCACTCATGATTCGGCTGTTTGTGTGTTATTGGTATATAGGAATGCTTGTGATTTTTGCACATTGATTTTATATCCTGAGACTTTGCTGATGTTGCCTATCAGCTTAAGGAGATTTTGGACTGAGACAATGGGGTTTTCTTTTCTTTTCTTTTTTTTTTTTTTTGAGACAGAGTCTCACTCTGTTGCCCAGGCTGGAGTGCAGTGGCGCGATCTCGGCTCACTGCAAGCTCCGCCTCCCGGGTTCATGCCATTCTCCTGCCTCAGTCTCCCGAGTAGCTGGGACCACAGGCGCCTGCCACCACTCCCAGCTAATTTTTTGTATTTTTGGTAGAGACGGGGTTTCACCGTGTTAGCCAGGATGGTCTGGATCTCCTGACCTCGTGATCCACCCGCCTCGGCCTCCCAAAGTGCTGGGATTACAGGCGTGAGCCACCGTGCCCAGCTGAGACAGTGGGGTTTTCTAAATATACAATCATGTCATCTGCAAACAGAGACCATTTGACTTCCTCTCTTCCTATTTGAATACCCTTTATTTCTTTCTCTTGCCTCATTGCCCTGGCCAGAACTTCCAATAGTGTGTTGAATAGGAGTGGCAAGAGAGGGCATCCTTGTCTTGTGCCAGTTTTCAAAGGGAATGCTTCCAGTTTTTGCCCATTCAGTATGATATTGGCTATGAGTTTGTCATAAATAGCTCTTATTATTTTGAGATACATTCCATCAATACCTAGTTTATTGAGAGTTTTTAGCATGAAGGGCTGTTGAATTTTGTTGAAGGCCTTTTCTGCATCTATAGAGATAATCATGTGGTTTTTGTCTTTGGTTCTGTTTATGTGGTGGATTACGTTTATTGATTTGCATGTGTTGAACCAGCCTTGCATCCCAGGGATGAAGCTGACTTGATCGTGGTGGATAAACTTTCTGATGTGCTGCTGGACTCTGTTTGCCAGTATTTTGTTGAGGATTTTTGCGTTGATGTTCATCAGGAATACTGGCCTGAAATTTTCTTTCTTTCTTGTGTCTCTGCCAGGTTTTGGTATCAGGATGATGCTGGCCTCATAAAATGAGTTAGGGAGGATTCCCTCTTTTTCTATTGTTTGGAATAGTTTCAGAAGGAATGGTACCAGCTCCTGTTTGTACCTCTGGTAGAATTCGGCTGTGAATCCATCTGGTCCTGGACTTTTTTTGGTTGGTAGGCTATTAATTACAGTCTCAATTTCAGAACTTGATATTGGTTTATTCAGGGATTCGACTTCCTCCTGGTTTAGACTTGGGAGGGTGTATGTGTCCAGTAATTTATCTGTTTCTTCTAGATTTTCTAGTTTATTTGCATAGATGCGTTTATAGTATTCTCTGATGATAGTTTGTATTTCTGGGGGATCAGTGGTGATATCCCCTATATACTTTCTTATTGCGTCTATTTGGTTCTTCTCTCTTTTCTTCTTTATTAGTCTGGCTATTGGTCTATTTTGTGGATCTTTTCAAAAAACCAGCTCCTGGATTCATTGATTTTTTTTTTTGAAGGGTTTTTCATGTCTCTATCACCTTCAGTTCTGCTCTGATCTTGCCACCAGCCCACCTCGCATCATCATTTACATGGAAATGTTGGGACTGAGGTGACCTCATGCCTCTCAGTTCCCAGCGAGCTTTCTCTCCCACTGGCTCTTAGCCAGCCTGTTAAACAGAAAATAATCAGACAAATAAAAAACACCCTAGTGTTCTAGAAAGTTACACATTATTGCTTGCTTACCAATTGTCTACCTTAGAACTTTGTTTTCCTCATACAGTCAGTATAATCGTATGTTTTAAATTTGGCTTTTGCCATTTTACAGTCCAAGATGCAGGACTTTGCATAGGGCACGGATGGATTTCCACAGTCAGCATAAGGATGGGAGGAGAACAGGGCAGATCCAGCCCCACTCAGTGAGAATTCTGGCTGGAGTTACTTGGCTGGACCTCACTCCAGAGAGAGGAGAACTTTCTCTGGACCAGCTACCAAGACAGCTCCTAGTTGGAAAATGTGTTCTTCTAAGGTGAGATGCAGCCCCCACTGGACAGGAAAACATCAGAGAGTTTTAAAAAGGAAAAAACCAAGGTAAGCCGTGGAGCTTCTTGACAGGGGACACAGAAGAGTCCACCCAGCTGGGGTGAATCTCGGTTCCCCAATGGGACGGCGTGTGGGAGCCACAAGTCACTGGCCCCTATAGCGTGGGAGCAGTGTGAGCCATCTGCAGTGGCATTGTCTCCTCCAGCAGCAGCATCCATCCAGAAATCCATCTCCCAGGTCTTGCTGGAGGTCATTCTGTGTGAAGTTGATGGAGCTCTTTCTTATGCGCTTTTTTTCTAAGTGTGGGAGAGCATGGCCTTCATGACTGCTGGCTTCCAGCACGTGGCGTGCAAACCCAAGCCAGGGTGTGTAATTCACTGTAGCCCTTGACAGAATAACGGGATAAAAGTCATTTTTTAATCTTCTATTTATTACCCTCAGCCAATTAACTTGTATCTACAGTAGAAAATATTTTGCCAAATTTTTTTTCAAAATGGAGAAATACCTTGCTCTTAAGTCTTTTAGAGGCACAGACTTCTCAATTTCATTAAATTAAAATCACTAAAAGATAGAAAAAAGTGACATTCACATATCAAAAGAAGTTCTCTTTGGTCAAAATACTCTATTTTGGTTTGAAATGTTTGTGAATTTTCCATGCATGTGTCCAGATGCATAGGGAGTTTATTCATTCAATTAAGTTAAAACATTAGATAACATGGTAAATTCAAAAAGCAAAGACACATTTTGTTTCTGTCTCTTTAACTGAGAAAACTGGTTGATGCCTCCTGTGTGTGAGCACCATGTAGCTGATGCAGATACAGAAACTGAGGTTTTCTTACTTGCTGCCGCTGGCCCTGGCACTGGAGGTTGGCTCCTGGAGGGCAGGGTGTCTGTTTTTCTTACCACTCAGCAAGTGCCACACAAATATACATGGGTGTCTCTGCCCTCTAGTGGATTCTGGCAGGAACTGGGAGCAAATGTGACTATAAAAAAAGTGAAAGATGTAAAAAATACGCATTATCTCCAGAGGGGATTTAATTCTAACGGGGGGCTTTTTTTTTTTTCTTTTTCAAATGGGCTGATGGGTAAAAATGCAAGACTGGATATGTTGGAAGAAAGCACACTGCATTTGCCTTTTGGCATCTGTGATGACTGAGTCCTTCCTCAGCGCTGCCACAGGGAGCACATTCACACGTGTGTCACACAAATACCAAGGTTAGGTCAAAAAACCAACTGTTACCTGGAGGAAGCCACAAAGACTATGAGACCAAGCCTTCACCTAGAAGACACTTGATAGTTCAGAAGCCGAGATCCTGCGAGGTGTCTCGGAGAACTCAGCTGTGACCCCGCACTGTATGGAAGCGCGGGCAGTGGGGCCCAGGCAGGGGAAGAGAATTGTCCACTGTTGAGCATCATCATTCTAAAACCCACATGCAATGCTATTGCTGCAAAACCGCTGACTGTTGAAGCCACAAGCCACAGAAACAGACTCCCTTTATGGTCCTCACTGTGCAACCGGTGGCTTTTCAGAAGATGAAGATTGAACATATTAATCATAAATTCAAAGCATCAGAAGAAATACTAGGATATTTTCTAACCTCTGCTACCATGACTTTTTTTTTTTTTTTTTTTTTGGCGAGATTCGTGAATTATTGTAAATAAGTTCACAGAGGGCAAAGTGCTCCCCTGAAGTCATCCAGAAAGAGGCAGGCTGCTAATCCCCACATCTGAGACATCTGTGTTTTCTTAGGATAATAAAGATAAGTGAAAGAGAGAGGGACAGAAATAGACAGACAGAGAATTGGAGCTAAGAGGAAACATTTTCAGGTTTTGCCCCCCAAAATTCCCAGTGAACATTCCCATTGCCAGCAGGGATGTTCCAAGGCCCTGGCTCCAGGATCCTGCTCTTTCCTTTGGTGACTCCTGTACAGATTTGGCATAGAAACAATATGGAACTTGTTACACTTCTCTGGACAAGTCATTATGCTTTTGGCTCACAGGCTCCACTTCTCTGGACACCCCTTCACCCTAAGCTTCAAGTAATTCAGCTTCACCCTTCAGAGAAGAGCTCAGCTGTCACTTCCTCTAAGGACCCTCCCCAGCCGCCTCTCCAGCAGAAGGGCCTCCACCTTGCTTTTTGCACATCTGTCCCTCGAGGTGCTGCTGTTCTCTGTGGAGCTGAAAAAAGGTGGTGATGCCCTGAAATTCAGCAAACTGCAGGGACACGTGTTGTTCTACCCCAGGTCAGAGTGTGTCGGTCATCACTCGATGCCACTCACAGACCACCAACTTCAGAATATCTAGGTGTAAAGCTCTGTACAAAAGTCGTAACATAATAATGTAAATAATTTTACATTATTATTAATAAATTATTTATATTACGCTATTACATAATGTAAAGGCTATTAAAACATATTTGTCTTCAAAGAATGGCCTTGGTTTCTGTGGGCAGTGTCTCCTTATGGAAAGGTAGTGCATTCCTGCTAAGTCATGGACAAAATGGGCCTCCAGGAGCTGCAAGCTGTAGTAGCAGCTTCTCGTCTACGTCCTTCACTGCATGATACTGTTGTTGACTTTGAAAGCTTCTTTCGGTCTAGTTTTATCAACAGAGCTAGTATTTCATGAAGATCTACTGCATACCAGGTTCCAGAAAGCTAAATGCCTTTTGTTTGTTATTACTCACTAAACACAAACCACAACTCTCTTCTCATTACTCACACAACAAAATTTAGCTGAGGAAGATGGAGTGACTTTCCCAGGGTCGCACAGCTACTAAGAGCAGAGTCATGTTTAGATTCATGTGGGAATACTGAACACTGAAATGAACCAGTGGAAACATCCTATGTTCCAAAAGCCTACTCAAGCCATTTGTTCTTATTTTAAGGAAAATCTTTATGCTAATTTTAAACTCCAAATACTTATGAATGGCAGAGATCTACAGATTTGATTCTGATGTAAGAAATGATGGTCACCAGCTGGTTACTGCTACCACCCCACAACCCCGAGCATACTGGATGAATGTCTAAGCCTTGTGGTTAGTGGGGACAATGCTGGTGGAGTCTGAAGTTGTCATGTGGTGACTCATGCAAGCTTAGGCAGATTTGGTGATATATGACACAGAGATGCAAAGAAATGTTGTAGCTGACACACACAGGCTGGCTCTGGGAGATGCAGAAGGAGCACGTCACCCAAAATAGAGCCAGACAGACATCCTTAAGGAAGGAGCAAAGGGGCTGCATCTTAAAGAATGAAGAAAGGATTTGTCATGAGAGATGGGGCAGGAAGTTCTTGAGAGGCAGAGGGAGAGCATGAGAATGTTGGGAAGGGAGGAGAGATTCTCGCACATCTGGGAAGCTGACAATCCATCAGCATGGCCAGAAGGAAAATAAGGAGGAGGAGCAGAAATAGATGAGGCTGGATATAGAAGCAGGGCTGAAGCTGTGTCGATTGTGGTAAAGAGTTGTGATTCTCTCCAGAACGCAATAGGTAGCATTCTAAACAGAGATCTTTTAAAACAAGAGTCAGCAAGTATTTTCTGCAGGGGGCTAAATGTTAAATATTTTAAGTTTTCCAAGCCATATGGTCTCTCTCTCAATGACTCAGCTCTTCCATTATACCATGAAAGTAGCCAGAGACATTATGTAACACATGTATTGGCTGTGTCCCATTACAACTTTACTTACAAACGCAGACTGTGTCAGACATGGTCCGTGCATGGTAGTTTGCCACACCCTGTTTTAGAAAGCTCAGGTTTATGATGTGATGGAGAATGCCTACAAGAGCTCTTGTTTTAAATGGTAGAGTGAACATACACTGGAATTCTATCCTGCTTGACCCAAGCTCTTGATAGCGAAAGGTAGAAAAGATAGATGGTAAATAGATAGATAGATAGATAGATGGTAAATAGATAGATAGATGGTAAATAGATAGATAGATAGATGGTAAATAGATGATAGATAAAGAAAATACATAGCTGTTCCAGAAAACAGAAATGGATAACTTCATGAATCAAAAGCAGAGTAATATACTTTAGAAAGGAAGCAGGCCGGAAAACCCACAGTTGCAAAACAAATAGAATTTCCAACTGCCTCTTGTAGCCCCTTCCTGGAAGTAGCCACAGCCCAGGGTGTTCGACTTCTTCCTCTGTTTTTTGTTTGTTTGTTGTTTGCTTTTCTGTGGGGTTTTTGTTGTTGTTGTTGTTTGCTTTTTTTAAAAAAAATTCCCTTTCCCTGCTTTTTGGTCACAGCAGCCTTTGTCACTTCAAACACCGCAACTGTTCTTTAAAAAAAATTATATCAACCTTTCAATTACAATGCAACATGTCTGAAACTTGGTATCTGGAGAGGTGAGTTGGACAAAGGAGCCCTTGTTACTGCACGTTTTCATTCTTCAAATTTCACCTTGCACGCAGTAACAGACAGTGCACAAAGCCACTTCCTTATGGACGGAAATTCTGAAATCCTTTTATGCCTGGCCTTTCCATCCTTCAACTTCCCCTCTCCCATGCTGTGAATGATTGTATTGGACATTTTTGTTTTAATGTCAGTGACAGGGGAACACAGGTAGCTCTAATATAGCTGTGACCCAGATGCTTCTGTTTCTAGCATGTATTTATTTTGCAGCAAACATTTACATCCATGATGTTTCACTGTCTTTTGAAAATAATTAGGCAATATCTCATCTGAGGTAGGATGTTTCTAGGGGTTGTGTTCTGAGGGAGGAAAACTAATCTGTTCTCTTTCCACTGCATTCTAGGAACAGTAAGAGGACCTTGTGCATGAATAATTTGTTTCCACACTACAGAGTGGGTAATAAGCAGATTAGTAAAAACAATTCTGCTTCACTTCAATAACAGCCTCCTCCAACTCATTTTTTCTCAACAAACTTATTTTTCCAGCAGAAGAATCCCAGACTTCTTAGAGAACCCAGTGACTTTTTGCACCTTAAATCTGTGAAATCCTCATGTTTTCTTCTGCCGTATCCATAGTTCAAACAAAGATGAGGCAAAGCTAGACACATTCCTGAAGGAACCCAAGAAATTCCTCTCTTTCTTTCTCTGGAATGAAATGAATTCTCTAGACCACCAGTTCTAACCTTCAAAAACCAAACCTGTTTGTGAGATCTCCTTCAAATACTACTGTAGGCCCCAGTGTTTATTCATTAAATTTTTTAAATATTTGTTTTATTTGGAATCCATGTATTTGTAATTTTAGTGTTTGTATTAATATCAGGGAGAAATGTTTAAATCTGTCTATGCCATATGTGCCTCTGGCTTATTGCCCAATTAATTGTAGTCTCAGGCTAAACTTTGGTTTCTGTCTTTAATTTTTGTCAGAAGAAATATAACTGATCTCAAAACATCTGCTTTTATTGTAGGGGCTCGTGCTGCCATCTCCATTCCTCTCTCTTTTCTTGCAATCTGGGTGGAAGTTCTTTAATATGAACATTTCAACCACCTTCATTCTACCATGTCCACTATCAGCACATTCAAACTGATCCAGCCAAGGCTGTCATCTTAGGCCAGGGATTTTTTAGGAATCTATTTTGCTGTGATGCAGCTGGAACCCCTTTGACTCACTTTATCACCCCAGGGTTCTTTTCATTTCAGAAGCCCAAGAGGGCAGAAAAAGAAGTAGGTGAGCAATTAAACACTCTGAGTCAGGAGCGTCTCCCCTTGCGTTAAGCAATGTTGTAGAACATCGATGTTCTACATCGATGTTGGCGACCTTGGTATCATTTTGTCCACTTGATTGGAAAAGCCAGTCAATAATTTCAGGTCACTGTTGGCCTTAGAAGAAGAGCCCAAAGGCAACAAGCAAAGGCGCTGGTGTCCAGTCGCCTTCTAGAAGCATTTTCACTTTCCCTTAAGGTTTCCCTTGATAAACATAGAAGTACTGTATGTAGAATTGACCCAGTGCTGCCCTGGCAACTTTGTATATTAGGCCAAATTTACATTTCTTACCTTTATGAGAGACACCCTGGTAGGCTAGTGGAGTTACACACAAAGTCTGATCTCAGCTGCACTGTCCAGAAATGCAACACGGTCCAATCAAATAACATTCTCTGAGCCTGTTTCTTTAGCTGTGAAAGAAGAATAACATACCCATCTAAAAAAGCAGCTTATTGTATTTGATTGGTCTTTTATTTTCTATGAAACTGTGTTTAACACAGTAATTATTTTCATTTGTGTACTACATTTGTGTTTTTGGTTTTAGTTTTGTTTTTGAAATGGAGTCTTTTTTTTAGTGGTTTTTTGTTTTGTTTTGTTTTGTTTTGTTTTTGAGATGGAGTCTCTCTATTGTCACCCAGGCTAGAGTGCAGTGGTGTGATCTCCGCTCACTGCAACCTTCACCTCCCAGGTTCAAGTGGTTCTCCTGCCTCAGCCTCCTGAGAAGCTGGGATTACAGGTGCCCACCACCATGCCCAGCTAATTTTTTAAATATATTTTTAGTAGAGATGGGGTTACAACATGTTGCCCAGGCTGGTCTCAAACTACTGACGTCAAATGATCCACCTGCCTTGGCTTCCCAAAGTGCTGGGATTATAGGCATGAGCCACCGTGCCTGGCTTGTTTTAAAATAAGGGTTTCTTGGCTAGGCATGGTGGCTCACACCTGTAATCCCAGCACTTTGGGAGGCCAAGGTCAGTGGATCACCTGAGGTCAGGAGTTCGAGACCAGCCTGACCAATATGGAGAAACCCTGTCTCAACTGAAAATACAAAATTAGCCAAGTGTGGTGGTGCATGCCTGTAATCCCAGCTACTCAGGAGGCTGAGGAAGGAGAATTGCTTGAACCCAGGGGGCAGAGATTGCAGTGAGCTGAGATCGCACCATTGCACTCCAGCCTGGGCAACGAGCAAAACTCTGTCTCAAAATAAAAAAAAGATTTCTTAAAATGATATTTTCAGTATTTTATAGATGATGTGTAAGCAGCAATCTTAATAGGATGTTACCTGACACTTTGCGAGACTGGCAGCTGATTTGATCCAGATGTCTCTAATTCTTTTTTCTTTTTCTTTTTCTGTTTTGTTTTTTTTTTTTGACAGAGCCTTGCTCTGTCCCCCATGCTGGAGTGCAGTGGCACGATCTCGGCTCACTGCAACCTCCACCTCCCGGGTTCAAGCGATTCTCCTGCCTCAGGCTCCCGAGTACCTGGGATTACAGGCGCACGCCACCATGCCCAGCTAATTTTTTGTATTTTTGGTAGAGACAGCATTTCACCATGTTGGCCAGGCTGGTCTCGAACTCCTGACCTTAGGTGATCTGCCTGCCTCGGCTTCCCAAAGTGTTAGGATTACAGGCGTCAGCCACTGTGCCTGGCCCAGATGTCTGTAATTCTAACATGAGATGTATTGCAGGATCATAGCAGAGTGAGTTGCTGATGTATCCAGAAGGAAATGAGCACGGAACTCTCACGACAGCTGTCCTGAGAAGTGTGTGTGTGCTGTGCTTGAATATCTCACTGCTCATTCATACACAGGCTTTCTGCTGACTGAGTTAACAGTATCTGTTTCATAAATAATGTAGCCCTCTTTCTTTCTTTCTCCCGCTCTCTCTCTTTTTTTTTTTTTTTTTTTTTGAGACAGGGTCTTGCTCTGCTACCCAGGCTGGAGTGCAATGGTGCAGTCTCAGCTCACTGCAACTTCAGCCTCCTTGGTTCAAGCGATTCTCCTGCCTCAGCCTCCCAAGTAGCTGGGATTACAGGCATGTGCCACCACGCCTGGCTAATTTTTTCTTTTTTTTTTTTTTTTGAGACAGTTTCGCTGTTTTTGCCCAGGCTGGAGTGCAATGGCACAATCTCGGCTCACCACAATCTTTGCCTTTTGGGTTCAAGGGATTCTCCTGCCTCAGCCTCCCGAGTAGCTGGGATTACAGGCATGTGCCACCACACCCGGCTAATGTTGTAGTTTTAGTAGAGATGGGGTTTCCCTAAATTGGTTAGGCTGGTCTCAAACTCCTGACCTCAGGTGATCTACCCGCCTCGGCCTCTCAAAGTGCTGGGATCACAGGCATGAGCCATCACTCCTGGCCTAATTTTTGTATTTTTAGTAGAGAGAGGGTTTCACTCTGTTGGCCAGGCTGGTCTCGAATTCCTGACCTCAAGTTATCTGCCTGCCTCGGCCTCCCAAACTGTTGGAATTACAGGCGTGAACCACCATGCCTGGCCAGCTCTATTTCTTTAAGCCTACATGTTTTGCACTTGTTAAAAGTATTTGAACATACAATTACTCAGCTTCCCTTGTTTACGCGTGAATTTTGTATAATCTTAAATATTTTTTCCAATCTAAGCTTTATTTTATCCCGTTCCTTCTATATTTGTATAACTTTACGAGGCTATCTTCATTGAAAGTTTTTTCTCAGAAGCCTTAAGATAGAACATAGTTCTTGGCAGCAATTTGAAAGTTATTTGAGGAGAAGGGGAGACTTACAATGATGATTCAAATGAAGGAAACTAAAAAGTAATGAAGCAAGGCAGAGGAAAAAGCAGTACTCACTTGAGCACATCCCAAAAGAATAACATTTCAAATGTAACTAGAAAAAAGTATGCTGAAGTTCACAATACAGAAATAATTATTAATAAGATAGCTTTAAAGCCCTGCTCAGCTTTTGAATGTTGGGAATTGACCCAGAGGTGGCTGTAACCTAAGATGGTTCCTTCAGTAATGACCATTTTTTCTTTTTCAAGATGATGATTATTCCCCACCTTCTAAGAGACAAAGACCAACGAGCCACCACAGCCACCAGTCCCAGAACCCGCCAATGCTGGGGAACGGAAAATGAGGGAGTTCAACTCTGGTAAGTTCTCAGCAAAATCCATGACCTTTTCCTTTATCTTCTGGACTCTCAATGTGACTGATGAAAGTTACCACATGCTCTGCAGGGGGAAATGGTTTAGCATGTGTTACTACATCTTAATCACATCTTTGTAAAGCCAGGAGCATTTTACAAGTCACGTTACAGACATTGTTTAAACATAGTCTGTATTTACCAAAGTATAGGACATTGTATCATCTCATATTAATTAGTTAGTTGGCTCAAAATTAGTGCTAATGACTTAGTAATTCAGTGATTTCTGTTAGCTTTAAAACCTTTATTTCAGAACTATTTCACCTCTTGGTTTTCATTTTTGCTGTGTGTCACTGCCTGCCGGCTGCTAATTAACTCCCAGTGAATCATGTGTCCTGTGAAGGGACTGAATATTAGTGGCAATTTATGTTGATGATTTGTATTTTGAATAAATAGTTTGAATACATAGAACATTAAGCTTGTATACATTTTGAAAATAGTATTTTAATATTCTACTGTGTCATAGTTACAATGATTGGATATATATTGAATTTATATGTACTTTAAGTTGTTATATGTTTATGGTCTTTAGCATTCTAACGTGCAATTGTATATCTGTTAAGTCTTTTTATTTTTCAAGATGAGACTGATTTATTGAGGCATCTGTTTGATGCCACATTAAGTGGCCCAGGCTTTGTGTAGGGGTTGAGGTTAAAGCAGGAAGAAGGGTGGTGAGAGGCGGGGTACCAGGATTAGGTTGGAATACCTGGGGGTGCTCTGAGGCTCCCCAAGTTTCCCTGCTCTTGGCCGGCTGTGCTGCTGGCCTGGGCATCTGATGGGCCTGCAAGGGTGGTCCAGGGGCTAGGGCAGGGACTTTGGAGTCACGCCATTGGCTTTGAATCCAGACTCCTACACTTGGTAGCTGTGAACTCTCCATGCCTCAGGGACCTGCAGAACTGAGCTCTGTCTGAGCCAGGTTCCATCCAGGCACTGCGCATCCATCCAGAGGGGCACTGCCTCAGGCTGCTCGCTATTCACTGCCTTCTCAAGCAGACCCTTGTCTCCTTCTAGGCCCTCACAATCCAGTGGAGGAGACGAAACTCATCTGCCTCTGTCCCTCTGGGCACGCCTCATGCCAGGTGCATCTGTGGACAGCGGCCATGCTCCTGGGCTTCCAAAGTTGGAGAAAGCTGCCAGGCTCAGGTGGGTACATCACAGCAGCTGCTGCCCTCTGAACACAGTGACAAAAGAACACTGTGGGCCTGGAGCCCTGGTCTGGGGCATTGGGCAAGGCTGTTGCACTTCTCTGATCCCATTTTTCCCCATCTGGAAAGTGCGCTGATTGTATCTCCCTGTGGGCACTGAGGGCTCAGTGTTAGTTTGAGAGCCAGCATCTGGGGTTTGGGCTGTAATTCCCCATCAGCCCCATAGCTGCGGGGAACCAGGGACTTTGTTGGGATTACCCTAGGCATCAGTTTAGCTTCCTTCCCCTGGCTTGGGCTCAGCACCTGAAGTAGTCTAGGGGGTAGGTGGTCCTGGTGGGGGCTGGGGCTTTTACCCAGACTGAGGTCACACCCAGAGCCAGAAGTCTTGGTGCCTGCTCTGGGCAAAGGTGCCAGCCTGTGCGACAAGAGCGAAACTCCGTCTCCAAAACAAAAACAAAAAAGCTTGCATCATTTCAAGGGGCTCACACCTCCCTAAGGGCCTGGTAATTGGCTGGCTCTGGCCTGCATCTGGCCCCGAGGGTGTAGGTAACACCTCACCTTACCTGGTTTCTTCCTGCCAGGGCCAATCTTCAGACCTCAGGACTTTGCAGCCTATCCCACCTCCCCTCTGGCCAGCCTTGAGCCCTTGTGGGTCCAGCACATTTTCCAGGCTGTCTCCTGGTTGTCCTTCTGCCTCGAGGCCTGGCTCATGCTGCTCCCCTTCCCACTCTCCAAGACCCACAAGGACCACTCCACACCCAGCTCAGCCCCATCCCCTCAGATAGTCCTTTCTCTTTCCTCAGGTGGCCAGGTGCATATCTTGGTGTGAGGACCTTCGCTGTATCTGGGAATGCCTACTGGTTACCTCGGTAACAGAGAACAAGGCATTTACCTGAGTGTCTTGGTTCACTGTCTACATGGCTAGGGAGGGAATCAATAATAGGCTTTTCACTTGCTGCAAGGGCCAGTTCTCCTGGCCCCATGGCTCTAGGGATGGAGGACGCTGCAGGAGATGCACCGCTTACTTCCCAGCTGAGGACTGTGGGTCATCTCAGGGCGATTTCACAGTCCCCACATGCCCCACCCCCTCAGCTCTGCAAATACCAAGCAGTGCAGCCTGCCTAGGGGATGATGGGCTCGAGAGTGCCCAGGTAGTGCCCAGAGTGCCCTTGGCAGGCCCCTCACCTGGCTGCTTCCACAGCTCTGTAGCAAGAGTTCTAACCTTTTTTGACCGTGAAGCCTGCTGAGAATAAGAGCTGTGGACTGTTTTCCCAGAAAGGCATGTACATGCTCTCCACACAAAACCTTTCATCGTGGCCAAGCACAGTGGCTCATGTAATCCCCGAACTTTGGGAGGCGGAGCCAGTCGGATCACCTGAGGTCAGGAGTTCAAGACCAGCCTGCCCAACATGGCGAAACCCTGTCTCTACTAAAAATACAAAAAATTAGCCAGGCGTGGTGGCAGCCACCTGTAATCCCAGCTACTCCAGAGGCTGAGGCAGGAGAATCACTTGAACCTGGGAGGCGCAGGTTGTAGTGTGGTGAGATCATGCCACTGCACTCCAGCCTGGGCGACAGGAGCGAAACTCTGTCTCAAAAAACAAAACAAAACAAAACAAAACCTTGCATCCTTTCAGGGGGCTCACACCTCCCTAAGGGCCCAGTAATTAAACCCCTTGGGCCTGAGGGTGAGAAACTTTGTCTCAGTTCTTCCCCAAGTGATCAGCCCAGGGGTCAGGAAGGAGAAGCCAGAAAGCAGGACCCATGAGAAGGGCCCCCTCCTGGAGTTTGAGGCCCACTCCCTCCTGCCCCTGCCTCTCCTCTGTCCAGGACTCCTCCCTGCTCTGCCCCACTCCTGGGGCCATAACCATGGGGAGCTGTGGTTTTCTACAGGCCCCTGGGCACAAAGTGGGCAGGCTCACCTGGAGGCGATCAGAGTAACATGGCAGGAAGTGAGGGGGAAAGCCGCCCTGGAACTGCGCCTCTCTGCCCCCTGACGTCACTGGCATGCACTCCTCCCTCCCCTCACTCAGGCAGTGGCATGAGTTCCATGTGAGCGCTGTCCTGCTCCCTCTGCTGTCTCTTTTTTTTCTTGGGGCTGCCATAACACTTTCCCTTCCCCAGCCCTGCCAACCTGGTGGGACATTGGGCTTCCCTCTCACAGGGTCCTGGGGACAGGCCCATCTTTTATCATACCCACAGAGAGACCATTTTTTTCTTCAGGACCTGGGGAGCAGCCAGGTTCCATGAGTTAAATGCAGATCTGAACCAAGCTGGGATTGGGGTACACACTCTCCTCTACTGAAAAGTAGCTAGGGATTCCAACTAGGTGAGGAGAGTGGGGCAGAGCCAGACCAGACAAGGACTGATCACCTGGAAAAAGCCTGCCATCAAAGGTCTTGGCAAATGCTGGGTGCAGTGGCTCACTCCTGTAATACCAGCACTTTGCGGGGCTGAGACAGGTGGACTACTTGAGGCAAGGAGTTCGAGTCCAGCCTGGGCAACATGGCAAAACCGCATCTCTACTAGAAATACAAAAATTAGCTAGGCATGCTACACTCCTGTAATCCCAGCTACTCAGGAGACTGAGGCAGGAGAATCACTTGAACTGGGGAGGCAGAGGTTGAAGTGAGCTGAGATTGTGCCCCTGCACTCCAGTCTGGGAGACAGAGTGAAACTGGCCTCAAACAAAAAAGAATATGGCCTTGGCAGAGAGGGGCCAGCCCAGCAGTGCCTTCCCTTGGGTTTCTCCTGGGTAGGCCTCTGCCATGAGAAGGTGCTTCCTTCTGCCTGTCCATGGCCCACAGCAATGGAATGTCTGCTTCTGGGGGTTGGGTGGGAGACTGCTGGCAGAACTGGAAACCTTCAGGTGGGGTTTTTTTGTTTTGTTTTGTTTTCGAGATGGAGCGTCGCTCTGTCACCCAGGCTGGAGTGCAGTGGTGGAATCTCAGTTCACTGCAACCTCCGCCCCCCTGGGTTCAAACAATTCTCCTGTCTCAGCCTCCTGAGTAGCTGAGATTACAGGCATGTGCCACCATGCCCGGCTAGTTTTTGTATTTTTTGTATAGATGGCATTTCACCATGTTGGCTGGGCTGGTCTCGAACTCCTGACCTCAAGTGATCCACCCACCTCGGCCTCCCGAAGTGCTGGGATTACAGGCATGAGCCACTGAGCCCAGCCCCTTCAGGGGGGTTTTGAGGCTTCACTACAATACTAGTTTCCTGTGGCTGCTGCAACAAATTACCACACACTTAGTGACTTAAAACAACCAAAATGTATTCCCTTACAGGTCTGAAGGCCAGAATTCTACAGTAAGACCTACTGAGTCAAGGTGGGAGCAGGGTCGGTGGCTTCCGAGGCTCTGCGGGAGAATCCGTTTCCTGGCCGTAGAGGTGGCCTGCACTCCTCAGCTTGTGCTGCCCGTCTCGAATGACTGGAGTTTCCTGCTTCTGTTACTACACCTCCCACCCTCTCCATCACCTGCTCTGCTCTTACAGCAGAGCTCTGCCCCTCATTCCCCGGCCTCACTCACAAATAGCCTTCACCCAGACAGCCTTCGCCCTGTGCACCGCAGCTGGGGCTGGAGGGGAGGCAATGGCCATCTCCTGTGTGTGCACTGGACGCCCGGAATCTCAACAGCACTCACACTGGAACTTGAAGGTGCCCCGGGGAAACCCACGGAAGCACAGTGGTGCCTCTGGCTGCCTGGAGCCTACCCCAGTTCCTCCCTGGCAGTGAGAGAAAGCTGCAATCACCCATCAGCAGGCTTTATTACAGAAAAGGAAACGCAAATTGGGCCTCCCCTCCTGCTGGGAAGCATGGGAACATAAGGTCGAGGAAGATGGAAGGGGGAACAAAGAGAAACACTGCAGACCGGCTGCAGCCAGAGGCTGCAGGTGCAGGGCTGAAACTGAATCATCGCCATGCCAGCAGGAGTGGCCTGCCTGGAGTAACCCACCCTTCCAGGGAGCACAGGCTGGGTGCCCTCCCCAGGGCCCAGGCAGGCCCCTCCTCTGGGTCTTGGGGCCCCCGTAAGAGCAGGAGTTGGAGAGGGTGGGCTCCTCACCTCCACTTTCTCTGTCCTGTTAGAATTCTAAAGGGCGGGGCATTTTCTGTGTTAGGGAATGCTCCAGAAGACTTATGTGACCTCAACTTCAGCTAAATTTCTAATAGGAAAAGTTGGTAAGCTAAACAAAACCCTAAGCCCCCTAAACAACTGAAAGGGGCCCCAGAGAAACCTGAAAAGCTGAGTTCCCAGCCTCGATGGGAAGGGAGGTCCGCCACGCTTCATTACGCTCCTTCCCTTTTGCAGCTTAGATGCAACCACGGACCAGCATTAGAGGTCATGGAGATCTTAAGACTGACAGACAGACTCTTTGTGGCAATAAGACACCAAATTATAAACAGGACCCATGCAGGCAAGGGTAAAGTCACACCTGCAGGTCATCATCTTGCTACACAGCTTCCAAGTTTTAGACAGAACCTTCCTCCTCCAACCAAATGCAAATTAAAGAATCTCTGAATCCACCGATGTCCTGTAAGCCCCAGCTTTGAGATGTCCCTCCCTTTCAGCTCAAACCAATGCCGACCTTCTGTGCACGGCTGTATGCCTTTGCCTGTAACTCCTGCCTCCCTGAAATGTTAAAACCAAAGTGCGGCCGGGCGCGGTGACTCACGCCTCTCATCCCAGCACTTTGGGAGGCCGAGGCAGGTGGATCACCAGGTCAAGAGATCGAGACCATCCTGGCCAACACGGTGAAACCCTGTCTCTACTAAAAATACAAAAATTAGCCGGGCGTGGTGGCGGGTGCCTGTAGTCCCAGCTACTCGGGAGACTGAGGCAGGAGAATCTCTTGAACCCAGGAGGCGGAGGTTGCAGTGAGCCGAGATCGCGCCACTGCACTCCAGCCTGGTGACACAGCGAGACTCCATCTCAAAAAATTAAAAAAAAACTGCAACCCGACCTCAGGTCCTTTCTCAGGACTCCTTGGAGCCTGTCTCCCAGGCTGTGGTTACCCCTGTTGGCTCAGAAATAACCTCTTTAAAATATTCTATGGAGTCTGGTTTTTCCATCAGCAAGTTTTACTCTAAAGTGGACATTGTTTTCCTTTCACAAAGGGCTGGGGCTTCCCAGATGATAATGAAAAAATTAAATTTAAATGTTATTTAAAATACATTTCTTCTTTCATTATGAAAGTAACAAATGGAAGAACATGTTTCCAAAGCCATCATGGTTTGTTAGTTAATTTTTAAAACCGATGAAGATAGGTTAAAAAAGTGAGCTAACATATTTTACATATATTTTTAACTTGAAAACTTACACATATTTACTCATTAATTTCTATAGTAAACTTATTGAGGTATAATTTTCATACAATTGAGAAAAGGAAAGAAATTGTGCTGAGGGATGATGCAAGTCCTTTTAAACGATCAGGCCCAGAGAGGCAGTCAAGTGAGGCGGCAGTGACTTCCCACTCCCCGCCTTGGAGCTGTGTATTCATCTCTTGAAATGCTGGCTGTTGCCTCAGGTTAACCTAGTGCAGCAGCAGACACTGCAACTCACACCCTACGGCTTAACAATATAGAGCCAAGCAATAGATTATGTTACCTTAACATAAATCCTTGGTCAACAACTTGGAACAGCCTCTTCTTTCCCTTGAAAAACCCACCTGTAACAGCTGCTAATAGGAGGTGTATTCAGGGCAACTTGAATCTACGCTTCCGGGCAGCAGTCGTCAAGCTTCGCCCAAACTCCCTCCTTACATGAATTTTGCCTCAGGTCTTGCCTTTGAGTCCAATTCAATGTGATGTTCAGTTTTCAGTCATACAAGTTGACAAGTTGTGACCAATGTAAGCCATGCATCCACCATCCTGGTCAAGATGCATGAGGCTTCTGTGACTCCAGAGAGGCCCTCCCACCCCTTCCTAGCCAACGCCCCAGTCCCATGCCTCCAACCCTCCCTCTGGTCATCATCACCATCTGGCCACTTCTCCATTCATGAATATTCCCACCCCTTCCTAGCCAACGCCCCAGTCCCAGGCCTCCAACCCTCCCTCTGGTCATCATCACCATCTGGCCACTTCTCCATTCATGAACATTCCCACCCCTTCCTAGCCAAAGCCCCAGTCCCAGGCCTCCAACCCTCCCTCTGGTCGTCTTCACCATCTGGCCACTTCTCCATTCATGAATATTCCCACCCCTTCCTAGCCAAAGCCCCAGTCCCAGGCCTCCAACCCTCCCTCTAGTCGACATCACCATCTGGCCACTTCTGGCTCCATTCATGAATCTAGATATTTCCATATAGGGACAAGCTTGTATTTAGCATTGGTCTGCTGATTGAAGTTCTTCTTCTTCTTTAGTATAAACCCCAGGCTTAACTCTCCTTCCTAGCCACCCAATTTCATATTTTTTAAAGTGGACCAAGAAGTTGGGCACATTTTAAGACAATCTAAGACCAGAATTTCTCCAAACGTTCACCAATTAGTTTTCATTTTTAAGAGTCATCTTGTCTATACCTAATTCAAAAGCAATTTTTAAAGCAGCCTCAAGTTACCTTGATCTTGATTTCCCAAATCACTTATCTAGGTTTATGTAGAAACAACTTTCTGTCATTTTGCACTGATATGTAATAGGTTACATAATGTTGAATTAAGTTTCATGGTGTTACTGGAACAGGGTCTCAATCCAGACCCCAAGAAGGGGATCTTAAACCTCGTGCAAGAAAGAATTCGGGGCTAGTCCATAAAGTGAAAGCAAGTTTGTTAAGAAAGTAAAGGAATGAAAGAATGGCTACTCCGTAGGAAAAGCAGTGATGTCGGCTGCTCGACTGAATATACTTATGGTTATTTCTTGATGATATGCTAAACAAGCGGTGGATCATTCAAGATTTTGCCGGGAAAGGGGTGGGCAATTCCTGTAACTGAGGGTTCCTCCCCTTTTTAGACCACATGGGGTAGCTTCCTGACATTGCCATGGCATCTGTAAACTGTCATGCACTGGTGGGAGTGTCTCTTAGCATGCTAGTGCATTATAATTAGTGTATAGCGAGGAGTGAGGGTGACTAGAGGTCACTTGCATTGCCGTCTTGGTTTCAGCCAGCTTCGTTACCATATTCTGTTTTATCAGCAGGGTCTTTGTGACTTGTACCTTGTGCAGACCTCCTACTTATCCTGTGACTAAGAACACTGAACTTCCTGGGGTTATAGCCCACAGGTCTCAGCCTCATTTCATCCAGCCCCTATTCAAGATGGAGTCGCTCTGGTTCAAATGCCTCTGACACTAGTAAGGATCACAGGTGGCATCAACAGGTTTGGAGCAAACCTGAGTGTCTCCCGGTTGGTCATATCTCAACTGACGAAATCCACAACCAGCAGAGAGCAACCTCCTTGCCCCCTGTGCTCACTGAGTCATCCAGCCCATTTTGACCAAGATTATGTGAGTTGCTGGAGCAGAGGTTGGTTGAGGGAGCTCCCACTGTATGTAATCACAGTGTCTTGCACAAAATAAATAGAAAACACAAGAATACACTCTTATGCATGATCCTACAGCCCAGAGGCATCCACTTCCTACATTTTGCATATCGTTTTCCAGTGTCTAACAAATACTTTAATGTACTTACAGTCAACATCATTGCAGGGCTAGAGGGAACCGTAATCTACAAAACTGTCCTCAATTCTGCACCAGTTACAAGGGTAGGGGTCTCCAAGACCACCCTCAGGTTTGATAATTCGATAGAAAAACTCACTGAAAGCTGATATACTCATGGTCATGACTTAGCACAAGGGTAGGACACAGATGACTATCAACCCAGGGAAAGGCGCTCAGGCCGGAGTCCAGGAAGTTCCCACCTGCAGAGGGTCCTTCCCCACAGAGCTGTGGGCAGTGTCACTTGGGGCATCCAGGTGGGATCCCCCGAGTTTAGTGTCCCAGAGCCTTTGCTGGGGCCCCATGGTTGACTGCCCATGCGGATGGAGGTCTCCAGCTCACTCGAGGGTGAGCTCATCGCAACCCCTACCTGAATCACACTTTAGGCCTCCTGGTGTGGTCCAAAGGCCCAGGCAAACCAAGACCGTCCCATGTGGCTTAGAGACCACCTCTCAGAAGCTGGGGGAAGAGGCCAGGTCTCTCTGGGCAAGGTTCAATTCTTTATTACACCGTCATATATAAAGGATTTATTTTTCTTTCCAAAAGTTGGATTGCACTACACGCTTTGCTTTGCAATCTGCTCTCAGGCTCGTGGCATGACCGTGTGCCACATGCCGCTTTGTTCACTGAGGCGGACTCAGAATTCCTGTCATCGTCCTGTGCGGCTCACCTGGCCGTCCTCGGCACCTGGGTGGGAATGGAATTTGAACACTGGCGTGATTGTGGGTTGGTACCTCAGTCTGGGGTTCTAGAAGCAGACCCCAAGACGAGGATTTGTGTGGAAGCAGTGTAAATGATGTGTTCCCTGGAAAACCCCATTGTGGGAATGGGGGGTGGTACTGGGTGGGGAGGAGGCCGCACGCTGTGGGGGTCACTCCGGCTCCATCTCATGGAGGAACTGGGAGGCTGCTTGTCAGTGCTCACAGGTGTGCCCTTTGGTTTGGGGGGTGCTCAGGTGCTCTATGTCTTATCTGTCATTCACTGTCTGAGGGTTATAAATTCCCAGACAGCGTAGCCCTCCAGGAGCTCAGCGAACCCCAGGGAAGAGGTTCCTGTGGCCAGAGGTCAGCCCCTGCAAGATTCAGAAGCCGGATGCTGGGACTGAGAGACCTGGGGCTCGGGGGCCTGCAAGATTCAGAAGCCGGATGCTGGGACTGAGAGACCTGGGGCTCGGGGGCCTGCAAGATTCAGAAGCCGGATGCTGGGACTGAGAGACCTGGGGCTCGGGGGCATAAAAATGGTCAGTGGATACAGAGAAATGTGGGCAGAGTCCTCACGGCATCTGCTACGAATAAAGTCTGAAGGCGCCACAGCACTCAGAAGGGCCGGGTGTGATTCTCTCCTGGGTAAGTGTGTGCTCTCTGTGGGGTCAGCTGACGGAGACCGGGACAGAAGCTTAGTGGCCGCTCACCACGGTTTCGTCCCAGCCGCGTTCACCTGGGTGTCAGCTCCAGCAACCTGGGCAAGGATGGGGGAAGAGCATTCTGTCCCGTGGGTGCCGCATATGCTCAGGCCATCAGCTCTACCCCAGTGGGTGCAGGCTCCCTCCTCTGCACTGAGCACCTCGCCCCATCGTCCTGAGCCCTCCATCGTCTCCACTTTGGGCAAAGGCCAGGGCTGCTTGGCAGGGTCTTGAGCAATGGAAAGGGACCAGCAGGCTGATCGCTTTCCCTCCTCCCTACCTTAGACCAACTCAAGGTGCAGGGGCCCCCAGGGCCTCCCTGAGACACCCTCATGAGCCATCATTGGCTGTTTTCTTTGTGATCTGTGGTAGCTCAAAATAAATGCATAAATAAATAACACATAAACAGAGCATCACTCTGAATTTGTCCCGTTTCTTCCCTATCTCCGTGCCTAACCCCACTCCTGCTTCCCTGGGCTTGCGGGCCACCCCCCATCCCCACCCTCACCCTCACCCCCACCCCTAACCCCCGACCCCCACCCCCACCACCACCCTCACCCCCACCCGTAACCCCCGACCCCACCCCCACCACCACCCTCACCCCCACCCGTAACCCCCGACCCCCACCCCCACCACCACCCTCACCCCCACCCGTAACCCCCGACCCCCACCCCCACCACGACCCTCACCCCCACCCCTAGCCCCCAACCCCCACCCCCACCACCACCCTCACCCCCACCCCTAACCCCCGACCCCCACCCCCACCACCACCCTCACCCCCACCCCTAGCCCCCGACCCCCACCCCCACCACCACCCTCACCCCCACCCCTAGCCCCCGACCCCAACCCCCACCCTCACCCTCACCCCCACCCCCAACCCCCGACCCCCACCCCCACCACCACCCTCACCCCCACCCCTAACCCCCGACCCCCACCCCCACCACCACCCTCACCCCCACCCCAACCCCCGAGCCCCACCCGTTGTGCAGATCTGGCTTCTGGACTTCCTTCTGCTGTCCAGCCCACCACTGCCCAGCTCCTCAAGAAAAAGGGCTCCAGGTCTGAATCCTTCCCTCGGGGGCGGGATGTGTGGCTGGACCTGAGGTCAGAAGCGCGGCTGAGGCTGCAGACATGTGCACAGAGTAAATGTGTTGAAATACTTTACTGCACGTGTTCCCTTTATACTCTCTTTTCACACTAATTTCAGGCCTGCAGTCTTTGTGCATCTTTGCTTACAGGATTTTGCCGTATTGTAAATCAGAATTACCCTGAAGTTTACAGCTAAGCCAGACTCTTATGGAAGAAAAAGCTAGGTGTCAGAGATGGTGGGAGTGGGGGATGCAGGGAGAGGGCTTTTGGGAAGCGCTGGTCTGAAAATCTTTCCAGACACAACCATTTCTTACCTCCACCATCACCACTCTGATGGAGCCACTGTCACCTGTGACTTCTGTACCTGTTTTGTATGGCTGCCATGCCCCTCCCACCCACCTCCAGTCTACAGACAGAAAGGCACATGGATAGATATAAGGATAGATAGATAGACAGAGACACATAGATAGATGATAAATAGATAGATAGATAGATAGATAGAGAGATAGATAAATAGAGATGATAGATGATAGAGACAGATAGATGATAGATAAATAGATGGATGATAGATAGATGATAGAGGATAGGTGATAGATGATAGAGACAGATAGATGACAGATAGATAGATAGATGATAGATGATAGATAGATAGGTGATAGATGATAGATAGATAGGTGATAGATAGATAGCGACAGATAGATAGATGATAGATAGATGATAGAGACAGATAGAGACAGATAGATGATAGATAGATAGAGACAGATAGATGATAGATAGATAGATGATAGACAGATGATAGAGACAGATAGATAGATGATAGGTAGATAGGTTAGATAGATAGATAGGTGATAGATGATAGGTAGATAGATAGATAGATAGATGATAGATAGATGATAGATGGATAGATAGACAGAAAGATGATGATATAGCTCTCCTTCTCCCGCTTTCTGTTCTGAGGTAGCAGGCCACACTCAGGAATGCTGGAATGTGGGTGTTTGGTGAAAGTGCTCTGTGAATGAACAATATACATGAGCTGTATCTATATCCAGTCTAGTCTCAACACAGCAGCCAGAGGTTTCTTCCAAAAATACATGTCAGCTCAGACCCCTCTCAGCTCCCGTCTCTCCAGCAGGTCCCCATCCAGCTAGGTCAGGAAAAGCCATCTTCACGATGGCTATGGAGGCCCCCAGGGATGTCCCGCTCTCACCCCCAGAAGCTTGAGTGTGATGAGAGGCCGCCCTGAGGCACATTGTTCTCTGGACAGTTGGCCTTAAATGAGGGAGGTTATCCTGGGTTCTGGGGGAGCCCTGACAGCAGAGAGCGTCCTCTGGATGCAGGCGGAAGAGGGTGGCAGAGAGGACTCGGCGTGAGGAGAACTCAGGGTGCCCTTGCTGGCTTTGAGAAGGCGGAAGCAGCCAGCCTTGAGCTGACAGCCCACAGGGGAGTGGGGCCTCTGTCCCTCAGCCACAGGGAGAAGTCCTCTAGCCCCCAGTGAGCCTGAAGCATGTTCTTTCCTCGAGCCCCAGACAAGAGCACGGCCCACTGGCACCTTGACTTTGGCCTATGAGAGCAGAGTACCCCGCTGAGCCAACCCTCTCTGACTGTGATAATACATGGGTGTTGTTCAAGCTGCCACATTGTCCGGGGGCTGTAAGAAATGAATACTGTGGTCTGCAAGTCCCCCTGACAGTCTCCCACCCTCCTCCCTGGTCCCTCAGACACCCTTGTTCCTCCCGTCAGAACCACAGGCCTCATACTCCCTCTGCCAGAGGCCCTTCCCCAAAACAGAGGAGTGAGTGGAGCAGACAGCTGCCAGCTGGGTGTGTTCCAAGCCTCGGCGGATGCTTCAGAATAGAAGCGCCCACGCTGCTTTGCAAAGTGTAAGTGACCACGTGGCTCACAAACAAGCCTGTTTTCTGTGAGTCCTGGCCCTTCCTGGAAATGGTGGGGAGGGTGGCTTGGTGAGCTGCCCACATGGTGTGTGCAGGAGGTGAGCTGATCACTGGGCCACAGGTGGCTGACGGGGGGCAGCCATTGAGTGGGACAGGAGTAGGTGACCAGCAACTGCAATAGTCAGGAGTGTTTGGCGAGGGCCTTCCTTTGGCTGAGAAAGGAGGCAGATGCTGAGTGTTCAGCAGTTTGGGAGCAAGGAGAGTCCCTTCTCCTCCTCCCCTCCCCTCCCTTTCCCTCCTGGGCCATGCAGTAGGACTGTGAACAGCATAGGAAATGCACACAGAGGAGCTCAGGACGCCCAGGAGGACCTCGAGGGGTACCCAAGCAGAGGAAGCTTGCACCCTGAGTCTGCAGTCGGCTGGGGTGGTGCCCCTGCACTGGAAGGAAGGCTGGGCCCCCGACCCAGTGGTGGCTTCAGGGCCTGGTGAGGGTCACTTTCAGGCTGGTTAGACCTGCAGCCTCCCCAGGTGGTGTGCTCAGGCAGTGCCTCTGGGCCGGCACAAACGGGAAGGTGCTGAGGCCGCGTCTACCTGTGGCTTTAAACACTGGCTTCCACCTGCTGGCCTCTGCGTCCCTCCAGCCGGCCGCCTGGAGCTCATTTTGTGAAGCTGGTTGTGTGTGAATTAGGTGATTCCCACTGTGAACAGTGGAACTCTTGCACATTCCTTGTGTAATTTTGTCCTTAGCATTGTGTTCACCTCGTGCGCCAGCTGCAGACCCTCTCAGGACCGCCCCAGAAATGCTGGCAGCTGGTGAGTGAGCATCTTCAGGCAGCTGTGAGCTGTGTGAGATGATTTTACCAATGCCAGCCTCATATCCACGCTCTGAGCATGTCTGAGGTGAGAGGGCTCAGCTATGATGCCCGGAAGATGAGGTGCATTAAATGCATTTTGACCTGGGGTATTTTTTTTCTATTACTATACTTTTAAGTTCTAGGGTACATGTGCACAACGTGCAGGTTTGTTACATATGTATACATGTGCCATGTTGGTGTGCTGCACCCATTAACTCATCATTTACATTAGGTATATCTCCTAATGCTATCCCTCCCCTCTCCCCACCCCACAACAGGCCCTGGTGTATGATGTTCCCCTTCCTGTGTCCAAGTGTTCTCATTGTTCAGTTCCCACCTATGAGTGAGAACATGCAGTGTTTGGTTTTCTGTCCTTGCGATAGTTTGCTCAGAATGATGGTTTCCAGCTTCATCCACGTCCCTGGGGTATATTAAACTTACGATGGGTTGTCAGGATGTGGCCCCACCAGTCCAGGAGCATCTGGGCTATGATTATTTATTTTGTTCCTAGAATTTCTCCAGCTTGGGCATTGGGAGCTCTTGCAGACCCCGTCGACATTCACTCCCTGAAGCCTCCAAAGCCACTGCCCTTCCCTGACATCTTGTGCAAGGCAGGAGGTGTGCGGCCAGTTTCCACAAGGAACAGGGTCTCCTCCAGGCTGTTGGTCCCTGGAGAAGTAACTTTTGCAACTTTTGTAACTTTTCTGTAAGCCTAAAATTATCTCAAAATACACAGTTAAAAAATGAGTCAAGCGATTTCACCCTGGAATCTGCAGACGAACACTAATGATAGCAGCAACAATAATAACAGTGGCCTTTGTTGAGTGTGGCAGGCAGTGTGCTAGCACCTCCTGTGCGTTTTCTCATCAAATCCTCCTTAGGAACCCAGGGTCTTCCCATCAGCATCCTGACCTTGTGCATGAGGCAGCGGAGCCTGGGAGTGCGGCGGGGCAGCTGGGGAAGCGGAGGCGTTCCAGGGACGCCCATCTCCGCCGCTGGCTGGCAGCCTTCGCTCTGTTAGCTCAATGTTTGCCTTCATGCACCCTTTAGAATCGCACTCCATCCTTGGAGCCTTCAGCAGCTGATAAAAAAAGAACCCTTCTGTGTACACATTGGCAACTCTACCACCCTATTCCCAGTGGAGCTCCGGGAGCTGAAAATAACCACGTGCTTTCTGTTTCATGCAGAAAAGAGGACGTGTGCACTTTATTTCGTAACACTTGCCAGTTTTGAAACTCTGATTTTTCCCACATGTATTTTTAAAATGTCCTTGGAGGAAAAGACACACTGCGGATTTTGCCAGCTTCCTCTTTTTTTGTAATCCAGCCCAGGTCTATGGGCAGGTCCAGATCTTCAGGGAAGAACTCCTGGCCACCAGATGTGAAGAACGACGGGAAAGAAAGCCTTGAGCCAACACAGATGGCCATGGGGTGGACTTGCCAAGAAGTGCCAGGAGACAGCTCCCTGGGGGTCTGAGGCCGAGGGCCATAGGAGGAATGCCATCCTCAAGGGCCCCCTGTCCCTTGCAACCCAGGCCAGGGAGGAGCAGTGGCCTGCCAGGGTCTCTGCATGGCCTGTTTCCTGTGCAAGGAAAGGCCACTGGCTAAGACAATCCAGGGCTCTGTGTCCTGAGACAGGAGCAAGGGTGGTCGTCCAGGGCTCTGCCTTCCCTGAGCTTTCAGCACTGTCCTCACCCCGGCCAAGCATGGCCAACGGAGGGAGGTGTTTGTGTCAGCCTTCCATCTGCGTGATGCTCACTTGCTCCCTTTTAACTGAGTGAGCCCCACAGAGATGCATTTTGGGGAATTTCCAGTGAGCACAGAGCAGGTGGGTCATGGGAGGGTCAGGGCTGAGCACGGCATCAGAGGACGACCCTGCCCTCCGAGGAACACCCTCCTCCGAGGCCACCGGCAGGTTTTCCGGGTCAGCTCTCTCCTGAGGCTGCCAGGCCGTGCCCTTTCCCATCTTGCTGCACTCACCCTGGACCAAGGATCCCAGACTTACCACCGGGCTGATGCTTGGCTGTGAGTGAAATTCCTAGGATTCAGGGCCAGGCTAGAAGGGCAGTGGGAGTGGTGTCTGTGGCTGGAAAAGACCCATGCCTGCCTCCCACAAGGCCACACAGCCAGGAGGTTAGGCAGAGAGGTGGGACATGCCCTTCGACCCCAGTGAATCTGCGCAGTGCTGGAAATACGGCTTGGACTGCACAAATGTACACAGTCGGTCAGCCCTAGTCCTCCCAACTGGGACTGAGAGGAGACCCTCCCAACACCTGCTGTTACATCGAGGGGAGCCTCTTGCCTTGTGCAGTCACTAGGGCTAGGCTGGTCTCATCTCCTTCAGTGATGCACCCAGCGGGTCGCACTGCAATACGACAGGAAAAGGAAATACACGGTAAAAACAATGACAACATAAATGCATAAAGTGAACACATTTCCTCTACAAAGTCAGTAACAAATTAGAAAATGTAATACGGACAAACTTAGTTCTGTTCTCAGTACTAACAACCCACACATGAACTTAGCCGGGAACTGTATTAAGAACAGTATTAAAGCAGAGGCTTCATGTGGGGAAAGGTCCCAGGCTTGCTGAGGTTAAGACAATTTACCTGTGTAGAGACATGTCATCACCCTGGAGACAAAGGCTGATGAGCAAATAGACTAATCCTCCCCTGACTTAAGAACTTATAAAGTCGAAACAAAATTATATTTGGCCCTCTTAAAACATGCTAATGGGATTCAAAAGCTTATCTGGAAAGCAACTGAGCTTGAAGAAGCACGAGCCATTTTAAGAGAAGAATATTAGGAGGGGCATTCCCTGTCAGAAATTAAACCACGGTGTGAAGCTATGATCACTGAAAACATGTGGCACAACTGCAATCATCAATTATATCAGGGAAAACATAGATCACTCTTGAAAGAATTGGAATTTATGAAATAATTGTATGTGATTGCAGCAGGGGTTAATGGTATCACATATCTCTAGAGAAAGATGTATTCAACCAGTGATCTGTGATAAAAATAAAATATGTACAATAAATTAGATCTTCTCATATCATCTTAAAATATGACAAACTCCGGAGGTGCCCAGAAAACAACTCCAATGAATGGTCTCCCCCAGCCCCAGATGAAGGCAGTGCCCTTGGGTGGCCCCAGGGAACAGCTCTCTGCCCAGGGCCACTCTGTGTGGGTCGTGTGAGGGACTCTGGGTCTGGAGCTGTGTCACCGACTACCCTTTGGACCGGCCACTTTCTAAAGGATCAACATCCACAGATTCAGCAGGGCTGGGTGAGGAGACCCAGGCACCCACCCAGACGGACGACCTGCAGCGGCACACACCCAGGTGCCCACTCCTCTTGGGGGGAGTCCCCATCACTGGATCTTGTCAGCCCTGTGCCACAGAGAGGCTGTGCTGCTATTGTGCGTTTTGGCAGCAGAGGGTGGACACGTCCAGGGAGGGTGGATTAGCTGAGGAGCAGAGCTGGGGCCGGTGCCTTGGCAGTTCACCCACTCCCAGTCTAGAGCAAGAACAGGGTGGACCCTGCGATCCTCGAAATGAGAGTGTTTCCCTTCCTCAGACACATGAGCCAGGCAGTGGAGTTGGGATGTGTCCCTGGATGGTGGCAGGTTAGAGGGGTCCCCAGGCTCCCACAGGAGCCTAGGCTCGGGGAGGAACCCTCTGCCCCTGGCAGAATGGGCACCTGCGTCTTTTATAGTGGGAGCTGGGCCCAGGGAGGGACACACTTCCTTGTCAGATCTAAGACCCAGTTTCTGGGGGGACAGGGGTCTCCAGGCACCCAGGGAAGCTCTCCCAGGCAGAGCCGGGCCCAGAGCTTGCACTCAGGGATACAGAAGGGATACAGGTAAGGACGTAACTGGATGGAAATTTGTGACTTCAATGCAAAAATTAGAATGTCAGAAAACCTAATAATTAGTAAGCTAAGCATTTGCTGTGAATCAGGTAATAACTAGGAAAATTAATATAATGCACAATGAACGGAATGACTACAGGTAGAAGATTGAGAATAGCAGGTGGTGGCAGAGATGTCGATCAACCAAAACTGCTTCTGTTGGTCAGAGTGGATGTGAACTGTGAGGCTGTAGAATGATTTGGGGAAATTGTCTCTTCATATCTGTTAAAGCTAAATGTACGCCTAGCCTATGACTCAACAATTCTGCTCCTAGGTATATAACCAAGAAAAATCCACAAACAAGTTCACCAAAAGGCATGTGCAATATGCAGAGTGACACTATTCATGACAGTCTCCAAACTGGAAACAACCCACATGTCCACCAATGGATAAACCGTGGTCTGGTCACACCATGAAATACAACAATGGGAGTAAATGAGAAGAATGAATGAATCTCACAAACACAATGTTGAGTGAAAGAAATCAGACGCCAAAGAATGCACACCAAGTGATTCCATTAAAAACAGATCATGGAGGCTGGGCACGGTGGCTCATGCCTGTAATCCCAGCACTTTGGGAGGCCGAGATGGGCGGATCACGAGGTCAGGTGATCAAGACCATCCTGGCTAACACAGTGAAACCCCATCTCTACTAAAAATACAAAAAAATCAGCCGGGCACGGTGGCGGGCGCCTGTAGTCCCAGCTACTCGGCAGGCTGAGGCAGGAGAATGGCGTGAATCTGGGAGGCGGAGCTTGCAGTGAGCCGAGATCGTGCCACTGCACTCCAGCCTGGGTGACAGAGCCAGATTCTGTCTCAAAAAAAAAAAGATGTTATAATGTCATAATGCCAAAGCTCTGATCTCAGAGGTTATGGTGCCAGAAGCCATGATGCCTCAAGACCTGATGTCAGAAGTCATGATGTCAGAAGTTACGATGTCGTGATGTCAGAAGTTATGATGTAGGAAGTTACGATGTCGTGATGTAGGAAGTTATGATGTCGTGATGTAGGAAGTTATGATGTCATGAGGTCAAGAGCCATGATGCCAAAGCCCTGATGTCAGAATTGATGATGTCATGTTCTCAGAAGTGGGGACAGTGGTTATTCTTTGGGGAATGGTGATGAGAAGAGGCACTTGAGGGACTTCCAGGGGCCTGTAGCTTTTTATTTCTTGATCTGAGTATGGCTTACTCCAGTGTTTTCAGTTTATGAAGCTCTACATTTATAATATCTGTGTTTTATAATCCCTGGGTATGCCACACACTTTAATTTAAAAGTATGTTTAGAGAAAAGGGTTGCAGTCCTGGCCCTGTGTGAGGCTCCTCATGTGATCTTTGACAGCCCCCTTCTCCCTCTGGGCCTCAGTTTTCACATCTGCAAAGTGACGATCTGCGTGCAGCTGAAGGAGCACGGAGACTTTACGTCTCGTCCTGATGTCCAGGAGGGTGGAGGCCCTCTTTCCACCGTGTCTCTTTAAGAGGGGTTACCAATGCACTCTGCCAGGAGCCTGGAGGGGAGCAGGGTCTCTTCGAAGCCCACCCCTGGGACAGTGGCCCACACATGCAGGATGCAGACCTTGGCGGATGCCAGCACAGGGTGGAGGGGCCAGGGAGGCAGAGTCAGAGAGGCCACGGGGCCCACCGCCAGTATTAATATTAAAGGCGGTTCTGCACAAATGATCGCATCAGGCCTGGAAAACAGAGCAGCCAGCTTACATGGGAATGTTCTCACCACAGTCAGCCGTGCAGAACTCTCGTCTAATCAGTACTATTGAAACCTTTAATTTCCCTTATTTTGTGCAAGGCGAGAACTGGATATCAGAGGGATTTCTCCCAGAATCACATCCGCTCTTGCCAGTGTCTCCCCTGGGAGGCCTGATGGCCCCGGTGTGTGAGTGGGAACAGCAGCCCTATCCTCAGCGTTTATTTCCCCTGTGGCCAGTAAGAAAGGATCACCAGCAAGCCTGAGCCCAACCGTCTGCAGGCTGACCTTGACTTTGACCTTGGACCTCAAGGGGCAGGCATGGGAAGCTCATATTCCAGGCATGGGGCTAAGAGCGGAGGCCTGCTGAGCCCCAGAGCTGAGGCCCCTGTCTTTACTGGACCAGCCCGCACTGCCCAGAGGCTCTCTTGGTGCCAACAGTGAGAAGCTGGGTGCCAAAGGCTGCACCACTGCTGCCCTGGGAAAAAGCAGCTCATTTAGCTGAAGGACACCCTGGCCCCTCTTTTCCCACGCTGCTGAGCCCACTCTCTCGCAAGCTGCCTCCTCCGGGCATCACCAGTGATCCCCATCTCCTGAGGCCTCCTCCCAGCCTCAGGGGGGCGGCTGCCCCAAGTCATATTATAAACTAGCACAAAGCCTGTGTAGGACCCAGGAAGCAGGTCCCTGAGCCAGGAGTCCCCATCCCTGCACAGCATGGCCCTGCTGAACCCCAGCTAGCAGGGACTGTTCCCGCCTGTGCCTGCCCCTTCCCACCGGAGGATACACCTGACAGTGGGACCTGAGCTGCGGTTTCCTGGCGCCCGCCAGGTGGGGCTCTTCATGCGTGTGCACCTGCCCTCAGGCCACGAAGGAGTTACCATCACTGTGTCCATTTCACAGTGGAGGAGACTGAGGCTCAGAGATGGGAAAAGGATCAGGCCAGGAGGTGGGGGAGAAGGATCCTGTGACTTGAGGCCCGCCCGACACTAGAGTCTGCCTGAAATCATCAGCTGTAAGATTTCGCCTCTCATAACAGTAATAATGATAACAATAGTAACTCATTGAAAATAACTTTATGGTCCTTTTCCATGTATAGAAATACAGATGCTCAATGAAAAAAAAAAATCCAGTCTTCCCAACTCTGCAATGTGCGTTTTCTAGTCTAAAATCTAAGCCTCCATTTATTGCTTCTAAAATGCTCCTCAGGAGAGTTTTGCCGTTTCCTTCAACAACTCTGCCTTTCTCACTGAATTCCCCACCATCAGGATTTTATGTGTCTTTCTGCTATTGTGAATGAGATTTTTCCCCCTTTATTTTCCTGTTTTCTAAGTGGATATCGGTGACTATTGACTAGTGTTCATTTTGTTATGCTAAGTGCTCCTGTTTCTTACAGCCTTGCAGTTGATCCTCTGTGTTTTCCAGATCAATCTCAAACCATCTGCAAAATATGGGAATTTTGCCTCTTTCCCATCTTTGTAGCTCTTATTTCATGATTTTTTGGTCTTCTGTGGAAAGGAACAGGCTCAGGTAAACAGCCAGGCTGGGGCACCCTCAGGGCAGCTGCGGATCACCCTATGCCATCCCTCCACCCCTGGTACCCACCCCTCTGGGAGTGAAGGCTGCCAGCCGAGATGCACGGTTGCTGGGAAGTGCATGGATGAGGCCCACCCAGGTCTGAGGCATCTCACCCTCCAAGGAGCGGATACTGCCCGCCCCCAGCAGGGGAATGCTGGCTGCTGCCATGGTGGCTGTGGGTGTGTGGTGACCGTCCAGGCCTCCCTGGGCGCTGCTGGGATGGGTGGGCCTGGTTTCAGGTTTATTTCTGGGGTTCCGGGGTCCCCCAGGGGCAGAAGTGTGATGGCACATGGTTCCGTCATGGCTGGCTGCTCTGTGGCTCACGCTGTCTGCCTTTCCTGCCCTGGTGAAGTGGTTGTTTTGTGATGTATTATTTCATTGAATTATATTGGTAGATTTCCTAATATTGAGCTTGTTTTAAAGTGCTTGGAAACCTCAACTGAAGCCGAGAGGTGGTCGTTACACGTGTGAGTCTTTAATCTGCCACATGAAGTAATGTGTGAGGACGTTATTACCGTAGCTGGTATGTTTCGTTTCATGTGTATGGGCAACTTTTCAATGTTTTGGTGCAAATATTATGCTGGAATCCTAAGAAGAACACAGGGTTTTCTTTCTTTATGCTCATGAATAGGAAATTTTAATCATATTGTAAAGATTGGTGCACCAGCATTTTGAATTAGTGAATTTGTGATTTATCTGGGCATAGAATTTCGGAGGTGAGTGGGCTGGGTTTTAATAGATTTCTCAATTTCTTCTGCAGTTAATAATAGTCTGCTTACTTTTCTATTTCCTTTTGGTCAGTTGGGGCAATTCATATTTGCCTGGGATAATCACCCATATTATTTAGAATTTAAAGTATTTGCATGGAATCTGTAAATTATGCACTTGTGTGTGCTTCTGTCGTAACTGTTTCCCATGTTGTTAGACTCGTGTGCATGTGTGTGTCCGTGCCGTCCCCATGGTTCCTGAATTAGGGTAGACACAGGCTCATTCACTGGTGAATTTCAAAGGCCCACCACACGAGCACGATTTGAGTCTCCTGCTTCAAATCACACACTTTTACCATCTTATTTTCTTCTTCTTGGTTCTTACATTTATCCTGTTCTTTTTATTTTCTTGAGTCTAATTTTGTCAGTTGAATGAATAATTTACTTGTTTGTATTTGGTTGTTGCTAACGTAATTGTTATCGCTGTGAATTTTTCTCTGAGACTGTTTTAGTCACATTGTTTGGGTTCTGATAGATCATATTCCATAATTGTTATTTGTGGTGGTTCTGAAATTTGGACTCTGTTGTCCCACTTGACCCAAGAATTGTTCAAGAGGCATTTTGTTTGCTTACTTGTTATTCAGGATGTTAGGGTTTCTGCTTCTACAATTGCTGTTATTTTGTTCCTTTTGTGGATTTTGGCTGGAGAATATGGTCTAAGTGTTCTTGGGATTTGACATAAGTTCAAGTTAAAGAAGAGGTTTCACGGCTTCTTGAAGAGAGAGGCATTTCCCACTCCAGGTGTGATGTACCTGTCAGGATCCACTCCTGGGTCTCCCAATGCGTGTTTGGGACCCTGGGTTCACAGAGGGCCGCTGAGGTCCCCACTGCTGCAGGCCGCCTGGTCATCTTCAAATGATGCTGGAATCTCCACTCACGTACTTACCTCCATTCCTAAAAGAGTATCGTGTTTTTCCTCTTTATTGTTTGTGCTATTGGGGAGGAGCCTATTATCAGAGGAAATGGATGCACATCGGACACCCCGGTCTGGCTTTATCAGGTTCGCAGGCCCATCGGACACCCCGGTCTGGCTTTATCAGGTTCGCAGGCCCTTTCTTATCACCCCCTTTCCCTGCCCTTCCCCTGCCCCTCTCCACCCCTTTCCCTCCCTCCTTCTCCTTTTCTCCTCCCTTTTACTCCGTCCTCTCTCCTTCCCTACTCCTTCTCCTTCCTTCCTTCCTTTCCTCCCCCCTCCTTCCCTCCTGCCTCTCCTTCCCTCCTCCCTGTCTTTTCCACCCTCTTCCCTCCCTCGGTTTCTCTCCTTCCCTCCTCCCTCCTCCCTTCCTCTCCCCCTCCCACTCCCTCCCTACTCCTCCCTCCCTCTTTCCCATCTTCCCTCCTCTGCTCCCCCAGCCCTTAGCTTCAGAGATCTGAGGTCCTGTTCCTTAGCACCTGGGAAAGCTGGCCCCACAGACCCTCAGGTTCTCTCCACTCACCGACTGGTCCCCTTTCCTGCCAGTGCCTCTCTTGGTTCCCACCCTTCTCCATGGGCAGCCAATTTGCTGTGTTTGACATCTTTTAGTTTGTATGTTTTCTTGAAGAATCGGCCTGACTGTTACGGGTACGGGAGTCACCGTGCTGGAGAGGACCCTCTGTGTGGCCGCGTGCTTGTCCAGGGCGGGGCCTGCCCCACTGCGGAGCCCAGCCTTGAAGCTGCCATCTTTCCACGCTCACACCGAGGGCATTCAGGTTGCCTCCCAGTAATGCTTGGTCCAAGGAGTCCCGGACCGAACAGGAAACTTTAATGCTGATTATACCACATTCATCTTTTTAAAACTTGGTTCTCACTTGCCTCTGATTTGTGCTGTTGACATGTTGTTTAAAAAGCCTTGCCTCGCTCCTTGGCCATGGTTATATTCCCTTATATGAGGTTAAATTTGTAGCTTCACCTGTAGGTGACGGCCATGCCTGGTGTGGCTGGCTGTTGAGGTGCAGGGCGCCACCGTCCAGCAGAGGCCAGTCCAGGAGCAGAGTCCAGAGGCAGCCTGCAGCCCCTGTCCAGAGGCCCTGAGGGGTCCGGGCCAGGGAGGTGGCCTGGCTGCAAGCCCAGCAGAGCAGCCACGTGGGCAGGACCTGGCCACAGTCTCACGGGGTGGGCCCCTCCTTCTTCCCCGACGCTCCCCGCTCCCTCCCCACACAGGTGTGCGGGGCTGAGCCCCCGGTGAGTGTAGTGTTTCCAGCCTATGTGCCGGAGTCACCTAGGAACAAGCTCCTGAACTTGCAGCAGAATGTAGCTGCGGACGTTTTGAACACACCGGGGAACAAGCTCATGAATTCACAGCGGAATGTCGCTGCGGACATTTTGAACACACCGTGCAATGTTCTCTTTCTTCATTCATCCTTTTGCCAATTTACTTAACAAATATTGAATTTCCACCATGACTCAGGCACTCCAGAGTGAACCAGGCCAGACCCTGTGCCCAGGTGCCTATGCCAGAAATAATTGGGCTCTCCTGGGCCTCTAGGTCAGTTTAAAGTTAAGGGTCCGTGCATCATTGCTGTTAGAAAATTCCTAGAAAAAGTATTTGCATGTCTTTGGGGAAGAGAACCGGAGGAAAGGAATGGGTTTTCTCCCTGGACAGTGAGTGCCCTTCCCTGCGAGTGACCAGGACCAATGTGATGTGGCTGGGGCAGTGGGGCTGGAAGAGGAGTGGCAGCTGTGTTTGTCACAGGCCTGGCTGAGGAATTCTCTGAGGCTCTGAGCCCTCGCTCCTGCTCCTCAGGAGCTCCTGGCCCCTCTCCTGCTCAAAGCTTGCTCCCCCAGAGGGTCCAGGCAGCGAGACCTGGGTGTGGGCCGGCCTTCCCTGCCCTGCCAATGATGGCTGGGTGGTGGCAGAACCCCCTAAGGCCCAAGGAGTTCTGCTCAGTGCAAGACTCATCATCTGGCCACACTGCAGGTCCGCAGGGGACAAGGCTCCAGGCACAGGAAGACCCAGCTCCCATGGCCTGGCCCCCGAAGGCTCGACCCCGGGGACAGACTCTGGGAAACTCTCTCAGCTGGAGGCTTTCCATGCAGCTGGAGTTTAAACAGCCCAAGGCTCCGGGCTGTCATCTCTGCCCAGGATTAGCTGCTGCTGGAGACTTCCTCTCGTGGGCCCTGTGCTGAGGCTGTACAGCTTCCTACCTCACGCCATCTCTGTGGTCACAGGACGCTGAGTGGAGAAAATAAAACCCACGCAGGGACAGCAACCATCGTGGGGATACATGGGGCTGCGCTCAGGTCTGCAGAGGCCGAGGCCGGACGGGGTGGGCCCTGCTTCCTCGTCAGCAGCGGGAGCCCCGTGACCCCCAGCACGCGGTTCAGAGTGGAGAAACTGCCAGGTGACCACGCTGAGCTTCCCCTTCCTTCCCCTTGTCCAGGCTCAGCAGGGGCTCTGGGCTGATCCTACTCTTCCCACTGGAGGGAGCCGTGGGTGCTGGGGGCTCTGGGGGCCTCCTGGCCTCTGGGTGGTGGTGGGCTGCTGGCTTAGGGTGAGGGCACCCAATGGCCCTTCGAGCTGCCCTCCTGGCCCCCGTGGGGCCACCAGGATCCGGGCTCAGGGACGTCTGTGCCCGCCGTTCCCACTTCCCTTCGACCTCCCCCACCTGATTTCTTCTCTGCCCTCCCCTCCCTGCCGCTAAGGAGTCTTTGGCCTCTGCTGATCTTCTTTAAACTCCCTGCTGCAGCGGTTCACGGAAACTTCCCAATTACCACATGATGACACTGGCAATGGCTTCTCACATTCTCTGTGGCCAGACTGTGCTCAACACTCCAACCATTATCTCGTTTACCTCCGAAACGTCCCTAAGCTGGGGCCAGGGGCAGTGTCGTGGTGACCGTTCCTCCCTTTTCCAGGCGACTAACCTGGGGTTCCAGAGGTCGGCCCTTCTTTGTCCTGGTGGACGGCCTAAGGCCGAGGTGTGCGACCCAGGACCGAGTGTCCCTGTCACAGGAGACTGGCTGACACCTGCATGCAGTTTATTCCAACCAAGACAGCCACGCCAAAGGACCACGCTGACGGGAGGAGAGGTGGGTTGAGGTGTGCCAGTCAGGTGAGACTCAGGTGGCAACTCCACAAAACGCTGGAGTTAACAGCGTGACTCACAGATCCAGAGAGAAGAGGGCAGCCCCCTTGCAGGGCTGGTGGTGGGAACGGGGCGCTGTCTTGGACGCACATTTCCAGAGGGACAGGGGCTGTGGTCAAAGCCTTCACTGGGGTCCAAGCCTTCACTGGGGTCCAGGGTATTGCCCAAGCAGGTTCCCACAGGAAGCTCTGGTGGGTGCACTCAGCCAGTGGGCCACAGCCCCACGAGGTCACACTGGAACTGGGAGGGGTCTGCTGTGGGACAGCTACACAGTCCTTGCAGGGTGTGGGGTCTGGGCGAGTCCTGTGGGCTGTCCCATAGTGGGGTGGTCACCAGGAGACGTCTGAGTAAGGCAGGTGTCTGGAGGGACCACCCTGAGATACTGGGGGGAGGCAGAGAACTGGAAACTGTGTTAAGGGTGACTGAGCCCCGATTCTGGGAGGACAAAGCCCCAAATGGGTGTTGAGGGAACACGACATCGTAAGAATTCCGCACAGACGCTTCAGTGCTGCTGATGAGAGAGGGCGTCAGGCTGTGAGCGTGTCAGAGTCTGGGGGGTGTAAAATTATTGCACGTAAATAATCAGGAAACAGCTGCCTAGAATAACCTTTATATTGCAAAGTGTGCTTTGAGGTCATTATGCCGGATTTTATGGCCATTTCTTGGCTGAGCCCTGGGATGGCTTATGTCTTTGCAGAAAGGCATCATCACATTTTATGAATGACAGATGGTTTTTATCACACCTTTGCATGATCACTTATGGTAATAGGACTGCGGTACCCTGAGACGTGGGGATCTGCGTGAGTGCCCCCGGCAAAGTCTGCTCTTCCGGCCTCGAATCTGGATCCCAGGTGAGGCCTGAGGATTTTATTTCTTCCTCTGATCTCCCTGCTGGCGGGGCCACTGTGGCAGGACAATTCGGGGCCCTGCCCCCCAGATGTGCAGGTGCAGGCCAGTCTCGGGGGGATCGGCGGCTGCCGGGGGGCTGTGGGATGGTGCCCCGTCCCAGGGCTCCCGCACGGGAGGGCTTTGCACGTCCACCCCTCCTTTCCTTGACCAAACCCGGTTCTTATCCAGTCTTGTCTTTTCCTTTCTTTTTTTCTAAGCCCCCATGACCCAAGTCCGGGCTCTAGGGTGAGGGCTGCGTGTTCTGCTCCATGCAGCTGTCTGGACACTGCTGGACGAGGGTCTGTCTCCTGTGGGCTCCCACCCATTGTGGCGCAGGTTTACCCAGCCCTGCTTCACCAAAACATGACTTTATAAAGAAGAGTTATTTCTCAAACTGGGAGAAATCACTGCATTTGGTCAAACAATGATATATATATATATATATATATATATATATATATATATATATATATTTTTTTTTTTTTTTTTTTTTTTAAGACAGAGTCTTGCTCTGTGGCCCAGGCTGGAGTACAATGGCGTGATCTCAGCTCACTGCAACCTCCACCTCCTGGATTCAAGTGATTCTCCTGCCTCAGCCTCCTGAGTAGCTGGGATTATAGGCGCGCGCCACCACGCCTGGCTAATTTTTGTATTTTTAGTAGAGACAGTGTTTCACCATGTTGGTCAGGCTGGTCTTGAACTCCTGACCTCATGATCCACCCATCTCGGCCTCCGGAAGTGCTGGGATTACAGGGGTGAGCCAGCATGCCCGGCCGATTTATATTTGTAAAATCAGCTCTGCTCTGCTAAACAAATAATTAAAGAAAAGGTGAACACAAGACAGTGTAGACTGTTTAGGTGGCACCAAGAGAACCAGGGCCAGGGGTTGAGCCAGGATGAACACCAGGGGTCAAGGCCACAGCCAGGAGGGCCAAGGTGGGTGCCAGCTGTTGTGGGTGAGGCCAAGCCGGAGTAGGATCAGGGGTGACACTAATCCCTGGAGGAGAGACAAAGAGGGGGATGGGGGCTCAGGGAGTTGGGCCTTGAGGGACTTGCTATCTGATGAAAGGACGGACACGACCCACCAGATGAGGTGGACGGGCCTGGTAAGTGTCTGTCAAGGGTGGTGTGGAACAGAGAGGGGGCTCCTATCTCACAGTGGGCAGCAGCCCAGCATCTTTGAGGCGGCGTGGAGATGGGCCTAGATCCTAGATGCTGAGAGGAGGCGTCCACATGGCTGAGGCAGGCCAGGCAGAGGCCATAGTGTGGGTGAAGGCCAGAGAATGGGTGAGCTCAGGGAACTGGGGGCCTCTGGGCAGAGCCCGGAGCAGAATGATGGGTGTGGGTGCAGGTGGGGCACAGGCTGGAGGTCTTGGGAAGAAGCCTGCGAGGCTGGTGCTGAGTGCCTGGCCAGCACCGAGTTCACCCGAGGAGCTCCTGAGTGTGGAGGGGAGATGGGGCTGGACTGGGACAGTGGTGAGTCCATTCCTGGATGGGCAGAACTCAGCCACAGAGACCAGCCAGCAGGTTATGGGAAAGAGCCCCTGTGGAGGGCAAGGAGGGTGAGGGAGGGAAAAGGGTCTGCTTCGCTTTTTCCCGAGGACGTTGAAGGAAGGGAGAGGGCTTATGGAGAAGAGCAGGCCTCCATGTCCAGAGCAGGAATCCGAAAGTGGAATGCGTTTGCCAGATGTTCTCTCTCCTCTGTCTCTCCCACTTCTCTCTGCCTGTATCTCTGTCTCCTCTTTGTCTCTCCCTCTCCCTCTCTGTCTCCTCTTTGTCTCTCCCTCTCCCTCTCTGTCTCCTCTTTGTCTCTCCCTCTCCCTCTCTGTCTCCTCTTTGTCTCTCCCTCTCCCTCTCTGTCCCTCTTTGTCTCTCCCTCTCCCTCTCTGTCTCTGTTCTCGCTGCAGGAGCCCGTCCATATCCTGCATCCAGCAAACTCCATGGCCATGCAGGGCTCCTCAGGACACTGCAGTTGTGCCCTGTTTAAAACATTAACTGTTTCTCAAGTTTCTTGGAGTGAAGCCACCATGACCTTTGCAACAGACGAAGACTACACTTTTTCCAAGTGTGACTCAAAGGACAAAAGGTTCATGCACAAGGCAGTTCTAAAAGTGGATGGGTAATTGCTGTTTCTGCTTCCTGTAAGGATTTTGTAAGATCACACCAAACCCATTCCCTTACAGAAAACAGCTTCAAAATCTGTACACAATGCAAACAGGATGCTTGTGGGTGTTGGAGAGTGAACAGCAAGACGGACCTGGGGTGTACACAGGGGATAAAGGAGTTGCAGGAAGCACATTCTCTTTGACCGTGGCTGTTAGCCTGGGCACTATGTAGTTAGGGCATGAGGAGCTGGGGGTCCTCAGGGAAGACCACAGTCTTCATGGCCTGGAACAGGAGCAGAACGAAATTGGGGAAGCTGTGGCCAGTGGAAGGGGGGAGCGTCCAGAAGGGGAAACTTGGCAGACTCTACTCATGTTTCCGACTGGCCCTGAACTGCACACACCCAAAGCAGATAAAAGAAGCCCAGCTAAAGGCTGGTACAAAATGACCTTCTTTATAATGCTGGTTGTGTTCATTGTTCAATATTAATATAGCTGTTCCCCCCCTTTTTTTTTTGACTAGTGTTAGTACAGTGTATCTTTTAAAATCCCATTAGTTTTCATGTATTTGTGAATTTATATTTAAAGTGGGTTTTGGGTAGGCAGCAATTAGTTGGGTCTTGCTTTATTATTAAGTCTGACGAACTGCCACTGAATTAGACCAATGGTTATAGATCATTTTCATCTACCATCACTGTTGATAATGGTTGGACTTAAACCACCATCTTGCTATTTGCGTTTTATTTATCCTGTCTACTTTTTGTTTCCTGTTCCTCTTAGCCAACCTTCTTCTGGACTGGGTATTTTTTAATCATCCCATTTAATCACTTCTGTTGACTTATTCCCCATAACTCTGTTTGTACATATGTATGTGTGCGTGTGTGTGTATACATTTTTGGGTTTATAGTGTGCACCTTCAACTTATCATAATCTATCTTCAAATAATATTACACTACATCATGATGGTTTAATAACCTTACAGCAGCACACTTCCATTCCCTGCCCTCCTTCATGTCCTTGTGGGCACATATTTTATTTCTCTACATGTTCTATACCCAGCAAAACATGCTTTTCCTTCCTGTGCTTCTACCGGGTCTCCTATAATGTCATTTTCCTCTTGTCCAAAGGACTTTCTTTAATATCTCTTAGTGCTTATCTGCTGGTATGATTAATATTTTATCTTTTATATGTCTGAAAAACTTGATATCTCACCCTGTTTCTACCTTTGTTGCCAGGTACAGAATCACAAATCAACAGGCTTTTCCCGGCAGTACTTTGCAGAGCTTGTTCCACTGTCCTCTAGCTCGCCTCATTTTCAAGGAGAAACCTGTCGTCATCCTTGTCTTTGTTCCTCTGTACCCAGCACGTCTCTTTTCTTCTGCCTGCTGTTAAGATTGTCTCGTTCTTACCCAGTTTAAGCAGTTTGGTTAAGATGTGCCTTCTTCGTACTTCATACTTTTTGGACTGGGATATGTAGCTTTTAAAAAGCAAATTTCAAAAGATTTCAGTCATTATGTCTTCCTTTTTTTTCTGTTTTTTTTTCTTTGTTTTCTTTCTGGGACTCTAAATGTATGAATTTTAGGCCAATTGAAGTTGCCCCCCAATTAGCTTTCTGCTCCTTTTGAAGGGGTCTATTTTCTGTCTGTGTTTCACTTTGGATGGTTTCTATTATATACCTTTAAGTTCATTAATCTTTCCTTTTGTAGTGTCTGTCTAATCTCATCATCTCATCCAGTGAATTTTCTTTATCTCAGAAATGGTTTCATCTCTAAAAGTTAGAATTCGGACTTTTTAATGTCTTTCATATCTCTACTTAACGTTATCATGTGGAATAGAGTGATAATAACTACAGTTCATCTGTGTCTAGGAATGCCCTCATCTGTGCCATTTGTGAATTAGTTTCAATTTGTTGATATTCCTCATGACATGATGTGTTTTCCTGCCTCTTTGCATACTTGGTGATTTTTTACTGTATTGTAGACATCATGTACTTTTCCTTGTTAGATCCTGGATAGTTTTGCACTCCTAAAATTATTTTAAAACTTTTCAGGGATGAAGTTACTTTACTTGGAAACAATTTGATATATTTGAGGCTTGATTTTAAGCTTTTTTGGGTGGGGCCTAAATTAGTCTAGGACTGATTATGCTCTACTACTGAGGTGATACCATGCTGAAAAAGCTTAATAAGGAGAAAAATCAATCAATAAATATTCACGTATATTCACAAAATATAATGAGGAGAAAAATCAATCACTAAATATTCACATAACCCTAAAAAAAAGTTAAGAAATGAGAAACAAAGGGGAAACTGGAGGATATGTATAGAGAGCAAGGCATAAAATTACAGACCCAAACATAACCATGTCAATACTTATTTAAATACGAGTGGACCAAAGATTTCAGGTAAAATGCAGAGGTTGTCAGAATAGATATGAAAACAAGACCCACACACATGCTGTCTTCCAAAATTGCACTTGAAGAACAGAGACACAGGTAGCTTTAAATGACATAAAAGTTAAAGCATAAACATTGGAAAAGGAGAAGAAGAACTGCCTCTTTATGCAGATATCATGAATCATGTATGAGGAAGTATCTTAAGAAACTTACAAACAACTAGCTTAGGCACTGAGAAAGTGTGGTCTACTCATCAACCACAAACAGGAATGAAGCCCTAACATGCCACAATATGGATGAACCTTGAAATTGAAAACATGATGAGTGAAAGAAGACGGACACAAAGGGCCGCATGTTATGTGATTCCAGTTATATGAAATGGGCAGATCTAAAGAGGCAGAACGCGGATTAGTGGTGCCAGGAGCTGGGGGAAGGGAGGAACAGAGAGTGACACCTTGATTGATGTGGTGTCTCCTTTCGTGGTGATGCGAATGTCCTGGAGCCGACAATGTGGTGAACGCACTGGATGCCACTGAATTGTGCACTTCAAAATTGTGAAAATAATGAATTTTATAATATGTGAATTTTACCACCGTAAAAACCAAACTATTAGTACAAATAAAATTAGTTTAGCCAAGTTGCAGCATTTAACTTTCATAGAAAAATCGATTGTATGTCTTTGCTCATCAATATACTACTGTGCCACTTATGGTCCTTTTGAAGAAATGAGACAGCTGATGCTAAGATTTACATGGAAAGACAAAAGGGTTAAAATATCCAGAAACAACTTTGAAAAATAAGAACAAGGTTGTGGGGCCCACGCTACTTGATTTCAAAAATTACTGTACAGGTATGGTAATCACGACAGTGTGGTTTTGGCATCAGGAAAGACACAGAGGCCAATTGAGCTGAAGGGGAAGTCAGAAAGACCCACATTTATATAGTCCTTTGATTGCTGGTAAAGGTAAAAATTTAATTCTTTCAGAACTAGCTGTTTCAATAAATGGTGCCAGAATAAGTTGATATCTATATGGAAAAACAAAATAACCTTCAAGCCTTACCTCCCACCACATGCAAAATTATCTTGAGATGGATCATGGACTGAAAATTATTAGAACTTTTAAAGTTCTAGAAGAAAACATACAGAAGAATTTTTATGACTTGGGCTAGAATAAACATTTTTTAGAAACAAGATGTGAAAGCACAGATGATAAAAAATGATAAAACAAATTCAGCAAAATTGAAAAGGTTGCTCAAAATTAAACAGAGTTAAGGGAATGCAAAAGCAGACTACAAACTGGCAGAATAATTTTACAAAATTCACATCTGACAATGGGCTTGTACTCAGAATATATGAAGATATCTTATAAATCAATAATTTGAAAACTGCAGTTAAAAATTGAAAAGGGCTTGGACGAATACATGATAAAAAAGATATATGACCCATAGGCACATTAAAAAATGATCAACATCACTTGCCATCAGAAGAGTACACATTAAAAGCAGTCTAAAGTTAAAAAGATTGACAATACTAAGTGTTGACAAGGATATAGAACAATGGGAATTTACATACAATTTAAATTGGAATGCATGAAATTTGGTTGGAATTTTAAATGGAAATACTTTGGAAAATGGACTGACACTGTCTAAGAGGTAAAACATTCACTTACCACATGACCCAGCAATTCCAATCCTAAATATTTACCCCAGGAAAATGAAAACATATGTCCACACAAAGACGTGGACACAAGTGCTCACACCAATGTTATTTGTAATACATCCAAACTGCAAACAGCCCAAATGCCCATCAACAGGCAAGTTGGTAACCTACGGTACATGCATATTATGAGATACTACCCATTAATAAAAAATGAACAAAATATTAAGCCTACACGACATGGATGAGTCTTGAAATCATCAAGTTAAGTGGAAGAGATAGAGTACTGTTCCATGTCTATGAGCTTCCAGGAAAGGCAAAGTTACAGGGACAGGAATCAGATCACTGTCTGCCTGGGGCTGGGAGCTGGAGGAGGGAATCTAAAGGGGCAGGAGAACACTTTTTAGGAGAATGAAATGTTCCACATCTTGACTGTGGTAGATGTTACATGACTGTATACAATTGTCACATGAATAGGCTTTACTGTTTGTGAATGAAACCTAAACAAGCTAGGGAAAGAAACAGAAGGAGCATGGGCCGGCTGAAGCCGTGTCTGCAGGTGGGTGCTGGAGGCCCTGGAGCCGCGTGGCAAAAGCCACAAACCTCAGGTGTCTCCCGTGGGTGGCTGGGGAAGATTAAGGCAACCCTCAAGAAGCCCACCAAGGCGCCACTGGGGGGCTCCTGTCTTGGGGCTGTGTGGGGCCAGCCTGGGGAGGCGGGAGCCTCATAAGAGTCCCCTGAAAGCTACTTCATTTCCAAGTAGAGAAGGGGGTGGGGGTGGGGGGTGCAACACAGAAGGGTCTTGATGGAGAGGGTGTCTGCACAGCACAGTGATTACAGCCCAATCAGGGGTCAGACTTCCTTCGTGGACAGCCTGGTTCTCACCTGCATTCGCTGTGTGACCTTCAGAAAGTGACCTACCGTCTCTGTGCCTAGTCTGCTCTTTAGTAAAAGATGGCTAATGAAGTGGCTACCTTACTGGGCCCTTGAGAGAATGAGGTGAGAGAATACAGGTACAGCACTGAGAGCAGCACTGGGATACAGTAGGTGTTCATAAATGGCATCTGCTATCATTATTGGTGATCTAGGAATAGGACCTTAGCTTAAACCCCACTGTGGGAAAAAGGGAAAAGCAAGGAGGAGAGGCTTGTCCAAGGCAGCAATCCCATCTTCCAGACACCAGGCCAAGAGTTCTGGAGCCCGAACACAGGCGTGGCAGAGAGCCTTTGCTGCCCTTTCCCTGCCCACGGGGCGGAGGGGAGATCTTGGGCCCCACAGCTCCTGAGCAGGGCTCAGGGGTCACCCTCAGTGCTGGCAGGGAGTGCGGAGTTGTTTTGACTCACTCAGGAGTAGGTTTGAGCCCTGGTTCCTTTCCTTATCACTCAGAGGCCGATGGCGCAGTAGCTGCCTGAGGAACACACAGCCTTTGCAAGTCTTTGGGAAACAGGAGAACTGTCTTCCTTTGTCCGAGAAGCACTCAAGCTGACGGACAGTGGTGCTGCTACTTGCTGCTATTTCTCTCCAAACTTCGGGACTGCGGCCACAGCGGCGGCCACAGCGGCGGCCACAGCTGTTATTCCTTGTGTCTGCCAAGGGTCTGAGAGTGGCCTGGCGATTCAGCTGTTCCCTGCCCACAGCCCACCCTACGGGATGGGGCCAGTGATGTCGGATCCCTGGTGGTCCTGGTTCTGGCTATCGCTGGAGGGGACACAGACTCCACCTGCGTTGAGCGTGCTGCTCCCTGTGTTCTCCATCTCCATGTTCCCATCTCTTCCTGCTCTTTTCCCCGTGCTTTCAGCTACCTAAGGGTCGCCACTTACCGTCCCTGCAGAGTGCAGAGATTTCTCTTTGAAGAAAAGGTTCTGGAGCAATCAGAGGGGTGAGTGTGGATGCAGCCAGCCCCAGCCCTATGCTGCTCCTCAGACTAATGGTGCTGAAGGCTAAGAGAACGAATAAATGGTAGTGAGCATTTTTCTCATTAGGGTTTTAAAATCCTCCAAGTAATAGATCATTTTGTAGCATCTTACATGTCCTGCTTATCCTAATAATGTGTTATTACTGAATCTCAATAATTTTAATGGGGAAATTCTTTATCTTAAAAAATGTGAAGTGGCTATCCATTTAAAAAGTGTTAACGAGGTAACTCCAAGGGTTTCAATGAACCAGGAGGCCCATAGCTGTAGTGACCCAGTGCCCTCATGTTTTAGACACTAGCTGAGATCTGCACACTGGAGCCATGGCCGTGGAGGGAGCAGTGACCAGGACCTGCCTCCCGCAGTGGGGGGCCTTTGGTGCTCAGCCCAGGCTTCTGTGCTGGGATGCAGGGCCAGTCTGTTCATACAGACCAGGATAGGCCCTGGACGCGTGCACAGACAAACCCCCACAGGGGTTCATTTTATCTGGGGTGTGGCAGGAAATCATGAGCTGAACAGAGATGCTGGATGCTGAAAACAGCCTCTGTCCCTGCCTCTCTCTGCCAGGGCTTGCTGTTTGCCTGGAAACAATCCCTCTCCTTCCTTGGCTGCAGTTTTCTCACCCATGAAGACGTGTTCGATGCAGATGTACCGAGTTTCCTCTGGGTCTTCCTGGTTGCCTGGTGTCTCCAAGTGCTCATTTCTCTTCCTTGCCTTGCCCACCCCACTGGCCCTTCCCCGGTGAGCGAGCTTCACAGACACACACAGACACTAGTGGTTTGGGGTCCTTAGTTGAGGCCATCTTAACTGGCTTCCCTCACCTCCCGAGTGGCAGGCTAGGAGGAAGCGGTGGTTTATTACAGGGACAGATCACACTGTGCCAGGGAATGCCAGGAAAATATATTCCCATTTTACTTCCTCTAATAATCTCCTATTTTCATCAGTGGGTGAGTGAACATGGCTTGTTCTTCCCAATGATGGTGCAAATGTATAATTTCTCCCAATGAAATCTGATTTTAATGAGAGACTAAATCAGAGGAAAGAGTAATTATTTAGATAGTATATGCACATGTCAGGTTAATTTAAAATCAGCTTTTAGGTCAATCTATCTTAATTATTCTATTAACCGTTTTTGACTAGCAATTCCGATAATTGTGTTTGCGTAATACTTGGCAGTGTAATTGCTTTTTGGATTCTCTTCATTGTTTTGTCAGAGTCTGTTCCTGGGCCTCTGTCCCTGGTGAGCTGTGCTTGGGTTGAGTATGTATGCATGGGTGTGCCTGTGTGCACGTGCTTGGGTTGAGTGTGTGCTTGGGTTGTGTGTGTGCACATTCGTGCAACTACACATGTGCTTGGGTTGAGTGTGTGTGTACAAGTGTGCGTGTGTGCACATGCTTGGGTTGAGTGTGCAGATGGACGTGCATGTGCATGCATACCTGGGTTGAGTGTGTGTGCACATGTATGTATCTGCTTATGTGCTCGAGTTGAGCATGCATGGGTGTCTATGTGCACATGCGCTTGGATGGAGTGCATGTGTACATGCACATATGTGCAGAAGTGCTTGCATAGTGTCTGTGCATGGGTATCATGTGCATGTGTGCTTGGGTTGAGTGTGTGTGCACATGTGTGCATGGGTGCATGTGTTCAGGTTGAGTATGTGCATGTGCACACGTGTTTGGGTTGACTGCATGGGCATGGGCATGCAATGCATATGTGTTTGCATCATGTGTGTGCACAGAAGTGCATGTGCTTGCATTGTGTGTGCATGGGTATGCATGTGTGCACGTGCTTGTGTTGAGCATGTGTGCATGTGCTCAGGTTGGGTGTGTCATGGGTGTAAGGTGCACACGTGTTTGGGTTGACCGTGGGCACAGATGCACACATGCATGCATGCTTGGGTTGAGTGTGTGTGCACAGGTGTGCATGTGCACATGTGCTTGGGTTGAGTGTGTGCCTGGGTGTCATGTGCACGTGTGCTTGAGTGTGTGCATGGGTGTCATATGCACATGTGCTGGGGGAGGTGCTTCCCTGATTATTAATGAATGTATTTTCATGGGGTTTATTGATATCAAGGACCCCTGTCTTTATTTTTTATTTTTAAAATAAACTTCATTTTAGAACATTGTTAGATATAAAGAAAAATTGTGATGATAGCACAGAGTTCCTGTATACTCCACACCCAGGTTTCCCTACTCTTACCCTGTCACATTATACTGTACCTTTGTCACAGTGAATTAGCCCATGTCGATACAGTAGTAGGAACTAAAGTCCATACTTTATTCACATTCCCTCAGTTTTCCCTTAATATCCATTTTCTACCTCAGAATCCAAAGTATGATGTTACAGTTGGCCCTCATGTCTCCTTAGGGCCCTCGCAGCTGTGACAGATTCTCAGACTTTCCTTATTTTTAGTGATCCTGACAGTTTTGAGGAGGACTGGTTGGGTATTTTGTAGAATGTCCCTCATTTGGGACTTGTCTGATCTTTTTCCTGTTATTAGTTTGGGGTCACGGGTTGTGGGGAGGATGGAAAGTGACCTTCCCACAGCATCACACCAAGGTCCTTGCTGTCTGCGTGACTTGTCACCGGTGATGTCAACCTCGGCGATGTGGCTGAGGCAGAGGTTTCCAGTTTTCTCCACTGTAAAGTTGCTCTTTTTCCCTTTTCATACTGTATTATTTGGCAGGAAGACACTCTGCAATGCTTATACCTTTAATTGTTTATTGATGCATAACATTTTACATATTTATGGGGTGCATGAGATGTTTGGATACGCGCATGCCATGTGTAATGATGGAATTGGGGTATTTAGGACGTTCATCACCTCGAACGTCTATCCTTTCTTCATGTTGGGAACATTTCAAATCTTTTCTTCTCGCTATTTCAAAATATACAGTATGTTGTTGTTAACTATAATCCCCTCACTGTGCTATCAACACTAGAACTCACCCCTCCTACCAAACTGTTTATTCGTACCCATTAACCACCTTCTCTTCATTCCCTCCACCCGCCCCCCACTATTTTTTAAACAGCTTTACTGGGTTATAATTCACATACCATGCAATTCACCCATTTAAAGTGTACAATGGTTTTCAGTATATTCACAGAGTTCTACAGCCATTACTACAGTCAATTTTAGAAAATTTTCACCACCTCAAAAAGAAACTCCACACCCTTTAGCTACTCTCAGCCACCAGCCCTGCCCCCATCCCCAGCCCTAAAGAACCACAAATCCACTTTCTGTATCTGTGGGTTCTGCACGTTTCTCAAAATGTAAACATATAGTGAGTGGTCTTTTGCGACTGGCTTCTTTCACTTCGCATAATGTTTTCAGGCTCATCCCCCTTGTAGCCTGTGTCAGCACTTCATTTCTTTTTTCTTTTTCTTTTTTTTTATAAGTACTTCATTCTTTTTCATGGCCAAATAACATCCTGTTGTACGGATACACCACATCTTCTGTAGCCATTCGCCAGTCACGTGTATCGGGGCTGTTTCCATTGTTTGGCTTTATGAGTGGTGCTGCTACAAACGTTTGTGTTCAACTTTTTATTTGGATGTACTTTTTTGTTGTTTGGTTGTTTGTTTTGAGACAGTCTCGCTCTGTCGCCCAGGCTGGAATGCAGTGGTGCGATTTCGGCTCACTGCAACCCCTGCCTCCCGGGTTCAAGCAATTCTTCTGCCTCAGCCTCCCGAGTAGCTGGGACTGCAGGCATGTGCCATCACGCCCAGATAATTTTGTATTTTTAGTAGAGATGGGGTTTCTTCATGTTGGTCAGGCTGGTCTCGAACACCTGACCTCGTGATCTGCCTGCCTCGGCCTCCAAAAGTGCTGGGATTACAGGCATGAGCCCCTTAGCCTGGCTGGATGTATGGTTTTAATTATCTGGGACGCACACCTAGGAGGGGATTGCTGGGCCATGTGGTCACTCTATGTTGAACTCATTTTCAGCGCCTTTTCATTGTTTTTTTCTGCACTATTTTCTTTCCCAAAGAAGGTTCCTATTTCTTAAGTCCTTGTCAAGACTATTTTCTGTCTTTTTGAGAATCACCCTCCTAGTGTATGAGGTAGCATCGCCCTGTGGTCTTGATTTGCGTCTTCCTAATAACTAATGATGTTGAGCATCTTTTCTTGCACTTACTGGCCATTCGTACATCTTCTTTTGAGAAGTGCCTATTCAAATCCTTTGCCCATTTTAAAATGGGGTTAATAACCCTTATTTTATTTGAGTTTTAAGTGTTCCTTACATATTCTGGATATGAGTCCCTTATCAGATACAGCAGGTCCCATTTACCTGGTGTCTTGGTTTCCACAGTTTCAGTTACCTGTGGTCAGCCATGGCTTGCAAATACGACATGGAACTGTGCATTGTTCTGAGTAGCACAGTGAGACCTTGCGCCAGCCCAAGCTATCCCTCCCAGCTGTGAACCATCCCTTTGTCCAGTGTATCCACACTGTATAGACTGCTCCTTCCTTAGTCGTTACACTGTCTGCTCCTGACATCCAGCCATTGCTCATCATGGCTTGGTGATCCTCCTTCCGATCATTCATCGGAAGGTCAACAGCATCCTAAGACAATGTCACAATGCCTGCGTGATTCACCTCACCTCACCTCCTCCCGGAGGCAATTCCGTCATCTCACATGATCACAACAAAGAGGGGTGAGAACAGTACAATAAGGTATTTAGAGGGGTGAGTACAGTACAATAAGGTATTGAGAAAGAGAGATAGAGAGAGGTCACATTCACATAAGTCTTATTACGGCATATTTTTATCATTGTTCAATTTTATTATAGTTATCCTTGATAATCTCTTCCTGTGCCTAATTTATAAATTAAACTTTATCACAGGTATATATATATGGGAAAAAACAGTATATACAGTGTTTGGTAATCTCTGTGGTCTCAGCCATCTACTGGGGGCCTTGAGATGTATTGCCTGCAGATAAGAGGGGATTACTCTAGAGGATTTGCTAATATTTTCTCCTTTTATGTGGGTTATCTTTGCACTTTCTTAATGGCATTGGTTGTAGCACAGAAGTTTTTAATTTTAGTGAAGTGTCATTTATCTCTTTTTTCTTTTATCACTTGTGCTTTTGGTGCCATATTGAAGAAATCATTGCCAAACTCAGGCCATAAGGATTTCCTCCTATGTTTTCTTCTAAGAGTGGTTTTGTATGAATCCATTAATATTCTGTATTACATTGATTGGCTTTTGGATATCAAATCAACCTTGTGTTCCTGGGATAAATCTCATCTGGTTTTGCACATAATTCTTTTTATATGTTGCTGGATTTGATTTGCTAGTATTTTGTGGAGGATTTTTGCATTTATATTCTTAAGGATAATGGTCTGTGGTTTTCTTGTAATGTCTTTCATCTCAAAGTATTTTCTACTTTCCGTTGTGATTTCTTCTTTGATCTGTTGGTTATATAACAGTGTGTTGTTTATTTTACACATTTTGGTGAATTTCTCAAATTTCCTTCTGTTATTGATTTCTAACTTAATTCCATTGTGGTTATGGAGCCCACTTTGTATGATTTCAGTCCTTTGAAATTTATTGAGACTTTCTCTGTGGCCCAACATGTGGTTCTTCCTGGAGCAAGCTCCAGCACACTTGAGAAGTGTGTGTGCTCTGCGGTTGCTGGGTGAAGTGCTCTGCGGATGCGGTTGCTGGGTGGAGTGCTCTGCAGATGCCGTTGCTGGGTGGAGTGCTCTGCGGATACGGTTGCTGGGTGGAGTGCTCTGCGGATGCGGTTGCTGGGTGGAGTGCTCTGCGGTTGCTGGGTGGAGTGCTCTGCAGATGCCGTTGCTGGGTGGAGTGCTCTACGGATGTGGTTGCTGGGTGGAGTGCTCTGCGGTTGCTGGGTGGAGTGCTCTGCGGATGCGGTTGCTGGGTGGAGTGCTCTACAGATGCAGTTGCTGGGTGGAGTGCTCTGTGGTTGCTGAGTGGAGTGCTCTGCAGATGCCGTTGCTGGGTGGAGTGTTCTGCGGATACGGTTGCTGGGTGGAGTGCTCTACGGAAGCGGTTGCTGGGTGGAGTGCTCTGCGGATGCGGTTGCTGGGTGGAGTGCTCTGCGGATGCGGTTGCTGGGTGGAGTGCTCTGCGGATGTGGTTGCTGGATGGCGTGCTCTGCGGTTGCTGGTGGCGTGCTCTCATGCTCTGCAGATGCCGGCCAACTGATCCTATCTCACATTTCTTTGTTGATCTTTTGCTTACTTGTTCTACTCATAACAAAAGTGTGTTATTGAAGTCCCCAGTTTGTTGCTGAACTGTAGTCTTGCCTTTTTCCTCAGACTTAGAATCTGTGTCGAAACTTCTTGATGGGAAACATGTGATTGGCTCTCAGGTCTCAGCCTCTGCTCTCCCCATTACATGCCTGGAACATCCTGAGGGAGCTCAGAGCAGACAAGGCCCCGGCTTCACGCTTCAGATATGCTTCCATTACTCCCACCTTATAAATGAGGAACTGAAGGGCAGAGGGGTCCAGAGCACTGCTGAGGACAGCTGGCTGGCTCAGAGCTGGACTCGAACCTAAGGCAGCTCAGTCTCAAATTTATGCCCAGCTCCATGTTGGTGCATGCCCTCCTGGGGTAGCCAGAGAGTGTCATGATTACACCAGAGATGAAGTAGTCGGAATATGGACCCACTCCTAAGCTGCTGTGTGGGGAGTTCCAGAAGCGCACTCACCAATGGAAAAATTAAATGTGGATTTTTATGGTATCCCATCTGGCTTCTGCCACCTCCCAGGCGTGGATCTGCTCACAGCCAAGTGACCTCCCATCTGCAGGCTTCTCCCAACGCGGCTCAGTGGTGCCTCATCTGGACCACGAGTCCTCTCCACCCCAGGTGCCCTTCCATGGATGCCCTTGGACTCTCCTGCCTGGTCTTCCCACCGCTCACCCTGGCCTCTCTCCAAAATCCCCCATGGCTGCCTTTCTCTATCATCTGGCCTCAAAACCTCAGTCATTCATTCAAAGCCCTTCGTAATCCAGACCTGACATGGGTCACAAATCAGCAAGTGTATCCATGACACCAGTGACCCTCAGGCCCCACTCTGCGACTTTGGTGAGTGACAGATGACTGTTGAGTGACTAAGCAATGGTGCAATTGGAATTCCAGGGAATGAGACCCATTTGGAATTTCCTGAAGAAACAAACCCCCAGGCACAGGAAAGAGGCATCCGTGCATGTTTGGCTCCCTTTTGCCTTGAAATCCACGGAGCTCCGAGGCTCTTTCCGGCATGCTGGCTGTACACAGGGCCTTTCAAGGGCAAGGAGTCCTCAGCTTTCTGGGCCTGCTTAATGAGCCTGAGGCCTGCTGCCTCCAAGTGCGGCCGCTCTGTGCTTTTGCTGGCTGTTTGTGAAGTCAGCCCTGCCTTTAATAGGCCTGCTTGCAATTAACATGGAATATAATACTGAAGAAAATGCTGTAAAGCACTTGGCCTCTCAGGAGCATAGCACTAAATGTTGATGCGCAAAGGCACTAAACAACCTGCATAATTAGGCAAATAACTCTCCCCTAGTTTCCAATGCAGAGAAAGGAGGGAAGTTAAGGAGGGTGTGTGTTCAAGCCTGTTGGATCAGTGATGCTTGGGAGAGGCCTGGAGCTGGCTTCCTAGGGCCCAGGGTCCCGTGAATGACTGGGGTGAAGCAGCCTTGCCATGTGCCTTTGGAACACCCTCAGGGAAGGGTCACAGGGAAAGGGCACACCTCAGTTCCTCAGGCAGGTGCAGCTTACAGCTTTCTAGGCTGATCTCTATCCCTGGTCAGAAGGGAACGGCAGACCCAGAGAGGGAACAGACCTGCCCAGGCCCGCGGAGATGGAAGAGGCTCGATTCTCCTGCAGATGAGGCTTGAATCTGTTGGGTCCTTTGGGAAAGTAGGTCTGGAGAACTTCAGGGTGCAAACAGGACACAACCATGCAGAGTTACAGTTTTTCTCATAACAGGGTGTTGAATTTTCTCAAGTCCTTTTTCTCTATCAATTGAGACAGTCCTGTAGTTTTTGTCCTTCATTATGACAGCGTGGCAGATTATCTTGATTGATGTTCATATTTTGAGCCATCCTTCCATTCCAGGAGTAAATCCCACTTGGTCAGTGAGTGTAATCCTTTAATGTGCTACGGAATATGGTTTGCTAGTATTTTGTTGGGGATTTGGCATCAACAGTTATCGGGGAAATCGGTCTGTAGTTTTCTTTTCCTGTAGCTTTCTTGTCTGGGCTTGGTATCAGGATAATGCTGGCCTTATACATTGAGGTTGGAAGTGTTCCTCTTGTTTAGCTTTTCAGAAGAATGTGAGGAGGATTGCTGTTAATTATTTAAATCCTTGGTAGAATTCTCCGGTAAAGCCATCTGGTCCTGGGCTTTTCTTTTTTGGGAGATTTTTGATGACTAATTCAATCTCTTACTAGTTATAGGTCTTTTCAGATAATTGTTTGTTCATGATTCAATCTTGGTAGGTCGTATATTTCTAGGAATTTTTCCATTTCTTCCAGATTACCCAATTTGTTGGTGTATAGCCGTTGTTCATGACATTCTCTTATAATATTTTTTATTTATGTGGCATCAGTTGTGAGGGGCCTCTTTCATTTCTGATTTAATTGAGTCTTCTCTCTTTTTTTCTTAGCTAATCTAGCTAAGAGTTTCTGTTAATTTTGTTGATCTTTTCAAAAATCCAGCTCTTCAGTTTGTTGATTTTTCTATTGTTTTCTATTCTCTATTGTGTTTATCTCTGTTCTAATCATTACCATTTCCTTCTTTCTGCTAATTCGTGTTTAACTTGTTCTTCTTTTTCTAGTTCCTTGTGATGTAAAGTTACGTTGTTTATTTGAGATCCATCTTCTTTTTAAATGTAAGTTTTCACCGCTATGAATTTCCCTCTTAATACTGCTCTCATTGCATCCTATAAGTTTTGGTATGTTGCGTTTTTGTTTTCATTTGTCTTGAGATATTCTCTATTTTTCCCTGTGGTATCTTCCTTGATCCTTTGGTTTCTTAAGAGTCTGTTTTTAAATATTCACTAATTGTGAAGTTTCCAGTTTTCCTTCTGCTGTTGATTTCTAGTTTCATTTCTTTGTGATCAGAACATATATTTTCTATAATTTCAAACTCTTACATTTGTTAAGACTTGTTTCATGGCCGATCATATGGTCTCTCTTGGAAGATATTCCACGTGCCCTTGGGAAGAATGTATTATATATTCTGCTGTTGTTGTGTAGAGTGTTCTATATACGTCCGTTAGGTCCAATTGGTCTATAGTGCTGTTCAAGTCCTTTGTTTCCTTACTGGTCTTCTATCTGTTTCTTCTATCCATTGTTGAAAGGCGAGTATCGAGGTCTCTTACCATTGTTGCGTTCCTGTTTATTTCTTGTAGACAGCATATAGTTGGATCTTGTTTTTTTTTTCTTTTCATTTTTAATCAACTCAATCTGTCTTTTGATTAGGGAGTTTAATTAATTTACATTTAAAGAAATTACTGGTAAGGAAGACTTACTACTGCCAATTTGTTAATTGTTCTCTGTATGTTTTATAGCTATTTTGTCTCCCTTTTTCCTCCTTACTCCTTTCCTTTGTACTTTCAAAATTTTTTATAGGCCAGGTGTGGTGGCTCACACCTGTAATCCCAGCACTTTGGGAGGCTGAGGCAGGCAGATCACGAGGTCAGGAGTTTGAGACCAGCCTGACCAACATGGTGAAAACCCATCTCTACTAAAAATACAAAAATTAGCCAGGCATGCTGGTGCACACCTGTAATCCCAGCTACTCAGGAGGCTGAGGCAGGAGAATCACTTGAACCTGGGAAGCAGAGGTTGCAGTGAGCCGAGATTGCACCACTGTGCTCCAGCCTGGGTGACAGAGCAAGACTCTGTCTCAAAAAAAAAAAAATTATAGTGACATGCTTTGATTTCTTATTTCCTTTTGTATATCTTCTATAAATATTTTCTTTATATTCACCATGGGATTACATAAAATATCTTAAAGTTATAATGATCCATTTTAAACTGATAGCAGTTTAACCTCAATTGCACTCAAAAACTGTACTCTTTTACATCTTCATTCCCCTACACTTGGCTATTGATGTCGCAGATTATCTCTTTTATATTGTGTAACCATTGACAGAGTTCTATGATTATTTTAAAATGTTTTCATCTTTTAAATTCTATACAAGAGTTAAAAGTGATTTATATACTAACATTATGATAGTACAGGATTCTACATTTGTCTAGGCCTCTTGCTCCAAGTAGTTAGCCATGTTATAAATGCAAAGGAAAAGTTATTTAAGAAAATTAAAAGTGCTCTTCTAGTGGACACATAAATAAGAAAGTAAAACAGCCTTGTTGCTGATACGAAGATAGTTGTAGTGGTCTGTGTAGAAGATCTAATCAACCACAATATTCCATTAAGCCAAAGCCCAATCCAGAGCAAGGTCTTAACGCTCTTCAATTCTGTGAAGGCTGAGAGAGGTAAGGAAACCACAGGAGAAAAGTTTGAAGTTAGCTGTTCATGATGCTTAAGAAAAGAAGCCATTTCCATAACATAAAAGCACAAGGTGAAGCAGCAAATGCTAATGTAGAGGCTTCAGCAAGTTCTCCGGAAGATCTAGCTGAGCTGCTTGATGAAGGCGGCTACACTAAACAACAGATTTGCAATGTAGATGAAACAGCATTCTATTGAAATAAGATGCCATCTCGAACTTTTAGAGCTGAAGAGGAGACGTTAATACCTGGCATCAATTCTGCAAAGGACAGACTGACTGTCTTGTTAATTACTAATGCAGTTGGTGATTTTAAGTCGAAGCCAATGCTTATTTACCATATTGAACATTCTAAGGCCCTTAAGAATTATGCCACATCTACTCTGTTTGCACTCTATAAATGGCACATAAAGCTTTGATGACAGCACATTTGTTATAGCACGGTTTACTGAATATTTTAAGCCCCCTGTTGAGAACTATGCACAGGAAAAAAATGTCTTTCAAAATATTACTGGTTATTTATAATGCAGCTGGTCACCCAAGAGCTCTGATGAAGATGTACTAAATTAATATTGTTTTCATGCCTGCTAACACACTATCCATTTGCAGCCCATAGATCAAGGAGTAATTTTTACTTTCAGTTTTATTATTTAAGAAGTACATTTCTGGCTGGGCACAGTGGCTCACGCCTGTAATCCCAGCACTTTGGGAGGCCGAGGCGGGCGGATCACGAGGTCAGGAGATCGAGACCATCCTGGCTCACACGGTGAAACCCCATCTCTACTAAAAATACAAAAAATTAGCTGGGCGTGATGGCGGGTGCCTGTAGTCCCAGCTACTCGGGAGGCCGAGGCAGGAGAATGGCATGAACCCGGGAGGCAGAGCTTGCAGTGAGTGGAGATTGCTCCACTGCACTCCAGCCTGGGCGGCAGAGCAAGACTCCGTCTCAAAAAAAAAGAAAGAAATACATTTCTTAAGGCTATAGCTGCCGTAGATAGTGATTGCTCTGCTGGATCCGAACAAAGCGAATGGAATGCCTTCTGGAAGTAGTTCACCACTCTACATGCCATTAAGAACATTCCTGTTTCATGGGAGGAGGCAAAATATCAACATGAACAGGAGTCTGCAGGGATTTAATCCCAACCCTCACAGGTGACTCTGAGTGGTTCAAGACTTTAATGGAGGCAGGAACTGCAGATGGTGGAAACGGTGAGACAACTGGAATGAGAAGAGGAGCCTGACGATGTGGCTGAATTGCTGCAATCTCAGGGTAAAACTTTAATGAATGAGGAGTTTCTCCTTACGAATGAGCAAAGAAGGTTGTTTTTTGAGATGGAATCTACTCCTGGTAGAGACAAACATTCTTGAAGTGACAACAAGGTATTCAGAATATTACATAAAGCAGCAGCAGGGATTGAGAGGACTGGCTCCAAATTTGAAAGAGGTTCTACTGTGGGTGAAATGCTGTGAAACGACATCACATACCGCAGATAAGTCTTTTGTGAAAGAAAGAGTCCATTGAAGAGCAAAATTCATTGTTGTCTTAAGAAATTGTCACGGTTACCCCAGTCTTCAGCAACTGCCACGCTGATCAGTTAGCAGACATCAACACTGAGGTAAGAGCCCCCATCATGAAAAAATTATGACTTGTTGAAGGCTCAGATGATCATTAGCATTTTTAGCCAAAGAAAGTATTTTCATTAAGGTATATACTTTTTTATACATAATGCTATTGCACAATTAACAGGCTACAGTATAGTATAATCATGACTTTTATATGCGCCGGGAAACCAAAATATTTTGTGACTCACCTTACTGTGGTATTCACATTATGGCAGTGGCCTGGGATCAAACCCACAGCGTCTCTGGGGTAAAAAGCCTCCATTGTTCTGCCTGATGGTTTCCCGTAAGTCTCACAGGCTCTCATTACTTTCTTTATGCTTTTTTTCCCTCCTCTCACTCAATAATTTCAGATAATTTTTCTTCAAATTTGATGGTTCTTTCTCCATGACCAAGTCTGCTGTTGAACTCCTCTATTTATTTTAAAATTCAGTTATTCTTCAGTTTCTGAATTTCTGTTTTGTTCGGTTTTTATAATTTCTATCTCTGTTGATATCTCATTTTTGTTCATAAGTCGTATTCTGAATTCGTTCAGTTGTCTCTGTTCTTGTTTAGCTCACTGGGCATCTTTAAGATGGTTACCTTGAATGATCAGTTAATTCATCTCTGTGTCTTTACGGTCATTTCCTGAGATATATTTTGTTCCTTTGACTGGGCCTTGGTTTCCTGTTTCTTTGTATGCCTTGTGACCTTGTATTGATATTTGGGCATTTCAAATACATTGTGCTTCCCGCAGTCTTTGTTAACTTGCTTTGTACTTTCACTAATCAGCCCAGGTAGAGATTCTGGAACTTCTCAGCCTTTTCTGGGGATGCATCTTCTTTGGGCTTGCGTAAGTAGTTTCCCAGTTAGAGTTTTGCCCGTGTTTTTCAGGAGGCCTCTGTCCTCTGGTGTCTGTGGCTCCGCAGGATCCTTTGTGCTGAGCGAAGGTGCTTGTCTTTGCTCTCAGCAGCCCCTCACCTGACATTCAAGCTCCGCAAGTTCCCCTCAGTGCTCTGAGTCAGGTGAGGCAGATACCAGTCCCATGGGCAGCCCCCTGAAAAGCGAGAATATTGGATGCATGTTCCACTCTTCACTCTCCCTCTCTAGAGAGCAGCCAAGCATTGAGGGCATTGAGGGTTCCTATCATGCCAGGGAGCAGTAGGCACGAGGGCACAAAATGCTGTGACTTTTTTTCTTATCTGCTCAGATGTGGCCCTTCTGGGCTTTGCACTCACAGGGGGTGCTGCAACCTCCTAATTGGATTCTGGGGTTCTCACACCGGCTGTTCTGTCCATAGATTATTGCTAACCAGTGTCTTGGTGGGGGAACGAGGACTCCTTGGGGCTTCCTAGTTCTCCATCTTGCTGGTGTCCCTGTATTTAATTTGTTCTTAGATTATCTATATTGATTTATAAATTCTAGCTTATTCATTTTAATATTCCATTTAATTAGACCGTATACCATGATTTAGGCATCTATTCTGTGGAGGAATCCACATTCATAACGACAGGTTTTCATGTTTGCTGCATTCTGGGTGTGAGATCGTAACATTCACATAACAAGGCGAAGGAACCTCCAGGTCACACTGAGAGAAGGACAGACCAAGATGGGTCCTAGGCAGCTGGATTTCCTACTTTTAAGTGGCTGAGCTGTCAGAAACCTAGGGCCTAGCAGCGGTGTTCCTGCAGGAAAGTGGGAGGAGAAATAGCCGCTGGACTAGGTGAGAACTGAGTCATGTTTGAGAAGCGCTGATTGCTTCCTGCAGGACGGGAACGGACTGTGTTCCTTTAGCTCGCACGGCTCCTCTCCTGGGTGTGAATTTCAGTGCCTGTTGCTCCTTTACTATAAATCAACCTTGTGTTTTAAGGCAGCCGTCCCCAACCATTTTGGTACCAGTTTCATGGGAGACAATTTTTCCACAGACTGTGGGATGAGGGTGGGGTTGGGGGGATGGTTTTGGGATGAAACTGTTCCACCTCATATCCTCAGGCATTAGTTAGATTCTCATAAGGAGCACGCAACCTGGATCCCTCTCACACGCACAGCTCACGACAGGGTTCATGCTCCTATGAGAATCGAATGCCGCCGCTGATCCAACGGGAGGCTGTGCGGCCCAGTTCCTGACAGGCCACGGACCAGTACCTGTCCACACTTGGGGTCGGGCACCCCTGTTTAAAGGTACCTTGTTAATCTGCCCAGTCTAGTCCCAGAGAGCGCCAAACGCATGTGTTCATGCCAAATTGTGTGTGTTCATACCTGGAGACGTGCCGTGGACACCCCATCCCTGGAGGCAGGGATCAGAATCCTCTGATCTACAGGATGCTTCCAGCAGTCTGAGGGGCACAGAGCTGGCAGTGTTGCGTTCGTGAGGAGCCAGGCCAACACCGGCCCAGAGCAGCGATGGTCCTGCCAGTTCCCAGGGAATGAGAAGGAGTGAGGGCACAGGATCCTGACCACCCCCGCCGTGCCTGGTGTGGGTGGCCCTTCAGGAGGCAGCCCGCTCTGCAGGGTGCTCGTACCCTGCTGTCCTAGGCATGTCCTGCCCTCAGAGTCCCAGGTTACTGGATGATAAAATCTGTAGTTACTGCATATATTTTCTTGCAGTTCTAACGTACCCTTTCCTTCTTACTATCAGATTTTATTTTTTTATTTTTATTTTTTATTTTTTCTTTTTTATTGATCATTCTTGGGTGTTTCTCGCAGAGGGGGATTTGGCAGGGTCACAGGACAATAGTGGAGGGAAGGTCAGCAGATAAACAAGTGAACAAAGTTCTCTGGTTTTCCTAGGCAGAGGACCCTGTGGCCTTCCGCAGTGTTTGTGTCCCTGGGTACTTGAGATTAAGGAGTGGTGATGACTCTTAACGAACATGCTGCCTTCAAGCATCTGTTTAACAAAGCACATCTTGCACCGCCCTTAATCCATTCAACCCTGAGTGGATACAGCACATGTTTCAGAGAGCACAGGGTTGGGGGTAAGGTCACAGATCAACAGGATCCCAAGGCAGAAGAATTTTTCTTAGTACAGAACAAAATGAAAAGTCTCCCATGTCTACCTCTGTCTACACAGACACAGCAACCATCCGATTTCTCAATCTTTTCCCCACCTTTCCCCCCTTTCTATTCCACAAAACCGCCATTGTCTTCATGGCCCGTTCTCAATGAGCTGTTGAGTACACCTCCCAGATGGGGTGGTGGCCGGGCAGAGGAGGTCCTCACTTCCCAGTAGGGGCGGCCGGGCAGAAGCGCCCCTCACCTCCCGGACGGGGCGGCTGGCCGGGCGGGGGGCTGACCCCCCCCACCTCCCTCCCGGACGGGGCGGCTGGCCGGGCGGGGGGGCTCCTCACTTCCCAGTAGGGGCGGCCAGGCAGAGGCGCCCCTCACTTCCCCGATGGGGCGGCTGGCCCGGCGGGGGGCTGACCCCCTCACCTCCCTCCCGGACGGGGCGGCTGGCCGGGCGGGGGGCTGACCCCCCCACCTCCCTCCCGGATGGGGCGGCTGGCCGGGCAGAGGGGCTCCTCACTTCCCAGAAGGGGCGGCCGGGCAGAGGCGCCCCTCACCTCCCGGATGGGGCGGCTGGCCAGGCGGGGGGCTAACCCCCCCACCTCCCTCCCGGATGGGGCGGCTGGCCGGGCCGGGGGCTGACCCCCCCACCTCCCTCCCAGACAGAGCGGCTGGCCGGGCAGAGGGGCTCCTCACTTCCCAGTAGGGGCGGCCGGGCAGAGGCGCCCCCCCCACCTCCTGGACAGGGCGGATGGCCGGGCAGGGGGCTGATCCCCCCACCTCCCTCCCGGACGGGGCGGCTGGCCGGGCAGAGGGGCTCCTCACTTCCCAGTAGGGGCGGCTGGGCAGAGGCACCCCTCGCCTCCCGGATGGGGTGGCTGGCCAGGCGGGGGGCTGACCCCCCCACCTCCCTCCCGGACGAGGCGGCTGGCCGGGCAGAGGGGCTCCTCACTTCCCGGTAGGGGCGGCCGGGCAGAGGTGCCCCTCACCTCCCGGACGGGGCGGCTGGCCGGGCGGGGGGCTGACCCCCCCACCTCCCTCCCAGACGAGGAGGGAGGACGCTCCTCACTTCTCAGATGGGGTGGCTGCCGGGCGGAGGGGCTCCTCACTTCTCAGACGGGGCGGTTGCCAGGCAGAGGGTCTCCTCACTTCTCAGACAGGGCGGCCGGGCAGAGACACTCCTCACATCCCGGATGGGGCGGCAGGGCAGAGGTGCTCCCCACATCTCAGACGATGGGCGGCCGGGCAGAGACGCTCCTCACTTCCCAGATGTGATGGCAGCCGGGAAGAGGCGCTCCTCACTTCCTAGATGGGATGGCGGCCGGGCAGAGATGCTCCTCACTTTCCAGACTGGGCAGCCAGGCAGAGGGGCTCCTCACATCCCAGACGATGGGCAGTCAGGCGGAGACGCTCCTCACTTCCCAGACGGGGTGGCTGCCAGGCAGAGGCTGCAATCTCGGCACTTAGGGAGGCCAAGGCAGGCGGCTGGGAGGTGGTTGTAACGAGCTGAGATCACGCCACTGCACTCCAGCCTGGGCGCCATTGAGCACTGAGTTAACGAGACTCCGTCTGCAATCCCGGCACCTCGGGAGGCCGAGGCTGGTGGATCACTCGTGGTTAGGAGCTGGAGACCAGCCCAGCCGACACATCGAAACCCCGTCTCCACCAAAAAAATACGAAAACCAGTCAGGTGTGGCGGCGCACGCCTGCAATCGCAGGCACTCGGCAGGCTGAGGCAGGAGAATCGGGCAGGGAGGTTGCAGTGAGCTGAGATGGCAGCAGTACCGTCCAGCTTCGGCTCGGCATCAGAGGGAGACCGTGGAAAGAGGGGAGAGGGGAGAGGGGAGAGGGGAGGGGAGAGGGGAGAGGGGAGAGGGGAGAGGGGAGAGGGGAGAGGGGAGAGGGAGCTCTATCTACCACACAGTCCTTCTCTGAATATCGCACTCTCTCAGCTTTAAAATTCAATGGTTTTAGAATATATAAAGTTATAAATATTCTTGTATAAGTTATAGTATTAACTGGAATGTACATACTTTTCTCACCCTTGGCAACCCTTGTTAAATTCCTCAAGGGATAGGTAAGTCTTTGGGGAAGGAATAACAATGGAATGGAAGAATGATAGACTGCCATTTTCCACTACTTTTTAGAAATGTGTCTAGCCCTTTTGTTTTCATTCTCATACTGTTCTCTTTCTAGAACTGCCACCTTGGAAACTCTCCTGGGAATATCTAATAGAAATGCATCTCTTAAGAATAAGTGTGTAACATAGTTCTCATAATAACCTTAATTAGGTACTGTATATAATTAGATCATGGAATTTGAGCAATAGAATATTTAGTAATTGTGTTTGACCTTTTTATTATTTAAACAACTTTCTTCTGCAATTAACTTAGAAGAAAGGGGCATTAAAATGAAAAAAGAAAGCTGAGTAAGTAGAAAAGATCACAAACTTATTTACTTATTGCTGAGACAACTCAGCAGGTTGAATATATTTACCTTTAACAATCTTCTTTGCACAGTCATTATACACTTGCTCTTGAGATGTGCTTGACTGGAACACCCGATCAAATGCATAAGGCTTGGACGCGATCACGACCGTGTCTTCTCCCTGAAACTTGGCGATGTACTTGTCGCCGCGGTTCACTTCAGACTCGTTGAGAGGTCTGAAGCGACACATCACTTTGATGTTGCACTCGGCCAGGTCCGCCATCTTTCTCGCAACCGGGGCCGGCGGCCGGGAGCCACTCCCCGCCGCTCAGTCTTGCAGGGAACGCGCCGGACCTGAGGGCTTGGGGTCGCGAGGGCCGTGAGAGGCAGCAGTCAGCTGCGCCGCGCTGCGCTTCCCCGGGTGGAGGCGGCCGGGGAGCCGGGACTCGAAGAGCCGGCGCCGGCAGCCGTTAACCCTAACGCTCACTTCCGATCCATCATCACTATCAGATTTTAAATGTAAAAATTAATTCAAGTGAAGACAGTACCTCTGTTTTCTCATCGAGTTCCAAGAAATGAACCGAGGTGGATTTTCCTGTTCTCCCCGGAAGACCAAGAACCTTACGAGGGCCCTGGCTTTCTTCCCTTCTCTTTTCTTTCTTTCTCTTTTATTTTCTCATTTTTGTGCCTTTCTTTCAAGCTCAGTTTCATGATTTAAGACCTCAGTGCTTTCAGGTTCCAAAAATCTGGGCTGGTTCCTTGCTGAACCAACAGGGCTGTCCAGCCAGGTTCCTTCTCTTGGGGCCCACATAATCCCATTGTATGGTCCTGGCAGGTGGCCAGACACTTTTCCTGCCCTGGGGTCTGCTAGTGAGAGGATCCTCAATACAATTAATTCCCTAATCTCTTCATTCCAGCACTTTCCGTCTACGTTATTGAAAGATGGGCATTCAAGATGCTCGTTTTTAATGACTTGCAATTTTCACCCACTTGGTCACAGCTCTGTTGGGTTTTATTGCCAGCGGGTAAAACACCTGCCTCTGGGCTGTGCAGATAAACTATGGAAAACTGCGTGCTCCCACTCCCTCATCCAGCAATGAGCCCAGGCAGGCAGGGGAATTAACATGCACAACTTAATTGGATTTTCATCGTGTCCTGCTGGCTGACAGAGGAGCTCCCGTCTCTTCATGATTGCATTCAAATGCCAGGTTTAATTCTAAGACTGCAGCTTGGAAGGTGAAAGGCATTTCGCAGTAAACAGTTCATTAAGAGACACTTCCAGCCTCTCCGCCTCCTCTGAGTGTGGAGAGGGGCTTTCTGTGGAAGGGGGTTTTGATTTAATTGAGAACTCAGTGAATGCCTGGGACTGTGCTGTGGGCCCAGGACCGTTGCCACAGACGTACCGTTGCTCCCAGGACCATTGCCACAGACGCACTGTTGCTCTGCCCCATTTGCACTGGGGTTTCCGAATGCAGCCAGTTCAGATGCCCAGGACCCAGGAGCCCTCCCCAGTGACTCACTCCACGGCCACCCTGGGCCGCCACCCTGCGCACCGGGTGCTGTTGCCCCACTGAGAGAGGTGGGATCAGAGGCTGGGAGATTCATGAACGTGACTAGGGTCACCTGGCCGAAGTGGTGGAGCTGCACTCCGCTCTGAGGGTGGCTGATGGCCGGGGCCCTTCTAAATGAATGAATGAACTAGTAGCCACAAATGGGGACTCTCCTGCCTGAAGTGATGGTTGGGGTGAGCCCAGGGCTGGAGGTGGGGCGTGCCTGGGAGGACAGAAGAGTTAGGAGCAGGGAAGGTGGGAGCCACAGTCCCTGATGCGCATCCGAACCTGCAGGGTCCTGGCAGAGAATGGGGTGAGGCAGGCACCACATCTGCACGAGACAGATGTGTTACTTGTTGTGTTACTTGTTGTGTTACTTGCACAACAAGGCTGTTGTTTCCTTGCTAAAACAGTAAGTTGTTTTCCCCAGCAATTCTAACAGGCAGAAAACCCCATCTCAGCACATCAGCATCCCTTCCCTTCCCCAGGAAGGTAAGAGAGGGCTGCAGGAGGAGGAAGGAAATGCTGGAAAGTGGCTCTTCCCCGGGTAGCAGTGGTCAGTCGGTCTGCATCCTCCTGGGAGCCTGGTTCCTGCAGTTCCCACGGCCACGCTGGGTAAAGCTGGCAGGGAAGACAGACCTCTACCGGGGCAGGGCCCTGCAACTTCTTTCTCCTGTGTTAAACCGTTCTCAATGACAGAGGCTGCCACGATGGTGACACTGAAGAGCACTGGCAAACGCACTAGCTGAGTAACAGACACTGTAACCAGCTGGCTGCAGCATTCGGGATGGGCAGGTGCTGCCTGACTGCAGGGGCAGAGGGCCACCTGTCTTCTCTACACCCTCCTGGCATCTCAGAGCCCTGGCTGGAGCCTGCCTTCCTGGCCATGGTTGTGAGCAGGGAGGCCTGGGTGTACACATGTCCATGTGCGGATCAGCAGAGGGGTAGAATGGGGCCTGTGTTTTTTTACCCCATCCCACCCGATGGCCTACGTCGGAAAGTCACGTAGGAATGAGGAAGGTGAAGAGGGTTCTTGCAGCTGACACCAGGCTGCCCAGCTTAGGTTGGGCCTGACCTCAGGACTGAGCCCAGCCCCCAGGGTAGCCCCAGTGCTCGCCGTCATACCCCATGATGCCCTACTGTGTTCACAGGGGAATGAGGCAGCTCCGCACACACAGAGGGCTCCCAGGACAGGTCCTGCCAAGGGTGTGACTGATGACCTGCTCCCCGAGTCCAAAATCCTGGCTGAGGTCCAGGCAGCTGTGTCAGGGAGGGTCACATGGCACAGGCCACGAAGCCCCTGCCCATGGGGCTAGCATTTACCATCCACGAACGCGCTCCCTTTCAGGGTGCCTGATAGTGGTGAGGGTCAGATCGGGGATGATGGAAGTCATGGCCAGGGCAGGAGGTAAAGAGGATGCATGGCCTCCTGGCCTCGGAGAGTTTGCAAAGTGCCCCTCGGATCTGACACGGGCTGGAGAGCAGAGCACGCGGTCACTGCGCTTGGTGGTTCCTACCTGTGGGGGCTCCTCGCCGCTGGACTAGAGACAGCTTTCTGGGGGGCCTTCTGCTGCTCACTGATATGGCCAGCCTGGCCTCTGTCTTAGACTGGGCACCGCAGTCCCCAGACCCAGGTCCTGGCCCCTGACTACCCAACACCTAACATTGCTCTGTGTCAAGTAGCAGAGGCGCCTCTGTTCGTTACTTAAAGAATGGATTTGTTTCTGCTGACTCCAGAAACAGCAGTGCACATGAACCACTGTCATCGAGGACAAGGCCCCCCTTCTTCCAGGCTGACCACAGGTGGGCACTGCCAGGAGCTCTGATCACTGTGTTCTCTGCACACGTAGGACAAGCTGAGCAGGCCCAGCTCTTTCCTCACGACTGCATGCATGGGGTAGTTCAGCACTCTGAGTCCCCTCCTGCAAGACCCTGGTGGTGCCCTGCCATCACGTCAGTGCCTGTGTGTTTCGTGGAGCACGTGGGCAGCCCTGTGATCCCCGTGGGCCTGGCAGCGGTGCCATCTACTTGTCTGCTTATCTCAGGCCATCTACTTTGTGCTGAGCCCTGAAGTGAGTTCTGGGTCCCAGAAAGGACCTGGAGGGGGGACCCCTACCCTCGAGGAGTACACAGCCTGGTGGGGAAGGGGACACGGACACCTACAAGTCAGACACGGGATCATAGGGTCTTCGAGGAGGAGGCCTGGGCTTCCACAAAGACAGCAGCGCCCCATCCTATTCGTAATCTACCCCCAGGACGCCCCTCCAAGGCTGTGTGGAGGTAGACCTGGAGAGCTGGAAAGAGTCTCCACCCCTTTCCTCGTAGAAGTGGGAACGCAGAAAGGAAAGAGCAAGGACGTGACCCCTCCACAGACCCCAGGCCCCGGGATGGCTGTTAGAGGGCCCTGGCTCAGGGGCCCCTCCTGTCCCTCAGGGAAGGGGGTGCTTTGGACTCCCCAAGCTGCAGAGAGTGGTTGGGCCCCATGAGGGTGGCAGAGGAACTGGTGTGGGGAGGAGGAGAGTGTGGGGGCTGTGCCTGGCCCTGGGGGTGCAAGCAGAACCCTCTGGGAGGGATCACAGGGAGACTTTTAGCCCTGAACGGGGAGTTGCCCAGAAGACCTTTGGGGGGCTTTAGTCTTGGCCTCGGCATCTCCTCTGGTCCCAGCCCTGACCCCAGAGATGGAAGGTGTCCAAGGTCGGCATGTCTCCGGCCTGTGGCCTCTGTTGGGCAGGCCATGCACAAAGAGGCCTCATTTATCCACAAAGACACCCTCTGTCGCCGAGACACAGACTCTTCCCTTCCAAGACCAGTGGAAAGGACTTGGGGACAGCCTCATCGAGCCAGAAAATCCGGTCATTGCAAGGCTGCTCTCAGGCCCAGTGTGCTCAGAGAATTACACCTCAGCACCAAGCTCTTTTCACTAAGGGTCCCTTCCATAACTGGAACTTGAACAAATGGCAGTAAAGTATGCAGGAGCTTGCCTACCTAGAACAGGGCTCTCAGAAGAAAGATAAGCTCCCTCAGGTTCAGAAATGGCAGCAAAGCACATTCCCCCATACTCCAAGGCCGGCACATGGTGGGTTGGCTGTGGGGCCAGGCACGTGGGGGAGGCCCCTCTCTGTGAAGTGAGTCAAGGCAGAAAAGAGGAAATGCCTCTACCTATCCTGTCCGGGGCCAGGGGCCTGGGAGGTGAGGAGGGACATGGGAAGCAGACTGGTGCCGACCCACAGGCGTGAGCCTCCCCTACCCAAGGGAGCAGGAAAGCCCCATGGGGGTCTCCTGAGCCCACAGGGTCACGGGTACGTATTCACTGCTAACCAAGCTCCCTTTAGATGGTCAGTGTGGTGACATCTGGAGCTTGCCCTGGAGTTTGAAAGGGCAGGTGCTGGAGAGCGTGGCTATCGGGAGCCGTGGGCAGATTTGTGGAGGGAGGTGGCGTGAGAAATGGCCCTCAAGATCTCTCCACCTGAGGAGGCCACCCTGTCTCCTGCCCATCCTCCACCTGTCTTGCTCCTGGTTCCGCACATTTTCTTCTCTCTTAGCCGGCCCAGCTGACTCACCACCCGTAAGACCAGGCCCACCGTGGGCCCTGCCCTGGGACTTGGCCTCCATGTGCCCCACCTGGAGACAGAGCCACTGCCCACGGAATGAGGCTCCGGACTCAGTCCAGACATTGGCTGAGCAGGAACAACAGCACCCGGCATCAGTGACCGAGGAAGGTGTAAAGACCCCATCAGACAAGGCAGGGACGAGGCTTCTGCCCCAGTGATGGTATGAACCCAGGGCCTGGGCTTATGCAAAAGCTCCTCGAAAAATAATTTAGAGAAAAATAAAACCAGCAACCTCTTTATTAAGTACCTCCACCTGGGACACTGCCACTCCTCGTGGCCAGCAGGGATAGAAGGGTATCCACTGGTTCCCTCTCATCTCCAGAGGCTGCCTGTGCTGAGCCAACCGTGGTCCCTGAGCCAGAAGCTCTGTCCCTTGGGTGGCTTGACAGGGCACTCATGCTGAGCAAATAAATCCACAAGGAAACGCCGAGAGCCTTGTCCTCCCAGCGCGAGGCTTGCTTCCGCTTGGTGCTTCACGGTCAGTACGAAAACCTGATGCCCAGAGATGTTCCGATTATGTTTCTCTGCTCCCTGCTTCCTCGAGATCAGGCCACTTCGAATGAGGTAATGAGACCACAATTTTCTCCCCAGGAATTGTTCTCAACATCCTCTTTGCTGGTGTCTCCTCATTCATCCCAGCCCTGCTCAGATGCTCCCCCATGAGGTCCCGGGTGCCCGTCAGGGCCCGGCTCAGCCCCGGCATCCTTGTTGACTCAGGTCTCTCAGGATGGACCACTTTCTAGCCAGTAGGGCATGGGTCCCAGCTCTCCCCATGTGGAGTGTAGGGGGCTTCTGGTGGGTTCTACTCCCATGGCAGCGTTAGCCAAGGAGTCTGCGTTTCCACCAGGTCTGGGGGAGCTTGGAGTCGTCAAAGGAAGCTTCTGTGAAAATCTTGGAGTTGCTGTTACTTTGTCTGGGGTTCCAAAAACAGCATTACCCGAAGAAGGAACCTAGACTGAGTCTGAGCTCCATAAATTAGCTGCCCCTGTGTGGGTAAGAATAGATTTATTGAACTCGATTTTTGCATTACATTTGCATAATACTCTCATTTAAATAATGACAGGAGAAGGTATGGAGATGGGAGGTGGGAGGGACGTGGGCTCTGAGCCTGAGGGCTCCCGGTAGAAGGAGCTCAAGAACAGAGCTGCCCCTCCCACAGTACGACCTCCACTGCCCAGAGATCACACGGCAAATGGTGTTTTCTGGTGGGGTCAGGGGTGCGGGGGAAGAAGTGTGCCGCATGGCCCAGTCTCTGTTGCCCATTGTCACCGCGTGGAGAGGTGGAGAAGTCCCAGGAAGGCAGAAGGCTTGGACCAGTGTGAGGTCTGAATGGCATCCCCAAAACCCCATATGCTTCCTCCAAGTTGTATTAATCATATTTTTTTAATTTCTGTATTTTATGATGCTCTGACATCCTGGGGCCTCACTGACCAGAGAAGGAACTGCCTTTCCCAGGGGTAGCTAATTCCTAGGGACTCCCTGGTGAGTGTGCCTTTCATGTGCAAACCGCCCAATCCAAGCCCTTGGCTCCAGCCACCTCCTATATGGGCTCCTGCACTCCCAGGCCAGTATTTCCCTACCCAAAATCACCCAGGGCCAGGAACCAGACAACTAGAGGCCACACCTGCAGCCCAGAGCCCTCCAAAATTGCTGAAACGCCCAGCCCTAGGCCTGCTCAGCTGATCACCACACCTCCCCAGCTCCTTCCCACGATAAAGGCTCTGGGCCTGCTCACCCCTCACTCCTGCTGCCTCCTGGCTGAGCTGGTGCTTTCCCGCATGGCCTTGCCTGGTATGCCATGCCCCCTCCTCTTGGGAACCTTAAGTAATAAACTCTCCTTTCAAGACAGCTGTCTCCATGTTTGTCATCTTATCATACCTAATTAAAATAAACCATCGGTACATCGCAAAACACAAGGCTCTGTCACCCTGGCAACCTGGAATGAACAGGAGATGCCTTCCAGGTGCCCAAGCACTGGGCTGATAACGCTGATGGGCACAGAACAAGCTGAAGGTGCCACCCCCACGAAGACTGCAGGAACTCTGAGAGGAGTAGCTTGTTCAGGGCCCCCTTGCCAGGGATTGAAATAATTACCACTAACACCATCTTCCAAAATAGCATCTTGCATCTAGATCAGGGGTGTCCAATCTTGTGGCTTCCCTGAGCCACATTGGAAGAAGAAGTGTCTTTAGCCACACATAAAATACATTAACACTAATGATAGCTGATGATGAGCTAAAAAAATCGTGAAGAAATTCTCATAGTTTTAAGAAATGTTACGATTTTGTGTTGGGTCCCATTGGAAGCTGTGTCTGGCTTCACGCAGCCCGCAGACTGCAGGTTGGAGAAGCTTGGTCTAAGTAGTAGCCCATGTGGGGACAGCTGCTCTATTTGCAGAGTGACTGTTCCACGTCACACATAGTGGGCTGTTTGTACATAAGCTAGCCTGCCTGCACATACGCTGTGCCCTATGCAGAAAGGCTGGCCTATATGCAGATCAGCTCACTTCTGGTTCCTCCAAATGCAAAAATGTTCTAATAAACATGCTACTCAGATTGGCTGATCAGAGGCAACTCACAGATCTGACATCAATTAGTTGCTCTGGACCTGACCTCAGTGTCCATCCTGAGGACAGCTGCTGGCCCAGGACACATACATGCCAATTCTCTCACCGTAGACCCCACCAGCTAAGTGGGACACCACCACAGGGTGTGGTTCATTTTCATGCATGTTAGTGCTGTTCTCTGTCCATCCTTGCAAAGCAGGCAAAGCAGGTGGTCAAGAGGGAAGCAAATGTCAGAACTGTCCTAGTTGTCTGTGGAGTCCCCCAGGCCTCAGCCTGTGGCTCTGAACCCGTTTTCCTGCCATGATGCTGGGCAGCATCCAGGATGTGCATCTGGGCTTCTGCCAAGCTTCCTGCAGGATAGTGTGGGGAAACTCTCCTTCCGCTTCTGAAATGATGCTGCTAAACGCCTCTGCCTACCCAACAGATAAACTGGTACTTGCAATGTGCTTGCAGCTTTGGTGTGGGAATGGGGTTGCCTATTATGCATAGTTATATTTAATAAGAAACTAAACTGAAAGCTCACTGCAGTAAACAAGCATTTGGATTCTCATCCTGGCTCTGAAACGACTGGGAAATCGTTGGAGATTGACGCATCCCTAGAGGCATCTCTTGAACCCGGGGTCATCTGGCCTCCATGTGGCTGTGTGTACACAGACGATTCTTCTCCAAGATGATCCTATGGGTCCTGAAAGACCTTGGCACAGGGGCCTCCAGACTGCGGTAACACCATCCTCCCTTCTGAAACCCAGGCAGAGAGGCTTGGAGAGTGGCACTGGGGAAATACCAGGAGTGGCCAGCAAGAGGAAGAGACCCTCTGCCTGCCCAGTCACTGTGTGCCCAGAGAGAAGTGTAGGTGTGTAGGGAGGGACACAGCCCTGCCGCTGCTAAGGGAGAGATCTCCAAGGCCACTGCCTATGGGGGCTGTGTGGAGGTACAGCCCCCACCTCTGCCCTGGGCCCCCAGCACCCAGCCTGCCATGGTCAGTCACAGCCTTCCCATGCCTTGAGTGTCTGGGGAGGGCTTGGAAGACCAGGAGGCACAGGGATGGAGTCTGGGGCTGATCTTCCTTGGAGATGCCCCAGCTTGTGGCCTCGCATTGGGCCTCTCCACGTGGCCTGTGTGTTGGGCCTGGCTCACCCCAGCCATCCTCACATTGCACAAGAGACCCTTGTCCCCACCGCATTGCACCGCTTGTGGCACCCTGGGTAGAGGCCCAGCTCTGGAGTCAGACTGGGGAAAAATACGTTGGCTCTGCCAATGCTCACTGTGTGCTCCTGGACAGGTAACTAAACCTATCTGTGCTTGTTTCCTCCTGTTAAAATGGGGACAATAATCAGATATACTTTAAGGTTTGTGCTTATTTTGAATTACACAAGAAACAGAGCTGGAGTCAAGGATTGTTGGCACTAATCATTTGAGAGACTATCCAAGGAAGAGCTGGGAATGAGTGGTGATGTCATGATCCGGCGCTGCTGAGCCTGAGGAGGTCCGAGAAGGCCCAGCACAACCCTCTTGGGGGCCAGCACTCACAGCACAGGGAAATTCGGAGACCGGGCCAACCCCGAAGGACTCTCCCTCCAGAGTTTGTTCATTGTTCACTCATTCATTTAGCAGTTACGTGTGTTGCCCGGCGCTGCTCTCATGGATGGACTCTCGGCCTTTAATGTGCTCTCTCACCAAAGGGAGATGAGGGCAGCTGACAAAGGCCCCCTTCTGAGTTCCTGCCAGGGCCTGGATTCCAACGGTGAAACTTTCCTGTGGGATTAACCACATGGTGTTCAGGCATCTCAGAATCGTTCAGTAGGAGGCAACACCTTGGCCATGGAGCACAGTGACTGGGAAGGTCACAGGAGAGGAGGGCTGCAGGTCCCGGGTTCTTCATGGAGGACAAGGTGTTTGTATGGGGTCCTGGAGGAGAGGCACGAGGACCTCTGCTTTATCCTAGCTTGCAGCAGGCTAGAAACACCCAACAGATAACTCCCCAAAAGGGAATAACATGGGCCAACTTTGCCCCTTTGACCCTACAAATAGGTTTTATTTCCAGTACGATGAGCAAGCACGCTGAACTGTCTTGCAGTTGCCCGATGGGTTCTTCCCACCCACTGTACAGACAAAACCAATTCACTGAGACTGTGGTACTGCACTAAAGAAACAGTTTAATTGATGCAGCTAGCCACGTGGGAGAAGGAGCTGCTACTCAAATCAGTCTCCCAGAAGAATGGGAGGTTTGGGTTTTTCAAGGATTGTTTGTGGGCAGAGGACCAGGGAGTGGGTGCGGTTGATTGGTTAGGGATGCAATCATAGGGTGTAGAAAATGATCCTCTCACTGAGTCTGCCTCTGGATGGGGAGGTGGGAGTGCATAGGACCAGTTGAGTCATGAGCCATGAGTCTGGGTAGGGTCAGTCAGTTGGCAGAATGCAAAAATCTGGAAAACAGCTGAAAAAACCAAACTCAGGCTCTACAATAGTGTTGTTATCTACAGAAGCAATTGGAGAAGGCACAAATTGTGTGACTTCTAGCCATATGACTTCTGAACAATAAGGAATTACGGAAACTATGTCTACATTTTAGCAGAGTTCAGGCTCCTCCCGAAATCCTAATCACGTGGCCTTTCATTCGTTTTTGGTCCTCAAGGAAGGAGGGCTTTAGTTTTAGAGAGGGACTAGTATTGTTCTATAACTAAATTTCTCCCTGGATTAGTTTAGCCTGTGCCCAAGCATGAGCAGGACAGCCCGCCTGTGAGGCTAGAGGTAAGGTGGAGTCAGTCATGCGTGACCTCCCTCGCTGTCATAAGCTTTGCAAAGGTGGTTGCAGTCTTTCTCTGGTCAGAACACATGGTGCAGCCATCTGAGATCTTTGCAAATGGACAGTAGCAAGAGAAGTGGAGAAAGAGGCCAGAGTGTGGTGAGTTCCACCTCACTGAAGGCCAGCAAGGGGCATGGATTGGCAGGATAGTATCCAGTGTGGAACACAGGAGGAGCACCTGTGAAGGGAAACCAGGTCGGGAGCATCAGCCGTGGGAAATCATAGAGGGAATCCTTGTTCTCCTGCTGCTTCCTGGGGTCTGCAGTCTCCCTGTCCATCAGACGCTGGCCCTCCTCGTGGCTTGCTGACTGTGCTTTATGAAATTCACGCTCACATTTCCCCATATTTTCTGAAGCAGTGGTGAGTCTGGTTCTTGACTGGTTTTGTTTCCAGACAGGTCCCTTCTGTCTTTTTACTCCCCACTTCCAGTGGGCACGTGGGTTTCCCAGGGCTTCAGGCCTTCTGTCTGCTCTAGGGGAAGCTGGGGACGTCTGGACTGTCCTCATAGAAGCGGAGACGTTTTGCTGCGCCTTAGGGAATGGGGAGCAGTGGGGAGTCTTATGGAATCCCTGGTCTCTACTCCACCCCCGAGCTCCTGCTGAGAGGCTTGCTGTGCCTGTGCCCTCCCTGGGGGTGGCACAGTCCAGGATCTCCCCACCTGGCATCCTCTGAGATGGATGCTCCTGCCTCTGAGACAGGCAGCCCTCTGCTTGCTGGCTGCTCCCCAGCATCTGTTTCTGACTCACTGCATAAAACAGACAGGAAAGTTGAGGGTTCCTGCCCAGTGTCTGTCTCCAGGCACAGAGTCTCAGTACCAGCTCTCAAAACTCTGTCTGCTCACCTGGGCAGCTCCAGGAGGCGGGGGAGGAGTCAGGAGCGCAGCAGCCCCTTGAAACTTCCCAGGATGGCTGGTTTTGGGGGTTTATCACATTATTTTTCTCCCTCTGGTTTTAGCCACTGTAGGCCAGTTTGTTCACAGGTTTTTACCAACTTTGGCTCATTTCATTACCTTATCAGAGGTGGGAATTCTGAGGTCCCTAAGCCAGAGGCTTTCAGGGATGTGGCTCCCACTGCCGCCCTGGCAGGGAGGGCGCAGGAGCCCCAGGTGGAGCCTCTGACCTAGAGCCTTTGGCTCTAGAGCCTGGAGCCTTACCGCAAGGCTGCCTGTGGGTTTGGCGTGGGGAAACAACCCAGCCTGGAGCCCAGGCTGCTGGTTATCTGGAGACAGCCTCCCGGTAAGATTTCTCTGAGACAAGAAACAATTATGCAAATTATCCTAATTCTGTTTTAAAGAATAGAGAGATTGTTTGCAGAGACAAACCATTTAGGCAGGCAATGTAGAAGGTGTTTCCATGGCTAATCTGCCTTCAAAGGAGAGGGATTTTGTTTGTAAACTTCAGACCCAGAAAATTGATTGTTCTGTCAACTTTAGATAATTATCTGTCCTCCCTGAGGCCCTAAGCTTAGCAGAAATGTTCTTTCTCTGAATCAGTACTCAGCTTTGGATCTCTGTTGGGTTCCCTGTGGAGTGCTAAATCAGAGATTCCCCCAAAGCAGTGGATCAGGAGCCTTCCTCCAGCCACACAGTGCCCATCCTGCCTGCAGAAGAATGGACAGAGATCCGGATGGGAGGGCTGCAGAGCTGGCACTGTGTCCCTGGAGGGGCTGGTGGGGACTCACTTTTCGGGGGACAGGGGAGGCAGAGTCCACACTCAACTGCTGTGTAGAGATGGGCATGAAGGGCAGGCAGGTCTGGCCTTGGCCTTGCGGTTTGTTTCCATTAAAGACCTTCAAGACCAGAAGGGACCAATAGGGCCGGACTATGCAGGGAGAGAAGAGGTTCTAGGGAACTGAGTTCCGAAGTCTTCGTCTTCTCACTGTGCAATGAGGTTCGCCTATAAAGCAGGCTGCTTGTCCTCGGGAGAGCTCATTGTGGAGAAACATCAGTGGACAGAGCCCCTCCTTATCTGCATCAGACTCCTCTGGTCTCCCCGGTTGCCTTTTTCTCTGCCCCTAAGGGCATCTGTCCCTGGAGAGGCTCTCAGGACAGTATACTGGGCACCCCTTGCCTGGCAGCCCTCCTCTCCACAATGTCATCAGAGAGCTCCACCTGCCCTTCTAGCCCCCTGGTCCAGCACTGCTGGTCATGAGGTTTGGGCCCTGTGACCTGCCCAGATCCAAGCTGTGGGGAAAGTTTGCTGAGACCAGTTTGGGGAACAGAGGGGCCTTGTTGTACCATTTGTTCTGGGCACAGGGGACCTCCTGCATCATCTATCTCCTCCATGAGATGCTAGTTTCAGGGATTCCTTGGGGACACTGGAGAGCAGGGCTGGCTCAGGCAGGGGCCTGACCATAGTCCAGACAGTGCAGACCCTACCTGAGGTGCCACATGGGCCCTCATCAGTCTTCTCTTCACACAGTGGAGTCACTCCTGTGCCTCCCCTGTCTGCACTCCATTCAGCCGGGAAAGGCCTGCAGTAGCCAATGCCCACATTTGAGTTTCAAATGTGAATATACCCAGGGATTGCAATTTACCAAAAGATGAAGGAAAAGGCCTCTCCCAGTACTTGGTCAACATTATTCTGTGGTATTTTTCAGATGAAATTAGCATTTAAGCCAGTATACTTTTAGTAAAGCAGATTATGCTCCATAATGTGGGTGGGTCTCATCCAATCAGTTGAAGGCCTTAAAGGAAGAAATACTGACCTCCTAGGGGAAGAGGGGAATTCTGCCCCTGGACTCAAGCCACTCTTCCTTGGATTCTAGCCTCTGTAATCACACGAGACAATTCTGGACATCTCCTCTCTTTTCTGTTTCTCTGGAAAACACTGACTAATGCAATTCTTGTTAAGCTGCTTTTAAGAAGTGTGAAGAAAATATTAAAAAGGTGTAACTAAGAATTTTGAGTGGACGATCTAATTATTTCACACTGGCTGAGATCTCCCTGATGTTGACATTGTAATGACACTGTGCACTTCTTGGAGTAAGAAAAAGTGCAGTCTCAGTATCCCTCCCACTAAATAGGTAGGCAAATTGCCATTTCCCAAAATGTCCAGAATACTAAGTAGGTTGACGAGTAACTCTTGAAATTACATAAGACAAATCAGTTGCAACAGAGGATCATAAACCCCTCGTGTATGGAAGGAAAACAAGTTTGTCAATGTGCAAACTGTAAGTCTAAGTTCCTACTTCTGTAAAAAGTAGAGTTTCCTCTTCAAAGACTTTCCTTCCCATCTCATTAGAAATAAATATTAACTTCTCTTAGAAGCAAAATTTATTCAAAGACCTGTGCTAACATTCTTAAATATCTGCTAGCCCTAATAAAGAAATCAATGTACTTTATGTTCTTAGCTCCCACAATTTAGCCTAAATATTTGCCCTGGCATGCTTATGCTAGTCCAAGCAAGCTTTAGGTCATTGCCTGTTCCTCTTCTTTATTCGAAGGTGTTTTTACTTTTTTCAGCATTCCACAAGTTAGTTCCTCCTTCCTTTGTTCTCCTCTGCCTTTTCCTCTCTAAAAAAGTTCTAAGTTGCCAGCCAATCGGGACAAATACAGAATGTGAGGTCCCGTTCCAGCCACTGGAAACTGGACACAGCAGTAGGGTGGATGCGTCAGGTTATAAATGACCCTGTCTCCTTTGCTCGGTATACTCTTGTGGCAAAACTGCTGGTGAGTGTACCCTTTCTGCAGAAATTAAAAAAAAATAAAAATGGCCTTGCTGAGGAAATTAAATTTACATTCAAGTGCTATTTCTTTACCGCACTGGGAACAAGCATGTCAAACAATTTCAACCCTGCTGGACCGCATCAAGTGAGGGCCGGGATGGAAAAGTGGCCGTGCCGAGGTGCCCCGGAAGCAGCCTCCAGAGTGTGCCTCAGAGTTTCTGGCCATTTCAGCTAAGACTTTTCTTCTGACAGACTAGAAGTGAAAAAAAGAATTATTTACTTTGTTGGGAAATGTGACAAAAGGTTAAAATTCTACTAGTTCATAAAATATTTGAAGCTAACTTTGTTTTTATAAATAAAATTGTATTTACAATTTAAGTTTTAGTTCTCATCCTTGCTGTTATAAAAGTTATTCTAAGTTATGTCAGTCTTTGAGGGTAAATGTAGAGTATTTAAAATAGCTTATATTTGGAAAACTGAACAATGTTTGTTGTCATGATTTTACTTTGTTCTTGACCATATTGGTCCCAGAGAAAGTCAAGGTCTTCACCCACGGATTCAAGATTCTTGTGGCAGCTGCTGAATTCTTTTCCAAAAATGCTTGGGCCTCATCAGCGTCATGTTTACGCACTACCCCAGCCCCAACCACAGACATGGGCAGGAGGTACGGAGCTCTACGGTGCAGCGTCACTGCCAGTAAGAGTCTGGCTCTCCCATGAAGCATTACTCTTCCTCTGCATGTATTTTAGAGTTTCAAAAGCCATTTGGCCTCCATTTCTTTAGATTGTGGATAAAATCCATAAACTTGTACTGGGGTCACTGTTCCTCCAGCCTCTTTAGCACGTATCTGCAGTCTCATTTCCAGGCTGTTTCCTCTATGGGCCACTGCCTGCAGAATTCCCAGATGAATCCATTGCCCATTCCCTGTAGCCACATCTCCATACCCACAGCCGTTCTCAGCAGCTGCCTGCACACTCACATCCCAGAGGTCAAGTTGCCACAGCTGGTGTGTGTTTCCAGCCACTAGGCAACCCCAGGTCTTCATCTGAGCACCCAGGGCCAGAAGTCTCACCCTGTCCCCCATACCATCCCTTCCCAGCCAGCCACAGTTTCCTTCCTTCTGTTGCTCACACAGTGCTCTCAGCCCCAGATGCCCTTCCTCACACTTCCTCCCAAGGAAACCCAAGTCATCCGTCAGGGTCCACCCAAATATCCACACCCTCTGGTAGCCTGCCCAGCCCCAGAGGTTCCCCTGAACTCCCTTCCCCTATTAGAGCCTACAGAGGCAGTGCTGCCCAGCAGACATCTCGGCTGGGAGTCAAACAGAGCAAGGCTATTTTGGTCCCTCTCTCCACTCTATGTGACCCTGAAATGTGCCCTGGCCTTAGGAAACATTCAGCTACATCAGAGAACGTGAGTATGCATGTGGTTTGTATAACACAGGCAAGACATGGTTTTTAGATACGTTCAGAATAGATAGTTACAGAGAACAGGTATGTCACATGTGGGAAGGAAGAGACACAAGGGCCAAGAGATACTTAATATGCATGAGGCTCCTGGGCACTAAATGTTCAATTCACAATGTGCCTTTATACAAGAGACACCTAAACATGCAGAACCATGGGGCCTTCGTTCACCACCATTCCTGGTGCCCATTCTGGTCCCATGCGTCCTCTGCCCAAGAAACACGTAGAACCCATGACAGTGCGACAGCTGCTTCTTGGCAACTCCACCATGATCAGGCACACTTGTCCCATGTCTGTCCCGTTGAGCCGGTGTGTGTCATAAGCCCTTCAGCTGTGAGCACTCTTGCCCAGGTCTGGTCCTCGTGGTCACACCTGAGGGGGTGAGGTTGACTAGCAGAGAAAGAAGAGAACAGGTGATTGTTGACAGCACAGGAATCAGGTCATACGGCCCTCCCATCTCCTTCCCTCAGCTTCTTGCTGTGTTTTACGAATGGATTTTATAAACCTGTGATTCGAGCATCCTCAGTTGCTTCTCGAGCCTTTCCACTCCATGAACTCTGGGACAGCTTGCCTGGTACTGCAACTGGAGGACATCATTGCATCCAGAGAGCTTCCCACATGACAGTCTGTGAGCAAGGGACTTCGCCTCCCTGGATGGTGGTTTTCTTTTATGTAAAAGATGTGATCGTAGTCTCTATTTCTCAAGGGTGCTGTGAGAAACACACAGAATAAGGCCACGTGAAAGTGTGTGGCAGGTAGCGGATGCTCAGTAACGTGAAGCCTGCCCTTCCCGTAGCCTTTCTCTTCCTCCACTGGGTCTAGACTTCACATTGTCCCATGGTTCAAGATCCTTGGTTCATCCCGAGTCTTATCATCATCCCAGAAGCTTGGATGGAGCTCCTGGGGAAATCCAGCTTCACGGTCCCACACTGATCACTTCCCCTGGGCATGGCCTGGTAAATGCAGCTCAGATCCGCTCCCCAGGCAAGTCAAGGAAGTTGCTGCCCAGAAACCAAGTGAGGACATTTACAAGAACCGGCAGCAGCAGCAGCAGCAGAAACTGGATTTGCTTTTTCACCAGAGGATCCAGATTTCCCTGTGGCCTGGCAAACAAAAAAGAAGGAAGACGGAGCAGCACAGTCATCCCTTTGTGAAAAAGGAATTCAGGTAACTGAGTGACTCAGCAAGCCTGGGTCTTGGGGAAATTACGAATACCTGGTTGAAGGGCAGTCCTCAGGCAGAGCCCCTGAGACCTGTTGAACTCTAGAGTGTGGGAGCAGAGGAGATTCATGGCCTGCCCAGGGGCAGTGTCCACAGGGGCAGAGTGCCCCCAGGACTCGCCCTGGCTCAGTTAAGGACTCCCCTCAGAATCTGCAGAGGTGCAAGGCAGGGTGCAGCTCTGCCTGGACTGAGCTGGAAATGCAGCCATGTGGCTGAAGTGGCCACTTCCTGCTTTCTGTAAAGCAGCCACGCGGACCTGTGAACAGGTAAGACCCTTACTCTTGATTACTGAAGAACTAGAACCCAGGCTCCTTTGACCTTCTCTCCAAAAACCCAGATGACACGAGGACCCTCTCCCAGCTGAAGGGGCAGATTCATGCTTTAGAGTGTGGGGAGTCAGCGTGGGGGCACGTGAGTGTTTAGCTTAGGTGTGGGCCTCACAAAAGAGTCAAAACAAGTCAGCCAGGACTCCAGCAGCCTTCATTGTGTGAGAGATGCCAGCACTGTGGCCACAGCCTGACAGCTGCGCAGGCCACATAATGTGTGGGGCCGAGTGGAAAACGTGGGGTTTTTTTTGTTGTTGTTGTTCAAAATCATGAGCTTCCAGGGGCGGCAGCAGAACTTTAAACTACTCTGGGGCCCTTCTGAGCACAGGACTTGGTATGACTGCACAGGGATACTTGGCAGGCCAGGTGCAGGGACAGAGCGGTCTGCCCAGAGGCCAGCAGGTCCCCAGTCAGTGTCTGGCACCAGCTCCCTTCATGACCTGGGCTGGCTCAGTTCCACGGGACTCCCAAGGCTGGACGCTTCCCCGGAACATCATCCTCAGGGATTTCCCAACAGGAGCAGCCTCTGGCTTCAGATCTGTCCTTGTTTGACTCATAAATTATCACTCAGACTGAGAAAATTAACACTCGGTGATTCCTGAAAGGGTGCCCAGTGCAATAGATAATTTTCAAAGTGAGTTCATCGGGGGATTTAATAGCCAGGTAATGCCCATTAAAACAGCGACAAACATGGGGAGAAAAGGAAAAGTTCCGACTGGAAACTTATGCTGGCTTGACAGTTGTTCTCGGGGAGCAGAACAGAAGTGGGCATTTTCATTCTGGTTACACCATCAGCGATACCTCCACGGAGCCTCTCAGCTGGTTCCTCCTGGGTCTGGGCCACAGGCCTCCCAGTATTGCCGGTCTCGGAAGACATCTGTGGGCAGGTTCTGTAGAGGGAATCTGAGGCTGTGTGGGATGAGCTGCAGGACCCCACGTGGGGAAAGGCAGGAGGCAGCACCAGCTCCTTCACCAGGACCTGAGGGTACTGTGGCTCATCAGGGGCCATCGAGGACATGGAGACCCTGCACAGTGTTTGAGGAGTCCTGCTACATCCGTTTATTCTGGTTTAGGTGGTTGAGGGGAGACTCAGTGAAGCCTTGGGGGTTCAGGGCTATGCTGCCAGCCTCTGGGACAGCAGCCCCAGTGTCCCCCGACCCAGGCCTTGCTCCTCCCTGCTGATGAACGGCCACTCTGCTCCTAGAGGCACACCTGTCCCGAAGACACCTGGTTCTCATGCTCTTCTCTGCAGCACCTGAATTGGGCATTCCTGGGTAAAGCAGTTTAAGTTACTTTCACTTTTATCCACCTTGTTTCCATTATTTCAACCATGCATGTCCCTTGTGTATGTAGGATAAAGGTGTCTAAGAATAAAGGTCCATGATTTAAAGTTTTTTCCTCTTCTTTCCCTGTCCTGACCACCTGATCATAAACTTGTAGAAATAAAGTGGATCTCATGTTGTGTATCTTTCGATGCATCTAGAGAGATGGTTATATTCATATAAATAAACGGGCACATCCAGCACATTATTTCTAGTTGTCGTCTGCTAATAAGTTTACATCTGGTAAATGCCAGTGTTTCATTAAATGGCTGCATTGCACATGAGTCAATCTGTGTGACAAAGAATATGGCAGGTTTTGTACAGCCTTTGTAAAGACATTCTTCAATGCTGCCTTTTAAAATAGAAATGTTAAATCCTGTAACTAATCAACCTATGCCTTGTTAGAGGGCTGACATTTTCAATAATTCCTTTACAAAGGGTAGTGAGATGCATCAGATCCCCCAGTGGCCCCCAAGTAGGGACAGTGACAGTCAGCAGTTCTTTACGGACCTCTGCTCCATGGCAGGTTCTCCACTGGCCCTGGCTGCGGGCGGCCGTCATCTAACAAGATGCTTCGGTCCATGGGTGGAGGACAAAGGCCTATGGGCTTGGGGAGCGAGTTCTTTCGTCTCCTACATGACCTTCATCTGCTCGCGTTTCCCACGAAGTGCATCTGGGTTGGAAGGAGATGGTGGTTTCCCACGGAAGTCTGGTCCCTAAGTGACGCCTCTGCTGCCTACATCAGAATCTCCCAGGCTTGCTCCACAATGGTCCCGTCACGTGGTGCAGACTCAGGCGCGGTCTTGTGTGTGCAGAGGCAGGCTTGGTCTTGTGTGCTCTTGATCATGCACCTAGTCACATCTGTTCTACAGTGTTGCATTCTTCTAATTTCCATGCACATCTTTGCATAGGCGTGTTCCCATTGTTCCCATATCAATAAGTGGTGTGCAAGGTTTCAGAGTGCGCCAGTATTTCTTTAGTCGGTGTCATGCTGTTGGATATTCAGGTTTTTTAACCTAGTGTAAATAACATTCACATTTCTAAAAACCAGAAGAGTGTTTGTGATTAAGATATCATCTTAGTGGATATTAAATTGCTGCATCTGATTTCATTTCTCTTTCCCAAATAAAGAGTCAGTTGTGTGAGCTAGTCTCATTCTGAAACTGCACACTCCCATCCCAGAGGTAGAAAGCGAGATCTCCTGCCTGCATTTCACAGAGCATGTGATTATGGAGGTGTCCAGTCCCAGCAAACAGACCCTACATTCTTTTCCTTCAGTGACTCAGATGCAATATGTGGACAGTCCCAGACAGTATCGCTCCCTCACGTTCATTAACCTCCAGAGATTAAACATCACCTGATACACAGAACTGTGGGCTCCCCATTTGGCTAAGCATCAGGTGCAGCCAGGTTCTTACCTAGGCGCACTTGACAAGGTGCTGCCAGATGCCACCAGCGCAGACAGTCAGCGAGCCCACCTCATGAGAGGGCACATGAGATCCCCAAATGAGAAAGAACTCTAAGGAGCCAAAATCTGCCAAGATGGGTACATTAAAGCTTGCAACTTTGCACGTGAGTGCACCCTCAGACTCAGCCAGTTTATTCTCCTTTGCAGTCTGTTCTGAAAAGTCCAGCCAGATGATGGCTAAAGAGTAGAGAATGGAAGGTGGAAGGCGGTTGCTGCTTGCAGAAGAGGCACGCTGGCAGCATTGGCTGGGAGGAAGAGACTGGAAACTGAGTAGCAGATCCGAGAAACCAAAATGCTCAGCAAATGAGGGCAGGTGGCATGGAGCTACTTCCCTGGGTCCAAGAGCCTAATTACGTTATTGTTCCATAAGTTCATGGACTGTGGTCATCAGGGAAAATAAAACACTGACTAGGGGTCGGTCTTTTCTGTTTAGAGGAGGCTCCCTGAAACCTCCCCCTCCCGGGTTCAAGCGATTCTCCTGCCTCAGCGTCCCGAGTAACTGGAACTATAGGCGCCCGCCACCACTCCTGGCTAATTTTTTATTTATTTTTTTTTGTAGAGACGGGGTTTCACCGTGTTAGCCAGGATGGTCTCGATCTGCTGACTTCGCGATCCGCCCGCCTCGACCTCCCAAAGTGCTGGGATTACAGGCGTGAGCCACCGCGCCCGGCCTCAGCTGGTTTTTCAAAAGTCATGGCGTGTAATTGTCAGAACAGTGAACTTCGGAGATTCACCGGAGGGGCGAGGCCACAGCTCGACCGCGAGCACCTGAGCATCCTGCACCGCCTGCGACGGCCGTCAGGGGGCGCGATGCCGCCTCACAGAACCTCAAGAGGCGCCCGGGTTCCGGCACAGACGCCCTGCGGCTCCAGGGGGCGGAGCCGAGCCGCCTCCTCAGGACCTACGCAGGAGACGCCTCCATCCCTACAGGGACACCTGAGAGGACCCAGCCTCCTCCTCCTCAGGACCCACTCGGGAGACGCCGCTGGCTCTATAGGAACACCTGGGGACCGTGGCCAGGGACGACCCAGCCTCCTTCTCCTCAGCTCCTCAGGAACGACTGGGGAAGCTGTGGCTTCATGGTCCCCGAGGCTGCCCGAGGAAAGGTGAGGAAAAAGCTTTCTGTCCCGGCTCAGCGTTGAGGAGGCCGCGCTGCCTCGCGCTCCACTTTCTCAAGTTGTATTTATTTTATTTTACGAAGTGGCCCATCATTAAGTGGCTTTGTTATTCATTATTACAGCATACCTGAGTTGTTTCATTTTTTAATTTTTGACCAATTTGGGTTTGTTTGGGGTGGATCCGGGACAGAGAAGGGAGAAACCCTGAGGGCAACATGGAGAGCCCCAGGGAGACGCGCACCCCACGACTTGCTTTTATTTGCGCTCCAGTGGCTCGTTTTTCTTAGAGTGTTAAAGTACTTGAAAAATATTGAAGAGCAGATGTAGATGTGAGTTTTCACAACCGTATTTTAAGTGTAAATACTGGACTTTGTCTGTTAAAAGGATTTTAGGTACAATAAATTTAAGCGGAGTTTATTTCAGCAAAGGAATGGTTCATGAATCACGCAGGAAGCACCAGAACGGAAATCGGCTTGGGGCTTCGAGCTCTTAGGGTGGCCCCTAAGTGAGGCTCCTCAGTGGCTCCAGCTAGGCGACCGCCTGTTGTGGGGATGGTTCCCTCAGCGTCCCTAGTCATACAGCCAACTGGCTGCTGAGCTTTTTGGCATTGACTGTGGTTGGTTTGTTAATTTTTTTAAGTCAGTTCAAATGCCTCCAAGTTCGGTTTCTGTTTGCTTAGGGAAGGCCTCAGGCTAACCCCCGCCTTATTTGCTTTAACATGTCAAAACCATAATTTATTTTTCATTTTACTTTCCTGGCATTAATAGAAGTAAATTCACATTTGTGTGTTATTCAGAAAGTCGGTTTAATTGGCAACCTATTTGTGATGGTGCATAAAATAATGTTTTTTAATCATTGGCATCTTCGATTAGATGAACTATGTTAACTCTCTTAAGCTTTGTTATTAACCCATAACAAGAGTTAAGTTTCTTTTTTTCTCCTAGGCTTTGACCATTTAAAATACACTCAGGCATCTCGTAACGCTGTTATACTTTCTGAGAAATCTATCCTTAGGTGATTTCATCTTTGTGTGAACACTGTAGAGTGTCCTTATAAAACTTAAATGGTGTAGCCCACTCCACACCTAAGTTACATAGTATAGCCTATTGCTCCCAGGCTACGAACCTGTACAGCATGTCTCTGTACTGAATGCTGCAGTCAACTATAACACCATGGTGATTGTAGATTGTGATCCCAGAATATCTGAGACAGGTCTTAGTCAATTTAGAAAGCTTATTTTGCCAAGATTAAGGACACACCCTTGACACAGCCTCAGGAGGTCCTGACGACATGTGTCCAAGGTGGCCAGGGTAGAGCTTGCTTTTGTACATTTTAGGGATAGATGAGACGTGTAAGATATACAGTCATTTGGCCCAGTAAGGCGGGACAACTGGAAGCAGGAAGTGGGGGTGCTTCCAGGTCAGAAGTAGGTTGGAGACAAAAGGTTGCATTCTTTTGAATCCTTGATCAGCCTTCCACTGAATACACAATTTAGTCTGGCTCAATGAATCTGCATTTTTACATAAATAATAGGGCAGAGGAAGCAATCAGATATGCATCTGTCTCAGGTGAGGGATGACTTTGAGTGCTGTCTGTCCTTTGTCCAAAAGGAAATTCTTTGTGGGCAAATTGTGAGTGAGGTATGTAGCTTTTTATCTTTGTAGCTATCTTAGTTAGGAATAGAATGAGGGCAGGTTTGCCTGACATAGCTCCCAGCTTGACTTTTCCCTTGGCTTAGTGATTTGGGGTTCCTGAGATTTATTTTCCTTTCATGGTATCAAAACAGAGAAAAGGTAATGCTTTGAGCCATGAGCTTATGACAAGATGGCTAGGAAGGAATTTTTCAGCTCCATTTTTATCTCATGGGACCACCATCATATGTATGCAATGCATGAGTGTAAAATCACCATTTAGTTAAGTCAGCTTACACTAAGCTATGGACCCAGATGGTCCTGGGGCCTTTTTCCACTGGGAGATCTTTAAGGACCTTTCTTAGCTTTTCTATGCTAATTGGTATATTCATAGTTGCCTTATTTCAGTGCCCATTTTGTTAATGTGTATTTTTACTAGGAAATCACCCATTTTTTCTAGGTTTCCAGTTTGATGCAATTATTTGACTTTTAATTTCTCCTCTGTTTTTAGTTTTGTACATAATTTTCCTATCAATTTTTGCACTCTTTTTTCCATCAACAATATTTTTAAAAAATACTTTTCAGCTTTTTTTGAAGAATTGTTATGTTTGACAATTTTTTATGACCTAATCATGACCGTAAATGATTTTTGATTAATTTCAGCTTAATGTCTTTTGTAGGGCACAACTGTTAAAATACAAAATTACAACAAATGTGGGTTTGCAGATCTTAATTGGCTTTTTTTTTGTGGTTCTAGAATCAGGCAGCAGTCCAGACCAAAAATGGTTCAGAATGATCTGCCACACAATATGTGCAGGTTAAATTTATAGCCAGAGAAAAAAAGTGACATACAGAAAACAGAAGTGAGGTATAGAGGTGGCTGGATTGGTTACAGACCTGGTTACAGCCCGGATTTGCCTTCTTGGAACTTGTTTTGAACAGCTGGCTGCCGGCCATTGACTGACACTCGGCTGATGTGATTGGCTGAACCGCCGCTATTTGTTACAATGATACATTCCCAAGTCAGGTTTTCAGTTTGTTTCTATAGTAAATTAGGTTGGGATTCTTCTTCTTCTTCTTCTTCTTTTTTTTTTTTTTAGGCGGAGTCTCGCTCTGTCGCCCAGGCTGGAGTGCAGTGGCGCGATCTCAGCTCACAGCAAGCTCCGCCTCCCGGGTTCATGCCATTCTCCTGTCCCGGCCTCCCGAGTAGCTGGGACTGCAGGCTGCCGCCACCAAGTCCCGCTAATTTTTTTGTATTTTTTTTTTTTTTAGTAGAGACTGGGTTTCACCTTATAAGCCATGATGGTCTCGATTTCCTGACCTCATGAGCCACCCGTCTCGGCCTCCCAAAGTGCCGGGATTACAGGCGTGAGCCACGGTGCCCGGCCGCGACTCTTTACAAGGACTCCTTCGGAGGCTTCTAAAGCCCAAATGTTGTTTGATGTAAGAATTCCTCCCTTTTGGTCAGCCTCTCAATTTTGAGATATTGATCAAAACTTTGGGCATTGGTGTCACTCTTTGTTATCGTTGTAAGTTGGGTTATTAGGACTTATTTGCTTTCAGTGTGGCATTTTCAAGTTTTATTTGGTCTCAGTGCCCTCTGGGCAATAGCAGAACACTGTGTTGTGTAAGGCGGAAATAGAGCAATAGAAAATAACAACTGATTTGTTAATATCAGATTACTTCAAGTTACTTGTTTTGGTAAGAATTAAAGCAGAGGGGACTTCTTTATGCTGACCCAGGTAGACTGGAGTCTCTTCAGGGAAAAAGGGAGCTCTTTTGGGATCTATCTACTTCCTTAAAGTTTCAGCTTCGTTGTGTGTCATTCAGCGTGAGTGTCTCCATTCTGGTTTTGCCTGCTCAGTGTGGCCTAATGCAGGAGTTGTGACCAAAACAATGACCTCCCGTAATTTGTTCAACAGTTCTCCCCTTTTGGTTATGTTCCTACCTAGGTGAGGGTGTGACTAAAAACTTAGGGCATTAGCACTATTCTCAGTAACTATCATTTTAGGTTTCCGGTCTCAACACATCATTTAAGAAGTCAGTAAAGCTTTCTTCTATTGTGACAGCATATTTAATACTGAGAAGGAAAAGAAAATTTTTATCTTGCAAATGTGAGCTTCCTCTAAATTATCAGGTCCAGAGAGACGTGGGAATGAGGCAGCAGTCACGTCCCATTTCCCGCTTAGCTAAATAATCATATCTTGAAGCTGCTTGCTATGTAGACTAGACTGACTGTCATCAGCTATAGATTAACCTAAGAGTGTCTTTGAATATTTTTTCCAGTGGCAAATATTTGCTTCTGTTGTATCGTAGCTGAAAGAAATGCTGGGAAACAAAATAAAGGCAAGCATTCATTAGAATAAGTGATCCAGTCACAAGGAATCAATTTGAACTTTTTTTTTTTTTTCACAAAGTCATACTTTGAAAACATCCAGCCGTAAATTGAAATAGTCTCCAAAATGTGAATTTTTTTCCCTGGTTCTAAGATGACCAGCTTTCTTAGAGAGTGAACTACACCATAAGAAAAATGATACGACCATGTTTACACATATATGTTATCTTAACATAAAACATGTAAAAGGGGCATTTCTTTGAAAGTATGTATTAGTCTGTATAATTTACTTTGTAGTATCATGAATGCTCTTATTTTTAAAAGTAGGAGTAGTTACTGCCAATTACTAATTTTTAGTAGAAATAATTTAGCAGATATCTGAAAAAATTACAATTTTTAAATAGAGGTTTTATTTTAAATTAGTTTTAGATTCATACAGAAATTGGGAAGAAAATGCAGATTTCCCATGTAGACGCAACCTAGTTTCCCCTCTTTTTAACATATCAACATGTATCAGATAGGTTTAACATCTTTTTTTTTTTTTTTTTTCAGACAGAGTCTCAACCAGGCTGGAGTGCAGTGGCGTGATCTCGGCTCACTGCAACCTCCGCCTCCCAGGTTCAAGCAATTCTCCTGCCTCAGCCTCCTGAGTAGCTGGTATTACAGGCGCCTGCCATCACGCTCGGCTAATTTTTGTATTTTTGGTAGAGATGAGGTTTCACCACGTTGGCCAGGCTGGTCTTGAACTCCTGATCTTAGGTGATCCGCCTGCCTCAGCCTCCCAAAGTGCTGGGATTACAGGCATGAGCCACCACTCCTGACCAACATCTTATATCATTTCTTGTCATAGTTAATGACTGGATATTACTATATTATTAAATAAGCTCACATCTTATTTGGTTTCCCTTAGTTCTGCCTTTTTCTCTCCCAGGATCCTATCTAGGATCCCATAGGACATTTAGTCATCATGTCAGGCTCTTCTTGGCTGTGGCAGTCTCTCAGACTTTACTTCTGAGGACCTGGAACAGTGTTAGGAGGATTGGTCAGGTATTGTGTAGAATGTCCTCCATTGTGGTTTACTTGGGGTTTTTCTCATAATCAGCCTGGGTTTAGGGGTTTGGGGGAAGCAGAGCAGATGTGTAGTGTGTCCGCAAAAAGAGTCAAAGACTGTAAAATATTTGAAGAGATGTATTCTGAGCCAAATATGAGTGACCATGGCCCATGACACAGCCCTCAGGAGACCCTGAGAACATGTGCCCAAGGTCGTTGGGGTGCAGGTTGGTTCTATACATTTTAGGGAGATAGGAGACATCAATCAACTGTATTTAAGATATATATTGGTTTGGTCCAGAAAGGTGGGACAACCCAAAGGATTAGGGTGGGGTGGGGCTTCCAGGTTATAGGTACATTTAAAATTTTTCTGATTGGCAGTTTGTTGAAAGACTTACTATCAATAGACAGGAGTGTCTGGGTTATGATAAGGGGTTATGGAGACCAAGGTTTTATCATGGAGATGAAGCTTCCAGGTAGCAGGCTTCAGAGAGAATAGATTGTAAATGTTTCTTATCAGATTTAAGGTCGTGTTGATGTTAAATGCTGATTGGCTTTTCCTGAATTCCAGAAGGGAGGAGGGCATACTGAGGCATGTCTGACCACCTCTTTCCCATCATAGCCTGAACCAGTCTTCCAGGTTAACTTTGGTGTCCCCTGGTGGAGAGGTGGTTGTGGGAAAGATCTTTGAATTTTATTTTTGGTTTGCAAGTGCTAGTCTAGTCACTTCATGCTCTCAAGATGTGTTATCACCATTAATGTTAACTTTTATCACGTGGTTGAGGCAGTGTTTTCAGGTTTTTCACTGTGAAGTTACTTTTTTCCCATGTCTATATTGTATGTATGCTTTTGGAGGAAGTCATCATGCAGAGCTCATACTTAAGGAGTGGGGAGTTAGCCCCACCTCCTTGATGGCTGAGTGTCTATATCAGGTATTTGGAATTCTTCTGTATAAGAGATTTCTATTCAGCCCATTTGCATATCTGTTTAATCATTTATTTATACCAGTATGGATCCACAGATAGTTACTTTAATCTTTTGGTTGTTATCTAATTCTACAGTATTTTGTTGCTCTTTGTTCATACCTGTGGCCATTGGTAGCTCTTTCCACTGGCTCCTTTTACATAATTTCATGTTTTTTTTATAATGTATTTCTGTTACTTCAAAAGTACCCTGGCTCATATATTTTCTGTCCCAGTCCTAGTTTCAGCTATTTCTTCTAATAGCCCTGATTTCTTTTGTTAGAGAATGGTATGAAAAACTTACATCTGGACACTAAATGTGGTCATTGCATCATGACACTTACAGCTGACAGTGCAAAGAAATATATGTGTGTCTTCTAACTTATATGTACCCACTTAATTATAAAGGTTTCTATGTGGAACCATCTGTGTATATGTTAAGCTAAATGTGAGTTTATACTTATGTTGTATATATATATTCTGACTCATTATGACAGAGATCATTCTAGGCTTCCCTATTTTTTATCTGTAACTTCTCACTGTAATAGTGAGGAATCTGGCTCCTACTATCTATCTGCCATTTATTTCATCCCTTGTACCATTGGGAACAAGGAATTCATTCTTGATCAAGATTCCAGGTTGGGACTTAATAAGAAATATATGTTTGGTCTGTGTCTGCAGTTCCTGGTACAGAGCTCCTAAAACTATTACAATTTCCTGAACAGTAGGAGCATCTTGTGTTCTAATATTTGGTCTTTGGCCCTGGATCCTGACGCAGAGTTCCTAAATCTCTTGGAATCTCCTGGATAATAGGAATGGCTTCTGTTCTAATAAGGACACTCTGTGGGTTCCTGGATGGTTTCAGGATGGGGATGGTCACCAGGAAGACCAAGCCATGATAAGAAGGTTGTAACTTTTAGCTTAACATGCAATCCTTTGAGGGTGTGAAGGGACTGGAAATTGAGTTAATAATCTGTCATGTCTACATGATGAAGCTTCCATAAAAATTCCTAAAATATGGAATTTGGAAAGTTCCAGATCAAGGCTGACAGATTTGATGTCTAGTGAGGGCTCATCTATCATAGATAGTGCCTTCTAGCATGTCGTGACATGGCAGAATGGGGAAACGGGCTCCTAGACGCTTTTATAAGGGCACTGGTTTCATTCATGAGGACAGCACCCTCATGATCCGATCACCTCTCGGTTACCTCTGAATACCATCCCTTTGGGGATTACATTTCAAAATAGGAATTTGGGGTGGGGGTGTACACACATTGAGACCATAATAACTGGTAAACATAAGTAAGTATTTCCTAGTTCCATAAGCCATCATAGCAAATTGTCAAACCTGAAGAGGGGGTGTAGGAATGCCTAGTTTCTAGCCAAGTCATATAGAAGTTTGGGTAAACTGGGGATTCATTACTTGTGATTGGCATCTGAGGTTGTGGACAGTCTGGTGTTACTAAGCCCTTAACCTGTAGGGTGTATACTAACTCCAGGTAATCAGTGTCACAGTTGAATTACAGGATACCCAATTGTTTTCCAGAGAGTTGGAAAATTGGTTGGTGTGGGAAACACCCACCCCACCCCCCCACAATTTGCTGTTAAAAGTGGAATGTTGATAGTATAGAGGAAAATCATGGTTATTTTTCTTTTTACAGATATAGTGGTTTCAAAATTAACTATTATCCCTATGGGAAATAACTTTATAAAATAGAGTCCACTGTTCATGTATATAGTACATTTTGTTTTTAGTCTATGGATTCTACTCATTTCCAGCTCAGCACCTTTGGCCCACCACTTGCAACATACATTGGTAATACAGTTAGATTCTTGGTTGCACTCTGTATTTTGTCCTTAGATACTTCCACATCCTAAATAATTTAATTTGTGTAGATTGTGATTTGTTCTTTGTGCATTAAAATTCTGTGGGTTTTATCAAATGCATACTGTCAGATACCCACTACTGAAGTAGCATACAGAATACTTCAAATCCCCACCCCAGACAGTCACTGATCTGACTATCATCTCTTTGGTTGTGCTTTTTCCAGAATGTCATATGAATGGAGTCATATAATGTATAGCATCTTCATACTGCCACCCTTTACTTAGCAACATAGATGCAAGATTCATTCATTTCTTTTCATGGATTGACAGTTCATTCCTTTCTGTTGGTGAATGGCATTCCATTGCATGGTTGTACTTCAAATTGATTATGCATTCAGCTATTGAAGAATGTTCTGATTACTTCAAGTTTTGGCCATGATGAGTAGAGTGGCTCGTATATAATTACATGCTAGTTTTTGTTTGAACATAATTTTTCAAAGCAGCTGTCTAAACTTACACAATTTAGGGGTGCATTTGTTGGATTGTAAGGTAAGACTTGTTTATCTTTGGGAAAAACTGTCAAACTGTTTCCCAAAGTGGCTGTACCCATTCATGCATTCTGCCAGTAATGAATGGCCGTACCTATTGTTCTTCAACCTCCAATTGTTACTGTTGAGCTTTTTTAAGAGTCCCACAGTTGTACTAGGTGTGCAGTGATATCTCAGCATTATTTTAATTTCCAGTCTCCTAATGAGATATATTGAGCATCCTTTTGTGTGATTATGTGCTATCTGTATATTTTCTTTTTTTTCTTTTTTCTTTTTTTTTTTATTGAGATAGAGTCTCGTTCTGTCACTCAGGCTGGAGTGCAGTGGCGTGATCTTGGCTCACTGCAACCTCCACCTCCGATGTTCAAGCAATTCTCTTGCATCAGCCTCCCAAGTAGCTGGGATTACAGGCACCCACCACCATGCCTGGCTAATTTTTTTGTATTTTTAGTAGAGAGAGGGTATCACTGTGTTGGCCAGGCTGATCTAAAATTCCTGACCTCAGGTGACTCACCCGCCTCAGCCTCCCAAAGTGCTGGGGTTATAGGCATGAGCCACCACACCTGGCCTGCTATCTATGTATTTTATTTGGCTGGATGTCTGTTCAGATATTTACCCAGTTTTATTTGGGTTTTTAGTTTTCTTAGTGTTCGTTTGAAGAGTTGTTTGTGTATTTTCAATACAGTTTTTAAAATCACGTTTGTATTTTGTAAATATCTTCTCACAGTGTGTCTTGTCTTTTTGTTCTCTGAATAGGGTTTTTCATAGTAGAAAATTTAGTTTTATAAAGTCTGTTCTCAGTATTTTCACGAATTGGCACTTGATGCTGTGTGTTAAAACTCAACACCAAATCCAATGTCTCTTAGGTTTTCTTTTAGATTATTTATAGTTTTGCATTTCAAGTTGTAGTCTCTGGACTATTTTGAGTAGGTTTTTGTGTTTTAATTTGTGTATAGAGTCACTTCATTCTATATGGCTTCCAAATAATTCTTCCATCACCATTTATGGGAAAGGTATGGATATAGTGGCCTTTATTTCGGTTTGAATTTCCAAAATTATGACACTGAATAAACTGAATATTGAATTTTATAGGTATTTCAGGACAGCCAGGAGGGGGCGCACATGCGCCGAGAAACTGTGAGCAAGAGCGTCTGTGCTGAACCATGGCTCCACCAGAGGGCGCGCGATCCCGCCCCAAACAACTTCCCGCTGAGGTGCCAGAAGCAGCGAGGAGCTTCAACTTCCTCAGGGCAGCACGAGGGTCATGTTAATTTGGTGTTCTTCATTGGTGAGTAAAACGCTCCTGTCCACGGCCCTGAGTGCCAAGGAGTGAGTCTTTGGAGTACTTAGCAGAGGAAGAAATTAATCTAGAAAAATAAAACCCCCAAATCTCACTGTTTGGAGTATACCCTAGTATCATGGTCAACGTCCAAGACACAGTGGCTGCTAATATATATTCTTACAGTGGCCTCTAATATAATAATCACACTGTGTTCTACATTACTATGATATCGACACCGTGCCCTAACACCCATATAATATTCGCACCATGCCCTAACACTGATGTAATCCACACCATCGCTTCCAATACTAATGTAATAATATCCACACCATGCCCTATCACTGATCTAGTCCACACCATCGCTTCCAATACTAATGTAATAATATCCACACCATGCCCTATCACTGATCTAATCCACAACATCGCTTCCAATACTAACGTAATAATATCCACACCATGCCCTATCACTGATCTAATCCACACCATCGCTTCCAATACTAATGTAGTAATATCCACATCATGCCTTATCACTGATCTAGTCCACACCATCGCTTCCAATACTAATGTAATAATATCCACACCATGCCCTATCACTGATCTAATCCACAACATCACTGCCATTACTAATGTAAGAATATCCACACCATGCCCTAAAACTCATTTAATCCACACCATCCCTTCTAATACTAATGTAATAATATCCACACCATGCCCTATCACTGATCTAATGCACACCATCGCTTCTAATACTAATGTAATAATATCCACACCATGCCCTACCACTCATCTAATCCACACCATCCCTTCTAATACTAATGTAATAATATCCACACCATGCCCTATCACTGATCTAATCCACACCATCACTTCCAATACTAATGTAATAATATCCACACCTTGCGCTATCACTGATCTAATCAACACCATCACTTCCAATACTAATGTAATAATATCCACACCATGCCCTAACACTCATCTAATCCACACCATCGCTTCCAATACTAATGTAATAATATCCACGCCATGCCCTATCACGGATCTAGTCCACACCATCGCTTCCAATACTAATGTAGTAATATCGACATCAAGCCCTATCACTGATCTAGTCCACACAATCGCTTCCAATACTAATGTAGTAATATCCACACCATGCCCTATCACTGATCTAGTCCCCACCATTGCTTCTAATACTAAAGTAATAATATCCACACCATGCCCTATCACTGATCTAGTCCAAACCATCGTTTCTAATACTAATGTAATAATATCCACAGCATGCCATAACACTCATCTAATCCACACCATCGCTTCTAATACTAATGTAATAATATCCACACCATGCCCTAACACTCATCTAATCCACACCATCGCTTCCAATACTAATGTAATAATATCCACATCATGCCCTATCACTGATCTAGTCCACACCATCGCTTCCAATACTAATGTAATAATATCCACAGCATGCCCTATCACTGATCTAGTCCACACCATCGCTTGTAATAGTAATGTAATAATATCCACAGCATGCCCTATCACTGATCTAGTCTACACCATCGCTTCTAATACTAATGTAATAATATCTACACCATGCCCTATCACTGGTCTAGTCCACACCATCGCTTCCAATACTAATGTAATCATATCCACACCATGCCCTATCACTGATCTAATCCACACCATCACTTCCAATAGTAATGTAATAATATCCACACCATGCCCTACCACTCATCTAATCCACACCATCCCTTCTAATACTAATGTAATAATATCCACACCATGCCCTATCACTGATCTAATGCACACCATCGCTTCTAATACTAACGTAATAATATCCACATCATGCCCTATCACTGATTTAATGCACACCATCACTTCTAATACTAATGTAATAATATCCACACCATGCCCTAACGCTCATCTAATCCACACCATTGCTTCCAATACTAATGTAATAATATCCACACGATGCCCTAACACTCATCTAATCCACACCATCGCTTCTAATACTAATGTAATAATATCCACACCATGCCCTAACACTGATCTAATCCACACCATCGCTTCTAATACTAATGTAGTAATATCCACACCATGCCCTAACACTCATCTAATCCACACCATCCCTTCTATTACTAATGTAATAATATCCACACCATGACCTATCACTGATCTAATGCACACCATCGCTTCTAATACTAATGTAATAATATCCACACCATGCCCTATCACTGATCTAATCCACACCATCACTTCCAATACTAATGTAATAATATCCACACCTTGCGCTATCACTGATCTAATCAACACCATCGCTTCCAATACTAATGTAATAATATCCACACCATGCCCTAACACTCATCTAATCCACACCATCGCTTCTGATACTAATGTAATAATATCCACGCCATGCCCTATCACTGATCTAGTCCACACCATCGCTTCCAATACTAATGTAGTAATATCCACATCATGCCCTATCACTGATCTAGTCCACACCATCGCTTCCAATACTAATGTAGTAATATCCACACCATGCCCTATCACTGATCTAGTCCCCACCATTGCTTCTAATACTAAAGTAATAATATCCACACCATGCCCTATCACTGATCTAGTTCAAACCATCGTTTCTAATACTAATGTAATAATATCCACAGCATGCCATAACACTCATCTAATCCACACCATCGCTTCTAATACTAACGTAATAATATCCACACCATGCCCTAACACTGATCTAATCCACACCATCGCTTCCAATACTAATGTAATAATATCCACACCATGCCCTAACACCCATCTAATCCACACCATCGCTTCCAATACTAATGTAATAATATCCACAGCATGCCCTATCACTGATCTAGTCCACACCATCGCTTCTAATACTAATGTAATAATATCTACACCATGCCCTATCACTGGTCTATTCCACACCATCGCTTCCAATACTAATGTAATAATATCCACACCATGCCGTATCACTGATCTAGTCCACACCATCGCTTCCAATACTAATGTAATAATATCCACATCATGCCCTATCGCTGATCTAGTCCACACCATCGCTTCCAATACTAATGTAATAATATCCACATCATGCCCTATCGCTGATCTAGTCCACACCATCGCTTCTAATACTAATGTAATACTATCCACACCATGCCCTATCAGTGATCTAATCCACACCATCACTTCCAATACTGATGTAATAATATCCACACCATGCCCTAACACTCATCTAATCCACACCATCGCTTCTAATACTAATGTAATAATATCCACACCATGCCCTATTACTGATCTAATCCACACCATCGCTTCCAATACTAATGTAGTAATATCCACATCATGCCCTATCACTGATCTAGTCCACACCATCACTTCCAATACTAATGTAATAATATCCACACCATGCCCTAACACTCATCTAATCCACACCATCACTTCCAATACTAATGTAATAATATCCACAGCATGCCCTATCACTGATCTAGTCCACACCACTGCTTCTAATACTAATGGAATAATATCCACACCATGCCCTATCACTGATCTAATCCACACCATCGCTTCCAATACTAATGTAGTAATATCCACATCATGCCCTATCACTGATCTAGTCCACACCATCGCTTCCAATACTAATGTAATAATATCCACACCATGCCCTACCACTCATCTAATCCACACCATCCCTTCTAATACTAATGTAATAATATCCACACCATGCCCTATCACTGATCTAATGCACACCATCGCTTCTAATACTAATGTAATAATATCCACATCATGCCCTATCACTGATCTAATGCACACCATCGCTTCCAATACTAATGTAATAATATCCACACCATGCCCTACCACTCATCTAATCCACACCATCCCTTCTAATACTAATGTAGTAATGTCCACACCATGCCCTACCACTGATCTAATGCACACCATCGCTTCTAATACTAATGTAATAATATCCACACCATGCCCTAACACTGATCTAATCCACACCATCACTTCTAATACTAATGTAGTAATATCCACACCATGCCCTACCACTCATCTAATCCACACCATCCCTTATGAAACTAATGTAATAATATCCACACCGTGACCTATCACTGATCTAATGCACACCATCGCTTCTAATACTAATGTAATAATATCCACACCATGCCCTATCACTGATCTAATCCACACCATCACTTCCAATACTAATGTAATAATATCCACACCTTGCCCTATCACTGATCTAATCCACACCATCACTTCCAATACTAATGTAATAATATCCACACCATGCCCTATCACTGATCTAGTCCACACCATCATTTCTAATACTAACATAATAATATCCACAGCATGCCCTAACACTCATCTAATCCACACCATCGCTTCTAATACTAACGTAATAATATCCACACCATGCCCTATCACTGATGTAATCCACACCATCGCTTCCAATACTAATGTAATAATATCCACATCATGCCCTAACACTCATCTAATGCCCACCATCGCTTCCAATACTAATGTAAGAATATCCACATCATGCCCTATCACTGATCTAGTCCACACCATCGCTTCCAAAACTAATGTAATGATATCCACACCATGCCCTATCACTGATCTTGTCCACCCCATCGCTTCTAATACTAATGTAATAATATCCACAGCATGCCCTAACACTCATCTAATCCACACCATCGCTTGTAATACTAATGTAATAATATCCACACCATGCCCTATCAGTGATCTAGTCCACACCATCGCTTCCAATACTAATGTAATAATATCCACATCATTCCCTATCACTGATCTAGTCCACACCATCGCTTCTAATACTAATGGAATAATATCCACACCATGCCCTATCACTGATCTAATCCACACCATCGCTTCCAATACTAATGTAATAATATCCACACCATGCCCTATCACTGATCTAATCCACACCATCGCTTCCAATACTAATGTAGTAATATCCACATCATGCCCTATCACTGATCTAGTCCACACCATCGCTTCCAATACTAATGTAGTAATATCCACACCATGCCCTATCACTGATCTAATCCACACCATCACTTCCAATACTAATGTAATAATATCCACACCATGCCCTACCACTCATCTAATCCACACCATCCCTTCTAATACTAATGTAATAATATCCACACCATGCCCTATCACTGATCTAATCCACACCATCGCTTCCAATACTAATGTAGTAATATCCACACCATGCCCTATCACTGATCTAATCCACACCATCACTTCCAGTACTAATGTAGTAATATCCACATCATGCCCTATCACTGATCTAGTCCACACCATCGCTTCCAATACTAATGTAATATTATCCACACCATGCCCTGTCACTGATCTAATCCACACCATCACTTCCAATAGTAATGTAATAATATCCACACCATGCCCTACCACTCATCTAATCCACACCATCCCTTCTAATACTAATGTAATAATATCCACACCATGCCCTATCACTGATCTAATGCACACCATCGCTTCTAATACTAATGTAATAATATCCACACCATGCCCTATCACTGATCTAATCCACACCATCACTTCCAGTACTAATGTAGTAATATCCACATCATGCCCTATCACTGATCTAGTCCACACCATCGCTTCCAATACTAATGTAATAATATCCACACCATGCCCTACCACTCATCTAATCCACACCATCCCTTCTAATACTAATGTAATAATATCCACACCATGCCCTAATACTCATCTAATCCACACCATCGCTTCTAATACTAATGTAATAATATCCACACCATGCCCTAACACTAATGTAATATCTGCACCATTCCCCAACACCAATACAATATCCACACCATTCCCTAACACTAATCTAAATGTCCATACCATGCCCTAACACTAATATATTGACACAATGGCCTCTAATACTAATAAATATAATAATATCTAGTACGTGGACCCTGTTGACATTGAGACTTTTTTAAGGGTTTTACAGCTTTGGCTGAACTATAGCCTCTGTAATGGATTTTGATGATGTGTCTGCTTTGCTGGCATGGTATTGACATGGTTGTTTTAAAAAGTAACTTACTTTCCAATAATGTCATATTTCTAAGCAACTTCCAGTAGTAGTACAAAATACAACTTGTTTCTTCCCTTAGATTCCCTAACAGTTATTGCCGTACCAGATTTGCGGTGTCGCACAAAATACTCCGGTCTATTGCACTGAAAGCATGGACACTCTCCCAGGTAACTACCACATAACCCCTAGATCAGGAAATCAGTATTGTTCCTACATGATAATTCGGTCCACAAACTCACTTCACTTTTACCTCGTGCCACACTTGGGAGTATAATGTGTTTTTTTTTTTTTTTTCATTCGGATCCAGTTTTCTTTTCCTGGAACTGTTCCCCAGACTTTCCTGCATATTTATGACCTTGACACATTTAAAGGGCACACAGGTTTTTGTTTGAACAGCTGTTTTCAGGTCTTTGGGGTATATACCTAGGAATGGAATCATTGAGTCATATGGTAAATCTATTTGTAACTTTATGAAGAAACATCAAATTATTTTACACGTAGGCTGCACCATTTTGTCACATATTGTCACATATTGTCACAAGCAGTGTTTAAGAGTTCAAGTTTCTGCACATCTTTGTCAACACTTGTTATTTTTTAGTATAACTATTCTTGTGTGAGTTAAGGGTTATCTCTTTATGGTTTTAATTATGGTAATGATGTTAAGCATCTTTTCATGTGCTTGTTGGTGAAGTGTGTATTAAAGTCTTTTGTCAATTTTTAGATTGGGTTGTCTTTGCTGTGGAGTTGTAAAAGTTCTTTATACATTCTGGATAACAGACACTAATGAAGTATCTAATGTGCCGACATTTTCTTCCATTTTATAGGTTGTTGGAACGTAATAAGAGTTAATGTGTGGTCTCTGCTGCAGTGTCCTGAAACAGAGCGCTAAGCCTCGGGAATGTACGAAGTAATGTGTCTTTCGTATGCTAATGAAATGATTGATGGCTGGGGGCACCTGGATAGCCTCAGTGGGGCTGGCTGCCAAGGGAAGCAACCTTGTCATTAGAGGATTTGAAATTTCTTCCCCCGTCCCGTCTCTGTGAAGGGGAGAGGTGCTGATGGTTGAGTTGATCACCTATGGCCACAGACGTAACCAATTTGCCTGTGTAATAAAGGACAGGGTTGGGAGAGCATCTGTGTTGCTCTCCCAACACAGGAGATACTGGGAGAATCATGTCTAGTGAGGGCATGGGAGGCCTGCATTCCTTCCACATACCTCACCTTGTGCATCTCTTCGTCTGGCTTTTCATTTGTAGCGTTTAAAAGATCCTTGGTAATAAGTCAGGAATAGTAAGTACACTGCGTTCATGGGTTGTGCAATGTGATGTAGCAAATTGCTGAACCCAATAAGGGTGTTGTGGGAGCTTCCAATCTGTAGCAAAGTCAGACAGAAGGTAACCTGGGAACCTACTGTTTGTGGTTGGCACCTTAAGTGGTTACAGTCTTGTAACGGAGTACCCATATTTTCTTACAGAAGAAATGAATTAGTTTTACCATTTTGCTGTTCCTGCACTTAGCTCTTTAGGAATGCAATTATAAGCTTTACTGTCTCTCCACCAGACACTTCCTATACTGCAAACTTTTCCAACTGTGTGATAACTTAAAAGTTCCAGGGACCAAACCTTGAAACAAACTGGCACTTCCATATCTCTCCCCCACCAGGAGATTGGCAGCAGACAACAGTCAATTTACAACCTGGCTCTGCCCATGGTGGTGCTAGCAAGATCACCTAATGGAGAAAACATCAGAGCATGTCCCATAGACCCTGCACCTCCTCACCTCATCCCCTGCATGCCATTCTGGCAAGTCCGAAAGCCCTGCTTTCTGCCCAGAAAGTGGAAGCGCTTCCCTTAAGGCAAGAGCCTGTATGTTCCCTTCAGCTAAGCTCTGGCATAAAGTCACTTTCTTTTTACCATCCTTGTGTTTGTCATTTAAATTTGCAAGCAACAAGGGGCATGACGTGTATTCCTAGGACTGAGTCCTTAGCCTGTGGGGTCTGATGCTTTCTCCATTTACTGTCACAATTGGGTTGCACTGTAGGACACCCAGCTGGTACCCAAGATTTGGTCTGTGTGGGGAAAAAACCGATGTATCTGGTAACAGAAGTGTTCTGTGTTGAGTGTTGAGAGTATACTATAAGACAGTTGTTTTTCCTATTATAACATTTTGTCTTTCAACTTTTTTCTTCATGTCTTCTGAGACGTAAAAGTTGTAAATTTTGAGGAAATAAATTGATTTATTTTTCCTTTTGTGGTCTGTGCTTTTGGTGTCAGATGTAAGAAACTATTGCTACATGTAAGGTCATGAATGCTTAACTGTATGTTTTCTTCCAGAGTTTTTAGTTTTCACCTATTTTTGTCTTTGAGCCATTGTAGGTTAATTTTTTATGTGGTATGAGGTAAGGATACAATTTCATTTCCCTTTATGTGGATAGCAAGTTGCCTTACATCACTTGTTGAGGACAGGATTCTTTCCCCAATTTACTGGTAATGGACCTTGTCTAAAATCAGTTGAGCATAGAGGTATTGTTTTCTGTCTGGACTCCCAATTCAATTCAGTTGATCTTTCTGTTTATTCCTGTGCGAGGATCCCACTGTTTTTATTACTGTTCCTTTGTAATAAAATTTGAAATTGGGATGTGATCAGGATCAGCTTATCCACTTCTGTCCCAAGGCCTTTGGGATTTTTGTAGGAATAACATTGAATCCACGGATTGCTTCGTGTACTTTGGGAAACTTAACAATGTGGTCTACAAATCCACAAATAAGATAAGTTTTTACATTTATTGGGAGTTTAATTTCCTTAAGTAATGTCTTATAATTTCCCTCATCTAAGTCTTGTCATTTCATTCCATTTATTCCTAAGTATAATATTGCTATTGGTTTAGAGATTATTCATTCCTAGCATATGCATATAAAATGGAATGTTTGGCCAGGCACCGGGGCTCATACCTGTAACCCAAGCAGGTTGAGAGGCTGAGGAAGGGTTAGGGTTAGGGTTGGGGTTGGGGTTGGGGTTAGGCTTAGGGCTTAGGGCTTAGGGATTAGGGCTAGGGCTAGGGCTAGGGTTAGGGTTACGGTTAGGGTTGGGTTAGGGTTGGGTTAGGGTAGGGTTAGGGTTAGGGGTTAGGGGTTCGGGTTCAGGTTAGGGTTCGGGTTCGGGTTTGGGTTTAGGGTCCATGTGTTCTTTTGGAGCAAGTCACTATGCAGAGCCCACAGTTATGGAGTGAGGAGTTGGCTCCACCTTCTTGGTGGCTGAGTGTCTACATCAATTATTTGGAATTCTTTTGCAAAGGAGATTTCTATGCAACTCCATTTGCTTATTCACCTAGGTATACAAATACAGACACCTAGATAATGACTTTAAGCTTTAGTTATTATTCAACACTACAGTATTATGTTGCACAATTCATTCCTGTGTTGGCCATCAGTAGCTGTTTTTATTGGCTCTTATTTTTCTTTGATATATTTTAAATTTTTTAGTACTTACTTACTTTCTGATACTTCCAGATTATCCTGGCTCCTATATTTACTGTCCCAGTTCTAGTATCAGACATTTCTTCAAAGAGCCTGATTCCTTTCAGAATGGTAGGAAAACTTACATCTGGCTGCTGAATGAGCACATTGTATCTTGTCCCTCATTGGCAATGCTAGGAAGTATATGTGTGTGTCTAACCTACCTATACACACCTAATTATAAAGTTTTCTATGTAGAACTGTGTGTATCTATATTAAACTAAACATAAGTTTACGTTGATGTCTCCACCTCTGATCTACTATCACATGAATCATTCTAGCCTTCTTGCCTTGCTAATTTGTAATCTCCCACTTCAACAGTGAGAAACCTGGTTCCCACCATCTGTGACTTATGTAAGTCATTGTTTTATTCCAGATACAGACACTGTGGTTTTACAATTGTTCACAATTGCTTTTGTTGGAAAGAACTTTATAAAGTGGAATCCAATGATGAAGTATAGTTCATGTGCCTTCAGCCTACAGATTCTGTTCCTTTTCAAAGCGACTTAGGTCAACACCATTTTCCCTACACCTTCAGTGAGTTTTTACCTACATTTGTGTCTTAGTCCATTTCGTGGTTCTGTAACAGAATACCTGAGGCTGCGTAATTTATAAGTAAAAAAGGTTCATTTGGTTCACAATACTGGTGGCTGGAATGTCTGAGATTGGGCAGTTGCATCTGGCGGGGCCTCAGTCTTTTTCACCTCATGGTGGAAAGTGGAAAGGGAGCAAGGGGTGCCCCAGAGATCACATAGCGGAAGTGAAAGCAAGAGGGAAGCCAAGGAAGCCAGACTCTTTTTAATTACCTACTCCTGCAGGAATTATCTATTCCTGTGAGAACAGAACTCACTCACCCCCATGGAGGACATTAATGTATTCATGAGGGATCCATCCCCACGACCCAAACACCATCCACTAGGCCCCACCACCCCACACTGACACAGTGGGAGTCAAATTTCAACATGAGTTTTTGCGGGGACAAACCACATCCAAACCATAGTAATTTGTAGCATAAATTCTTTTTCACATGATGTATTCTGTCCTGGGATACTCCACATCCTGAGTAATTGTATTTAATTTGAATAGAGTTTGCTTTAACCATTTGGCTGTAAAATTCTGCATATTTCGACAAATGCATTGTGGCAGATATCCCACTATTAAAGTATCATATGGAATGCTTCAAACCCCCACCCCATGGAGCCAATGGCTTCCCATCTGTATAGTTTGCCTTCTCCAGTGTCTCATTAAATGAGATCACATTGTGTGTATCCTCCTCAGACTGTCTTCTTCCATTTAGCAATGTGCATGCAAGATTCACTCATGTCTTTGTGTCAGTTGATAGCTTGTTCCTTTCTATGGCTAAATAGTATTCCATTACATGAATGTACCACAATTTGGTTATGCATTTTGGGGAGCAGAACCTTCCTCTTCTAACTTTGTTCCAGGGTTGGAGACCTTCAAATTAACTGACAATAGATACATTAGTAGGCGAGACAATACTTGGCTTCTTGTTCCCCAAGTATCATTGTGGGACAAAATTCATCAGATGGCAGGATCCAGTTTACAAAGGGGTAAAAATAGCCCAGAAACAAGAAACAAGACTAGAAACTGATAAGCTATAATGGCTATAGTTTTCCTTTAAAAAAATTTTTTTTGAGACAGGGTCTGGCTCTGTCATCCAGGCTGCAGTGCAAAGGTGCAATCTCAGCTCATGGCAACCTCTACCTCCTGGGTGCAAACGATCCTCCCTCCTCAGCCTCCTGATTACCTGGGACTACAGGCAGATGCCGTCATGCCCATCTAATTTTTGTATTTTTGGTAGAGACGGGGTTTCATGGTAGCTTTTGATTGGAAATAACATCAAAGTAGTTGTCAGAATACTTAGGAATGTTATTTTTGGATTGTAAGGTGAGACTTGTTTAGCTTTGGAAAAAATGCCCAATTTGTAATAGGGGAGGAAAAATAATTTTTTGTTTTCGGAATTCTTAGATGGGATGCTCTGTAAAAACTGACAGATTATAATGAGAAAAACAGAAAAGTTTAAAAACATGTATACCTTATGGTTACATGGGAGATACTCAGGGAAAAATGAGTAAATCTCCAACAGGTGGCTTTCAGTTCAAGCATAAATACTGTCTTCAACTTAAAGAAAGAAGATTTGAGGTGCATTAGTGGGGAGTTAACTAGCAAAAGCACATTAGACAAGGGTAAGGTTCGTTATACAGACTTAAGTCCATGCATTCTCCATTGATAAGACTCTTTAGTGATTTAGTTATCGTTCTCTTCTTGGTGTCAAGAGAGGTAGCTCAAAAACCTGCAGACAAATGTTTATAGTAGCCAAAGGGGATCAGACTATGTCAGCCCAAAATATGCCACTTCGGCATAAGTATTCATGGCAACCTCTACCTCCTGGGTGCAAACGATCCTCCCTCCTCAGCCTCCTGATTACCTGGGACTACAGGCAGATGCCGTCATGCCCATCTAATTTTTGTATTTTTGGTAGAGACGGGGTTTCATGGTAGGTTTTGATTGGAAATAACATCAAAGTAGTTGTCAAAATACTTAGGAATGTTATTTTTGGATTGTAAGGTTATTACAATGGTTTATTACAAAGGTTATTACAAAGGTTATTAAATGGTTATTTCCTTTATAGATGTAAATTTTCCTTACACAAGTAATTTCTACTGTGTTTTCACAACTTCCTTTGTTAGCTTTTTTTTTTTCAAAATAATTAGCTTGGAATAATTCTTAAGCCAAAGGGACATATTTTGGGGTTGCATATTCTGGTTTCCTACCATTATATTTTGGGGTGGCATATTTTGGTCTTATATTTGGTCTTATATATAGACCAGCTGTGCTTTTTATGGTTTTCAGGTCTCTAGTATGTTGAGCATCTTTTTGTAAGTGTACTTGCCATCTGTAGATCTTCTTTGTTGAGGTGTCTGTTCAGATCTGTGTGCATTTTTAATTGGGCTGTTTAACTTATTGTTTAGTTTTAACAATTTTTAATATATTTTGAATACAAATTCTCAGATCTGTATTTTGCAAATATTTTCTTCCATATGTGGCTTGTCTTTTGGTTCTCTTAACAAGGTCTCTTCCAGAGTATAAACTGTAAATATTAAGATATCCACATTGTCATTTCTTCTGTGTATATCAACCTTGTGTGTCATTTGTTAAAATTCATTACCAGACGCAAAGGCACATAGCTTTTCTTCTGTAGTTTCTTCTAGAAATTGTATAGTTTTGCATTTTTAGTGTAAGGATGATTTTGAGTGATTATTTGTGTAAGTTGTAAAGTTTTCATCTACATGCATATCATTTCTTATGGTTTCCAATTAATCATTCCCTGACTATTTTTGGGAAAGACACAGGATAGTGGGCTCTGTTAGAGGAGATAGCTAGCTAGACATGAACAGGAGGGGAAGCTCCTGGAAAAGGGGAAGTCTGGGAAGCCTCACCTGGAGGGACCCCCAAAAATGCACATATTAGTAGCATCTCTAGTGCTAGAGTGGATGGGCACTTGTCAATTGTGGTTAGGAGGGAGAAGAGGTACCTACGCAGAAACACCCTAGAACTTCTCTTAAGATGCCCCAATCATCATTCACTCTGCAATAAAAATGTCAGAATATTGCTAGCTACATGCTGATAAGAAGGACAAAGGGGACATTCTTAAGAGAAACCTGGCACCATAAGTACAGATTAGGGCAGAGAAAGACATTCAAAAGAGGAAGGTGCAGTAGATACAAACGTGACCGCTGTCAGCCTGCCTGGGATGGCGGGAAGGAGGCTGGTGCCAGAGTGGATTCGGATTGATCACCACACATGTACCTCAATCAACAGTAAGGAGGTCCCACAAGCCTAAGTGGGGCAAGTTGGGGACCTAAGGCAGTAGCAGGAGAACCAAAGAAAACAGGCGGAGACTTGAGACAGAGGCAGGAATGTGAAGTCCAAAATAAAATTCCCCGCACAGGACTCTTAGGCTGTTTTCATGCACTATCAGCCCACTCCTCCCTATTTTTCTACAATAAGCTCTTTACACTGTGTTTCTTTTGAATGAAGTTGTCTTCCATCTTTGCACTGCCTCTTGGTGAAAAATCTTTCTTCCAAGTTAATAACTGGGACATCAGCTCTTCCCAGTAATAGCTCCTTTTCAGTTTTAATTTACAGAACTGATGGGGATTAATAACTGGCGCTCTGACTTTAAGTGGTGCAGGAGGCGGCCAGTAGGGGACGCCAGCCATCATACCGGGAGCAAGAGGGCCCTGCCTAGTCCCCATCTGCCTGCAGGTGGCTTGCAGCCACGACATTGCCAGCAAGAGGGCCTGGCAGTGTCACTGGCTGCCAGCAGGGGGCGAACGACGACTACACTGTGAGCAAGAGGGCCCTGCAGTGTCCTTAGCTGCCAGGAGGTGGCGTAGGGGCACCACACCATGAGCAAGAGGACCGTGCAGTGCCCTGGTTGCCAGCAGGGGGCGTGCTGCCACTACACTGTGAGCAAGAGGATCCTGTAGTGCCCCCAGCGGTCAGAAGAGGGCGTGCCCTGACTACACTGCAAGGAAGAGGGCCCGGCAGTGTCCCCAGCTGCCAGCAGGGGAGCCAGCCGCCACTACACTTGGAGCAAGAGGGCCCGGCAGTGTCCCCAGCTGCCAGCAGGCGGGTGTGCTGCCACTACAATGTGAGCAAGAGGGCCCTGCAATGTCCCTAGCTGCCAGCAGGCGGCGTACCGCCACTATACTGCAAGCAAGAGGGTCCTGCAGTTGCCCTAGTCGCCAGCAGGGGGCGCAATGGCACAGCACCGTGGGCAAGCGGGTCCTGTAGTGCCCGGGTGCAAGCAGGGGGGGGCCCGAACCGGGCTGTTCAGATTACTCAGGTTCCACCCGTCTCTGCGCCGCGCCGCCGGGGACGTGTCTCTGCGCCGGCACCGCGCCACCCCCGCGCTCCCCGCCCGGCGGCGTGCGACTGTGCGCCTGCAACACGCCCTGCCACCGTCAGCTCAGCGACGTGCGTCTCTGCGCCTGCGCCGCGCCTCACTCCCGCTCGCCCAGCGACCTCTCTCCTCCGGGGACGCGCCGGCGTGCCTCTATGCCCTGCGCCGCG